>NC_089513.1:4671136-5282954 GCF_036850995.1 Saccopteryx leptura | reverse complement strand
ATCTAAAATGAGAAAACAGATCACTAACAACCAAGGGGCAATGTGGCCATGTGACAAAGGATCAGAAAGATGGATACAGAAGAGGTTAGAAGGAAATTTTGGGAGTGATTTATATGTTATCTTGATTGCACTGATGGATTTCTATTGTTATACACAGATCAAAATTTATGTACCCACTTTAAATTTGTGCAGTTGATTGTACGTTAATTATACATCAATAAAGCGGTTAAGTCACGAGTACATGAATTTGAAATTTTTCTGTTTCTACTTCAATGTGAAAAGATAATCTGGAAATACATATAAATATATAGTTAGCAAGTCATATTTAAGTTAGTAGGGAGAATTACATTTTAGAGGAAAGCACTGATTAATAATTCATTTTTGGAGTCAATCCTTTGCACCTGTTATGCCATTAAATTTGGCATCCCACCTGCAAAGCATTTGGCATTCCACAGGCATGTTAAGTATGAATTCATGAAACATAATTGTATACATGTTCAAACTGTAAACAGTATTTGGACAAGTGGTGAATAACCTACACAGTGTCACTTTTAATTCTGTTTTTGATAGTACTGTAATTTGTTGAGTCTTGTTGAAATTGTAAAAGGCAAGAATTAACTTTTCTTAGGGGGAATTGGCCAGCCACAGAGACAAGCTGAAAGCGAACGTTGATATAATCCTTTTCACTGATTGTTATTCTTAGAGTTATTATTACTCTTACAGAACTCCTGTTGAAAAAAATAGGCTACCCATTGACATGAATTGTGACTGTTGCTGTCACAATTTAATTCCTTTTTTCCTTTTATGTGTCTAGTTCTGTTGTCTAAGACTAATAGAAAATGTAAAATCTCCCCTCCTCCACTCTGATTGTGTTAGTCCTTTTCTTTCCATAAGAGGTAGCATTTCTTTTCTTTTTTTTTTTCTGATATGTATGTTCTTTGAAACTCATGTCATTTTTTCTGGTTCCACATCAAGAGGCCTCATGTTCATGAACTTGAATTTTTCTCCTCACTTATTCAAACACTTAAGTGCAAGTTGTCATAAAGACATCATTTTACCTTTTTTTTTTCCTGTTAGCCTATTTGTCTGTTGAAATGTATGCATCTTTTATTTTTATTATAAGTCTCAGATTTCACCATTGGTCCATCCCATTCAATACCGGCACCTTATCATGCCTCCTTATTTTCACAATCTTATATGCAAAACATAAACATATGACAGATGTTGCAAATTTGCCTAATTTGATTTGGGAAAAGAAATTGGGTCATTTATCTTGGTGGATTCAAAATACAGTTTCAGTTAAGTTTTTTTTTTTTCTCTCTGTAAACGTTAAAAAAATTGAGTCAAGCCCCGATGGCCCAGCTTTTCATAGCCTGCCCCGTGACTCTACGACCGCATAATTAGGGAGGCTCTCTGCAGTCAACAGTGTTGCTCATGTTATCGGTATAGATTTATATTGATCATTAAGTCTTTGTGATATGGAACAGTTGCAGAGACTGGTGCATTATAAGGGCAATTAGGTGCACTGATTTCCTTCTTACAAGAGTGGCATGTTTCAGAACCTCTCTAAAGGGATGATTGCTTAAAATTTATTATAGCTGCATGTTTATTATTTCTTGTGGTTCAATACCTATTGACAGGAGTGGGGAGGATGTCAGAGCTGGGGCATGGAACCAGCGCTGTGTTCACATCTCCGAGAATACCATCGGTACCTAGAGAGGTTATTTGGATTTGATCCCCCCACCCCAGATCCCCCACTCCAGAATCCTGTTACAGACTTCAAACGTTATTATGAACTTTACAGACATTATTGGCCCCAATGTCAATAACGAGGGCCAAGCACCAAGGGAACTAAGGACCGAAATCCAGGTCTCAGTCTGTAATTGGTCATCACGCTGGGGGGTGTGACTGACACCGGGGAGAGGGGGCAGCTTCACTGAGACAGCTCTCTGTGACCAAGGTCAGTTCCCCAGGAGGCGGCGGGGAGGGGGTGTGTGGGAGAGGAGGTCGGACCCGGTGCTGCTGGCTGACAGGCAAAGGAGTTTGGGTTCTGAAGGGGAAACTCTGGTTCACCAGATCCTGCCCTGTGGTTGTCACACCAACCAGCTTGGCCTCTTTTGTCCCTGGGGCCGACCTGGAATCTTTTGTCTGGGTCTCCATGGAAGGTCTTCCCACTGCAACTGCTGTCATTCCTGAATTGTTCGCTCGCTGAGGTGCAGATGAAAACCAGTCTTAAAACCTCATGCATTCCCTCTACGAGGAGATGCTTACTGGCCAGTCATCTCAAATTGGATGTGGAAAGAGACAGACCGAGCAAAAGCCATGACCTCAAGCATTCATTGGAACCTTGCAGCATGAGGACAGTAAAGTTGACTGTTTGGAGGCAGCAAACAGAGTGAAGGGTTTATAAGATAGGACCAAGGGGCATTTGTCATGGTTTAGTTTTATTCCAAGAATCATTCACTGTTCAAAATATTATAAACTGTGAGGAAACAAAAGTTGAGCCATTTCAGGGGTTGAGGTGCTAAGACAGCACATGTGGGGACCAGGTAAGCAGCTATCGGCTGGTTAGCTTGGAGTTAGAGAAAGGTGTGGTAAGGACCCTTTGAAGCTAAGGTGTTGCAAGGGTCACAGTGTCACGTCCTAAGCTCTTTAGTTATTCCTTGTGGCCAGCATTAGCTTACCGAATAGTACGTTCAGGCCAATTGTCAAAGTCCAGTTGTCATCTCTCTCTGAGATTTCCATTAGCGCCATCCATGACCTTTGGAGTTTGTTGAATGTTCAGATGATCTTAGGATTTCTTGGACTGCTGTCATCATTTTCCCAAGGGATGGCTATGAAGTGGTACTTAGGACTCTGAGTACTATATGTGGTAGGGTAGGATGCCTGGGAACAAGAGAAAGAATCACTGCTTGGCTAGGAAAGACTGTCCATTGGTCCCACTGTTTTTTCTGGTTCTAAACATAGAAACACATTCCAGCCTCCAGCCGGATGCCCTGATGCAGAGGACTCACAACGTCGTCACATTGTGACAAGGTCCACATTGTCAAGGTTTCTCTCTTGTGTCTCATTCGGTCTCCTATCAGTGACATCTTGTCAAACTAGCAAAGCTTGCCTCTGAGAAACAAAAGCATTGGGATTAAAAAGGGAAAAAATTTTAAAAGTTTGAATCCTTAATATTAATCTAGACTTTTAACCTAAACGAAGGGACTATGAGAACTAGAGAAAGAACAAAGAGAGTAGGTTCTTCAGAAAACTGTCTTCTTTCTGATTTGTCTGTTTCTAAAGACCCCCGATAGATCCTGTTTCCTGTCTGCCCTGTGTATGGAGGTACGAGAGATGGATAGATAATGTCTTCTAGCTGAGACATGACATGAAGATCAATTCTTGGGAGTTTTCATGATTATAGTAATTGTGATTAAGTCATTAAGCCAGGTGGGTACTTGGGATATTGGAGAAATCACTTTGTAAATTAGATAATTGTCTAACCCCTATGCTGTACACCTGAACTAATATAAAATAATTGTGAATGTCAACTGTGATTGAAAAATGAAGTTGAAAAACAAAAGAGTGCCTGGTAAAGTCTCTCTTGGTGGGGTCCAAGAGAGCAGTTGGTAGTGTTATTTTCAGCAAACCAGTCATCGGGCAGAAGCTGACTACAACTGATCAGAGACTTTGGATACACCACATAAAATCTCTACAGTAAATTATGCAAACTCTCAGCTAATTATGCAAACTTTAATTCTAGGATAATATTATTTCAATTTCCATTGATGATTGAGAATGACAAGCAGTATCTTGCAAAATTCTTTAATTATAATTTCTGTAATTATGTCCCAAGTTGGAAATACATAGTCTTAAAAAAAAAAGTAATATATTGGTAAGGCAGTTATTTTTCTACCAGGAAAAGTTACTAGCCATCCAGAAAACAAATAATAGTGAGAAGATATTTATGGCCATTTGAATGTGACCACTGTATAAAATTCACCGACAAGGGTTCAAGTGTACATTGAGGATTTCATCTTTGCCTCTCTCTTCTACCTTTACGGTTTTGCTAGCGTTATTAGTTTGGCAGGTTGGACTCTATGCCAGAAAGATCCTCAACAATTTTGGGTAAAATTGCTGATGTAGATTTAAGCTTACAGCCAACTTTCCTCTGAGCATTCTGGCCAATGAACTACGGGACCAGCATTGAGCAAAATGGAAGAGAGAGAAATCTTCTCCTATGGGGTAGCAGCCCAGAATTGATTGATGAGATTGTCTTTTGTGATTAGGAATAGAAGCAGCTTGTAAACAGTGAGACCACTGATAACTCTCGAGGGCCTTTAGATTTATACCATGAAGCATTCTGTGTTTGCCACAGATTGGCCCCGATAGAGAGGAACATGGAAATCCAGGAACAAGTCTTAATAGGTTGAGTTCTGTACCAGCCTTTGTGCTTGGATGGGAGTATTTTTTTTTTTGAGAGGTAGCTCACGGAAGCAGTCACTTAAAGTGCAAATACATTTTATTGGTAGGCAGTGAGACTATGAAAACTTAATTTCTCTTGATTTGTCAGGTCACCTTTTTCCCATTGTGAGTTTGATATACAGAGAGGTCTCATCACAGTTATGAGTTCATTAAAAATTGGACAATGCCAACAAACTACTTTTTATTCTTCTATTTTGAAAGGAAAAGAGTGGATGATTGTGTGATTTGATGTAAATCCAAAGATAGTTTTATAGTTTTGTTGTTTTCTCATTCTCATTACTCTAAGAAGTCATATGTTATTTTCTCCAGGAATATGACATAAACTTGGAATATTCTAATACAATTTATAAATCTGTAAATTCATAAAATAAAATTTAAAGATATAAATTTATCTCTCTAAGTTTTTTCCTATTTACTTGATGGACAGAGCTCATCTTGTAAGTAGTGAGCAAGATTATAACTAGATTGCATTTCTCAGTTGAAGTTTGCTTTTTGTTTTTACACAGCTCATATATATATATATATATATATATATATATATTTTTTTTTTTTTTTTTTTTTTTGTATTTTTCTGAAGCTAGAAATGGGGAGGCAGTCAGACAGACTCCCACATGCACCCGACCAGGATCCACCCGGCATGCCCACCAGGGGGCGATGCTCTGCCCATCCGGGGCGTCTCTCTGTCGCAACCAGAGCCATTCTAGCACCTGAGGCAGAGGCCAAGGAGCCATCCCCAGCGCCCGGGGCATCTTTTGCTCCAATGGAGCCTTGGCTGCAGGAGGGGAAGAGAGAGACAGAGAGGAAGGAGAGGGGGAGGGGTGGAGAAGCAGATGGGTGCCTCTCCTGTGTGCCCTGGCCGGGAATCAAACCCGGGACTTCTGCACACCAGGCCGACGCTCTACCACTGAGCCAACCGGCCAGGGCCCACAGCTCATATTTTTTAAGCAAAAGAAATGCAGTATATGGCTTTTTTTTACTTCTCTCCCCCCCCAATTTTTTTTTGTTTTGAAACTGTGATTGCTTATCTGAGCTTGATAGTCTTAGAGTGAAAACATAAGGATGGAAAACACGAATTTGATCAGGAGAGTTCCAGAATGTTCCCAGAGGAGAGATGAGAGGAAGACGGAGAAAATCAAACAGAAGACGTGAGGGAAGCTGCTCTCAGATGTACGGCACATGATCGTTGGGAACATCCAGTTATATGCCCTCTTCTGGGAGGAGAGAGGATGAGATGCAGGAGACCTGCTCTCAGGCATACAAACACATACACACTCATACGGACAAACATGGGTCGACATACGTGTTGCTGTGACCTCTGTTAGAGCTGCTGAATTAACGTGATCTCTCTCTTACATATGCACTCTCTCCAAAACGGGGTGAAAGATACCCTCATGAGGGCTTTTCTCTTGTATGCCCCTGAATAAACAATTGTTTTTTATTTTTTATTTTTGTCAAAAATTCTTTAACATGATCATGACAATCTAAGTTGTCCTTGGGAAGTGGTGTGGACTGAATGCTTGTGTCCTTGTAAAATTCTTGTGCTGAAATCTTCCAGCCATCGTGACTGTATCTGGACACGGGATCTCCAAGAGAGGAAGGAAGGTTAACTGAGGTTCGAAGGGTGGGGCCCTGATCTAAAGAATTAGAGGTTTTCTAAGGAGAGACAGCAGAGAGCCAGGTAGCTCTTGCTCCCAACCGATGCATGCACAAAGAGGAAACCAAGTGAGCCAACAGTGAGGTGGTGGCCACCTATAAGCCAAGAGGAGAGGCTGCTGAATGAAACCCAACCTGCTGTCACCTTGATTTTGAGTTTCCCAGACTCTGGAACTGTGAGAAAAACATTGCTGTTGTGTAGGCAGCCCAGTCTGTGGAATTTTGTTGTGGCATCCCTAGAGAACCAGTACAGTGAGATCCTGTAGTTAGTGCTGTTAACTCCAATGCAAATTGTAGGTAGTCAGAGGGGCCACTGGGTTTGTTATCTCTAGCCATTCTACTGGTGAAGATAAACCAGTCAGGAGCCACTGAGCCTCATTTACAACCAACGATAGATCTTTACCTCACACCTAAGAGTCACTCTCAGTGACAGTAATCCTAATAGAAAGAGGCACTCTAATACAAATGGTCAGGTTTCTGAAGAGATTGACAACTTTCTTGGTTGCCTGACCATGCGAGTCCCTAAGAGGGGAAATAATTGCATTGTTCCCAGGCTGTGGTCATCCTGGAAGCGTCCCTGTCTGGGCAGTGGGGATTCTGGGCCTGATTCAAATCACCCAGAAGAAAGAGAAAGAACCACCAAAATTTCAAAATTTTAAGAAATCTGTCCCAGTGAAAATGGGGGTGCAATGGACTCACAGGACTCATCTTGCAGAGTGAGAAAGAGTGAAGTTCAGTTTTGTTCTGAAAGCCGTTCTGTGCTTGAGTTCTTGAGAGTTTTGGGAAACTGCGTTTGTTAGTCATGGGTCAGAAACCAGGGCTGCGAGTTGGAGTTGGGGGGGCATTGCTGAGCAGCCATGATTGGTCAACTGGATTTAGAAAGAGCAGAGGAAGAGAGAGTTGAGGAAAAGATATCATGAAGGTCAATGAAGTCTCTTTTTTTTCTTTTAATCCATCTATAAACATCTTTCAAAGACACATGTCCCTCAACGAACTGTTGATTTCCCATGTCCGGGTCTTCTCAGATTTCTGCACCACATCTAATGGGAATCTAGTATTTCAACTGGACATGGCAACCATCTCAACAGGACATTTGGTTTTATTGACTCTTTTGCCACCTCAGTCCAATACATGAGCGGCTTCTGTCATCTCTGCTCTCAGAGTTCATGCACACACCTTTATCCTCAAATCCAGCTCTCCGTCATTTGTTGTTTAGAATATTTCGGGAGCTTCCTGACTGGCTGGGATTTTATTTCCATAGAGTAGCCAGGGAAATCCTGTTAAAATGTGTATTAGCACTTATTGTTTCTTGTTCAAAATACCATAGCGATTAGCAATCTCATTAAATTCCACACCTTACTTTGCTTCCAAGTTAATGCGTGATCAGAAACTTCTCGAACTTTAACAATTTCTAATCCTGGCTTTTGCTTCTTGAGATCCAGCACATTCTTTTTCTTCAAATAGCCTGGAAACATTATCTTTTTGTTTATTGTTTTCTAAACTAATAATTGGGTGTCTATCATGAAACAACAGTAGATAAGCTCCTGAATTTGTCATGAGCAGTTACCCACTATAATAATAATGATTGAGAGTATACCCCCAGGCCCTTAAATATAAATGCTAATTCATGTTTAAGAAGCCTACAGCCAACCAAATCCGTAGATACCATTTTACAGAGAACAGTGATGATCAAAGGATTTAATTAAAATGTACTAGTTTATCTGACTAATAATTAAGGATTCAGGCTTCCACAATACCTTGTTTTTACCTAACCCATGTTGCAAAATGACTAAACAGCTACCTGTTGTACTACTGAGCTGAGTGAACTGCCAAGAACGCCTATTTGTAACTCTCAGGAATTTAGAAACTTTTTAGAAAGGTACATATGAACTCACATGGTCTGAGCATCTTCTTTGTCGTTGTTTCTGTGCTTTGAGTCAGTCCCCTTGTACACCTTTATTGGCACTAGGAGGTTAGCTTTGTAGTCGTGTACCTGCAGCATCCCGTAGGTCAGCTTTGTGGTCGTGTACATACAGCGTCCCGTAGTTTAACTTTGTTGTCATGTACCTGTAGCATCCCGTCAGTGAGCTTTGTGGTTGTGTACCTTCAGCATCCCGTAGGTCAGTTTTGTGATTGTATACCTGCAGTGTCCCGTAGGTCAGTTTTGTGATTGTATACCTGCAGCGTCCCGTAGTTTAACTTTGTGGTCATGTACCTGCAGCGTCCCATAGGTCAGCTTTGTGGTCGTGTACCTGCAGCATCCCGTAGTTTAACTTTGTGGTCATGTACCTGTAGCATCCCATCAGTGAGCTTTGTGGTCATGTACCTGCAGCGTCCCATAGGTCAGCTTTGTGGTTGTGTACCTGCAGCGTCCCGTAGTTTAACTTTGCTGTCAGGTACCTGTAGCATCCCATCAGTGAGCTTTGTGGTCGTGTACCTGCAGCGTCCCGTAGTTTAACTTTGTTGTCAGGTACCTGTAGCATCCCATCAGTGAGCTTTGTGGTCGTGTACCTGCAGCGTCCCGTAGTTTAACTTTGTTGTCAGGTACCTGTAGCATCCCATTAGTGAGCTTTGTGGTCGTGTACCTGCAGCGTCCCATAGGTCAGCTTTGTGGTCGTGTACCTGCAGCGTCCTGTAGGTCAACTTTGTGGTTGTGTACCTGTAGCGTCCCGTTCAGCATATAAGCCTATGTTATTACATTTTGCAACTTACATATCACTAGGTCTTTATGGGAACCTAGATACGGCCCTCTATGAGCTGAATTTTCACACATACTTTCTCCTGTAGGAACCTGTCTCTTTTTGAACAGTGAGCACATTTGCCAAGACTGTTCTAAAACCAGCAGGGATGGTTATAGCTCACCGTGGACAGAGAAGAAACCCACTTTCATATAACCTACTCCTCCCACTACCCCGCTACCCCGCTGCCTCGCTGCCCCGCTGCCCCAATGAGCCCTTGATTCTCTTTTCCTGAGTCTTCCCAGTTGGGAGGGGCTGGTCCTCTCACAGGCACACAAATGTTCTGTAGTTTTTCTTACATTCTCTCCCATCAATGTTGATCTTTGGACTTTCTCATCTGTGATTTACTTGTTCAAATCTTTTATATATATTTTTCTTAATGCGCTATCTTTGCCTTCTTTATTTTATACTATAATTAATCATAAATTTATTTATATGTGCATATATATATAAAGGGAGAAGGGAGGATATATACACACACATATGCATATCTTTTTGCTAGGTAGTTTTTGTTTTAATTTTGCTTATGTATTTTTTTCTTAAGTTTATTTCTTTTAATATTGGTAAGTCCATGTCATAAGTCTTGTTTGTTGCTTGTACTTTGTCTCTGGTGTTCAGGCTGACTCAGTGGAGAGGCGAGAGCTCACCTGTGCCCAGGGTTTACTGCACAGCACATACCACACCCTGGTTGCCTTTTCCTTCATGCGCAGTTATTCTTCCTCTTGGAATTATTAGTTTCATTTTCCCTCCTCCCTTTATATTCACATTTCTGAGATACCACCATGCTTTTATTTTTTCCAATTCTTAAACTTAATTATTTGTCTAGCAATCATATTTTTAGTTTCCAAGAATTCTGTCTTCTTAATTTATGATGACAATTATATTTCTAATTCTGTGAGTTTCTTTCCACAGCCTTGTGTCTCCTGACAGAATACATTAAGTTCCTCTGAGATACTCATTAGATATTATTTGTTTGTTTGACTTAGTTTTTTTATTAAACATATTTTCTTTGAGTCATTATCATTAGTGTTTATTTTTAATTTTTTAAACTAAATTTATTGGGATGACTTTTGTTAATAAAATTATGTAGTGTTCAGGCATACAGTTCTATAATCCATCATCTGCATATTGTGTTTATCATCCCAAGTCAACTCTTCCTCCATCCCCATCTATCCCTCTCTGCCCTCCTTCACCTCCCCTACTCCCTTTCCCTCCTGCAGTGCCCACACTGTTGTCTGTGTCTGTAAGTTCTTTTTCTTAACCCCTTTACATTTTACACCCAGACCCCCAATCCCTATCCCCTCTAACAGCTGTCAGTCTCTTCTCTGTCTCTATGAGTCTGTTTCTAGTTTTTTGTTTATTCTGTTCATTAGATTTCATGTATAAGTGAGATCATATGGTTCTTGTCTTTCTCTGACTGGCTTATTTCACTTTAGTGTAATGCTCTCCAGGTCCATCCATACTGTTACAAAAGGTAAGATTTCCTTATTTCTCATGACTGAGTAGTTTCCTATTGGGTCAGTGTACCTCCACTCATCTACTAATGGGCACTTGGGCTATTTCCATATCTTGGCCATTGTAAATAATGCTGCAATGAAAGAGTGCATGTATTCTTTTGAATTAGTATTTTGAGTTTCTTTGGATATATACCCTGAGTGGAATTGCTGGGCCATAAGGCAGTTCCATTTTTAATTTTTTGAGGCAACTCCATATTGCTTTCCACAGTGGCTGCTCAAATCTACATTCCCACCAATAGTGCATGGAGGTTCCCTTTTCTCCACATCCTCACCAATACTTATTGTTTGTTGATTTATTGATGAAAGCCATTCTGACAGATATGAAGTGATATCTTATTAGGGTTTTAATTTGCATTTCTCTGATGATTATTGATGTTGAGCATCTTTTCATTTGTCTATTGGCCATCTGTATGTCCTCTTTGAAGAAGTGTCTATTCAGGTCCTTTTGCAATTTTTTAATTGGATGGTTTATTTTTTTGGTGTTGAGTTTTGTAAGTTCCTTGTAAATTTTGGATATCAACCCTTATCAGATATATCCATGAACATGTTCTCCCATTCAGTGGGTTCTCTTTTCATTTTGTTGATGGTTTCTTTTGCTGTGGAAAAGATTTTAATCTCATTTCTGGCAGGTTAAGATGATATGTTTCTTACATGTTATAAGCTTTCCTCAAATGGTCCAACATCCTTCTTTGCCCATTCATATTTAAGCACATAGCAATGGGCGGTTGACTGAGCAATGGGTGGAATGACTAAGCATACAGGTCATTCTGATTGATTTATGGGCTTTCCTTTTGGGTGAAGATTTGGACAAGGCCTATATACTAGTGTTTACTCATATAGAAAATAATTGCATATTTCTCCCTAAGCATTATTTCTTGAAAAAGTCATTTTCTGATTCTCACCCAGGATGGCAGATGTTCAGTTATTACTTATTTTGTGAAGATGTAATGTATACTGTTTTTTAGACAAATTTTTTAAACATTTCCCTCAATTCTATAAGCCCGGTGCCCACCGTTTTCTAACTCCTCGGTATCTCAGCCCCACAGTCCTGTCTGTAAGCTCTCTGGGCTCTGCTTCCTCCTGCTAATTTTATCAATTATCTTCCTCCATTTCTTTTTCACATTCCAGATATGTCTTAAACTATTTTATACCCTGATGGTTTCCAACTTCTTCTCTGTATCATGAATTTATATAAAATATAACTAATAATTTTACATAATCCCTGTGGTAATGTGAAGACTCTCATGTGTGATCAATCTGGCATCGTGAATTGGAAGAGTAAAGAGAGGAAGGAAAGAAAGGAGGGAGAAAGAAAAAAAGGAAGGAAAGAAAGTCTCTCTGTGTAGTGCCTTTGATAAATCAGTAACTCGTGGGTCTGCTCCCAGGGTTTGATGTTTCCACCCTGAGGTTTATTTTGTTACTCAAAGACACTGAACACTGGATTAATTATGTTTCCACTAATATCCATGTTCTTGCTCTTCAACCCTAATTGTTTTCCTCCCCCCATTCTTTTAAGTATTTGTCTTTTTATAGCTATATGGTGATTGTTAGTGGGGAGGATATGGAAGAAGAATTGGAGATTGGAAAACCCTATGTTTGTGTCTCTCCAAAATGCAGTCACTATTCATGAACTTCAAGGGACAAACAACCCAATGACATAATTAATACAAACTCCCCATATTTGCATCAGAAAGATTCACACAAAGGTTATAATCATTGCCTCTGTTTCTGTCATTTTTTTTTTTTTTTTTTTTGCTTAATTCTTTAGTCACCTTCTAGTGATGGAATCAGGGTAAGCTGTTTCTTGCAGAGTCACTGGGTAAGTGGCCCTGTAGCTGTCAGGCTAAGTGTCATTTAGAATAGTCTTAGAACTTGGTGTATGAGCATACTTGATAATAATTCCGACTTGCTCTTCTGGCTCTAGAAATTCCGGGGTTGAACATAAATATTCAATACCCATTTCCACCTCCTTCAGTTGTCGGTTTCAACTCATCCCATACCCTTAAAAGTTTAATAAGTTAGGTTTGTATAGCATTTAGGTGTTTTCAAGCCGACTTCAGAAATAAAATTTTATTTCCTTCTCAAACAACACCTCAGATGTCAAAGTTAATCTTCCAATTTTAGAGACAAAGGAAGCGAAGCCCGAAGAGAGAACCTGACTTTTCTTGGGTTACCTGGGAGCAGCCAGCAGGAATGAGCTCACAGCTCCACTTTTCTGATGCCTAATGTTAGTGAAACGAAGGCCAGTTCTGTTGTCCTATGCTCCTCGTGTTCTTTTATTTTTCTTGATATTTTTATTTTTTTAATTAATTGCGTTTACATAGATTCTAGGGTCACCTCAAATGCATCCCCTCAACATCTCCCTTCCCCCCCTCCATACAGCACCCTCCCCCTTCCCTCAGGTTTATCCCATCCTATCATCCCCTTTCCCTCTGTCCGCTTTTCCTCTGGTCCCTTTGATCCCTCCTCTGTCTCAATTCCATTCCTCAGTTCTCATTATTCCTTGGATTCCTTAAATGAGTGAGGTCATATGATATTTTTCTTTCTCTGCCTGGCTTATTTCACTCAACATAATAGTTTCCAGGTCCCTCCATATTGTTGCAAAAGGTAATATTTCCTTCTTTTTCATGACCCCATATAGTATTCCATAATATATATGTACCACTGCTTTTTAATACACTTATCCACTGATGGACATTTGGGCTGACATGGGGGTGCATTTCTTTTTTTCAGTTGGTGATATGATGTCCTTGGGATATATTCCTATAAGTGGGATGACTGAGTCAAAGGGCAGTTCCATTTCTAATTTTTTGAGGAATCTCCATACTGTCTTCCACAGTGACTACAACAGTCTGCATTCCCACCAGCAGTGCTGGAGGGTTCCCCTTTCTCCACATCCTCGCCAGCACCTATTGTGTGTTGTTTTGTCAATGAGCACCATTCTGACTGGTGTGAGGTGGTATCTCATTGTGGTTTTAATTTGCAATTCTCTAATGATTAGTGATATTGAACACTTTTTCATTTGCCTATTGGCCATCTGTATGTCCTCTTTGGAGAAGTGTCTATTCATTTCTTGTGCCTATTTTTTTTTCAATTTTAATTTTTTTTTTAATTAATTTTAATGGGGTGACATTGATAAATCAGGGAACATTGATAAATAAGTTTTGTTGTGCTGTGCTCCTTGTGTTCTTTTTTTTCTTGATATTTTTTTATTTAATTAATTGTGTTTATGTTCAGAGAAAACATCTCTAGGTTATTTTGACATTTGATTATGCTGCATTCACATCACCCAAAGTCCAATTGTCTTCCGTCACCTTCGAACTGGTTTTCTCTGTGCCCCTCCCCTCCCCAACCCCCTCCCTCTTATCCCCCCCACCCCATAACACCCACACTCTTGTCCATGTCTCTGAGTCTCATTTATATGTCCCACCTATGTATGGAATCATATAGTTCTTAGTTTTTTCTGATTTACTTATTTCGCTCAGTATAATGTTATCAAGGCCCATCCATGTTGTAAATGATCCGATGTCATCATTTCTTATGGCTGAGTAGTATTCCATAGTATATATGTACCAAAGCTTTTTAATCCACTCATCCACTGACGGACACTTGGGCTGTTTCTAGATCTTCACTATTGTGAACAATGCTGACATAAACATGGGGGTGCATTTCTTCTTTTCAAACAGTGCTATGGTGTTCTTGGGGTAAATTCCTAACAGTGGTATAACTGCGTCAAAAGACAGTTTGATTTTTAATTTCTTGAGGAATCTCCATACTGTTTTCCATAGTGGCTGCACCAGTCTGCATTCCCACCAGCAGTGCAGGAGGGTTCCCTTTTCTCCACATCCTCACCAGCAATTATTCTGTGTTGTTTTGTTGAGCGCCATTCTGACTGGTGTGAGGTGATATCTCATTGTGGTTTTAATTTGCATTTCTCTAATGATTAGTGATGTTGAGCATTTCTTTATATGCTTATTGGCCATCTGTCTGTCCTCTTTGGAGAAGTGTCTGTTCATTTCTTTTGCCCATTTTTTGATTGGATTGTTTGTCTTCCTGGTATTGAGTTTTACAAGTTCTTTATAAATTTTGGTTATTAACCCCTTATCAGATGTATTTTCAAATATATTCTCCCATTGTGTAGTTTGTCTTTTTATTCTGTTCTTATTGTCTTTAGCTGTGCAGAAGCTTTTTAGTTTGATATATTCTCATTTGTTGATCCTGTCTTTTATTTCACTTGCCCGTGGAGATAATTTGGCAAATATATTGCTGTGAGAGATGTCAGAGAGCTTACTGCCTATTTTCTTCTAAGAATGCTTATGGTTTTACAGCTTGCATTTAAGTCTTTTATCCATTTTGAGTTTATTTTTGTGAGTGGTGTAAGTTGGTGGTCTATTTTCATTTTTTTGCAGGTAGCTGTCCAATTTTCCCAACACTATTTGTTGAAGGGGCTATCTTTACTCCACTGTATGCTCTTACCTCTTTTTTCAAATATCAGTTGTCCATAAAAGTGTGGGTTTATTTCTGGTTTCTCTCTTCTGTTCCATTGATCTATATGCCTGTTCTTATGCCAGTACCAGGCTCTTTTGAGTACAATGGCCTTGTAGTATAACTTGATATCTGGAAATGTGATACCTCCCACTTTATTCTTCCTTTCCAAGATTGCTGAGGCTATTCGTGTTCTCTTTTGGTTCCATATAAATTTTTGGAATATGTGTTCTATATCTTTGAAGTAAGTCATTGGTATTTTAATCGGTATTGCAATGAATTTTTAAATTGCTTTGGGTTTGTGCCTATTTTTTGATTGACTGTTTGTCTTCCTGGTGTTGAGTTTTACAAGTTCTTTATAAATTTTGGTTATTAATCCTTTATCCGATGTATTGTCGAATATGTTCTCCCATTGTGTGGTTTGTCTTTTTATTCTGTTCCTATTGTCTTTAGCTGTGCAAAAGCTTTTTAGTTTGATATAGTCCCATTTGTTTATCCTGTCTTTTATTGCATTTGCTTGTGGAGATAATTCAGCAAAGATATTGCTGCAATAGATGCTGGTGAGATTACTGCCTAAGTTTTCTTCTAGGATACTTATGGTTTCATGATTTACATTTAAGTCCTTTATCCATTTTGAGTTTATTTTTGTGCATGGTGTAAGTTTGTGGTCTAATTTCATTTTTTTTGCAGGTAGCTGTCCAGTTTTCCCAACATCATTTGTTAAAGAGTCTGTCTTTACTCCACTGTATGCTCTTAGCTCCTTTGTCAAATATCAATTGTCCATAAAATGTAGGTTTATTTCTGGTTTCTCACTTCTGTTCCATTGTTCTATATGTCTGTTCTTATGCCAGTACCAAGCTGTTTTGAGTACAATGGCCTTACAGTATAACTTGATATCAGGAAGTGTGATACTTCCCACTTTATTATTCTTTTCCAAGATTGCTGAAGCTATTTGTGTTCTTTTTTGGTTCCATATAAATTTTTGGAATATGTGTTCTATATCTTTGAAGTAAGTCATTGGTATTTTAATCGATATTGCATTAAATTTATAAATTGCTTTGGGTAATATAGACATTTTAATGATGTTTATTCTTCTTAACCATGAGCACGGTATATGCTTCCGCTTGTTTGTGTCTTCCTTGATTTCTTTTATCAATGTTTTGTAATTTTCTGAGTACAAGTCTTTAACCTCCTTGGTTAAATTTACTCCTAGGTACTTTTTTTTTTTGTTGCAATAGTGAAGAGGATTGTTTCCTTAATTTCTCTTCCTGACAGTTCATTGTTCGTGTATAAAAATGCCTCTGATTTCTGTGTATTAATTTTATATCCTGCCACCTTGCTGAATTTGTTTATTAGGTCCAGTAGTTTTTTGACTGAGACTTTAGGGTTTTCTATATACAATATCATATCATCTGCAAATAATGATAGTTTTACTTCTTCTTTTCCAATTTGGATGCCTTTTATTTCTTCTTCTTGTCTGATTACTTTAGCTAGGACTTCCAGAGCTATGTTGAATAAGAGTGGTGAAAAGGGGCACCCCTGCCTTCTTCCTGATTTTAGGGAAATTGCTTTTAATTTTTGTCGATTAATTATAATGTTGGCTGTGTGTTTGTCCTAGATGGCCTTTATCATGTTAGGCATGTTCCCTTTATTCCCACTTTGCTAAGAGCTTTGATCTTAAATGGGTGCTGGATTTTATTAAATGCTTTTTCTGCATGTATTGAAATTATCGTGTGGTTTTTCTCCTTCCTTTTGTTTATGTGGTGAATCACATTAATTGATTTATGAATGTTGTACCATCCTTGCCTCCCCAGAATAAATCCCACGTGATTGTGATGTATAATTTTTTTTCATGTATTGCTGGATCCAGTTTGCTAATATTTTGTTGAGGATTTTAGCATCTATATTCATCAGGGATATTGGCCTATAATTTTCTTTCTTTGTGTTGTCTTTGCCTGGTTTTGGAATCAGAATTATGCCGGCCTCATAAAAGGAACTTGGAAGTGTTCGTTCCTCCTGAATTTTTTGAAATAGCTTGAGAAGGATAGGAGTTAGTTTTTGTTTGAATGTTTCGTAGAATTCACCAGTGAAGGCATCGGGTCCAGGATTTTATTTTTTTGGGAGCTTTTTGATAACTATTTTGATCTCTTTTGTTGCAGTCAGTCTGTTTAGGTTTTCTGATTATTCCAGATTGATTTTTGGAAGATTATACGTTTCAAGGAATTTGTCCATTTCCCCTAGGTTGTTTGATTTTTTGGCATACAGTTCTTCGTGGTATTTTCTTACAATATTTTGTATTTCTGTTGTGTCAGTTGTTATTTCTCCACTCTCATTTCTAATTTTATTTATTTGATTCCTCTCTCTTCTTTTATTGGTGAGTCTTGTTAAAGGTTTATTGATCTTGTTTACCCTTTCAAAGAACCAGCTTTTGGTTTCATTGATCCTCCGTATTGTTTCTTTAGCTTCTATGTCATTTATTTCCGCTCTGATCTTTATTATTTCCTTCCTTCTACTACCTCTGGGCCTTACTTGCTGTTCTTTTTCTAGTTCTTTTAGATGAAGGGATAGGTTGTTTATTTGAGCTTTTTCACACTTCTTAAGGAATGCCTATAGTGCTATGAACTTCCTTCTCAGGACTGCTTTTGCTGTGTTCCATAAATTTTGAGTTGTTGTTTGCTCATTATCATTTGTTTTTAGGAATATTTTTTTTCTTCTTTGATTTCATTCTTAACCCATTTGTTATTTAATAACATGCTATTTAGTTTCCATGTGTTTGAGTATTTTTCAGTTTTTCTGTTGTGGTATATTTCTAGTTTTATGCCATTGTGATCAGAGAAAATGCTCGATATGATTTCAATCTTCTTAAATTTGTTGAGACAGCTTTTGCGTCCTAACATGTGGTCTATCTTAGAGAATGTACCATGAGCACTTAAAAGAATGTATATTCTGTTGCCTTAGGGTGAAAGGTTCTAAAGATATCTAATAAATCAAATTGATCTAGTGTGTCCCTTGAGTCTGCTGTTTCTTTGTTAATTTTCTTTCTTGAGATTCTATCTAGTGATGTTAGTGGGGTATTGAAATCTCCTACTATAATATTATTCCTGTTGATCTCACCCTTTGTATCCATCAAAGTTTGCTTTATATATTTATGTGCTCCTATATTAGGTGCATAGATATTTATGATGGTTATATCTTCCTGTTGGATTGCTCCCTTTATCATTATGTGGTGGCCTTCTTTATCTCTTACTATATTCTTTGTTTTAAAGTCCATTTTGTCTGATATAAGTATTGCTACCCCAGCATTTTTTTTCATTTCCATTTGCATGAAATATTTTTTCCATCCTTTTACCTTCAGTCTATGTGCATCTTTTGTTTTAAGGTGTGTCTCTTGTAGACAGCATATGTATGGGTCCTGTTTTCTTATCCAACCAGCTACCCTATGTCTTTTGATTGGATCATTTAATCCATTTACATTTAAGGTTATTATTGATATGTAGTTGTTTATTGCCACTTTATTCTTTTTTTTTAATATTTTATTTATTGATTTTTTAGAAAGAGAGGAGTGAGAGAGAGACAGAGAGAGAAGGGGGAGGAGCAGGAAGCATCAACTCCCATATGTGCCTTGACCAGGCAAGCCCAAGGTTTTGAACCGGCGACCTCAGTGTTCCAGGTCGATGCTTTATCCCACTGTGCAACCACAGGTCAGGCCGCCACTTTATTCTTTAAAGCTGTATTCCTCTTTTGCTCTATTCTTTTCCTATTTTGATGTGTTTACAACAGGCCCCTTAACATTTCCTGCTGCATTGGATTGGTTGTAATGAATTCCTTGAGTTTTTTTTTTTTTTTTTTTGTCTGGGAAGCTTTTTATTTTTCCTTCAATTTTAAATGATAGCCTTGCTGGATAAAGTAGTCTTGGTTGTAGGCTCTTGTTCTGCATTACTTTGAATATTTCTTGCCATTTCCTTCTGGCCTCAATTGTTTCTGTTGAGAAGTCTGATGTCATCCTTATGGGAGCTCCTTTGTAGGTGATAGCCTTCTTTTCTCTAGCAGCTTTTAATATTTTCTCTTTATTGTTTAGCTTTGGTATTTTAATTATGATGTGTCTTGGTGTAGGTCTTTTTGTTTTTTTTTGTAATGAGTTCTCTGTGCTTCTTGAACTTGTAAGACCCTTCCTTACATCATTTTAGAGAAGTTTTCAGCTATGATTTGATTGAATAAAGTTTCTATCCCTTGTTATTTCTCTTCTTATTCAGGAACCCCTATGATGTGGATGTTATTTCTCTTCATATTGTCACAGAGCTCTCTCAGACTTTCCTCAGACTTTTTGAGTCTCTTTTCCTTTTTCTGCTTTGCTTTCGTGCCTTTGTTCATCTTGTCCTCCAACTCGCTGATTCAATCCTCAGCTTCATCCATCCTGCTTTTAGTTTCTTCCATTGTGGTCTTCATTTCTGATATTGTATTTGTCACCTCCAAAAATTCTTTTTTAATATTTCAATGTCCTTTTTTTATACTTGCTATCTGTTTATTTAAGTGTTTGTAATGATCATCCATTGTTGTTCTAAGATCCCTAAGCATTCTAACAATCATTATTCTAAACTCTGCATCTGGCAGTTTGGTTATTTCCATATCACTCAGTTCCTTTTCTGGAGATTTCTCTTGTGGTTTCATTTGGATTGCACTTCTCTGTCTTCTCATTATGTCTGTGTTTGGTTGTGTTGTTTGTAGGGCTGGTTGAGTCTAGATTTGGTGTTGTCTTGCTCCTCGTGTTCTGAGACCGTGTTCTGAGACAGGCATCTATGGGGAAAACCTGATGTCTCTACCTCTCCTCCCCCTTCTGAACACACAGGGCCCACAAGGGCTTTCAGCCCCACTGCAATTAAACCTCTAGGGGCCCTCAGAGGAGGGATTTGTTCTCTATCTTTCTGCTCTGAAGAAAGAGTTCAATTTACAGTAGCACCTCATGTTGGAAAAGGATGCTGGCCGGCCATGAAGGGAATATGGTAACCCTTCCATTCAGGAATGGTATTTCTTGAGGTCTCCTTGATTAGTCAGAGAAATTTTGAGGCTTTGAAATCAATTTCTGTTTTATGTGACTCCTCCCTATTTTGACTCATGCATGACTTGACTCATTCAAATGTATATGTAGGAACTGCTCATTCTTGCTAGGGACATGTTAGCCCTCCAACCCCCCAGCTGAGAATTAGTCATGTGGCATCCTCCATTGCGGTAAGACATGCTGCCAAATGACAAGACACGTTTATTTTTTCTGAACTAAAACTAAAACTGAAAAGGAAATGGTGAAAAATGAAAAGTCCAAGGACAGTGTATTACATAACCCTTAACAATACTTGGACCATGGGAGAAGACGGCTCGTAAGAAATGATTGAATTCTCATCCCAATTTTTAAGACATGCCTGCATCTTCCCTTTGGTCGGGGCTTTCTGGTGACGAAGAATTCTGACTTCTACATGCCTGGGTAGTTAGGCTGTTTTTGTTAAATGATTCATTAAACTTGATAAATCCAGAAAGAAGAGCTAGTTAGAGGAAATACAGTATTTCTTGCAGGCTTGTGAAAGATCTTTCTTCACATAATGAGCCGAGTTTCAAAACTTTTAACAATACTGCCACTAGCAATAAAATACTTTCCCGAGACCTGTATGGCTCAGCCCTCTGTTTCTGGAACATGTCCATTGTGGACGAAGAAAGCTGGGAAAGAACCAAGTTGTCACCTAGGCTTCCATTGTTTCTAGTGGACACATCTGGAGCATCAGAAAGTGCCCCTTATTTTATTGTGGTGACATCACTATTTTTTTTCTTATTCTTATAGTTGTTGATAAATCCATTGTGTCACAATATTCAACCTTTTAAGAACTATATAATTTTTCAAGCATCCTTAAGAATGATTTCTACTTTTTGAGAGGGTACAGTGCATGCCCTGTCCCTGTATCAGCATGGGCATTAGTGGGTTGCTGCTTTGCATCAATCTGTATTCCTGTCAAATACATGGTCAACTTTAGCATAGAAGTTACTTTTTGGTAATCAGATATATATAATATATGTAATATATATTTTGGAGATTTTTACATCAGCTTTTAACATATATTTAGAAAATACTGAGGGTAAAATGCAGGAAGTAATGAATGATGTCTTTACAAACTATAATTGAGTTTGACTGGCTCTTGAGGTTACCATCTTGTATATGGCTCTCCCACTAATTTAATCAAGGGTTTTAGCAAAGTTAAGTATAATTATTACTCTGAGTTTTTCTATTGACAAGGAGGCAAATTGTCCACTAATATATCATGGGGTTATTCCCGCAAGTAATTATTTCTTTTGATTAATGTATTGTATTTACATATTCAATAAAATTATATCTACAAATATGATTTTCATGTTTGTAACAATGAGATCACTCTGTTCTCTAAAGAGATGCATATTATTGTCTAACATAGCCTATGAAGTTAAACATTTTAGAGAATAGGAAATATCTTTTACCTTGGAAGACTGTGTTAGTTGCAACATTGGGAGCTGTACCCTTTTACAATATGAGATTCTCAGCCTTGTGTATTTTGTCTTAAATATTATAACCAAAGGATGTTTTTATGACTGAATATTAATTTCCATGATTCTCCTTCTGAATTCAGGTATTCTGTACTAAGGCAAGAACTTATGGCTAATCTTGGCAAACTTGTAGATTTTCTCACAATATAAATTTTTTTTTCTTATATTTGAAATGTTTTTCCTTAACATTTATGCTTTATGAGTTCTTTCTGTTTTCTACTTGCATAAACACATCTTTTAAATATCTGAAGAAACAAGAAAACCAATCCTTTGTCAATTTTGGTATATTCTCTAATATAAACAACCCAAAAGAAGTTGCTTTCTTTTATATAGATAATTTGGAAGTTTATTCATTTGCCATGTATTTTCCAATTGACATTTCACTCTCTCTCTTTATCTCTCTGTCTCTCTCTGTCTCTTCCACTCCCAGCCCCAACATTTCTGTGAAGTCTTTTAGGTCCTAGCTTTGTAATGTTCAGAGAAGGCGTTGGAAATTCTTTCCATCCTTTTGTTAGTGATTAGATAGAGATGTCAAATAACTTTCACTTATCACATTGAAGGCCTTTTCTGATGCATGTGGGCACTGCAGGGGAGGGTCTGATTGCCAGCAGGTACCCGGTCTGATGCCCAGAGCATTAGATTAGCAGTCAGGGCACCTGACTCATTACCATGCACCTGTGTCTAGGACAACGTTGTGTCTGTTCTGTGTACATTACTTATCTCATCTAGAATGGAAAGAGTTTGGAAACAATCCACTGTATTCCTTCAACTCAAGATTGCAGAGTTTCTTGAAAGTATTCTAAGGACAACTATTGGCTTAGTATGGCTATTGGGAATCCTCAAACTGAATGTGACTAGGAGTTAAGCTTTCAAAGAGACAGCTGGGTTTCTAACACAAGATCTCCTGGGTCCTCCTGAGAGAGAAGGAGCTTCACCCAGCCAGCCTGGATGTTCCTTACACTGATGGGAAAGCTTTCTGGTCCTTATTAGGACAGGAGAGTGTGGACAACGCGGGTAGCATGAAGCCAGTGATCTTCGGAGTTTTCTGTTGTCCCAAACAAGAGAGCCTAGAGTAATTGAAGTGTTTTTGAGTGCAGCCTCCTAGGGTGGGTTCAGTGTGCTTTAGGGAGGTCAACAACAACAAAATCCAATGCACGCACACAGGCAAGGTGAGTGTGCGTGTGAGATAAACATCTTACCCATTATCGTACTGAAATCCTGCTTCTCACACACACACTTCTGCTCCAAGTGCGGTTCCTTGGTCTGTTTCTTCTTCCACAACCCTGTCCTTCCCAGGCCCTGAGCTTGTCTGCATCCAGTGACCCCTGGGCACTGTGTGTGAGCCACGCTTCTGAAGAAGATACCTCATCCTCCACCTCTGATAATGTGACATCAAAGAAACATACCTGCTTTTCTTACTTAGATTGATGAGGCTTTGAATGAACTGTTCCTCAGGGATCCCGATCCAGGCTGAGTCAATTCGAGTGCAGAAACTGTTCGCAGAGTAAAATTTGGAGAGCATTGGGGCCCCTGAAACCCCTTTAAGATGTATTGTGAAAGTCAAAGTTATTTTCAATGTAATAATAATACTATCTCTGGCTTCTTTGATCTCTCTTGTGGGAATAACATTACATTTTGCAGAAAGTACCTGAGAAGTGACATAGCAAATAAATTAAATGCAGAAGCCCATGTGAATGTATAACTGGTATTAAAGGGATATCCAAAATGGGAAATGAGGATAGAGTCTTCAACCTGTATTTCTGTAAACTATAGCTGTGTTTTGTTTTTTTTAATATAAAACCTATTACTTAGGTTAACACGCTGCCTTTTTATTATTATTTCAGATTATTTCATAAATTAGAATTTTTAAATGTTTGTTTAAATTTTTTTTTTTTTTGTATTTTTCTGAAGTTGGAAATGGGCAGGAATTCAGACAGACTCCCGCATGCACCCGACCGGGATCCACCTGGCATGCCCACCAGAGGGCGATGCTCCGCCCATCTGGGGCATTGCTCTGTTGCAATCAGAGCCATTCTAGCACCTGAGGCAGAGGCCACAGAGCTATCCTCAGCTCCCTGGCCGACTTTGCTCCAATGGAGCCCTGGCTGCGGGAGGGGAAGAGAGAAACAGAGAAAAAGGAGGGTGGGGGTGGAGAAGCAGATGGGTGCTCCTCCTGTGTACCCTGGCCGGGAATCGAACCCGGGACTCCTGCACGCCAGGCTGATGCTCTACCACTGAGCCAACTGGCCAGGGCCTGTTTGTTTTAATTTTAATGCAGTAAATAATGATACCTATAAACCACACACACACACACACACACACACACACACACACACACACACACACACATACACACACACACACACACACAATCCCCATAGGAGTGTCCCTCATTTTTAAGAGTATAAAGGGGTCCTTGAGGATTACTAAAACCCAGAAGAAAAGTGTTTTTTAAACTAGTGGTTTCTGGTTTCTGTTGTTTTCTTTGTTTTTGGCTCCATTGTCATGTTTCAATTTGTTAAACTGACTTAAAAGTTGGACATAAAAGGCCAATGATAAATAATAAGAGTAAATATGTTGGGTTTGTTTTTGATTATTAATAGAAGACACCATTAACTTTAAGGATGAGGAAAATAAAATGATCATTGTCCTGAACAATGGGCTGTTATCCCTTCATAGAAAGAAAAGAGTGGATGATTAATAAAATATATGCATCTTTATATGTATCTGATATTATATTTGTAAAATGTACACATATACCTGTATATAAACATAGAAGCTATATACTCTATATTATGCATATGTAAATCTATATTTTAGAAACTTCTAGAACTGTGAGATGACATGTATATGTGAATAAGATATATTACCCCTGTAATTGTCAAGTTCACATATTGTTTTACAAGGTTCCAAAATGAGTCTCTAGCAAAAAGAATATAAATTTTGTCCAGATAGGCATTAATCTCATTGACTTCTGAGACACAGTATACAAACCAGCCCCTGTGCATACTGATGGAGCTGATACTAAGTAAAAAATAACTGTGATGAGTTCTGCACGAATCTCACACATTTTTAGTTTTAAAAAATAATAAACATTCTTATAGTTAATATTACTATTTCAGAATTGAAGCATTAAAGAAGTTAGAACTTATTTTTATGGGTTATGCATAGGTAAATATAAAAGTTTGTGATCAGTTCATTATTATACACACTTGAATCTTTCCTATCTCTGAATGTCTAAGGTAGCCGAGGCCCAGAAATAACACCTGCCTTTTGTTTGACATGCGTAAAACTTCACCTGAAGTGCTCCTTGTGGCATTGGTGACACATCATTTTACATTTCACTTTTTTTTTTTTTTGGTATTTTTCTGAAGCTGGAAACGGGGAGAGACAGTCAGACAGACTCCTGCATGCGCCCGACCGGGATCCACCCGGCACGCCCACCAGGGGCGATGCTCTGCCCACCAGGGGGTGATGCTCTGCCCCTCCGGGGCGTCGCTCTGCCACGACCAGAGCCACTCTAGCGCCTGAGGCGGAGGCCAAGGAGCCATCCCCAGCTCCCGGGCCATCTTTGCTCCAATGGAGCCTTGGCTGCAGGAGGGGAAGAGAGAGACAGAGAGGAAGGAGGGAGTGGGGGTGAAGAAGCAAATGGGCGCTTCTCCTATGTGCCCTGGCCGGGAATCGAACCCAGGTCCCCCGCACGCCAGGCCGACGCTCTACCGCTGAGCCAACCGGCCAGGGCCTACATTTCACTTTTAAACAGTTCGTGCCTTCATTCTCTGGTTAGAGTCTGTTTTGGGTGGTGTCAGTTATACTTAGCTCTCATTAAAGCTCATGTCTCCACAGTGTCACCAAGGGCTAACATGGTTACATTATTTGTAATGATTTAATAGGTAATTGTTATCAACAAGAAGCACTGCCTCTATTTTTTTATGAACGCATTTAAATGGCTGAGGGTCTCGTTGTCCAGATCATGGTGATTAGAGAAGTTATACCAGAAGATAAAGATCACTATGATTTGCTTGATTGCAGGGTCAATGTCACCTGTATCTGAAACATATACACACTTTGTAGTTCAAATATTCAATATAAATGACAGCCTTCTGTGAAATTCTATTTTCTCTGTGCTCAATTTTACATTGACTTTTAAATAAATATAAATAATGAAGGTATTTTAACTATTACTATTCCTAGAACTATTAAATATATAGTATATACTAAACATAAATGTTTATTAATATATTTCTGTATATTATGTAAATACAAATGTTTTCCAAACACACATTTATATTTATTTGGTTACTACTATTCTGTCTAAAAGAAACAAAATAGTCTTTGTTGATACCTTGCAGCAATCAGTATAATTTAGAAGATGTATGAGGCATTTTAAGTAGAAAACTCTTACTGTGTTGGCATCGTGAAATGCCAAAAAAGACCAGATTGTCTTGTCAGGCTCACAGGAACCAGATATCTTACTTAGCATTAGGTATTACTAATAATTTTATATCCATAGGTAATCATGAGGGGCCCCACCAAAGCAGAGAGCGGTCCATGTCCACTCGCACCCCAGCTAATTCCTTCTTAATTCCTGCGCCTATATTTAACATACAAGGTTTATAAGTTTTCATGTCTGAAGTTTGCAAGTAATGTATGTAGGGACATTGCTTACCCTGAAGGGTAAATCAACATCATTGTCATAAATGATGTCATGACATTGTCATGTCATCGTTGTCATAAATCAACATCATTTTAGAGCTAGGTAGTTATATAGCCTACTTAATATTTTTCAGGGAGCCATCCCCAGTAAATCCATAATATTGAGGTTTCATTACTGTAAGCAACCAGTACAAACCGGTACATCCTATCAAAGATGTTCCTACAATACGGGCTCTCCCACCAGCATGCGCCGTGGACTCATTGCAAAGTAGTCTGTCCTTAGTATATTTATGAAGAGATCAGGTTGGGGCACCTTACTTCTTTTCCAAGGTTGTCGCTTGAGAGAATGCAGTTCAAAGTGACGTTAACCATATCCTTCCGCTTTCTATTCATTTTAAAATTCCTTCACTTTCAGCCAAATAATATGTAATTACTCATAATAGCATTAATATGATTATTAAAAAATCTTAGATATTTCCCAACTTCTCAGATATTGTGTCCATTGTAATCTGAGTAGTAAATATTTGAGTCAGGAAATCCCATTATTTATACAATTGTGACCCAGATTGTAGAAGTTTAGACTTAGAAGGTAAGAAATTGAAAACCTGGAGAACTTGGGACAATTTGCTAAGGTTTCCACATATGCTCAGTGGAAACACTTTGTTTACATATAAGTTTACAAGTCAGTATTTGTCCACTCAGTGTGCATACATCTTCAATTTGGTGAATTATTTTGACCTTCCATCATTTATTTGTTTCCCCTGAGTTGTGACATTACTAGCTCTTTTATATTTTAGCAGAGAATTAGGTTTTCTATAAAATAAGTTTATTGGCATAGAAGATTAAAGAGAAAGATGAACCAAAAGTAACACATAAGACCATTATATAAAAAAAGAAAACTGTAATGATATAAAATAACTTCCTCATAATTATATACTGCTCACAAAATTTAGGGGATATTTCAAAATGAATATGAAGTTATAAAATATCCCCTAATTTTTGTGAGCAGTATACTGGACTTAATTTTAGCTTCAGATAACCATAACATTTATTCTGAATTACTGCAGTTATCCTTAACATGCTTTCTCATAAAATACAGAGTGTAATGTCACAGAAGAGCATTATTATTCTCTATAGATGAATAAGAATGGTATGGAAATATATCAATTTAAAATTACCTTGACTGATATGACTGATGGTAAAATTTATCAACAAAATTCTCAGAAATGTTTGCTAGTCTACGTCTTTTTTGCTGTGAGAATGGGCTCTTTTAGCAAATGAATTGCAGAAGACTTTCATACACAAGCCACTTAACAGTTTAATAGACATAATTTGAGTTGTTTGTAAATCTGTTAGGACAATGGCAAGGCATTGTGACCATGGCATTGATAAAAAGTAAGTGAAAGATAGGAGATTAAACTGTATCTACAATTAAAATTATGAGGCTGATTCTGCTACACCATTTCTGTCAAAACTAGCTGCCAATTTTTCCAGAGAGAGAAAAGGAATTTTGTATCAGAAAGTCTGCTTATTATTAAGATGTTGAACAGAGCGTTTTGTGAAACCATAAGGAGCAGTAATCAAAATAGAAAACTGTAGTCATTGTTGCCTCAATGTGCCACTCACAGATGCTGATCGTTTATTATTGTGTGGAGAGGAATGTAATCTTTATAGAGCAAAAATAAAGAGGAAATGTTTTATTCATTCCACATGTAGCATTTTTTTTTTTTGGTTTTGGATTACTATGATAAAATTCATTGTTTGTAGTCTATGCAGATCAAAATTAGAACTCCCACAAACACTCTTCCCATTCTCAAGAGCTGCTCTTAAACTCTTAGACTATTTTCGATACTTAAAGAGGGTTGGACACAGGGAGGTAAAGTCCAGTGAGCTCACTGAGAAAGAGCTTTATTTTCATTCTATCTTGCTCTTGTTGCAGTTTGAGGGTGACATTTTTAGGAAAAGTTCTAGGGCAATGTTCTGTGGATTTTGTTGAACAAATGCCTCTCGTTGTGTTGTAGGCAAGCCCTTTGATCAGTCTCCAGAGACTTTGAATGGCTGTACTTACTAATTTTGACCAAGTAAATTCTAGGTTTCCCACGAGGAGAGCTTTTCTGGGCTCCCCACACCACCTTCCACAAACCCTGCCTGGCCAGGGTGGCTTTGATCCTTTTACCAGGTCTGAATGCCATCATCCCCCACCAAGCTTCTGTGTTTTACTGACTGTCTGCACCTGCAGTCTCCTTTGGGGGGGGGTAATAGGTGACCAGAACCCCCTAGCTCATATAGAAAGTCAGATGTGCATAGTATTCCATGTCACCTTTGCTCTGGCAGAAGCCTGGGGCTGAGGTTACCTGCAGGGCACATACCTTGCTCCTTTGTCTCAGAGCAGAGCACACTCCCAGCTGTGGTTTACAGTTCACAGCGTGGCATAGCGCATACCATCAAGCAGGGCTGGCTTCTCTTACTTCCCTCTCCTGCCCCCCATTCTCTGGCTAGCACCTCCTGGGAGCACTTTCTGAATGAACCAGTGGCACTTGAGTGCTTGGCTCAGTATCTGCTCTGAGAGGACCTGAAATAAGAAAAGCATTTTATAACATGCATATGACTTTACAAGAGCCACACCTGACAAATCAGCAAGTCTAAGGAAGAAATGGGCTGTGACAATAGAAGGGGCAGAAGTCAGTACTGATGTCTCAGTAAGGGGTTTCACTCAAGAGGTAATAAACAGTTAGGTAACAGAAATGCATGAAATGATTTGACTGAAGGCCATGTTGAGGTCTACAGGAAATCAGTGTTGTTATAGAACAAAGAAATGGTAATTGGCCATTGAACACAATTTAGAGACAGAGATAGGGGAGCCCTGAGCATAACTAAATTCAGATCATTCTGGCTTAGATGTTCCTGGTTCAACAACGAACCAAAGAAATTCAGGCAATAAGTCTATATGATGAACCTTCCCTAGAAGTTTAGGAGAGTAATCTCTTAGTTATAAGGGTAGTACTGTATGTCCATTTCCAGAACAGGGTCACAGGTATTACAGGTAACAGAGTTTCCGGACATTGGTCAATCAAAAAAGGGAGGAAAATCCCCCTTAACTTCCATACATGTTTGTTTATTCTCATTGTTAATTACCAATTTAGGAGACTTTTGTCCATTAAACTAAGAACTGCATGATTCCATACATAGATGGGACATAAAAACAAGACTTAAGAGACACGGACAAGAGTGTAGTGGTTGGGGGGGTGGCAGGGGAGGAAGGAGAGGGAGGGAAAAGGGGGAGGGGAGGGGCACAAGGAAAACCAGATAGAAGGTGGTGACGGAGGACGATTTGACTTTGGGTGATGGGTATGCAACATAATCAAATGTCAAAATAACCTGGAGATGTTTTCTCTGAACATGTACCCTGATTTATCAACGTCACCCCATTAAAATTAATAAAAAAAGTTTGGATTCATATTTGGTGTGTGTGTGGGGGGGTATACGTATGTGAGTGTGCATAGTTTAAATGAAAGGTTCTGTAAACATCGATACAATAGACTTTATAATAAAAAACTTCTGTTAGGAAAAGGGACTCAGAAAGAGTGGGCCAGTATTTTCAGGGGGTAGTCAGGGAAGAGCCTGGAGGGGACAGTCACCTATGGATCTGATACAAATAAAGTACATAACACAGGCCTTTCAGCCACGATGTAGGCGGGGAGACTAGTGAAAATAGGGCCACACCAGACAGAGCCAAAGACTCTAGGGATTTTGTGCTCTGTTGATTTTTTTAAAAGTAATAAACTTGTCAGAAATTGCCCTTTGTCAGCGAAAGCCTTGGGGACTGTCTACAACCCCTTCCACCACCACAACACAGAGAAGAAATAATAAGCCTGTCCAGAATATTCACGAGCAGTTGCAACAAGAACATTACTCAGATTAGATAGTGAAAAAGAAATGTGGTATTGCCTATTTTCAATAAAGAGGTACCAAAAAGGATGGTACCTCTGAACCTATTGTTGATGAGGAACTAATTGAAGAGTTTAAATTTTGAATAATTGCATATAATTGTAAGTCTCTGTTGTCAGGATGTCAGAACATCCATTGTGTCGGATTTGAGTAATAATCACACATTCTTGCGTGACTTTCCCAGGTATTGATTTTCGAAGAAGACACCCCGGGATTATATTAATGCATTTAATTAACATAGTTCATCATCAACTCCCCAGTTAGTATGAGGATTTGATATATTTCTCCCTAGTTATTACAAAGTTCTTCATTTTGTGTGGGCTTGACCTAGTTTCTGCTTGCTTAATGTTGAAGAATCATGCCATTTTTGCTTCCTCATTTCCCTTGTAACTTTCCCCGATGCTTTCCCTACAATCTCCTGGGGATTTCTTGCTTATCCCCGACCACAACACCAGGCACTGGCTGTCTCAGCAATTAGCTGGCAAGACGTGCTTACTCAGAAACCTGTGGTTCACCCACAGATCAATCACTAGTGGAAGAAAATATATTTCTCTTTTTTTTTTTTCTTTCTGAAGTTGGAAACAGGGAGGCAGTCAGACAGATTCCCGCATGCGCCCGACCGGGATCCACCCGGCACGCCCACCAGGGGGCGATGTTCTGCCCATCTGGGGTGTCACTCTGTTGCAACCAGAGCCATTCTAGCACCTGAGGCAGAGGCCATAGAGCCATCCCCAGCGCCCGGGCCAACTTTGCTCCAATGGAGCCTTGGCTGCGGGAGGGGAAGAGAGAGACAGAGAGGAAGGAGAGGGGGAGGGGTGGAGAAGCAGATGGGTGCTTCTCCTGTGTGCCCTGGCCGGGAATCGAACCTGGGACTCCTGCACGCCAGGCCAACACTCTACCACTGAGCCAACCAGCCAAGGCCTAGAAAATATATTTCTTATCACTTGCAGTTGCACTCTCCTTCATCCTGTTTTCCTGAACTCTTTTCTTTCTTTCCCCCTAATGCCTCATACATTCTCCCTTCAAAACAAGCAAAGTGTCCTCCCATCCCCCAGTGGAAACATTTGTTCTTCAACCGGTTCCTAGGACCATTTCTTTTTGGATCTTCCAGAAAATATCATCAGCCAGTCCTCCTTTATTGGAAGGTTACATAAGAAAGTGACAACTTGCCATTGATCACCGTGCCACACAGCGGAGCCAGAACACCTCTGGAGGAGCAGTAAATGACACCGAGTTTGACACTGGGAGGACAGAAGGCTCTGTATGCAGCTGAGGTCAAGGTCTTCCCCAGGGGGGTTCTACTCAGTCTTCCATTAATTTCCTAATAAGGACAGTTTGTCATTAACCCACCACGTAACTCTAATGTGAATAGTCGTTAATGTAGTTTATGTTTAGCATGTATACATGCATCTGTGGATGTGGATTTATGCTTTCAGTAACTATTTTGGTGAACTGTGCATGCATTTCAATTCGAAATTTATCAGTAAGTCTCCATCCTTTGTATACGTCCTTGTAATGTACTGTGTGAGGAATCTCATCACGTCTTGGTAAACTGGGCACATATCTGGATGGGCCCAAAGACCAACTGTAGGAAAGTTGCCATCTGGTTACGTCTTGCCAGCTAATTGCTGAGGCACCTGAAATTGAGTTGGCCAATTTGGACATCGGTTTTTCTTTTTCCATAAAAGAAACTTTTCATTGAGTCTCATGTCCCTTGAGCAGGTGACACTGTTGACCATGTCTTTTGAAAAATGTTTCTCCATCAAATTCTGCAAAATCACTCCATCCCGGTTTCTTTTACCTTCCTGGCTTCTTTCTCTTTCTGTGTCATATTATTCTGATTCTACTTTAAATTATTATATTCCCCAGGATTATTTATTCACAGCTCTTTTTCAGATAGATTTTCTTTCAGTGGAAAATAGCTTTTCAACAGGTTTGTGCAAAAAAAGAAAATGTATTGGCTCAAGTAACAGACCTAGGCTGGGCATCGTGGTGGGGCTCTAACTATGTCACCGAAGTCCAGTTATGCTTTTTCTCCAAGTTCAACTCAATTCTCTCCCTCCATGTGGAGGATATTTTTTTTTTTTTTTTTACAAAAACTCGCTAGTGAAAAGGTAGGGGCCAAGCCAAGCTGAGCTTCCAAATGCAAACCTAAGGGAAAACTTGCTGGTGAGTATCTCTGAAGCCCAATGGAAACCTTTAGCAACATGTTGGCTCTAATGGTTCAAATTTTTATCCAGAAGACTATGACAATGAGTGGAGCGTATTGACCAGCATAGGTCAGTGTCTGGCAATGGACATTTTGAGTAGGACAACTTTTTGTCCAGGAATGTCTGGTCACTAGATGGTGTTTGGCATCCCTTACCCCAGGGAAATGAATTCCCACAGCATCTCCCCTCCTCCAAACAGCCCCAGTTGTCTTCAATGGATCAGTAGGAGTACCACTCGGGATGGAGAGCTTCTGGTTTGACCAAAAGCTGAATCTCTGAATGGTGTGGGATCTATCTGATCTAATGTCATGAGCTCACAGTATTGGAATATAGATTTCTTATAGGAAATTGATGTTTACTCTTTAATGAGAAAGTTATAAATAAGGTTTGCTGTGAATGGATGTTACTATGGGCTTTTTCAATTTTTATACAGTCTTCCTAGGTAATATCGTCCTTAAGATATTATCTCTCAACATCAGGCTAATGGCCTTTAACTCAATCAATAAAGCAAGATTTGTCTGCTGAGATCCAAGCCATTATGTATAACACAAACTTATCTGTTACTGTAATCTCTGTAGAGTGTACTCCTGAGTTTATCATTCCCTCCTTATTTCAAATTTGGGCTTCCATTTTAATTTATTTTCTATGAACTATCCCATGGCTTCTGTACACTGTACCTTCCTCTATAAAATAAACACCAAGTTGTATTGATTATGCATCCTAAAAAATGTTATAGCACATTATTCCATTTGTTATTGCAATACTAAGTTATCAAAAAGATGTAAGTGTATTCCTGAAAAAATGATTTCTCTGACTCATTCTGGTGTCTTTCTGTTCATCCACTATAAAACTACTGATGGAACTACTAATGTGTATTCTTTTACAAATCAAGTCTGCTTATTTCAGTACATTCAGTGATTCCTAACCCATTAGAGGGGGAGTTGACCAACAACAACAGCCTGGGGATTAAATTCATCCACTGTCTGTTTTTGTAAACGCTCTCACTGGGACCCAGTTTTCCGGGTTCACTTACTCATTGTCTATGGCTGCATTTGCGCAGCTAGAGCAGCGTTGGAGATGCTGATGGGATAAAATCGCAGCACCAGCATGCATGTGACACCCTGTGACATTTCGATTCTGTCATCACATCCTCAGCTGTACATGTCTTGAGAACCATCTCATGCTGCTCTTGCAAACCTGACTTGACAAGTTCATTGGACGCAAGATACTTCTCTACAAGATCATATCCAGCACGTGCTGCTTGTTCCATGCAGCCTAATGGGCACGTCTCCTGTCTGGTCCAACTACCCCTTCTCTTCCTTCCTGAACAGTTACTGTCAACATAACTTTTTTTATAAAGTCTTCAGTGATCTGAGGCAGATAGAATTAACAATGCCTTCCTGCATTGCTTCTCCACTCAACTTATTCTCCTGTAATTATATTTTATGTTTATATGTCCACTTTTGTGTGAGTGTGTTGTGTAACTTTAAGATAGAGATTATGCCTTGCGAATGAATATCATTAACTTAACCCTCCAAAACATTCTCCTTCATGTGCTAGGCTCCTAAGAAAATTTTGGTGAATACATCACTGATTCGATTTTCAGTCCTGATTGGGGACATCAAATAAACAGGATCTTTTATACAGTGATGATGTAATGTAGCCTAATCAAGTCTGCACATATCTTGTTTTACACTGAATGTTACCTACGGAGTGCCACATGGCACATGATATTACTAAAAGTGCATGCAGCTCTACTATTGGTAATACTCGCTGCCATGTAATAGAAGAATTAGTCTGAGTAGGAGAAGAGCCAGGTGGTGTTGATGCTGAGCGGTTGTTGCTCCCTGTCTCAGAAAGCTGAATCAATTCTAGATTTGTTTTGTTCTGCAGAGATGCAATTAGGACTTCTGTAGAAGTGATCTTAGCCATCCAAATCCCATTGATAGTAATTTAATAAAATAGAAGTTGAGGATCATGACTTTTAATTACAATATTGATAAAAACACGAACATGTAAAAATCATTTTGGAAAGCACTGAAATTTCTTAGTCATGACTTACTCATCCCGTCATCATGGAGCAGCCCTGGCAGCCCCTGCCGTGCCTGTTGGGGTGGCCCCCACTGCCTCTGAGGGTGCGTGCTGTTCAGGGTCACTCACCTGGAGTTTTTCCTGACACGAGCAAGGGCAGTTACAACTTCTCTCTACCATCTCAAGTTGGTTGTGCCCAGCATACTCACCCGGATGATGGGAAAGCGTGAGCTCATGGAGAATCTCTTCTGTGTGGATCAGACCTGGAAGGAGGGGAATCCTGGCTGTGTCTGCTGCCCTGAAGCAGAGGCAGCTCCTCCCCCTCTGCCCGCTATGTTTGGGCCAGTCCACAAAAAATGGCATTCTGACATTGTTCCTGTTCTGAGTTGATTACCGTTCTCTGTAACTGCTAGCAGACTGGAGAGCTGCTCTAACTCCAGTCCTGTCTACTTGGGGGTCCTGTTCTCTTTCATCATTCTTTGGACAGGATCATTCTTCTGTTTCCAGTCTTTGTTGGCACACTGACGATTGTGCCAGAGATCTGTAGACGATGCCTTGTACCTTTGGGATGCCAATATTAGATTCCCCAAATCTAGGCTTGTCCAGTCATGAGACTTTTGTTTTCTAAATGCTGATTGAATTATTTTGGGGGCTTGCTAGACCAGTTGACACAATGTCAAACATCCTCGAATAAGTTGCATGTCACCTGATGGTATAAGCCAATTGGATCCCCGAACTGAGTTTGTAGGAATTCAGGCTGGATAGGTGCATCTTCTAACTGAGAGCCAAGTCCTTTGGAGATTTCTTGTAATGCCTGGAAACCTAAGCCCAAGATTTGTCAAGAAACATATGAAGATACTGCAAGGTAATATAGGGAAATTAAAAAGATGAGTCATACTCAGTGTCTGTCCATAAAATATGTTCATCCTAATAGAAAAGGTAGTCATTGAAATGATAATGTGGCCTGAACGGTGGTGGCATAGTAGATAAAACATTGACCTGGAATGTTCCTTTACTTGTACTTGACTCTCAAAGTAAAGAGACATTTGCCCCAAGTTTAATGCCTTGAGCTACTCAGATTGAATTGTATCAACATATAAAAACCAGTTCCTTGCATTGGGCAATGAGCAGACTTCAGTTTTCCTTAGGTTTTTTTTTAAGAAAGCGAGTATTTTAATTGGAAATGAAATTTTTAGTGGATTCTAACATCCTTTGGGGTGTTTCAGCCTGCAGTTTTCTGCTGTTGTAGCCCTTTGGGGTACCACTGATTTTCTAGAAGGTAACTTGACTGCCACATGGGTGGGTACTCAGTATGACAGATGTTCTAGATCTTAAATAACTGTGTTTTTAATACTGGTGAATGTGTAATTGTTGGAATACCCCAAGGCACTATTTCCTATGGGGTGTGCCATCCCTTGTAGAAGCTGCTGAAAGTGTTTGGGATGGTGCTGACCGTTTAGGACGGATGCCATGACTCTAGTGAGCAGAACATTGCTGTCTTTCTCAGAGCATTTTTAAGATTTGTCTTCTGATAGTGGTTCACTCCTGAGGTGTAAAAATTCAAAGATGCGCTGTATCTACCTGAGGGATGAGAATATTGCTACTTCTAGGTGAACAGGAGATTCTCGGGCAGACCAGGTCCTTTGCGAATGGAACTAAAAGCAGTCTCTCTGAAAACATTTCTATGACTAATTGTTCGGTGTCATTTTTCATTTTCAGTCATGCAGCCAATTTATTGAGTACCTACAGAGTACCAGGCATTGTTCTAGAATCTAGGGAAAAAACATGCAAAAATTCTTTTCCCTGTGCAGCTTACGAAACTGATGCACTCAGAGCCTGGTTTTCATTATAGAGAAAAGTGCAGCTTGTCCTGGAAGTCATCACTACAACTTTCCAAACATTTAAAATGAACTATTAAAAATGGCATTGCAGGCCCTGGCCGCTTGACTCAGTGATAGAGCGTCAGCCTGGCGTGCAGAAGTACCGGTTTGATTCCCGGCCAGGGCACACAGGAGAGGCGCCCATCTGCTTCTCCACCCCTACTCCTCTCCTTCCTCTCTGTCTCTCTCTTCCCCTCCCGCAGTGAGGCTCCATTGGAGCAAAAGATGGCCCGGGCACTGGGGATGGCTCCTTGGCCTCTGCCCCAGGCGCTAGAGTGGCTCTGGTCGCAACAGAGTGACGCCCCGGAGGGGCAGAGCATCGCCCCCTGGTGGGCAGAGCGTCGCCCCCTGGTGGGCGTGCCGGGTGGATCCTGGTCGGGCGCATGCGGGAGTCTGTCTGACTGTCTCTCCCCGTTTCCAGCTTCAGAAAAATACACACACAAAAAAAATGGCATTACATATATCTGACAAGATAGTGCTCCCAGTGTTCCTAAAACAGAGGCTAAGATGTCACCTAATCATAATGAAAGACACATGACTAAGGTTAGTGGCACCTAGCAATATAAAAGTGAATCAATCCACTTTATGTTATTGTGAGTTCAAAATTAAAAGCACAGTTTAGGAAAGCATTTCAGTTATATATATATTTAGGAAATATTCAACTCTAAGATAGCAATTTTGTTTTTAAAAACAATTTCTCAATATAAATATGGACATATGATATGAATAATCAAGTGCATCCCAATGAGTATTATTGAAATCCAAATATCGATGGAGCCTAATGACAGTGAAAAAGCTTATTTATAAACAGTTGATGCTCTCTCAAGAAGAAAAAGAGGTGAAGATAAAAGTTGTCCTTCCTAAGTAATAATATTGATGCAAGGTAGGCAGTTTAATTCATGAAATTACTAATGAGCATATTGCATTGCAAATGATAGTTTTGCATTCTCTGGAAGCTGAATTAAGCAGAGCTGTGCACATTGGACCCTATTGGAATAAGCAGTTCCTACTCTGGATCCTTCATGGAGTGGCTATCCTCTGGAAAAAAACATTAAAGATTTATGAGTTATTTAACACAGAAAATAAAGATTCTACTTAAGGCGTTCAAGTTGGAAAGAAAAATAGGGCAGATAAGTGAGCTAGTTCTATTTTTCGCTTTACTTTTTTCCCCCATGTGTTGCTAAACAAATCACTTGATCTCTTTGTATCCTAGTGGGTTAGAAAGTTTGGATAATAAGCAAAGAAGAATAGGGGATTTTCAGGAGTGCATGTCAGGTACAGTGAGCTGCGTTGAAGAATGTGATCAGAGTAACCTCAACAAGAATTTGCAATTGGAACAAAGACCCAATAGAGGTAAGGACGACTGTCAGCGGAATTTTAAACAATGCTAAACCAGAAATAAATAATTGAGGTCAACATTTAGTTTAGGAAGGAGAGGATGTGGGAAAGAAACCAATGGGAAAATGAAAGATAAAATATGCAGAGATCGATGACTGCGTGATACACAGCAAGCTCTACAGAGCCGGGCTGGTGGCAGGGCTCAGCACGCCTGCGCACTGTGATCGCAGGAGCACCCACCCCAGTCGCCTGGAGAGGATGCCTATTCTTTAAGCGTCATATTGCCATCTCACCATTTAAACATGTGATGTTTGGGTTTCCAAATGGTTTTTCTTTTAAATTAATTGGATTCCTGGGGTAAATAGCTGTTTCCTCGTCTGTGCTACCTTCCACAACATTTAACATGTGTCCCTTGTGGCCCCAAGAGTCACTTTCAGCCACTCGTGACTTGCTCTTGGACAGGGTGACACTGCTCACGGTCCATGTTTCTGTGTTGAACTTGCACTCTCCTCCCCTCCTCCTTCATCAAGAGGTTACCGTGTCCTCTGAAAGCAACAATCCTCGCTGCATATCTGCAAAATAAAGAGACAAAAATGTTAGAGGCCTGAGGTCTGCCGGTGGGGTACCACGCTGAATAGCACCCTCTGATGATGCCAGCTCCCCATGTGCTGTTTTCCCATTACCATTTCTGTTGAATGGCTTTTTACCATTTCCGGAGGAACAATAGTCTGCCGGTCAAGATGTGAGAGAATTAATTGGCTGTCCCTCGAATATGTTCAAAGGCAAATCCAAGTGTGGGAAGCCCGAAGCTTGTGCAATCTGGGCACCCTCTCAGAAAAGTGCACGCACCGTTCCTGGAACTCAATTAGGTACAGGGCCCCGGAAAAAGCCCAGGCAGTCGGAAGGCCCTGAAGCTTAATCTTCATTAACTTCCAGGAAGTCTGCCTCTGTGCAGAATTGCTCCTCCCTTACTAGCAAGGGGGAAGGAACGGTGACATCTGCCCCCGGGGGTGGGGGTCTGGGGGCAGCAAGGAGTGGCAGGATCACCTGTTGCCATGGGCAACTGGGTTGGTCCCACAGGCCGGGGCTGAGGATGTTATCGCTAAAGTATCAGCTAAAGAGCAGAAGAGGTCTAGGGAGCAACACATCTCAACTCTTCACTCTTTAATGTGACGCTCCCCACTGTCTTCGCGTCACTGCCTTTTATTTTTAACGGTCCACTCTTCTTGACACACAGCAGCAGCTAGCTCTGCCTTGCAGTTGTTCAAAACGGAGATGGCAAATTGTTTGTGTGTCTGCATGTATGATTGTACTAACTACATGTCAAATGGATCCTGACATACTGCTGCATCATTTATCCGACTATTAATTATTTAAGGATCTGGTGTAGGTTTAATTGCGTCCTCCCAAAAGATAATGTGAAAGTCCGAATCCCCAGAACCAGAAACTGTGATATTATTTGGCCATAAGGTCATTGAAGATATAAGTGCTGAAATTAAGATCAGGTCATACTTGGCTAGGATGGGCCCTTAATTTGATATGATAGGTGTCCTTATAAGAAAAAAGACATGGACCCACCAGGGGTGAAAGAAACCATGTGACCACAGAGGTAGCGATTAGAGAAGGCAGGGGATGGGGAGGGTGGGGCAGCTACAGGTGAAGGGGTTGCAAAGGCTGCTGATAACCATCAGGACCTAGGATGAGGCAAGAAAGGGCTGTCCTCCGCAGGCCTCATAGGGAGGTGGCTGTGCTGACCTTGATTTCAGACTTCTGGCCTCCACACTGTGAGAGTCCATTTTGATTGTTATAACCTACCCACCCTATGTCTAGTACATCATTGTGGTAGCCCTGTGAAACCAATATAGCAGCCAATACCCATTCTGAGGGTTAGGTGCTGGGCACATCGCAGAGAATAAGAGGACATACATGCTCCCTGTCCTTGTGCAGTTAACCCCCTGAGGAATATCAACTCTCCACAATGCCTATCTCTCTACCTGTTCATCTCTAACATGTGGACAAAGCGTAGAACATGCAGATATTTCTCTGATTATTAAATAAAATAGTGTATATACAAATTCTCTTGTAAACTAGAAAGCATCCCCAATAATGGTTGGAAATCAGTGCAGTTGAATTGAAGAACTGGACGAGACCAAATGCTACAACTGCTAATGATAGAACCTGATCCAACAATATTCATTAGGCTAAAAAAATAATGAAAGTAAAAATTAAAAAAAAATAGGGGGATTTGATGAGAGGCTTGAATGGCCCCATAAATGACAACCAGTTCAGGAAAATGATCTGTGACCCATTGGTAAAGAATCATGGAAGAACATGTTAACACAGAGTATAATTGTTGGGCTAGAGCTCTAGCCGAGTATTTTATGGGATGATCGAGAAATGTTGGATAGAAAAAACGCTAATTAAAAGGTGTGTCGCTTTAGACTCTCCACTTACTACTAGATCTGAGGCCAGTTAGCATGCGAGCCTCAGTGCATTATTTTCAAATATGAGATAAAGATAGCTGTCTTGAAGAGTTGTTTGTAAAAGATTAATGCAGATAACACCATCATGACCTGTGGTGGTGCAGTGGATAAAGCGTCAACCTGTAAATGCTGAGGTCGCCAGTTCGAAACCCTGGGCTTGCCTGGTCAAGGCAAATATGGGAGTTGATGCTTCCAGCCCCTTCCCCCTGTCTCTCTCTCCTCTCTCTCTCTCTGTCTCTCTCCCTCTCTCTCTCCTCTCTAAAATGAATAAATTAAAAAAAAAATCATGTCATCGGAGTAGATAACCAGATTGGGTCTGTTTATCACTGCATGTGGTATAAGATTCCTTCCCACCCCTCTTGTCTTCATGTCCCATTTTATCCTAGCTGGTACTTTAAATTAGAGGCTCTCATGAATTGTTTCAACGGTGGTTGAAAATATCTCACTATGTTTTCAAATTCCTAAAATTGGAAATTAAGCTAATCAATCATGTTCGTAGAATAGTTAACTCATCATTTGTCTTGATTGGATTAGGAGTCTGAATTAAGGACGGATGTTGTTTAATTTCAAAATTTAATCTGAGATCAAGAACAACCCTCTATCTTGAAACCCACTCAAGGAAAAAGAAATGTATATATGGAACATACTTGTAATAGATTAGCCTTTTAGGTGAAAGGACATTTGATTGGTGTGTTTTTGTGTGTAGGTTATATACTGAGTACAATTGTCAAATCATTTTTTGTTGGGTTGTCTCTTTATTTTTTAATTAAGGGAGAAGTTTAATCAAGTTATATTTCTTAAGGAAATGTAGCAATAGGCAAGACAACCAAATCCTAGTGGAATATGACTTGATTTGTAGAGTACATTGTCTCAGAACACTAAATTGTTTTGCTTTCTGGACATTTTGTAAATGAACCTTGCTTAAAGTCTTGGTAACTCTGGTTTCCCCACTAAAATATTCAACTTGCATATGGTAGTCCTTCAAAGTATTATAAGGTACATGCATCATGAATAAGCATAAAAACATATAGTGTATGGACTATCTCAACCCCCATGTTAATGTTTACTGATTTATTTTTTATTTCTTCATTTATAGTTATTTTTACTCCAGTTGTTACATTTTGCTTTTTCCTCCTTAAATTAAACTTAGCATGTTCCCTATGTGTTTAACAGAAAAATGACTACATCTATGTAAAAATACTTCTATCTACTGAAATTTGGAAGCTGACTAGCTTTGTCCACCTTAGGGACCAAATGAGATGCATCTTAACATACAACATTTGATCTTCAAAATATCCAACAGAATTAGTATCTGTTAGCCTATGGTTGAACCCATATGTCCTCTTAATGACACTTTATTTACTTAGTAATATCAACATGTTAGATATGCTCAGTGTATACATGTTTGAAGTCCAGCAGTGTTTTGATTTAGAGTGAGTCAGAGAAGCAGGTGTGCCTCTGTCTGGTCTTCACCTCTATTCCTCACTGGTGATTGGCGCTATTAGACTCCCTTGCCATCATGCTTATCATTGTGATAATGCGTTAGCCAGGATAGGCTCCTGTATTATGAACAGAGATGAAAGAGTGAATCATCATCTAGAATATCATTATTAGATATATTACATTTTTATCATAAAGCAGCCATTTTGTAATATTGCACCTTCTATATCTTGATAAGGACATAAGTTTCAGCCTATTATCAAAATGTGACTTTGAGAGTGATTCTTTCTCTATGCCACGGTCACACAATGAAATTTTTCTCCATGTTACAACTTTACATTCACTTGAGGGGTTGGCCACAGACTGAGGAGGCAGTAGACTCTCACTTGTTCTTTGGTGGGTCCCTGGCCGCTTTCTCTACTAATAGCAGCCAATTTTAGTTGTGGCAGGCAAGTCAGCGAACAGGGTTTGAAGCGAAGGCAATGGGAACAGAGATGCATGAGCAATGTGGGACGTTGGCTGTGGCCCCTCTGGGACACAGGCTACCTTGGCAAATTTGCATGGGCTCAGTCATGTGACAGAGAAGGAGCGGCTTCTCCATGTTAGGTTGTAACCCAACTTCAGGTCTGAATGGTGTGACACCGAAGGCAGGTCAGCTGGTGGAATCTACCTCTGACCAAGTGATACTCACAGTTGGATTACAGTGTATAATAGGTGAGAATAATTTGCCAATCTCTGCAACCTTGGGGGAAATTATAGGAAAGAAAAGAAAAGAATATTTGCATTTTTCTAATGTTTCCCTTTAGCTCCTTTTTCAAATAAAATTATTTTGTGGGAATTTATTCTCCAAAGACTAAACAAATATTATTTAACTCTTTAGTGGGTTAGTAAATTATTTTAAAATTTTCAGATATTCTACATCAAACAATCTTCACAGAAAGGTGGACATCACATTTCTTGTGACACTAAGGGTGTATGACAATGTCTGATATCAAATTTTTACTCTATTTTCATCTTTAATTACCTTAATAATATTTTTAGAGTGAAAAAATATTTTAGTTTAAACTAGAAGTTTTTAAAAAATAAATTTAAATGGGTAACTATTAAAAAAAAATTTGTGACCATAGCCAGTGGCACAGTGGATAGAGTGTCAGCCTGGCATATTGATGTCCCAGGATCTATTTGCGGTCAGAGCACACAAGAGCAGTGACCATCTGCTTCTCTCCCCCTATGTCTTGCTAATGTGGGTTAAATTATGTTTTAAATCTAATTAGACATGTTAGAGAGGCATTTAGAGAAAAAGTGATATTATCACCAGCATTCTTTTCTATATATTGCAGATAATAATTTTGCCATTGAATGATATTACAAAAATAAGGCATGTGAAAAAAAAGACAGAATACTTTTGATTTTGTTTGCTTTGATTTAGAAAGTTTTGGACATATGTGCTTTATTCTAGTCATATAATTAACCAGATAATGAGGCTGAGTGTGGACAGCGGCTTTGAAGTCACAGTAGATGTCCTTATATTTCCCCTGGTTCTGAAAGGACTGATGATGGGGTCTTTTGGAATATGTGTCTTTACACCAGACAAGGAAAAAGCCAGCACTGTTTTGTACACTGTTTGCTGTGCTCCGTGACATGAAGGTACACACAGTTCATTGCCTTCCTGGGACCTGAGGCTTCTCTTTCTGAGCCCTTCACCAGATCGACAACAGCCTCTAGGGTGACTGGAGGTCCAGGGACTTGTTGATTGATGATACAAACTTTAAATGATCATTAGCGTTCAGGGTTCCTTAACTTCTAACCCCTGAAGCAAGGAGCAGCCAAAGTAGAATGAAGGAAAAGTCCAGGACATCTCTTAGGCGTGTCAGGACCCCCTGAAGATCAGGGTCCATCCGAAGACCAGCCATCAGGAGGGCTCAAGCAGGGAGAGGAAGATTGGCTTCTTCAAATACAAGTCATGCAAATACACTATTTCGGTGCCTTTTCAGTAAAACAGTGTTTGACTTCTTATGAGACTCTAAAAGCCACCTGAGAAGCAGCTTTTAATTAAGAGTATAAATAATAGCACCCCCCAGGAGGGCCACGGAAAGCATCGCTGGTGTCAGAATATTAGCGTTCACCGTCTCCCCCTTTCCCGATGGCCCTCTACATCCTAATTCCTACATCATAAGCCACATTTCTAATGGAACATCCAAGCTTTCTGAATCTGGTGGTATTCAAAATTAAACCAAATGTTGACTTTCTGGAATTAGCAACACTTGTGACCTCATGAAATGTGGAGGGCTGTGTATCTTCTGTGAAACTCCCAGTTTTAGTTCATAAGGGAAGAAATTCCTGAAAACTTTTCTATTCTTTTTTAAAATACTGAGTCAGATTGGCCATTTTTAATTATAAAAAGTAGTTATATAATTTGGTTTTCTTAATTACAGCAAATTTTATCCCCAGGAATAGGTTTTTGATTGTGTGGATATAGTTTCGGAAGGAGTAAAATATATACTTTAAAACCCAAATAAAGATAAAAATAACTACATTAAGGTATAGGTATCAATGGCATATCAGAATCCCTATGATTTAGTTCATTCAAGAAGTCTTGAGGAATAATATTTTGTTTGTTCTAGAACCAGTGTTTCATGCCCTGGCCAGTTGGCTTAGTGGTGGAGTATTGGCCCAGCGTGTGAAGTCCCAAATTCAGGTGTCTGTGGCCATATTAACCTGAACTTGCCTGATATCAGAAGTCCCGGGTTTGATTCCTGGTCAGGACACATAGGAGAAGTGACCATCCACTTCTCCACCCCTTCCCTTCTCCCTTTTCTCTCTCTATCTCTTTCTTACCCTCCCACAGTCATTGCTCGTTTGGAAAAAGTTGGTCCTGGGTGCTGAGGATGGCTCCATGGCCTTGCCTCAGGCACTAAAATTGCTCAGTAGCAATGGCCCCAGATGGGCAGAGCATTGACTTCTAGTGGGCTTGCTGGGTGGATCCCAGTTGGGGCACATGTGGGAGTGTGTCCCTACCTTTCAGCTTCTCACTTAAGAAGAAAAAAAAAGAAAAACCAACAAACTCAGACTACATGATTTAAGAAGTCTCTATATGAAACCCAAAAAACTTGATATTGTTTTACTATGAAATATTTATTTTTGGTCTTTATTTGAGTTGTTCATTCTAATTATTAATATTAGGAAAGAAAAAAACTGAAAATAATGAATGTAGGTCTGGTATTTTGCAAAAGAGCAGCCCTGTTGATGTTTGGATTTTATTTCATTTACTATTCTGATCATTGAGAGGACGTATAAATAGCTTTATTTGTTTCTATTTTATTTGTTTCAAATCAAGCAGAGCATTCCGTGATTGACAATATATTTAAAATTCACATGTGTACAAATAAGAAAAGCAATCTCCAGTTAAATCATGTAAAAACATAATAATTGGGACTAAATGATCTGGAAAACCCCTGGATATGAGGTAGTGGTTATAAACACATCCGTTTTTATCTCATTTTCTTTAATAAAATAAATAACAACTGCATAAATAACCTCAAAAACTTTTGATCTTATTTAAATGCTAGAAGAATAGGGTATTTGGAGAGAATACATAATGTATTTTGGGAGAAAAGATTTGCACATTTGACTTTCTTGTGAGGTACAATAAAATGTTATTTTTCTCATTAAACACAATACATTCTTTTGTAAAGAAAAAAAATCCCTTGACTGCTTCATTTTTATGTGATTTAAATAATTATTTCTAAGAAAACAAGTATATTCTACTCCAGAATTTTTTCTGACAGCACTCACGTAAAAGTCAGAGGGCCTGCATTACTTACATGAGATTATTTATTTCAAAGTTGAGATGTTATTTCCACCAATAAACTATCCATGTGTTTTGGTAGTCATTTCACTTCTTTTAATTTAGAAATTTTAGTGTATTCTCTCAGGGAAGTAAGTATGTTTTTTAACTAAAAGGTACTATATGCTTTCTGCTGTTTGGCACTTCGAGTTCAGGGTCCAATTATATTGTGAGTCCCCTGAGATGGTGACTGCTGAGCCCTGAGCTGCAGAATGACTTTCCTCCCAGGCCCTAGCCTGGAGGAGCTGCAGACAGTGTAGGCAATGGGCTGGGAGAGAAAGACTGACTGTGGTGATGACCCTACTCTCATAAGCACCATGTATCCAGAAAGGTCTGGGTACGTGTTACTCCACATTTCTGAACCGCCAGTTTTTCTTTTAGAACAAGGAAGTTACAACCAAGCCTTCAAACTGTACTAAATTTGAGAAAAACCAATCTTAATTGCTAAAAGCTATTTTACAGTTCACAGAGACATGCAGCTGTTACATGTTGGTATTTTGTCCGACTTGATTAACAAGGAGACTCGTGGGGCTATTATTACTTATTAACTGCCATACATTCATATATATATTTAAGTGAATTTGTGGATAGTAGTATAAAGTACTTTTTGGTAGAAATAATAATTACTTTCATAACAATAACTGCTAACCGTGTAGAACACTACTAATGAAGACGAATGCAGACTGACATGTATTTTTATGTGAGAAAAAAATTTATATATTAAGGTTTTTTAGTTTAAAAAGCCCTATTAATTATATGAAAATTGAAATGAACTTTTGGTAGTGCTTGAATCAAGTCAAGGTAATAGGATAGAATGAGTAGATTACAAAGATGGCAGACTGCCTGAATTTTACACACTATGCATAGTTATCTGAAAATATCAGAGTAAAAGAGACAAATGTATGTACAGTTGTTTATCAGTGACTTTAATGAACCTACTCTGAGTTCATCCTGACTCCATGTTCATCCTATGTGCATCACCTTGAGTGATTTGTTGGCCTCTCACATCATAAATGTTATCATCTGGAATATGGCAGTAACAACAACTACCACCACACTATCTTCCAAATTGTGTGGTTCTAAGAATGGAAAGAGAACTATTATGTAAAGTCTTTAATATATTGTCAAACTCACAGAAAGGTTTCAATAACTTTGAATTATTGTTAATCGTCATCAATATAATGAGAACAATTATTGTTAATAGTATTGATAATGATAACCTGGAGGGAATTATCACAACGCATAAAGATGAAGGTGAGTTTGCAGAACCTCTGTCAACCAATAGGATTAAGAGAACTAGGCCTCACTCTCTTAGTTTGATAAGACTGTCTGGTTTCCGAACCCTGTGACTCATTTGTTTTCTAGAGGGATCTTACAAACCAGGATTTGCTAATATTAAGGGCCTTCATTGCAAGATCAGACATTGCCAGATAGCTATCTGCCTCACCTCCATAAATCAAGTCAAGAGAGAACATACAGTAATATATAATCAAGTTTCCTGAGCCAGTCTCAACATCTCGGAGAGAGGGAGCAATCCAGTGTTTACACTAGCCATAAAAACAGTGGTATATCTTTCTCTCTCTCTCTCTCCCCTTTGTCCCTTTCTACTCCCCACTCTCCCCTCCCTCCCTCCCTCTGCCTTTTTCTAAGTCTAGAGCTACCTAACTCAGGGATTGGAACCTTTTTGGCTGAGAGAGCAATGAACTTCACATACTTTAAAATGTAATTTTGTGAGAGCCATACAACGACCCGTGTACGTTATACATTATCCAATAAAAATTTGGTGTTGTCCCGGAGGACAGCTGAGATTGGCTCCAGCCACTCGCAACCATGAGCATGAGCAGTAGGAAGTGAATGGATTGAAATACATGAGAATGTTTTATATTTTTAAAGTTATTATTTTTTTTATTAAAGATTTGTCTGCCAGCCAGATGCAGCCATCAAAAGAGCCACATCTGGCTCGCAAACCCTGGTCTATCTCAATAGTGAATGCAAAATATAAATTGTTTATTTAAAGGTGAGAGTGTGTCCCTCTGGAACAGTGCTTCATAATGTCCAGTGATACAGTGTCTCAAACCTTTCTCTGTAAAATACCTTACTTTACATAATTGAATTTCATTACTGGCAGTTTTCCCTGTTTAGCCTTTAAACTGGATTCTTAAATATGCTTTACCCTTTGTGAACAAGGCCAAGCATCACAAGTTGCCATCGTTGCTCAGCTCCTGTGTGGATCAATTATCAAAATAAATGAACTTTTCTCGCAAATTGTATGTGATTCACTTTGAAATGAATATAATTTTTAAAAATGTTTCCATTTAATGATTGTTTGCTTAATTTATACCATGGACTAGAATGCAGCATAATAATTTACATAAAACCCCAAAGGGTGAAATGACTATAATCACAGAAATCAGCACAATAAGCCTATGGATGAAGAAAGAATTAATCAGAGAGAAGAGTAACACAGACATGTGCAAAGCACGTGGTCCCATGTGATAAAGGAGGCTCTGTTTGGCTTTCAGCTTGCAGTGGGGAGGTCAAGGTAAGAACATGATGCTTCCCAAAATTCATTGCACCCGCTGATGTAAAAAGAACAAGTATAGGATTCTTGTTTCAGGATGGATACCATGTGAGATGTTCTTAGTACTCATTAACAATCAAGATTTACTCTTGTTATTTAAAAATTGATTATTAGCTAGAACTTAGAAGAGCAACTTACATGATTTAAAGTTATTATTATAGGAAAAGGTCATATAGTAATAAGTGCTGTAATTTTTTTAAAATACAGTTTTAGGTAAAATAAAATCTAAGTGTAAACTGATCAAGAATTAGGATCAATGAAAATAAGATTATTTTTGTTTTTAAAGATTTTATTGATTGATTTTACAGAGAGAGCAGTAGGGGAGAAATATCAACTCATAGTTGCTTCACTTGAGTTGTTGATTGATTGATTGTTGTATGTGCCTTGACTGGGAAATCCCACGGCCTCGGACCAGGGACCTCAGCATTCCAGGTTGATGCTTCATCCATTGTGTGCACCACCACAGGCCAGACTTTAAGTGCTTTTGTAATTTAGCAGAGGGTCTGAGACAGACTTTTATGCCTTATGGATACATATGGCAAATAATGCTAATAAAAACCTGCATTACGCACTAGCACTCATGATGTTTATCAAGCAAACAAGCCAATTTTTCTGGAAAACTGTTTGCCCCCAAGTTATTGCTTTTCCATTTTAAATAGAAAATAAATGCTTTTAGGAGGTCATGTCACATATGCCATTGACTATATATGCGTTTAATCCATAGTTTATATGGTTTTACATTGTTTTTTTTTTTTTTTTAATTATTACAAATGTTCCGGGTATATATGGTTCTTAAAAGTTACAAGCTGCATTCTTTTATGCTTGTTGAGAACATCACTGCACACCTGTGAATCCCTCCAATTGCACTACTGTGGACTGAGCTCAAGTCCCCTACCCCTATCTGTGGTATCAGTGCATTTGCAGGCCCCCTGACCCTTGCTCCTGAGATTTTATTTTGGGGTCTCCTGCAAGGAACAACCACTAGTCCAAATTTTAGGAACGCTAAACATCTTCCAAGATAATTAAGGACCATCGCTCATTCCTTATGTCCGCTCATGCCATCAACGATATATCCTGCTGACTTGTGTCAACATTAGAATAATGGAAAATTTTTATTCTTCAAAGAAAGATGTCCTTCCACCCTCCCAGCATTCCACACTTCTCACCCATGATGACGCTGATGATTCCCAGTGAAGTACTGAGCTGGACTCGGAAAACAGGTGACGTGCTGGCTGCGGCCAACGCGGGTCATCGCTACTCAATGTCATGTGTCATTGTCCCGAAGAGAGAACAGAGCCAAAGCCCCATCCTCTGCTGTCTGAATGTTTGACTAGCTGGAGATGCTGGTACCAGCCAACATCTTCATTATGGGTTTGGGAAACTGGCATTCATCTCTCCTCTTCCCTGAGTCTATTCTTTTCTAATGCCACAAGTCACAGTCAATTGCTCATTAAACTTCAAGCCATGAGATGGAATACTTGCTACCATTTATAGGCAACACTCTCCAAAGCACAATTAGAGGGGGTATGATGACACTGAACAATGGAGACAATTATTTCTGAAGTTTATTAATGCTAATTAGCATATGGCATCGAAGACAGCTGCTGACGCTTCATGGCTAAATACTGGGGATTAATTAGTGTTTGATGTTAATTAGCTTCTTCTGCATGTGCTTTGCCCCTAGCCGCATAGACACTGTCACCCCCCGGGCTATTAAAAGTCTGGCCCTGCACTCTGCAAGAACACCATGTGGCATTTAGGAGTCCTTGTCCGGTGCGTGACATTCTTCTCTGATGTATATGCCCTTAATAGAGTCCATGGAAGCCTTAATAATTAGCTGGTTATTCCACTCTCCCTTGAAAACCTACTAATAAGTCATGGATTTTTAAGTGCTAAAGCCAAGACGACCCTATAATTTATCTTACAAGTCTTCTTGTCCTCTGGTACAGAAATGACTTCAAATACTAGCTGTCGCTGGTATAAACAGTATTTGGTTTTAATTTTATTTAAAAATCAAACTGATTTTGCTCATGCCTATCAATTTACACTTAATGTTTTATTTATGATGAAAATTTATTATTAAGTGAATATATCAAATATGCACACTTTGCCTGTTAACCAAAATAGTAATTTCTTTGGGCTGTGATTTCTTTTTCTTTTTCCCTCCTTGAACTGAAGCAAAATAATTTTTTCTTTCTCTTAAAACCCGAAATAAGGAATTCAGCTGTAAAAATCTCCTCTTTTGAAGATATCCAAAATTAGGTTAAGTCAGTGATCAAGAAAGAGTTTATGTTAGTCCTAAAAGCTTTCAAGAGCTCTGTTAATTTGCCTCCTTTTCCAGGGGTTTGGTGGGTTGGTTGGGTGACTAATATTAACCATCTGCTCAAAAATCCCTGTGACAGTCAGCATTACACACATGTTGAGTAACTACTTTTGGGCAGAAATTTCTCTGTAATTAGTGAATTTAACAACTCAGTTTAGAGTATGAAGCTCTGTGAAGAGTAACCACAAAGGCATATCATGCTTTAAAATTTAACAAATAATTTCTGGTGGGGGATATTAATTGCTTTTATGATGTCATAGTTGAATGTTTTGAATAATTATTAAGAGTAGTTAGAGCTAATAATAATGACCCAACCATTTCTGCACGTTATTTTATAGCTTTCAGATGCTTTGATGCTTATGCCATTGGTCTGAATAGATAGGATGGGGTAAAATTAGGTTTACAGTTGTGAGTACACAAAACAGAGTTTATTCTTGTGTTATTTATTAGTTATTGTCTTATTTTCCATATGAATAACTTCAAACCTACTATTACACCACCCTGTATTATGGTTCACAGAGAATGAAAGCAAGCTATCCATGGTGGAAATTGTACAATCACTTGTCAAAGTTACAAACCACTGTATATTTAATACCTAATTGGCCAGAAAACATGCAAAAGAAGTATAAAGAAGGAAGAAAAAATAACAAAGGAAAAAATCACTTATTAATACATTTAACATGTCTCTGCCTGAATGTAAGTTGATCAGTGAGTCTCACGAGGATCTTTCGGGATGTTACCACTTGTCACCACAGGCAGAGAAGAGTGATCCGTGCTTTGGAATGACTGTGTGGCTTTTTGCCCTCGACGACTTCGTTGCCATCGAGACTTTTAGTTTGAATCCTTTCTCCACATAGACATTTATCTCGGTAGCTGTACAGGAAGGGCAGGTACAACCTGCTCGTGGACTGGAGAGGAGGCTGTCAATACCTCTGCGAGGGCAGCTAAGGCTGTGAAATGCCACCGAGAGATGCCTGTTTCCATCTGGCGTGGGGAGTCACTGGGTATTAACTCTTGACTCGTCCAGGTTTTTAACCGGGACATGATATCATTCCTAAATGGAATATTCCAAGAGGATTCATTCAGCCTCAAAAGGAAGTTAGTGATTAATGCTACCTTGCTGAACTCTGAACTTATTTTGAAGCATGAATGATTATCCTGAGGTACCTAATGTAGTGCTCACCTGTGCAAACACTGGTGACTGTGACAAAGCCCTCCATTTTTGAAAGCTTTTAATAACTGCATGACAAGCAGTGAGAGTGAAGGTATCATGGATGTCCCTGCTCAGTGTCCATCTCCAGACTCGAGAGATGTCCGGCACATGGTTAGTCTATTGCAGGGTTCATTGAATGATTGAAAGAACCAACCAATTACTCAAAAAAATTAATTACTTTGACAAAAAGGAATTTCAATCCACAATAGATTATTCAACATGTGGACATGGTGCACGTGCTCTCATATAATGTACATGTGCTCATGTATATGTTTGATATACATATGGGCATATAGGATACTCAGTTTTATAAAGTCACTAATTTGTAAATTTAATAAAACATATTCTGTCATTTAATGATATTTAAGGGCTAGCCTAGCTTCCTAATTCAAAAATCATTTTGAAATCATGTACTCCTGGTATATTATTTAACCTGATTGTTTAAAATGCATTTTATTGCTTAATATTAACCTCTATTACATTTTCTATTTAAACATGACAAACCTTAGAAATGAGCATAAATGTTTAGTTTTAATAGATTTACAATGTATTAGATAGAAGTAAATATGTTCAATAAGCGTAGACTTAATGACTCCCATTCTTGCTAGTCAGAGTGTGACTAAAATTCAGATTGAATTATTAGATTTCATATGAAAGAAATAGGGTATTTGTAAATGGTAATAGTGAGGCTCATTTTAATGTTACAGATGTGTATGTACATGATGGTGATGGTCAAGGCTAAAACAAGTATAAGTTTTAACTTTCTTTGCTTAGGGAGCAATAACATTGAGCCTTTTCTCACGTGTATTTGCTACTCATAACTCTTCTTTGGTGGATGTCTTTCAAAAATATTGTTGGGAATTGTTTGCTTTCTTATTGAATTGTGAGAGTTCTTTATATATTCTGAATACAAGTCTTTAATCCAACATATATCTTTCAACTATTCTATATCCGTGGCTTTTTATTTTCATCACAATGTATTTTGAAGGGTAGTAGTTTAAACAGGTGAAATACGATTGATCAATAGTTATGTTGTAAGATTTTCATGTCTCCTTTAAGGAATCTTTGCTTAAATCAGAATACACCCTCTCACATTTGTTTAATATTAGCATTGTATTCAGGGAAAATTAAAATTTGATATCAATGTTTCAAAATATATGTGCTGATATACATGTTTGCTTTTATAAGAATAAAAGAGTCATATCCATGCAGTACTAAAAATGTCAGTCATGCAGCCAGTGTGTACTTTTATTAAGAGAAAATATACTGTTATAATAAAGCTTGAAAGTAACATTTGGAATAACATAAAATAAGGCTGCCAGATAATATTTAAATCAAATCACTTTATTATTTTTAGTTTTAAAATGTAAATGAATATATAAGATATGAGTAAGGCTCTTTTGCTTTTCAATGTCAAAAAATTAATTTTTTTTCTAAAATTTTTTATGACATATATACTATCTTTTCTTTTTTTTCTTTATAATTTTATTTATTTATTTATTTATTTTTAATGGGGTGACATCAGTAAATCAAGATACATATATTCAAAGATAACATGTCCAGGTTATCTTGTTGTTCAATTATGTTGCATACCCATCACCCAAAGTCAGATTGTCCTCTGTCACCTTCTATCTAGTTCTCTTTGTGCCCCTCCCCCTCCCTCCTTCCCTCTCCCTCTCCCCCCTCCCTCCGTAACCACCACACTCTTATCAATGTCTCTTGGTCTCACTTTTATATCCCATCTACATATGGAATAATGCAGTTCCTGGTTTTTTCTGATTTACTTATTTCACTCTGTATAATGTTATCAAGATCCCACCATTTTGCTATAAATGATCCGATGTCATCATTTCTTATGGCTGAGTATATACTATCTTTTCAATAGAGTATTATATATATATATATATTTACTTAAGCACTAACTAAAATTGATCACAAAAGGAGGCTTCTAACATTTGTCAAATCTGAAATTAATGCATTTTTAAATTTACTTAAAAAAACATTTATTTTACTTGTACATATACCATAAACTTCACAATATATTCTCTCTTATTTTTGCTTTAAATGTCAATAGTGTAGATAGGTATTTGTGTATGCATGTGTGTAAAATGCATACGTACTTTACATCAAATGTGAATAAAATTTAGACATATGAGGCACAAGAAGAGGAAGAAAATTATTGCTTGTGCATTTTCCACAAACGTATACGACTTTTGAATCTGGAGCATATCTTCTGCTTCTTGTGTGTCTCATATATCTAAGTTCCAATCAGGACATTCTTGAAAACACTAGTGTGTGTGGGGGGTCTATCTAATATATAACTGAGTTGGTTCTCGGTTTTGCTGATGATTCTAGGACTTCGTCTCATCGGGACACGGGCTCCGAGCACGGGGGACCCCAGTGTGCCCCGCACAGCTGGGATGGGAGAGGAGGATTTCTGCCCAGCCCCAGCCTTTAGAGGGCTGTGTGTTGTCTGCTCCAGGAGGCCCCATCTGGGAAGTGGTGGGGTGTGCAGGTGCAGGCTTGTCTGTTTCCCCTCGGGCCTCTCTTCTCTCAGCTCAGTCTATACCGGAGTCTATACCGGGCTATTGTCATTTATTAAACATAGGTGACTTTAGCTTTCCCTCTTTGTTTTACAGTACCCTTCCATCCCCATGATTTTAGAGTAAAGAAGGCAGTGATGGTCTCTTGTCTCCTGTCAAAGCCTTCACATGTTTCTGCATTTTAGATTTTATATATATCATAGTGTCAGCTCTATGATAGGTAAGAAAAGCTTGTATGACTTTGTAACTTACCTGTTTTCTTCTTGTGCTTATGGTGGGCGTGGCGGCCTCCTGTGATTTCTATACCCTAATTGAAAGCAGAGGGCTGTAGGTCTTTTTTTTTTCTTTTCAACCAGAGCCTAAAAGAGGCAGGGTTATCAGTAACTAGAGTTTGACTCTCTTGCATCACATTATTTTAATTAGACACACATTGCAGAATTGTAAGGCATCTCCCATTTGTGGCGCTGTCACCATTCTTAAAAATCTCTGCATCGAGTGACACATTGAGTCACTCTTGTTTTATGCAGGCGTCAATTACTTGTGGTCTGTGTTTCACCTATGCCTGCCAGGATGTCTCTGAGATGGAGGGATAATGGGCCGTGCAGCATGGAGACGTTGAGACAGCTGCAGGTGCTCGCTAGCATGCTGGGAGTCTTCCTGGGGATTGTGGCCGTTCTCTTCTGTAAATTCTGTGTGGGTACTCATCAGCTACAGGAATTACAGAGTTAATAAATGGAGGTAGGAGCATTGAAGTAGTCCCAACCTAACCTGTTTGCTAGATAAATAAATACTTATTTCTTTCAATGAACAGCCAGTATGCTGAAAATAATTAGACACAGTCAACATCTTCCTTAGAGAAGAAGAGCTAGCCTTTCTCTGTCTTGTTTTAGTGAACGTCATAAATGTGATGTCTTTGACAGTTCATCCACAGGTATGTTTCCACAGGCTCGTTGAAAGAGTGCTTACTGCAATTAGTGTCTTCTCTCTGTACTTTGCAATTTGTGGGTAAATTGTTTGCTTCACAGAATCTGGTATTTTGAAATCTTAGCCAAACAAGTGTCAACACATTTATATTTTAAGCGGGTTTTTTTCTACTTTAGAAGAGTCAGTTTATTCAAATAATACCTTCATTAACAGTATACTTTTCACAGTTATGCTTTCATGACTTGACCTTGGTTGCTTGAAAACCTTGACCTTAGTGACTTTTATTTGCATTCTTATCATTGTTACAATTTACTATGAAGTTTTAAGAATTTCAGCATCTAAGAGCATAATTGTATTTTCCAAGGAAAAGCCTAGATTATGGGCATCAAAATAAAATGAGTCATTTTTGCCTATGCAAAATTCATCTCACGTATGTCTGCATGAATGAACAGCCTAAATCCTAGATTATTAATTAGCCAGAGCACTTAATGCTAATTTCTGTAACAATAAAAACAATAGCTAAGTGACAGAGCCAAACAAAGACTATTTACTGCTCACATTACAGTCACAGTGTGTCCATTCTAAACAATACCTCAAAGAAAGAAATTTCTTTAGTCTTGTATATTCTTAACATACAACACTTAAATTAGTCTGGGATAAACAAAGTGTCCTTGGAAGCCCTGGGCTGCCTCATTAGGGAAAAGCCAAAGATTTCTCCTTTCATATTCTGTTGAACACATCTAGTTATATAATGATCTACTTGAAAAATAAGTTAGGGTCTTGAGGAGGAGGCCATGATGAGTTTCTAGAATTATTGACTCAAATTCATAGCCAAGGCCAAAGCAAAGTCTGAGAAGTCGTGGGTGTGGGGCCATCCTGTGTTGTGCCTGTATTCTTTCCTAAGAATCCATGTGAAAATGGCATGCACTTATTAAAAACCTGTTGGGATAAGCTATGCTCCAATTTCCCATTTAGTCATCGCAAGCACTCTCAATGTGGCATTGATTCTGTGTTTTGTAGATGGAGACAATGAATTTTAGATATGAAAAGTGACTTCTAAGGCCCTGGCCAATTGGCTCAGCAGTAGAGCTTCAGCCTGGCGTGTGGAAGTCCCGGGTTCAATTCCCAGCCAGGACACACAGGAGAAGTGTCCATCTACTTTTCCACCCTTCCTCCTCTCCTTTCTCTCTATCTCTCTCTTCCCCTCCCGCAGCCAAGGCTACATTGGAGCAAAGTTGGCCCGGGCGCTGAGGACGGCTCCGTGGCCTCCACCTCAGGCGTTAGTATGACTCCAGTTGCAACAGAACAACACTCCGGATGGGCAGAGCATCGCCCCCTGGTGGGCTTGCTGGGTGAATCCTGGTCGGACACATGTGGGAGTCTGTCTCTCCTCCTCCCCGCTTCTAACTTCAGAAAAATACCAAAAAAATAAAAAAGTGACTTCTAAGCCATAGAGTGAGTGAATACCAGACAGCATAGAAAAATATTCATGTTTTTACTTTGAATCTATATTGTATGCTTCTTCAAAGACTTTATGTTGCTTTTAAATAATGTTCATAGTAGATCCTTGTTAGGAAATTTCTTATTATTTTTTTTCTTTTTCATTACATTTGTTAAAAAATAATTAGCTAGAAGTTTACATACAAAATCCAGTGTCTGAATTTTAAAAGAAAACCTACACCTTGACTTTCAGCACATCTATACGTCACAGACCTACTGCCACCCTTCATTCCATCTTAGCATGAACTGTGGGTGAGAAAACGCTGTTCAATGCTGGAAATACTTGAAAAATTAATAGAAATTTTTGTTTAAATGGGAGATTTTCCTTTGTTTTCCAAACTATCCAAACAGAGTACAATAGCTAGCTATTAAAATAGTTACTAACAAGATATATATATGTATATATATATATCTATGATTTTGTGCATACATCATCAGCAATGTCATCTTGATTGTTGATGATGATTTTTTGTTTTAAAATTAGGTTGGGATGAACAATTCAGTGTTCCTGTGGGTGGAAGATGGAGAGGGCTTATGATAGTGTATAATCATTCATTTTAAATCATAAGAATAGATGAGAGAACACAGAGGAGAACATTTGCCACCTTCTCTGTGCTGTGAAATAAAGGCAATAATGTTTTGCTTTGCGTGTCCGTTTACTTTGAGAGAGAGAGCTAGATTGCATTTGTCTTTGCTCTCTCAGGCACACCGTAGTGCCAGGTCTGGGTTGCTTCCTGACTTCAAGGAGTGCCTGAGTATATGCTGTTGGATCAATGCATGAGCGTTAAAATGTATACCAGCTTACAACGAATACATTGTCCTAAATAGTCACTCAGGAAAGGCAGAGAAAAAGAGGAAATTGGGAGGATGCTTTGTAGATACCCACTATCATGCTGGAAGATATGATAAAAGTTGTAAAAATTAAAAGAGATAATTTAGGTGAAGGAATCAGAGGTGAAATTCAAAAGATGGGAAGGAAAATGTATCAATTAGAAATGGAGCCAGGGAGGAGTGAGTTGAGTGTTTCTTCTAGCCAAAAGGAAAAAAATTGAAGCAAAAACATCTACTATTCAGCCAATAATGTGAAACAGATTGACGTTTCAACCTGTCTAGAAGAAGACTGTGAGATCAAAGTGGGAAACCGAGTTTGAGTTGTGTCACAGAAGTCCTGAGCTGAAATATTTGTCAAATGTGTACTGAGGGCCTGACATTCCTTCAAGCACTCGAAGGACCAGATTTCCTTTGACAGAATTCCTGTGTTAGAGGTGCAGGGAAGGGAGGAAAAGAGAGGGAAAAACAGTAACTAGAAGAGTAGCATCCGTGCCGATTAAGACAAAACTGCGCTAATAATACATCTGGAAAGGAAAATGGGGATGTTTGAGTCCAGGGGTGAGAGGTTGGTCATTTCAGGGGTGGTGGGTTAGGGCTTAGGAAAAGTATTACTATAAATGTTTTGTCTGAGCAGAGACTCAAAAAGAGCTGAGGAGAGAGAACCATGCAGCAGCCATCCACAAGAAGAGCGTCCAAAGCCGGACTGGCAAGTTTAGGGGCCTTGAGGTGGGAGCGGGCTTGATACGGTCAAGGGACAGCACGGGCCAGCATGGCGGTGACGGAGTCAGTTGGGGGAGACAGGCAGGAGAAGCAGTGCGGGGAGCCTTTGGACGAACACTGTAGGAGGCTGATCTTTTTTAGTCACATGCAGCAAGAGGGCATTGAAGTATTTACAGAAAGAAGTGTTGTGATCCACTTTACATTTTTAAAGAATCCCTCTGGTTGGTGTGTATGCAATTAACCTGGGAGGGAGGGTGGGAGAAGAGGGGGCAGAAGCAAAGGGACCACGTAGGAGTCAATGAAAACTACCGAGATGAAAAACATCGCTTGTATCAAGATGGTGCCTAATGACGCAGTTCTGTATATATGATGCACATTGAATGTCACACGGATGGCTGCGCTTGTAAGCAATAAAAAAGGTTCCATAGGGGTGGTTTATGGGGGGTAAAGGGCAATGGGCGATGACTGGACTTGGGGGGTGAACACACAATACAGCATACAGAAATGTGTTGTAGAATTGGGCACCAGCAACCTGTATGATTATGTTAAGCTGTGTCACCCCGATAAATTAAAAGAAAAAAAAAGGTGGAGCTGCCTTAGATTGAGATGAAGAAGATTGAAAAACAAAACAAAAGATCGGTACCGCTGAGGGGGAATTTGGTAAGTTTGAAATGTCTGAGGAGAGAGTGAGTATAGAATAGGAGCTCAGGTAGGTCCCCGCTGCAGGTGCAATCTGACACCTTGAGCACCATTGAATGGCTGATGAGAGAGACCTCAGCAGGGGTGTGAGTGACAGCAGTTAAAGAAGGTGGGCAGGAGTGACCTGGTAGCTTACTCTAAAGCAGGGGTCCCCAAACTTTTTACACAGGGGGCCAGTTCACTGTCCCTCAGACCATTGGAGGGCCAGACTATAAAAAAAACTATGAACAAATCCCTATGCACACTGCACATATCTTATTTTAAAGTAAAAAAAAAAGGGGGGGGAGGGGAACAAATATAATATTTAAAATAAAGAACAAGTAAATTTAAATCAACAAACTGACCAGTATTTCAATGGGAACTATGCTCTTCTCACTGACCACCAATGAAAGAGGTGCCCCTTCCGGAAGTGCGGCGGGGGCCGGATAAATGGCCTCAGGGGGCCACATGCGGCCCGTGGGCCGTAGTTTGGGGACCCCTGCTCTAAAGGCTTTCAGAGATGCGGTGAGTACATCCAAGGGTGCCAGGAGAGGGGTGAGAGAAATAACAAGCACAGAGAGGTCAGAATGGGGGAAGCTGTTCACTTGGCAAGTGATCAAAGTATTTCTAGGAAAAAAACCCTCAATTGATTGCTTCAAGTTCTGCTAGGGATGTAATGATACAAAGACTTAGGACTTACCAACAATTTAGCAATTTAGGTCACTGGTGATTATGAGGAGACCCACTCCAATGGATTGAGGAGGGTGATCACCTCATGGAACAGGGTTTCAGGAGAGAATAGAAGACAGAGAAAGCAGGCCATGGACCCAGGTAACTCTTGATACATTGCCAGTTTACATATAACCGGAGAGGGGACCATAAAGGCTGTGGCAGGTAGGGAGGACAATCCTGAGAGAGATGGCCATGCTGAGGTCAGATGAAATGGAGTAGTGTTCCACGTCAAGCCCTTACAGGAGAGCAGGGACTCAGAAGAAGAAGGCAAAGGGGATATTAGAAGTAGAACGGACGTTGTGGGTTTCTTTTCTTTTTTTCTCTTCTCTGGAGAACCATAGCTTTGGAGTGCACAGAGGAAGGTGGCAGACATTGCACAAGACTGGATGGGGGTCACATGCAATGAGAAGTGAGAGGTAATTGGACATCCTGGACTCCTTGTGGAGAACAGAAAGAGAGAAATCCTCAGATGGGATTACTTCCAATGGTCTAAATGCCCGGGATGGGGAGGCTAGGAGCTGAGCACTTGGGCTTGGGGCAGACCATGGGAGCTGGCACTAAGATCAAGAAGAGAAAGGGAAAACTTCCAGTCATGCTTTTCTTACAGTGGGCTGATCACAAGAGGTACAGATGTGAGACTGGTGGGGATTTGTCTCATCTCTTTTCTTCACCTGGGAACCTGCAAGGTTCAAGGACTAGAACTGCAGGTGTCATTGGAGGAGATCCAATATACAAAAAATAACACCCCAGGACATGACCACCCCCCATTGAAATAAACAGCATGTTCAATGGCTGAATGTCTCATATGTCAACGCAAGAAACCTCCCAACCTATAAGAATTTTTATGAGTTTATTTGAGACAAACTGTCGACAACTGCCGAGAAGCAAAGTCTCAAGGGATTGAGAAAATCAGAATTTATACATCAGAAGCAAAGGGAAAGACAGAAGGCTCCATGAAGTTGATTGGTGATAGGTTAGGGAGGTGGGAGAATGCAAAGTGAGGAAGTCTCTGGAATTGGGTAAAAGTAAAAATGTGTATGCTGAAACTTCTCTTACATAGGCAGGCATAAGATAATCGACAGTCAACAATTCACATAATACTAATGACAAAGAGTGGGTTTGTGGTTTCTGCCCTGGGGAGCTGGCTGCACCCCAAAGGGGGCAGGAGAAGATTGCTCTCACATTCCATAGGTATGTTATCAAGTACGTGACTGTAGATGCAAAAGAGAACAGACAGGCTTGATAAAGGAACATGGACCTTTGTTAGAGAAAAATAACACCCCAGGACATGACCACCCACCATGAACTGCTTTTAGTTAGAAAGTTTTAATCACAGACCACCCTGAGTGGTCACTTGGGTCTCTGAGTCTGAGAGGCCACCAGGCAGGCCCCCCCCGAGCTTGTCAGGGTCCGCATGGGGCCCCTTTTTCGTCCACACAGAAGATGTAATGATTCTTTGGATGGTGGGCTACTCCTCCCGACTCTCCCACGGATGGAGAGCAGAGCTCTTTGCCAGTGTTCTGGGAGGGAAGGCTGCCCGGCAGGGCCCGCTGGAGGAGGTATGGGGACAAGGTAAGAACACAGTGGAGCTGTAGGAGGTGCTTGGGTATGGTGAGCAGGGTACCATCTGCTGGTGTGACGGAGCTCTCCGTGGGTCAATAACTTCAACACTTGAGGATTCAAAAGCTCTAGGGCTATTCCTAGTTGTCTGTTACCTGGGGCCAGAGTGACTGGGGCTGGTGCCTAGTGGACCCAGAAGGTGAAACACCAACAGCTGGCTGGTTGGACTATGAACTCAACCACCTTTCAGGAGGAGGGACTGACCAGCTTCTAGCCAGGACTTCAAAAAGTAAGTTAAAACAACATTATGTGAGACACCTCTACTGCTTCCATTCAAGACAGGTGCCAATCAAGGCAGTTATAACTTTTTTATCTTTAACCTCAAAAACTGGCCTATTTAAAGCTAAGTTTTGAGATTAAGATTAGAAAGCATTAGCTACTTTTATTATACAGGCATACAGTTCCATGTAGGTAAGACTATATGACACAATTATGATTTTGCAGGTTTTTCTAAAGCCACATTCTCTCTCCTTCCATCACCCTGTGTAAGTGACATGGCGCATTTCATGGTGGTAGATTCCAACGTACTGCTCCTTACAAGATTTCAGATTAAACAGTAAGATGTTCCAGTATTAAAGTTAAATATTTTTAAAACAATTCTTTCTCTCCAAATTCTCATGCATAGGATTCCTGGCATAGAAATGCCAGGTGAGGAATTTCCCCAGGATGTATTTCATTCAGCACCACCCGCCAGATGTTCTCAGCCATAGCAAGAGCCACTCTTTCTACTAATTCAGTGTCAGGAACTGACGGGCCTTGAGTTTTACGAGGACGAGTTCCTGGGTGCAACGGTTGTGCATTGCAGCGCATCAAAAGTCGTGCTTACCGAGTGAGAGTGTGCAAATAGTATTTCATCTCAAATGCCATGTCGAACAGGTGTGTTTCAAAGGGACACTTGAGTGCCGCACCTACAGAACTCTATCTTGTAGCATCTGGTGAGCCAGTGTTCCTAATGTTTGTTTCTCAGTGGCGTGCTTGTCAAGCACCTGAGTGGCTGTCTTCGGGTGAATGTGGCCCTTGTGTCAAAATAAAAGGTTAGGCTGTAGAAAATTACAAAATGATGAAGCTCTTTACATAAAACTGGGATCTGCCTGTTTTCTTTCTTTTTTTTTTCTTTGCAATGCAGATACAGAAAGCAATCTTGGTGCAATTTATCTGTATTTGCAATCCCCTTGCATTGCAGCAAAGTGTTCTGTAATGGTAAATCATTCTATGATCAGTTTTGCAAATTGTGTTTCTCTCTCTCTCTCTCTCTCTCTCACTCTCCCTCTCTCTCTCTGTCTTTTTTCCTGTGCTGACTCTGGGGAGCATTGAGCTGTTTTATGGCAACTATTCTTTTATTGCCTTCAACTGAACTGCCACAACTCCTCCATCAGATAAACAAGCCCAAAAGAAGAAATAGTGAGTCTGTGTGTGAGAATTCAGATGCTTCTGAAATTAAGTGAATATAACATCTCTCCCACGGGATGATAGAATTCAAGACTTCTTATTAGCAACTGAAAAAAATATCAGGCATTCAGAAAGTCTGATTCTTTCCAGAAATTTGAAAATAAAAGGTGTGCAAATAGCCAGGTCTAGGTTTCTAGTATTTCCTGGGGATAGACCAGGAGGCTACCGCGTACCTGCACCACCGTGAAGTCTATTAATTGTGCAAAGTCAGGTATAGTAAGTACACTGATGACACTGGTAAGAGAATATGCTCACGCTTTTTGACATACAGCTGTGTCATTTGGTAGTCATGTCTACAGCAGATGTTATTTTAAAGCTCTAGATCAGTGGAGTCAACCTGGTCCCTACCATCCACTAGTGGGCGTTCCAGCTTTCATGGTGGGTGGTAGCGGAGCAACCAAAGTATAAATAAAAAGATAGATTTAACTATAGTAAGTTGTTTTATAAAGATTTATTCTGCCAAACTTAGCGAAAATCCAACATAAAGTACTTGGTAAGTAATTATTATTATATGCTTTAACTTGCTATAACTCTGCTTTATAAATTTTATAAAGTAAAGTAACTTCCCTACTTTATGAACCGGTGGGCAGTTAGAAAATTTTACTACTAACAGAGATACAAAAGTGGGCGGTAGGTATAAAAAGGTTAACTACCCTGCTCCAGATCCCGTTGTGTCTGTGATGTTTCTCTTTGACTAGCTTTTCTCTCCATTTTCATTTTCTGCTTCCTGTGTTGAGACTTTTACCAAGTACTCACTCAGGCATGTCCTGTGCCTGCCTTTCTAGAGTGGCTTTGCTTTCAGCCCATTGTGATTTGATTCTTCTTCTCTCATCATATCATCAATTATGGGCAGTTGCTCCTTGAGATCTTGGAAGTTCCCCAAAGTCTTCCAAAGCCCATAGCTACTCATCATTGCGTACATGCTGCAGGGATTTGCATTTGGGCAGAGAAGCCTTCAAATCATGTTATTTAAGCAACTTCTATCTGCTCTCTGTGAAAGAGCAATTCAAGTCTTTTGTTGGGGATGTTCAACATTTTCTCTCCTCCAGACTGGCTTTGTCACCATGCACACGTCTGGTTCCAAATAATTGAAAATTCATATTGTTCACACCAGTACTATAATTATGTTTAAGAGAGGAGGGGAGATAGATAGATTCACATATACTCCCTGACCAAGATCCACCCGGCAACCCCCATCTGGGGTGGAGCTCAAGTATCAAGCTATTTTTAGCACCTGAGGTGGAGTTTCCATGGAGCCATCTTCAGTGCCTGGGGCCAATGTACTTGAATTAATTGAGCTATGGCTGCGGGAGGAGAAGAGAAAGAGAGAAGGGGAGGGGAAGGGGAGGAGAAGCAGATGGGTGCTTTTCCTGTGTGTCCTGATTGGGAATAGAACCCATGACATCCACATGCTGGGCTGACACTCTACCACTGAGCCAACCAGCCAGGGCCCACACCAATACTATAATTTTGCCAAAGGAATCAGATGTAGCAAACAGTACTGCTTCACTGTTCCAGTCTTCACATCCTTTATGTTCTTCTTCCCCAGATTCTTTTTTTTTTTTTTTCACTTTATACTTCCCATTTGAAGAACAGTGCTACAGGAACTGTTGGTACGAATGAAGCATTATAAAATTTTACTACATTTTATTACAGCATAACCGTTATGTCAATAAACATATTGAAAGAAAACTATTAGTGTTTAATATGTAACAAATTCCCAACGTAATGTTATCTGAAACCTTCATTTAATGCATGACTAAACCTTGTTTCATCCACAGAGTAGATTTGAATGAGAATTAGTTTGATTTTACATATAATGAGAAAGAGGCTCTAATAAAAGAAAGCTGTTCAATTTACTACTTGGACTCATATTTGTCACTGAAGTGGAAATAAGAGGTCCATGCATTAAAAAAAACAAACACACACAGAAGAGAGTAAAGCCCAGCAAGGCTATAGAAATGTCATAGGATGAAAATTCATGTTATTTTGGTATTCTTAAGTAGGTGATGTCACGTTTCTTTTTTCTCTACCTGACTTAGTTCACCCAAATGAGAAAGTCTTCATCAGATCCAGTGGGAAGTCCCAGTTCTCTATTATTTTCCATTTGCTTTGAGATCACTGATGTCAGCTCACTTTGACTATTGCCCTTTTGTGGTGGGAATGAAGGTGGTACCTTTCAGTGATTCCCGTCTGAGAATCAAAGCTCTTTACATTGCTGAGAACCAAGTATTTCGAGAGGCCTACAGACATTTGTCATGGTGATCTTGGTAGTACTAGTGACAAAGGGGCAGGGAAACCCAGAGTAGTGTAGCAAATGAGTCCACTAAATCAAATCTAATTAATATCCCACTCACCTTTTATGAATTATTACCTTGGCTGCTCTTCCTTTGAATTCTCCATTACAAAGTTTGTGTTTTGAAATTTGGACACACCAGTTAATCAATCACAAGACCCCTGTGGGTACATTTTGAGAAGTTGTTATAACTCGGAAGATAGTTTTATTTATTTATTTATTTATTTATTTATTTATTTATTTATTTATTTACTTACTTACTTATAGCAGAAAAGAGAAGTGATTTTAATACATATTTACATGTTTTTTCCCTAGTTTCTTTAATCAGGCACTTTTCTGGAAAGTGAAAATATGCCTAGAGGAGTAACATGTGATCACATAGTCCAGGTTTTCATTTCCTGAGGACAGCTTATCATTTAAATATGGTATCTTGATACTTTGCAAGGACTGTGAGTACAGTGTACTTTATCCTGTTTTGAGTTTGTGGGCAAGGAGGAATGTTTCTCTTCAATTAAATGCATTTGAAAAATGAATAGACATTTCTAATCAATTGTTTGTATAAGGGGATATTTTTCTATTCTACTTAAAATGTATATATTTTTTATTGTAAAGTGCAGAGGAAACTATAATTTATATTGTTAGTACGTCTAAACATATCCATAGTTATAAAGGTTTACGTTATAAAGGTTTACATTTCTGTTCTTGGGTTTTCTAGGTATTTTATCTACAGATAATGACATACGTTATTCCTACTTGCCCATATCTTGATTTTTGCATACTTACCTTTACATTTGCTGGTCAACCAACTGTCTTCTTTGAGTGCCTATCTTTAAATTCTTGCATGTGATCTTTACACATGAAGAGTAGGAAAATAAAATTTGATATTTAAAAGCCACCTGGTATATTTTAATTGTCAAATGATTAGAATTACAGTAATGTATTTTTCAAGAAATTAGAAAATGTTATCCCTGTCTCCTCATATTCAATTTTTTATTCTTTTATATATGAATATATATAATTTGGCTATATTTAAATAGAATGGGATAGTTATAATATTTATTTTTATTTTGCATATGGTTGTAGAAGCTCTTACTTTTATTCCCCTGTGAAAGCTCTAAAATCTTCTATTAAGTAAAAAAAATAAAAATACTAATATTTATCTTTTAAATAGAAATATATTGCATCTATAGGCAAATAAAGTATGAATATTTAGACCAGGTATGCTAATAAATTAGAAAAAATATAGTATTTAAATGAATTTTCTGGAAACAGAATAGTTTTTTTATTTATACATTTGGGACCATAATTTCTCCTCATAAAACAACTGGGAGTCAGGAAAAATGTCAACTTTTTGTCTGAATGTGCTGCCACATACACTAATCTCTGTAATTGAGAAGTTACTCTCAGAAATCTTCACATAACCTCATCTTGTTTCAGATTTCCCATAAATGCTGTCTTCCCAGAAAGTTATCCTCACAAGTGTATGGAGTTCTTCTTCCCACCCTCTTTATTGTCTTTCTAGTATGCAGTTCTAAACCAGGGTTGGTAGTAGATTTCCTAAGGGGTTACTTTGCTTATTACCCAAGATCTTTGTTTGTTATGTGCATTTTCCTCATATTTTGTAGCTCAAGCTTTTGATTTCCAGTTTTTTCCAAACCACTTATTGAGTAGACTACCTTTTGTTTATGGTATATTTTTGGCATCTTCATCAAAGATCTGCTCAGTATAGTTGGCTTGTTTCCAGGCTCTCTATTTGGCTCCATTGCCTCAGGTTTCTGTCTTGCCAGTACCATATCTTTTTAATACTGTAATTTTGTAATATATTTTGAAATCAGGAAATGTGATGTTCCAGCTTTGTTAATTCCAAGATTGCTTTCACATATCTTATGTGGTTTCATGTGAATTTTAGGATTTACTTTTCTACTTGTGTAAAAATGTAATTGGGAATTTTATGAGACAGTCATTGAATCTGTAGATTACTTTAGGTAATAGGGACATTTTATTAATATTAACTCTTTCAATGGAAGTATTTGAAAATAAAAACAGCAACCTATAATAAATATAAAATGATAGTTAAATATTGTGATGTGAAAATTCAAAACTACCTATAATTTTTCATAATTTTTATGTGCAAATAAGTGCTCTTATGATGTACTTTTGAGAAAAACTTTTCATTTTTTAATAAAATACAGAATATGCATTTTTATCACAAGTTTATTATATATTATTAATACAAAGGAAATGCATATTATTGCCAAAAGGCTAAAAAGCATAGTAAAAAATTTGATGGAGAAATTAAAACTCCTCATTTCACAATACAGAGATAATCAGACAATCATTGTTGATAGTGCAATCATTCAGAGAGAGAACATGGTGAACACAGTTTATATTTACATGATTTGGACACATTGCAAACACAAATTTTTATAAAATGTGTATTGTATTTCTTTTTATCTCTAATATATGAATTAAAACATTTATCTGTATATAAATTATAAGATATCTCTCACATTTGGGATTTTTTTTTGTTAAATCTCTGTTTATAGGGGCAAAGGAAGTTAGTTATAAAAGACCTTCTGGTGAAACTTAGAGATTAGTTTTAGTCAGATAGATGAAAATGATTTCATATCTGCAAGATTAAATTTGGTACCTTTGCAATAAAACAACCAGAAAAAGCAATAGCTTTTTAAAAAGTGCAAAAGAATTCACTTGACAGTTTATAAATTATAGGGCAGGTGTATGAAGAAAAATATATACATCCTTTAAAAAAATCTGAAACTAATCAGGAAAAATGGTCATTTTGAAAAAAATACATTATTTGAAAAATGACGTGTTGAGACAGTTAAGTTCTTAAACATAATTGAAAAATCTTTGATGGTTGCTTGTTTTAATGATGGTGCTGATGAAAACAGTAATTATGATAACAAAAAAAAGGAAAATTGAGGAGAAGAAGGAGGAGGAGGAAAAAAGAAACAGCAAATATATTGACACTATTAAGGGAGAATCTTTTCCTAGGCGTAGATTGTTGAAAAGTAAAACTAGCTGTTGTCATTTTATCTTAGTCACTGATTTAAATAATTTCTGAGCCAGTCAGGTGTTCAAAGTAAGCTGCTGATGCTGTCTACAAGGAGTCTAAATATAAAATCGCCACGTTATCACATTGCAAATGGGAACCGCTGAATAATTCAACACCAATAATAAGAAGGAATAAAAATCTGTCCTATATTTCTACATTACGATTCAGGGTAGTAATTTATTTCTAATAACCAAAGTAAATGCCTTTTATTTTTCTCAAAAATATATTTTTTTAAAAGCTTGTTTTTTTGCTTCCCTCTGCATGTTAGAGGAGAGAGAAAGGAGGTGCGGGTAGGTAGCAGGAAGGAACTCAAGTGAGAGGATCCGGATGTATCAAGTGGTCTTTCAATTTCAGGAGAGGGCCATGGATTTGACATCGAGAGAGCTTAATGCTAATTTCCTATTATTGATATAGAAGCTGGAAGATGAAAAAATAATAGCTTGGACAAAAGAATTCTTAGATGGTCACAACTGTTTTTTCCTGTACCTGTGATTTTGATTTACTTCAGCCCATAACAGAGATTAGGGTGGGAAGGAAGAGAAAGTGACGTCATGATAAAATCTTGCTAACTTATCATTTCAAAGGTCTCTACCAGAAAGCAAAACTTATCCTGAAGGCTGTATTTAGAATTTCCTGAATGATTTGTCAGCTAAACCTCATTGTTGTATATAAATATAATTTTTATTTTCTATGTAAAGGACATTGATATGGCTGTATATATTTTTTAGGTCTTTGATTCATTCTGAGTTATTTTTTTGCACATGGTAGCAAATAGCAGTCTATTTGTTAAACCAAAACAACTAAAGCAAATGAACAAACTTACTTTGGCCAAAAAATAAGAAGGAGGAGAAAAATGTGAATGAAAGGGCCAAGGAGAAAAGGGGAGGAAAAAGAAAAGATTTTCAAAAAGGAAAAAGAAAAAGATAAACAGAAAGTTTATCAATAGAGCACTTGAAGAAAAAGGGTATGCCCCTTTAAGTATTATGATTATAAAGAAACAAGTGAATTTATACACATTGAACTTAAGAAGAAACCAGGCTTAAAAACTGAAACACAGGAGATATTTGTGACATGACCCTTCCGTAGTGTTTTTCTGATTACAGTACTTACTGATTTTTAGTTCTGAAAAAAATGTGTATATATCACTATCTACCCTCGTTATTAAAGGTAAACTAAATAGACCCACGGATGTGAATCTTCTCGGGTTCTGGCCTCATGTACCTCCAAGAACCCAAAGAAGGAAAGTGTTAATTTTCATTTCATCCTCAAGGAGCATAATTCTTCTTAGCTGTGGCAGGACATTCTAGTAAAAAAAAAAATCATATTCCCAACAACAAGGTTTGCTCGTGTGTATCTCCCCTTGTTATAAATTAGTCAAGGGTTCCTCTGTGATGTGCTAGAAAACACACATATGAATTTTCACACATATGAACAAGAGCCATACTGTGCTGTGACCCTCTGGTGGGTTCTGTAAGATGCTACAGATTAATGTCAGGGTGCCTCACTCAACAAGTTGACAGTTAACTAGAGTCAGAGAAATGTGAATTAACGTCAGTATTCTGCAAAGCCCATGAAATGTTGTGAGTCTATCACCTTGCATGAGGGAAGTTCATCTCATGCCCTGGTTCTCAGTACTACTGCAGGCTTTACCTGATTTCACACAGTTAAAAGGCCTCAGCATCATCTATATGGCATTGTCCATAGACTTCCCAAATCTCTCTCTCATGTCTCACGTGACCTGACTCTTCCTTTGGAACTATGTTGAAATGGTAGCTCTCCCTCAAAAACAATTAACAGGCTGACCATTCTACCTGGATACCTTATCACTCAATGTCTAGCTCAGCCATAGTTAGCAAAACCTCATTTCCTTGATTTTTTTTTTCTTCAGTGAGCACTTCTAGACAAACCCAGGGAGAGAGATGGTCACTCCTTGTGTAATGGCAGTACTCAGCTCACAGACCCATTGTGGAGTACTGAAAGCATGTGATGGTACATACATTTCTCTTCTCAATTGCTTGTGAGATCTTGGTTCCCAGAAAGTGTTCCCTGTGTCTGTTTCTGTCAGAATGCCTAGCATATAGGGTCAGCCAACAACTAGCCATTCAACTACTGACTGATTCAACAGTCCTCGTGTTTGTTAAATCTATAATTGTATTGTTAGAAAAACCTGGGGAGATTTTAATTAAATATAAATCAACTTTTTAATATATTTTCTGTGATAATTTAAATTTATGCCATGGCAAATGCAGATATGTTTAAAGAGAAATTTTTCAACAAGTGACATTGCTACATTCTATACTTAGGAGAAATTATATCACATTCACACTGAGGAATCTGAAGCCAAAGACAAAACAAAAATTTTAAGAAGCTATGTATCATGACATGTAATCATTTAAGCTAATTTTTGCTTCTTATGTTTAAAAATATCTAGTTTTCTTGGAATACAGACCATGTCATTATATTCTTTTGTGTTTTTTTTTTCCTGAATCAAAGACTTTATATTGGATGTTAAGATTTCAGCTAGTATGGGCACACCATCATTATAAGTCAAATAAAGTATAAATAATAAGTTCTGGTAATAGAAGGTCTCTGGCTGAAACACTAAAATCCTTGGGCTCGACTAGAAAATATAGGTTTGAGTTTTGAGATGAGGCTATGCAAGATCACAGGCATATAATTTTAAAAAATGGAATGACGGAAATAAAGTAACTCGCTGTAAGGATCTAAAAAGGGAAAAAGAAAAATGCCCTATTTTTTTCTAACAGAAAGATACAGGTATCCACGCATTCACACGCACAAAAAACATATTTAAAGTAATTGTGTTGGTTTCTAAGGTGTGTATCTATAAATAAGACAGTGCCATCTCAACTTCTAAATTTAGATTTTTAATTGGGGCATATTTGACAAGTAGCATTATATTTGTTTTATGAGTACAACAAAATGATTCAGTTTAGCTTGTAAATTTTTTTATCCTAAAACACTGTGCACCCCTTTTCAGGTTGAATAGGGCAGGAGAATACGGATATGCATATTCCCAGAGAATTATACCATTAGCTGATATGGGAGAAAAGATAATACCGATGGAAGTGGGCAGAAAGAGATTTCCTTGTCATCTCTCCCATACTCAGCAATAAATATAAAAAGCTGTTAAGTGCGCCCTTCTTCACCTATGTTATTGTAGACATTGGGAACAAGCACGTGAATAAGGATCATTTGCTTTCCTCATAATACCTGACCTTTGGGGAGTAAGAAGGCATCCTGTCCTAAACTAATCTTTTCAAGTGTTATATGAGCGCCAAAGGAACAGGAGGTGGTGTCTACCTGCACCCCCATTCCACATGTGCACACGCCCTAAGCCAGCACTTGCCACCAGATGTTGATTAAAATGAACTGGCCAATATATAAATGAGTGAAACTTTGAAAGGACAGATGTTTCTAACTGGATGTTGATAAGGTACCCCAAATCATTATTTGGAAGTATAAGTATTTAAGAATAGTGAGGTTTCTTTTTATTTAAATTCTCCACTTATTACCACAAATAAGCCATGATTTTAACTTGCTTCGTAATAGGAAATCATGGAGTTTGAGCTATTCCTTAAGTTTCTGATATCCTCATAATTGATAAATTATTTTTTGGGTAGAGAAGTTTACACATATTATTAAACTATGCTCTTTTAACAGTTGTCACTTTTTTTTACACATCTGATTTGGAGATATAGCTCCATTGAACAGCTGTCGACCAAGAATTCTTTTAATTAATATAATGGCTTAGTACAGCTATTCCTTGGCTACAATATCCTGCTCTGTTTCAAATTATTTTTATTAATCTTCAAATAATCTCTTCAGAGAATATTATGAAAATTTTGCAATCTTGAACATGTTTTTCTGATATAGAGAATTTGGGGAAAATTTGGGATGATAGTACATCATGCGTAATCATACTGTTTATTACAGTCATGGGTTTATCTTATGAAAAAATTAACAACAGAATAAACCTCTGAATTAGAAGAACAGTTGAAATGCTATTTGCCACATCATGAAGCCTTGGCTATATTGGAATTAAAAAAAAGTTAGCATTCATAAAACAACTAAGGATCACCTAATATCCTACTATTGGATTCTATGAATGCTGTAGAATTTTAGAGGGTAGGTTATACTGCCTGATATGTATATTAGACGAAGTGATTTTTCTTTTCATGGTTTCAAAAACTTTTATAGCTTCCATTGTATCTTGAGAGGATCTTCATCGCCCCAGGTTTGAGTCATTACTATAGATAAATCATGGTAAGATACAGACCTAATTCTAAACAACAGCAATGGTATAACTGAGACCTATTTAAAGAGTCACTTGTCTTAAACTATTATTGATATTGTCTACAATTATTTGTTTACTCATTTAGAAAAAAACATAGTACAAACACAGTTTCTAGTCTACAAATCAATTTATTCTACTGAAGTATTTAAAAAATCGTGCTTTTATTTGAAAGTATTATCTTGTCCCAATTTTGTTCTGTGCATCTTTGAACTTTGACTTCAGTTCGTGGGGTTACAACCTAGCACCATTTGATTATGTTTTTCTAAATACAGGCCAATTTTTTAGTCCCCTCCTCAGGATGGGGCCCTTCAGGAGGGGCTGTGTGCTCACACGAGATGTTATGTCTGTCACCTCACGCATTCTCTCTGACTTGAGCAGTGAGAATGAGAAAATTTATTTTTGGTGCTGGTCGATATTCTTGGCTTATGTTGAGCTTGTAAATGATTAAAAACAATACTTTCTTTCCCCCCATATTCTGTTGTTTAAAAGCTTAATGATTCCTTAATATCTTCTATACATCTGGGCCTGACTTTTATAGACAGTATCTCTTTTATTCCAAAAAACGGCCCAGTGAAGAGAACTGTTTCTGATTCCACTTACGGCAATGGGGATGTACACAGATTCTCAAGAAGGAATAGTTTTCCTCCCCAGGACCCTTAAACTTCCTCATTTGAGTATTTGAACACAGGTTCAGCCATTTATATTCATAGCCACATCACTTCATCTGATCGATTAGCTCTGTAATTGAAAATCATCATCTATTTTCAGATTCTGGCTGTTTTCTATTGTATATAAATAATTTAATAACCATGGTTTATTATCAAATAGCCCACAGATTAAAAAAAAACACATTGATAACACAGCAGAATGTGATTAAGGGTATGATTGATAAAATACAGCAGGATGGACTAATGACTCAAGTCATTAACAGTTTTTCTCTCGTTAATATTCATTAATCATCATCCTTAGGGTATGGTATAGCTGTATAATTAGGTATGAATTAACTAATCAAATTTTGCTTTATCCCATGTATTCCTATCTTATTCACAAAAATATTCTGAAATAATTTATCTTCTTTTTGATTTTCTTATTCTGAAATGGCTTTTCTAGAAAGTAACTTTACTAGTGTCCTTGGCATTTTATTTGGCACATATTAATTTGTTCTGACACTTTACCTGCCTCATTCTACCTATTATTTCCTTTTGAAAGCTTTATACTCTCTTGAGCAGTGATTATTGTTGAAACATATATATATATATATGTACCTAAAGTGAGAATTTTTATGCTATAAAATCTTCTGCTAAATTTTCTTTTGCCATAGTTAAGCTAGAGATGCTTAGGTTCAATGATTATGTCCTTTCTGAAAACTGATAGATATTTTATTCTGTATTAAACAATACTACTAATATAGAAAATCACAGCTAGTGTTTGTTAACTGAAAATTGGTGCCCGATGAGACTTTATATGGATTATCTTATTTAATTGACCCTATAAATTGAATACAAGTATCATCCCCATTTTACAGCTAATCGGAGGGAATACAGGAGAGATTTTTACCATATTAGTGTGAATCAAGGAGGCCTTGATGTTGAAGAAGCCATATATATGAGTAGATCACACCTGCAGATTGGTGAGCATTCTGATTGTGTCTCTTTTTATCTTTATTCTTCATCACTTAGTGTTGCTTTCTGGTAAATTCTGTCTGAGTGAATGAATGAATGAATGAATGAATATAAAACACAATGTCCTGGAAGTTACAGGTTTTGCTTTAGGCACATCTTCTTTTGTGTGTGTTTTGGAACACTCGAACAACATTATCCTGCTTATGAGTAGGAAATAAATCATTCTTCCATGTTCATGACAAAGTCAGTCTTGCTGCAAATAGTATCTTCCAATATGACTATGCACACATATTTGTCGATGACCTTAATTTTTCCAAAACATCTCTAAATATGAATGCTCAGGCTCAATTCCACTAGCTCTTTGAACTGATAATAACTCTCTAATAACTTTTTTTTTCATAACCAATAGGCAAAAGAAAGCCAGGAGACTCTTTTACTACCACAAGGGGATATGAGGAGTGAAATCAAATGGTTTTGAAAGTAACAGTCTCTGTTTTAATAAGAGGGTGCCCACTTCACTGTTTTAGTTTTAAAAATTGTGGTAATGCACATGCCATAAAACGTGTCATTTTAACTCGATGCAGTGCAGCAACATTGAGTCCGTTCCCGTTGTTTACGGCCTCATCACAGTGCGTCTCCAGGACTTTTCCCTTCTTTCCAGACTGAGACTCTCTCCTTGTTACTCCTCAGTCCCCTCCCAAAGCTACTTTTTAAACAACTCTGACCTGGCAGACCAGTACATCTAAGAAAAATGAAGTTGAACCATAATAAAATAACTCATTCTTAAAATCCCAACCTATTTGGATAAGCCTTATGAAGAACCAATTGAAAATAAATATTTCCCTCTTATGCTGTAATGCATTGATTAATTTACACTATCTCCACGATCTACAATCTTCATTATAATTTTATCTGTTACAGTTAATATTCTGACTGCAGAGATTAGTATCTGAATCAACAGGGATTGATTCCTGTATAACAGGAAAGCAGGGTCTACTTCTGCAACTAAATGGACATCATAAAAAGGGGAGTAAAGGGAATGGAAATCATGGTGCACCCTCCACAGCAGGCTGGGTCCCTTGGCGTGAAGCCATGCCGCTCTCTGTGGGAGTGCGCCTGCGGAGAGGCAAGCTCCTTTGATGATAGAAGCGGCTCCCCAAACCTGGTCCTGTCCTACACCAGGAGGAGACGTCTTCAAATGGCAGGGCAGAAGGAGGCCTGGAATAAATACGTGACTCCAGTAACTAAAATGACTTTACATCATATACAGTGTGTCCGTAAAGTCATGGTGCACTTTTGACAGGTCACAGGAAAGCAACAAAAGACAATAGAAATGTAAAATCTGCACCAAATAAGAGGAAAACCCTCCCAGTTTCTGTAGGATGATGTGGCAGCATGTGCGCATGTGCAGATGATGACGTAACACCGTGTATACAGTGGAGCAGCCCACGGCCATGCCAGTCGAGATGTGGACGGTACAGAGGAAAGTTCAGTGTGTTCTGTGGCTTGCGAAATTCGAATCCATGACCAAAGTGCAATGTGAATATTGGCGCGTTTATAATTTCCACCACATGTGGAAATTATACATTCCACCTATGTGCCACCACATAGGAATAACATTACTCGGTGGGATAAGCAGTTGAAGGAAACTGGCAGTTTGGTGGAGAAACCCCGTTCTGGTAGGCCATCAGTCAGTGACGAGTCTGTAGAGGCTATACGGCAGGGGTCCCCAAACTTTTTACACAGGGGGCCAGTTCACTGTCCCTCAGACCGTTGGAGAGCCGGATTATATAAAAAAAACTATGAACAAATCCCTATGCATACTGCACATATCTTATTTTAAAGTAAAAAAACAAAACGGGAACAAATACAATATTTAAAATAAAGAGCAAGTAAATTTAAATCAACAAACTGACCAGTATTTCAATGGGAACTGTGCTCCTCTCACTGACCACCAATGAAAGAGGTGCCCCTTCCAGAAGTGCGGAGGGAGCCAGATAAATGGCCTCGGGGGCTGCATGTGGCCCGTGGGCCGTAGTTTGGGGACCCCTGCTATATGGGATAGCTACCTCAGGAGCCCTAAAAAATTTGTGCGTGAGCCCACATCGAACTGCACTGAATAGGTATGAAACTGGGAGAGTTTTCCTTTTATTTGGTGCAGATTTCACATTTCTATCATCTTTTATTGCTTTGCTGTGACTGGTCAAAAGTGCACCATGACTTTACGGACACACTGTATATATATACACACACACACACATGATATATGTATATATACACATGAGATATATATGTGTATGTGTGTGTGTGTGTGTGTGTGTATATATATATATATATATATATATATATATATATATATATATGACCTTGTTCTAATGCTTACTTTTACCTGACTCAAGAGGAAGAAGGGATGAATCCATCTGTTCTGATTTGCGGAGTGCCGTGTGACCTGTTGGATAAACACTGTTGAGATCAATGCCCTCCATGCATTCCTGAGTGCCTCTTGCTGCCTGGGAACGGCTTTCCTCTGGGTCCACCTCCACCTCCTTTGCCTTTCATGTTGGCAGTGAGAGCAGTCGAGCTATGTCAGCTAGTCACTCCTGTTTCACCCTCCATAAACTCCACTTCCTCCCTTCAAGGGTACAATAGCATTAGCAGTTGGCTTCTTCTTTCTTTTCTTTTCTTTCTTTTTTTTTTTTGAGACCTAAAACGTCTTAGGTTTTGCCATCTAAGCGAGTTGCCTGTGAATTGTATTTTCTAGCCCATTTGTTTCATCGGCAGTAATAAATGTCCACATTTGGTGATTCTCGGTAATAAAATGTATGCATAAGTGTATAAGGCATTTAGATCAGGGGAAGGACTTTTTCACATGCTCTGTGTTACACTTTGAACGCATGTGGGCTAGAATTACTATGCCCTGGGTGTTAATAGGTTTCATTTCTGAGAGTCCTGCCCTAAATAAAAAATAATTAAAAAATAAATAAAGAAAAAGCCCCAGCAAGAGAAATAAATGTGTTGTGATTTCTGAAGGTTCCTATGACCATTTTTATTAGCTTGCCAGCCTTGCAGCCAGGTGTATTTTATAACAGAAGCAAGCATCCATAATAACCTGCCATCTGGAACAATGGGTTTAGCTACTCTTCCTTTGCACACTTGAACATCCTCGTTAAAGCCCAGCTCAGACAATGCTGCTGTCTCCAATGTGCCTCTGAGGGGTCTAGCCCCTGGATATAGCCTGCTATAAAATTTGCAAGGAATAGTTTTAATGACATTGGGGTAGATGGTAGCATTTGTGTGAATTAATGTTATAAAAGCAAATAGCATTGTCTGACCTCTGATTTTTTTTTAAAGAGTGCTATCTGGGTGATAATAAAAGGCAATTTTGTAGTACTGTGAGAAGTATGTCAACTTTGTCGTTTACTCTTTTTACGAGCAATAACATTCTCGTCTGAGTTTTCTTTGGCATACTGCTTCTTGGTTACTTTGGTGGACTAGGGAACCTAGCAATCTTGACTTTCTATCATTTAAACTGTATCAGAGTTGTGCTCGCTTCGGCAGCACATATACTAAACTGTATCAGAGTGAAGTGTATATATCAATATCTTTTCATGTATGTCTATAAAAGTATGAAAATAACAGTCAATTTGAACTCATTATTTTTAGGGGAATTCCAGAAATTTAAATATTTTTCTTACATGCCCAGAAAGCTGTAATCACATTTTTTCCCTTGCTATTTCTTGAAAGGAAAGTTAATTCTTGGATATGTTAATTTTTAACTACAGAGAATTTTTCAAAGTATTTCACCTAGATGTATAGGGAAATGTGTGAGCTCTTTCCCACTTTCGTTGAGGTATATTTAAGGAAAGGGTTCAGATTAAACTTCTTTCATCCTTTCATACCTCAAGAAAATCTCTATTCTCAGAAATCTATGAAGCTATATGATATGTAATCTGTAAAAGTCTTCAGGAAACTGTTTAGAAATATGTCATTTGAAAAAGGTAGAAATACCAGTATTAGTTATTAATAAGAATAAAAACAGACCCCAAAAAAGCCTGAGAAAATTATCTGAGTTAAAACGTGATCACTTTATTTGTTTATTTATCTATTTATTTATCTATTTATTTAAGTTAGAGGAGAGGAGATGGAGAAACAGACTCCCATATGTGCCCTGACTGGGGTCCACCTGGCAAACCGTCTGGGACAGATGTTCAAATCAGCAGAGGTATCCTTAGCACCTGGGCAGATGCTCAAACCAATTGAGCCACTGGCTGTGGGAGTGGAACAGAGAGAGAGAAGGGGGAGAGGGAGAGAAGAGAAGCAGATGGCCCCTTCTCTTGTGTGCCCTGACCGGGAATTGAACCCAGGATATCCATACACTGGGCTGACACTCTAGCCACTGAGCCAACCAGCCAGTGACATTTTATTTATTTTTTATTTTTGCACATTATTAGTTTCATAGATGAATGAAATTAAAACAATATTAATGAGGAAAAGTAAGGTACAGACACATATTCTTGTTTTTAACTAACTAATGCCCATTTTTCTATCAGTGATTGCTATTTTAATAACATTTAAAAGAGACAGCCAAGTGTCTAATTACAGGATTCAGAAATCAGGTTTTGCTTTGGAAGATGTAAAATTGTTATAAATGGCTGATAATAATCCAATAGCAAACATTTTTATTTGAAGCAAATGTGCTATGAAATATAACACACAGAGAGAAAAGTACATAAATCATATACCCATACCGACAGAATGGTTTTTCACAAAACTGACACATCCCTGTAGCAGTGCAGGAATCAGGAAATAGAGCTCTGTCCCTGTCCCCTGAAATCACCCATGGCCATTTCCCAGTCAAGCATTCCTGAAAGGCAACAACTGTCCTGATTTGTAACATGAAAAATGTGTTTTACAGTTTTAAATTTATATAAATGAAATCATAGACGCCTGGCTTTTTTTTGTTGCAAGTTTGGGAAAATTCTCCATGCTTTTCTACATAAGTATGGTTAATACATTATCATTGGTTAATCGTATTTCCATTAAAGAATATACACCACTATATAGTCACTCTACTATGGAGGGATATTGGGTTATATCCAAACCCCCTTTCTTTGCTCTTGAAAATGTTATAATACTACATTGTTGAAATGGTTGAATAAGTCTGAATATACTAAACACCATGAGACTGTACCCTTTAAATGGGTAAATTTTACGTTGTTTGAATGTGATTTTAAATAAAGCTTATTAAAGAGAGGAGTTCTGCTATGAGAATTCCCATGTACATCTCGGTTTTTTTCATTTAAGTTATGGCATGTACTCTAGAATGCAGGGTGTTCCTATGTGTATATCACCACGGTTGGTAAACACTGACTGTTTGGGAATGGGTGGACCACTGTCCATGTGCACCGGCAGCTTGTGAGATTTCTGTGTTCTGTGGACTTTTATTTTAAGCACTCTGATAGGTGTGCAGTGAAATCTCACGTTGACTTTAACTTGTATTGCAGAGAAAGAAAGTGGGCTCATTCCTTTAGTGAGGTATAAGTATCTTCTTTTGTGAATGGACTCTTAAAGTGTTTTACCCACTTCTTACTGGATGGCCGACCTTTCTCTTTATTGAATTGTATAGCACTCTCCATTATTTTTTTTATTTCAAAATAATTTTTTATTGGCACATGCTTTTTGATTTTCAGAATATTGTTTCAGGCCAATTTCTGATGATAAGGACATTCTTTTGTGTGTGTCTCTTACTGTTTTGATGGCAGAAAATGTAATAATAACAGAAGTATTTTATGGTGATTTCAGATGAGTAAATGAGAAACAATGGAAATGTCTTTCACTGCATAGTACAGTGCAAACAGCACTAAATTAGGTTCTAAGAGTTGTCTGACTAATACTGTGTCACCCACAACAGGTCTTTTTGCCTCTCTGGCCTTGGTTTCCAACATTTATAAAAATGAAGTGGTCACAACTAGATCATTTAAAGAAATCCTTCACATGTAAAGTTACCAAATTTTTTACTTTTCTAGGAACTTTTATTTAGAAAAAAGCTTATTATGGTTTGGGAAATGAACACAGAAATCAGAAATATCAAGGTTCTCCAAATTTCTGATTTTGGTAAGCTGATGACTTCCTTCCATTTCCAGTACTACGCTTTTTTAAAAACTACTTTATGGACATATGATTGACTCAAAAAATACTGTACATATTTAATATTAACAATTTGCCGAGTTTGAAGATAAGTGTACAACTTTCAGGTCAACATCACAATCTATGCCATAAAATATCCCTCACCTCCAAATGTTTCTTCCTACACTTTTTATTATATTTCTTCCTCTTTCCCCTCCTATTACTATTATTATTACTATTATTATTATTTTGTGATAAAACAGTTAACATAAGCTATGTGTTTTGGGCACATTTTGGGGGATATGCTATGTTGTTGTTAACTACCTGCACTATGCTATACAGTAGATTTCTAGGACCTACTCATCTTTGAATATACAATTGAAATTTTGTATCCTTTAAGAATATCTCCACATTTCCCCCTCCCCCAGCCCCTAAAACCATGATTTTACTCTGTTCCTATGATTTTGACTGTTTTACAGTCCTCGTGTAAGTGATATCATGTGACATTTGTCCTTCTGTGCCAGGGTTATTTCATTTATCAAGATTACCCCCTGGTCCACTCATGTTGTCAATGGCATAGACTTCCTCTTTTTTATATTTCTAGCATGTTTTTTTTCATCCATTCATTTGTTCATGGGCATTAGATCTCAACATATAATTTAGTGGGACATACCTGGGCCATAGCAGATTTGAGGATTTTTTAATATACTTTATTTTGTTGTACACACTTTGACCTTTTTTTTCATCTTTTTTTTTAATTTACTGTTGATTTTTTTTGTGGTTACCATGATATTTGCATGCAAACTCTATCTTTGAGAATTCATTTATAATTCATCTATAAAAATCAAGACATTGATAGTTCACTAATTATTACTATTATTTTGTTGTATAATTTTTAAAGTTTTTTATTACTCAATTATGACATCCCCAAAATATATCAAGGTATATTTATTTATTTATTTCCTTTGTTCTTCTTTTTTGTTACATTATATTTCACTGGCCAGGATAGCCAATAAAATGCTAAGTAGAAATAATAATAGTTGGCATTGTTTTCTTCTTAAGAGAGAAGGATTTCAATAGTCCTTCACTGTGTGTGATTGCTGACAGTGCTTTTGTTTTGTTTTGTTTCAGATACCTGTTTATTAAATAAGTTCCCCGCAAGGACTACCATCAGCAGTACTTCTACTAAGGTAATTACTACATATATTTCTTCTTTTTTCCTGGCTATGTGGTGGAGTATCATCGATAGATTCTCAGATGTTAAAGCATCTCTTCATTCCTGCAGTCTTCATTTCTCAGTGTCGATTTTGATTTTCTCCTTTACTGAATTTGAGTAGCTGGATGTTGGTCGAGATTTTAACATGCACATTTAATAGCAAGGATGGAGCTAGAGTTTGTTGTCCTTGTAGTGTCTCTCTCAAGATTGTATTAAGGTTACAATTGTGACATAAAATGAGTTGGAAAAATGTTTCTCCCTTGTTCTATCTTCTTCACATATGTGGATATTGGAGGTGTTTTTGCTTTTGGAAATACTTAATAGAATTCTCTAAAGGAGTTGTTCGGATTTGAAGTGCTCACTGTAAGAAAGCTTTAACCAGTTCAATTTGATCAAGATGCTAAATTACTTAGTATTTTATTTATTCTTTTGTTATAACCTGTGTTTTCAAGGCAGTGTTCATTTCACTTGTACTTTTAAAGTTGTTAATCAAGGTCAACAATACTATTTTCTTAGTATTTGTTGTGATGCTGTCTTTTAGAGACTGGCATTTCTATTTTAAGGGTCTCATGCTTTTTCTGCTGAGCTAGCTGAGTGCTCTTGGTTTTCTTTCTATTTTATATTTGAATAGTATTAGTTGAGTTTATGAAATTAATATTTACAGCAATGATTCTTGACTACATTTTTGTTTTCTATTTTATGATTTTAATTGTATGGTTTCTGCTCTTTATTATTTTGCTTTATTGCTTGGATATTGCTCTCTTGTTCTTTTTTTGAGCTTCCTGAAATTAAATGTTAGGTTATTTAGGTTATGACTTTAAAGCTTTTTAATATTAAGGCTATGAATTTCCCTCTAAGAAACACTTTAGCTGAATGTGTATTTTTTTTCTTTCCCAAATGTAGGATTTATTATCAGAAATTGAGATAAAAGAAAACATTTTCCCCCTTTTTTGCTCAGTCATAATATGTAGTATGCTTTTGTTAACATTTAGGTTAAAATATTTTTTAATTTCATCTGTGACTGCTTTTTAATTTTGATCTACTGATTATTTAGAAATAATTTGCTTCATTACCAAGTTGTTGATGTACCCCTCCCCACCACAGCCTTTTGTAAATTGGTGCATCTATTTTCCTCTCAAATGCCAGAAAGCTTACATCAAATGATATCAGTTTTTTTGTAATTTATTAAGGCTTGCTTTATAAACCAATTTATTGCCAACTGTGGAAAAAGTTACATATGTTCTTAAAAAATATGTGCACTCTTTTTTTAAAATTATTTTGATAATCATTGGGATTATATTTAGGACCACATTGTCCATATTATTAATAGTTTTATATTATTGTTTCTTATTTTTTGTTTTATGTATTGTTTGTCTTTGTATATCTTGCTATTGATTTTTTTATTTTCTTGCTATTGAATTTTTTTATTTTTTTATTTTCCAATACACCAATTTTATATATATAAATTCATTTACCATTTTTTAAGTGATTAAAAATATATTCTTGACTTAGCCTAGTTCTTGGAAGATGGGCTATCTATTCAATATCTATATTATTTATTAAATTACTTTGCTACTGGTAGCTTAATCACAACTTCTCTAAAATTTTGAAGACTAGCTAACAAATTTTATAGCATGAATTTTGCAGACTACTGTCAAATTTGATTTCTTGCTTTTCAGTGTTTTGTTGTCTTTAAATAGTGATTATAATGATTTCTTAGATTGTGTAAAGTTTATTGCAATAATAGAAACCCACCCTGAGTGCCTGCACTTAAACCGGAGGTGATGATAAGAGGTGAGTTGCAAAAACTGATGCGTGACTAGGAAATTACTCTCTGAGGATCACATCTCTACTTATTTTTTTAAAGTTGAGTTACATCATAAGGTTTCCTCTGCACACCAATGTGCTTACCATGCTTGGTGAGAAAGCAGTATCCAAAGTATATTACAACCAACATGACCAAAACTGTCCCAAAGTCCTGAAGTCATTTCATGTCCCACACTAACCACAACTAATCACAGGATGTCTGGAACCATTAGCTTGGCTTCTGGTGGGCTCTCTATACAATCGGCAATAACAGGAAGTGAAATTCACCTGGAACCTGTAAGGCTGTCTGATGTTACAAAATCTTAGAACAAATTGTGACAAAGGTGCCCATGAGGACTTTGCACTTGACCCTGTGAAGTGTTAGATCTTATTTAAGATTATTTTTACACTCTTTTATGGGTTTAGAATATTTTACTTTTGGCTATCTCATTTACATCATATATTTGAGCATGACAACACCTACATGTTTGAAACAGAAAATCATATTTGATAGGTAATGGAATATTATTTAATAGAGAATAATTTTTTCTCATAGTCAACCAAAAAGTTCCACTGTATGCATCAATGAGAAGATGAAGTTAAGGTGTATCCTGTAAATGAAAATAAATGTTCTTAATATTTTCCATACCTAGTCTACTATGTTTTTTCCCTGAAGACGTTCACTTTAATATCTTATGCCTTGCTCTTAGTGTCATCATTAAAGGGAGTAGGACAATTTAGTTGATTTAATAAAAATGTTATATATGTAATATATACTTATACATACTAAGGATCAAGAATGTCATATTCATTAAAGACTTATTTATATAAACTTTTGGAATAGTAAGATTATAGGTGAGAAATGTCTAGCTGTAGAAGCAGCTCAAATACTTCATTTTTTATATGAATTGAAATACACTTTGGTAACCTGTAGTTTTCTAGGCCAGACACCTAACAGCTAATCTTTAAATTCAGTCCATATATCTGATCATTTCATGTTATTATAACGAGTTAAGCATTTGAGAGAAGGTAAATAATAAATGATATTACTGGAAAAATGTTTGATGATAAAGCCTATTGTGTCTATTGTGTTAAACTGAGTTAAGGTAAGTGATTATTCTTCAAAGTAGTCAATATTGTTATCATTGTTTCCAATATTAAATTTTCTTTGAAGCTCTCCTCTGGGTATTAGGAGATTTCATCTGGTAAGTAAATTGTAATAACCATAATTGATGCTATTTGCTCAAAAGTATTTCCACTTAGGCTGACAGTTACTTGAGTAAAGAACCTGGATAGAGAGAGGCGTTACTTAGGTGGAAGTACTGGTCCCAGACAGAGTGGAAAGTAGGCAGAGTGTGTCTTCAGCATTCAGTCATCCTTATGTTGTGAACTCTTACATCCTTTTCAGAATCACCACCTTGTAAAGCTCAGTTCCCGTCCACTTTTCTCTTCTCTGCAAGTCAGTTTCAGGACCTGTCTAGGGTGCACAGCACGGAATGCAATCCTACAGGGACCCGGCCTTAAGGAGGTAACTATTCCAAAGTCAGTTTCCACAGTGGTAGGAGATCAATTTCTTGGAAGAATATTTTAGCTCTCTGATGTCCATCTGTAAAGCAGATGTGTTTACAGTACCAAACACACAATGCTGTAACGAGAGTGGAATGAGATAATGTGTATAAAGTTTTTCACATAGCACCTGAAACAAAATAACTAGTCACCAAGTGTTAATTGCTGTTTTGTTGCAGTGAGAAAATGGCTCTAACCAATTACTTCAGGAGAGTAACTGCTCGAACACAGGATAAGTGTGTTCTCTCAAATAACAGTGCCACGTGGATGTCATGTCCCAAGGGGGCTTTGCTTCTTGAAGTTATTCAATGATCTAGTCTCTTTACATCTTCTCCTTTTCCTCCATCCCCCACCAATCCTCCCCCCCTCCCCCTCCCCTCCCCCTCCCCATCTTCCTAATGATGATGATGATGGCAGTGGTAACGAAGTATTATTGTAACTTACTCTGTAGAGTCTCTTTCCTTTCCAGAATGCTCTTTGTAGAGCCCTACTAATCTGATAATACCATCAAGCTGTTGGTAGGGGTTAGAACAGCACTAGGTGTTAGATGGGTGGAGTCAGACCAGACCTCAATTCAGCACCCTGGGTACTTGATTTCTGGCTAGGAAAGAACTCAGAGCCAAGACTCAAACTATCAGAGAAAGTTTATTTAGAATGTTACAGAGGCATAAGAAATGGGTCTCAGGGAAACGAGTTATAGAGGCAAAAGAAAGGGTCCTTAGAGGTTAGGAGAGAGAAGAGGATAGGTAATGTGCCTGGGGGAGGAAGGCTTGGGTATGCTGAGGGAGGGCGTGTGTGGGGCGGGGGCGTAGGCATGCTCCTGGGAGGGGTGCCATAGAGGAGGGGGTGTGGAGGGAAGGTGTGGGCATGCTCCAGGGAGGGGCCCCTGGGGAGTGAGGAAGCAAGGAATGGTGTGCGCATGCTTCCTAGAGGAGCCGCACCAGGACCTCCAGCTTGGGGGTGTTTATCTGGGTGTCTCAGGGGAGGATCCCAGTGGAATACTGGTCAGCTTTTTGGTGTGTCCTTGCAGGGCTGTGGTCTTCACTGATCGGTCTGCAGCAGGGCAGCGGTCGTTTGTTAGGGCAGCTGGTCCTGAGGTCAGCCGCAGCATCACTTACTGGGTTTTGCTGTTTTCTGGGCCTGCAGCTTAAACACAACAGAGGCCTAGATGTATTAGATGCGGGTCAGAATCCTCCCTTTTCTCCCTTGGGGGAACCAGAGGGGTCTAACCCACGTGACCAGCCACCGGCCAAAGGAAGGAGAGGTCTGAGGAGGGTCCCAGCTGCCGAACAGTACAATGGAAGGTCAGGGGGTCTGAACCACATGACCAAGGATGTGCTAGGGGAAGAGAGGTCACCCTGGGAATGAGATCCTTACTTTCCCTACTTTGCCTGTTGCTAGGCACCCGGTGCTTTCCATGTTGGTGACTTTCTCAGCCTGGCCCATCGTCCTTGCTCTACTCATGTCTATCTCACTGCTGACCACAGAACTAATTTAGGCATGCTTTATGATAATTATATGTCATATCCTTCAGTGTTCACCTTTAAATGAAGCTTAATTGTCTTTATGCAAATGAATAAATGATAAGGTTAAACTTCACCTAGGAAGTGCCCCCTGAAGAGACATGTTAGCAGAGAGATGCTCCCACAGTCTGATAACGTTAGCAGCTCCCTATCAGTCTGGCCTATATTTTTTATTCTACTTTATCAAGATGTATATGCACTATTCAGTCATTCTTTCCCATTCTTTAGTGACTCTAATAATAACACAAAGTGAAGATTTGAAGTAGATATTAATTTGTTCCAAAAGCTGTAAAGTCAGTATGTTTTCAAATGAAAAACTGAAACATTCAGAAACAAGCTCCATGGGTTTTTAACTACCACATCTGTTCACCTATCTGCTTACATACCCACGTATTTGACCTTCTCCCTGTTACAGTGGGTGAACGCCCTGTAATCCTACCTAATGTCTCTTCCACACTGGAGTCCAGCTCTCTTCTGAGACAGATGTGCTCATGAGCTCTTGAATCCCTTCCGTGTATGTGCGTTTGCGATACATGGGTCACTCAAAGCTTGGAGCTCAGGGCAGGGGTTCCCTTTCCCAAGTGCCCAAGGGAGGTATAGACTGCATAATCAGATTGTTTTGACTTAATTTGAATCGGTTTCATCAGCATTAAAAAAATCGATCTAATTTCTTTCTTTTTAACTCACAGTAAAAAAAGAAAGGGTTGCCTTTCTTTTACATTTAACTTTTAGGATACAACTCTTGATTTTGTTGGATTACTTTGTTTTCTTTTTTTTTCCCTTCTCCTAGTGGCTAATTCTTCTCAGTTGCCTTGTCTTCTTGCTAGTCTCATCTTCTGGTGCATTCTTTAATTCTAGCCTGGTGCATTAAATGATTTCTTGGACCTTTTCTGAAAGGCCAACATAATGGTTGGTGGTATGAAGACAGTACATACTGCAAATGATCATTGAATTCATGGCTAGACCACTGTTACTTAAATAAGAATCATCTGAACAGATTTTAAAATTGACTGATATCTGGCGTCTCTTTCAGAGACTAAACTCCGGTACTACTGCTGCCCAGGTATAGATACATTTTAAAGACTACCAGGTGACTCTAACTTATAGTAAGGGTGGTTGACCAGTGGATTTGATTTAAGACATATACTCATGATTAGTTTTGTATATAATATGGAAAAGTAGGTTGCAATGTCCTGAAAATTCTCTTTAAAAAGAAAACCAAACAAAAACACTAAAATCACAGTAATAATAAAAACCAACTTAACGAATTCTACCAACTGGTGAACCCTCAAAGTTCTATCACTGGTTGGAACGAAGCCACCCTGAAGTTTCCACATTCAAGCAATCAGCAGAGACAGCATTCTATTTTCAAATACTTGGAGAAATAATTTCATTGGTCTAGTATAGGTCAGAGACACATCACACTGTTCAATGAGGTTGGTAGATAGTCAAGTTCAAAAATAAAACATGGACCTGTGTGTGAAGAAACTATTTTACATGAAAAGACTTTTGAAAATATCAAACACATAATTCTAAAGAAACTGATCTCAGTTGATTTATTACTTCATAGAAAGACCAAAAAAAAGGTATGTGTTAGTTGCTTTATGAGAATTTTAAAATATTTATTTAATATTGACATATGGCTTCGTGCAACATTCCTGCATGGTATCTGCTATGTGTAAGTTAAAAACTGAAGAAATAGTTATATTTCTTTAGATTAAGAGTTTATTAGTTTCATTAACACACTCCACTGCCCTATATTATCACATCAAAATAGTATATGGTCTTACAAGTAAAAATGAGTTTCTCCTTTTAGGTGTAAAATCTACTAGCACAGTATCTAGCATGTAAAAGACATTTCAGAACTGCGATTTCTCTTTGATCAAGGTTATGCAGTTGCCAATTTTTTTATGATTAGATATAATTCTAAAACTCCTGCTATTTCAGGGCTTTTTCAAATATATTTTGTGTTAATTTTTTACTTTCTTGTGCATTATTTGCACAAGATAAAATTAAGGGAGGATCAAATTCAATTCTGAATATAGCCTTGTTTTCGAAGTCCAGTGTATACACAACAATCTGTCAGAAGTGTTTCCTTAATCCATCATTTCTCAATGAGATAGAAGAAAAATTATGAATATATATATATATATTGTGTGTGTGTGTATGTGTGTGTGTGACAGAGACAGAGAGAGTCAGAGAGAGGGACAGATAGGGACAGACAGACAGGAAGGGAGAGAGATGAGAAGCATCAATTCTTCGTTGCAGCACCTTAGTTCATTGATTGCCTTCTCATATGTGCCTTGACCAGGGCTCCAGCAGACCGAGTAACCCCTTGTTCAAGCCAGCGACCTTGGGTCCAAGCTGGTGAGCCTTGCTCAAACCAGATGAGCCCGCACTCAAGATGGCAACTTTGGAGTCTTGAACCTGGATCCTAGGCATCCCTGTCTGACGCTCTATTCACTGTGCCACCGCCTGGTCAAGCTAAAATATATTTTAAAGGGCACTTCTTTTATAGAAAGCATTCCATGGGCTTCTTCACTAAATGCCAACCACAGTATTTATTTATTTATCTGTCTATTTATTTATTTATTTACAGCAGGGGTCCCCAAACGTTTTACACAGGGAGCCAGTTCACTGTCCCTCAGACCATTGGGGCCACCACATACAGTGCTCCTCTCACTGACCACCAATGAAAGAGGTGCCCCTTCCAGAAGTGTGGCAGGGGGCCAGATAAATGGCCTCAGGGGGCTGCATGCGGTCTGCGGGGGCCATAGTTTGGGGATGCCTGATTTACGGAGACAGAGAGAGAGTCAGAGAGAGGGATAGATAGGGACAGACAGGAATGGAGAGATGAGAAGCATCAATCATTAGTTTTTCGTTGCGACACCTTAGTTGTTCATTGATTGCTTTCTCATATGTGCCTTGACCACGGACCTTCAGTAGACCGAGTAACCCCTTGCTCGAGCCAGCAACCTTGGGTCCAAGCTGGTGAGCTTTTGCTCAAACCAGATAAGCCTGCGCTCAAGCTGGCGACTTTGGGGTCTCAAACCTGGGTCCTTGGCATCCCAGTTCGATGCTCTATCCACTGTACCACCGCCTGGTCAGGCCCAACCACAATATTTAAAAGTTAGAAAATGGTTTGCTTTCAGACAAGGGGGTTGTTAGTAGAAATGCATATCCCAAGTACGGTTGAACATATTGTCCCTGATAGAGCAGAATTAAAAAAAAAAAAAAAGCTCTAATAGAGGATTTTCCATCTCTGACAGTGAGCCATTCTCACATTTCTCAGGTCTACCCATTCCTCTGGCCAAATACAGAAAAATTTTGTGTTGAGACAGGACGTGAGATTTCTGTTCACCCTGTTAGGCTGAGAATCAGAAGTCCTGAAACTAGAAAGGGTGTAGGTGGCCAGAGGCTTAAGGGAATTGCCTCTCTGTATGTATTCTTGTTTCAGCTCCTGAGCAGTGTTTGTAAATCAGTCATTGAGAAAATATTTTAAAATGTAATATCCCTATGGTAATCTATGAAGACTTTTAATTAAGCCTTTTTTTACTAAGAAAACTGAAGTCTAACCGCAGAGTCGGGCTCATGTGCTGGTGTTACGTATACCATTTATTCTTGTAGGTGAGATCTATATAACATTTTAGGTCTATCTTGGTATTTTGATTGGAAAATGCTCTGGATTTATAGATAAAATTGGGATTAATTGGCATTTTCAAAATATCAAATCTTTCAACATTGGTTTATAGTATATCTCTATATTTGGGTCTTCCTTAATGTTTTGCAATGTTTAGTAGTTTTACTTTTATGTAAAGAACTTATACACACTATACTAATGTTATTCTGAAATTATTTATTATTAAGCTATTATAAAATGATTTAGTTTTGCTACAGAATTGCATCAAAATTTGAAGCAAATTGAAGTGAATTTAGCAAATTGTCTTAAATCAAACTATTTTTATTTTTATATGTAGAAATAGATAGCCAGTATACAATGCTATATTTAAATAGCATATAATATACATATATATGTATATACATATAACATTATGCATATGTACAGTATATAATACATGCATATGATGTACACCTGTTAAAATGTGTATATATATAGTTACAATATTTTGTACAAAATGTTATGATATATTATTGCTTTGTTTTGTTCCTTTTCCCCAGTGAATTGAATTTATTTTTCATATTTCTATATCTGGCAGTAAAGATGGGGAGGTGATTATTGATATTTCCACAGTTCGGAGTTGTCAGGGACCAGCCTCCTTCTTTCCTAAGACTGAGTTTATCTAAGTTCTGTAGCTCCCAACCCACTGAATACTGGTGCATCCCTGACACGAGGCTGATCACTTTGATTAGTCAAATTTTGAGTTCAGAGAGGATAAGGTCTTGCTTTCAAATCTAGATTCAGCCACTGCAACTTTATGTTCTAGGAAAATTTATGAGACTGAACGTTTTCTGTGTTTCGGCGATGGGTTCACGGCACAGTTCTCACGTACACTGTGTATGTGCGTGTGTGTTCGGGGGAAATGGGTGTTCGGGGCCTTGTCAGGCAGAGGAAGTAACAGATGCATTCAGGGAACTTTCAGGTTCTGACCCTTCCCCCATCTACAGTGCAGCCCATCCTGTGACTGGCCTATCCCCAGTGGGCCAAGTCTCCGGTTCTCAGGCAGGCCCAGCATCTGATCCTGAGAGACGTGTACACACACAGGAAGTTGTCCACTCCCGGAGGCCAGCAGCCTTGGGCTTCCTTCCCTCCTCTGCTCTGCGACAGTTGCATGGACGTGGATGGCATTTAACGCATCCTCATTGTATTGGTGTTTTCCAGAAGAAATTCTTCATTCTTTCACACATTATTGACAAGCTATCCCATTTCTTTGAAGTCTTTCTTTTAATAGCAAGGTCTTATTATGTTTTTATTTGAATACATAGAGAAGCATAAATTGAAGCAATGGAGAAAATGTCCACAAGTTCAAGTGTTAAATATTTTCCATGTTCCCAAAAGCCACTAGGTGATTAAATAGCACTTTTTCTGTGCCCCTCTGTGTCTTGCATGCATTGTCTTTCATAAAGCAAAACCTCTATGAACACTTTACCCTGGCTTTTTTAGATGTGAAAACTGAGGCACTAATAATTAGAAAACTTTTTCAGAATTGGATAGCTAGAAACTGTCGGATCCAGGAGTCAGACTCAGATGGCTGACAGTGTCTAAAGGCAGGGAGGCTCACTCTTCTCTCTTCAGAGTTTACGTTATTTCTTCTCTCTTGATAGTTTCCCATACTGGTCCCGTTAAAACACACTACGAATGAGCCTCAACATTGGATTCGCACTGACCTCTTATAGGTGAGCATTGTGGAGTCCTCTCCTTGGATGTAAAATTTATGAAATATCATTAAACATTAAAAAAAAACTGGTTCTCAATTCATTAATAAATAGTATTTCTTTTCAAGGTTGTAATTCTGAATGAAAATTGTCAAACTCCAGCTTGTGGTGTCCTCCAGTTGTTTGTCAGTCATTCCAGAGGTTCAGTGACAGGGACACATTGGATTTAGTGTGTTCAGTGTTTTTTTTCAGTTCCTTAATACCTTTATTTAGGGGGAAATATTAGTATTTCCAAATTTGGCTAAGTCCAAACTCCATTCACTTGCTCAGTCTGAGAAGTGAGGAGTTTTCCTCACAACTCCTGCACCTTTTAGCAGTGGGACAAACAGAATGTGACCACTCCAAATTTAAAACCTTAACCGGTGAAGAATGTTTACTAAGATGAAAGTGGCACTGTGGACACTGCCCATCAGGAAGCATTACTGGGCACTGTGGGAGGTGGAAATCATCAAATCACTGATTTACCATGATAACAGTTGGGTCAGAAAATGTTAAGAGCATGTCTAAATAATGCCAATGGAGTAACCAACGTTTCTGTAACCCACAGAGACAGCGGTATCATATCTGTCATTGAATGAAGGCCACCTCTTGGAGGACAGGCTTCTTTTCCCTCCGCATGCGGTGTTCTTTCTTATGAATGAGGTCGATTGTGGAATTGGTTTGATTGTGTCAGTGCATTCAGGGACCTGCTTTTCACACAATGGAAGCCCCGTTTCTTTTCTCCTCTGAAGCATTTATTTAATGTGAGGTAATCACTGCACTTCCACTGTGAGGTCTGCCTCAAAGGTATACTCCACCATTGAAATACTTAGTCACTGGAGAAAGTATGTTTGAAAGAAACATACATCAAAACCATGTACACACAAATATTTCAAAAGACAGTTCTTTGTTTTGTATTTTTTTTACTTTAATCTACCTATGCACTTCCATCACTGGTATCAAAGGTGGAGACATGCTTGGGAATATCTTCAACCTAGAAATGAATTTGCAAAAGAATTATGCCCTTAATTTAACATGGAGAAACAATTCTCATTTTGATGAAATGCATAAATTAGGGATCTAGGTGCATAGCATTGTGTTCATATAAAACTATTAAAATTAAGACTTTGAATTCTTGTTTAATATTTAAAAATATTTATATAACATCAATGCATAATTGAACACGAGATAAGTGTTTACAAGTTAAAAATTTAATAGTTTGAAATTTTTATCACTAATAGCCATGATATTTCTTGTTTAAGTATTGTTTTCTTCCTAAAAGTCCAGTTGGTTTTAGCAAATGTATCTTTTTAGTAGACAAATAAATGATTTTTCTAGAAATAATTTATTGTTGTTTATAAGAGATAGTTTGCCGTAGTTTCCAAGACCAACTTACAAACTCTGGATATTGTAATATTTAATTGTAGATGGTACTATAACTTAGTTTAATATTTTAATTGTAATTTAATATTTAATGGAGTTTCTATGTAATACAATCCAGTACCTTGATGCAGCTTATATAATATTTTTAAGTGAGTTCTCAAATTAGTCAGTTTATATACCAGTCATGATTCTTTCTTAAAAATAAGAGTTACTTATTCTCACTAACTAAACAGAAAAAAGAAAATTTCAAGATATGTCAGTGAGCTTACAGAATCAATTAGGAACTAGAGAACTGAGCTTGAATACCAGAAAAAGGAAGGAAAGATGGAAGAGAGGGAGAGAGAGAAGGACGAAGAAGAAAGAAGGAAGGGATGAAGGAAGGAAGGAAAGAAAGCAGAAAATAAAAAAAGGAAAGGAAAGGAAGAAAAGACAGCCAGTCTTGTCACAACACATGGCCTGAACAGTCCAGTAAATGCCTTCTATAGACAATAGCAGTTAACTCTGCAGATGGCCCATGAGTAACCACTAACCATGCTGACCTTTGCTTCTCCCATCAACATTCAAAGTTCTGTGAAGAATGTTCAATTGTTAAAAATTAGATCACATTTGAATCTCCTAGCTACCAGTATACCAAGATTTACACAAAGAATTTCCCCAAATCAGAAAAGATGATCAGGTAAATAGCTTTCTTTAAAAAAAATTGTTTACCCTAATTTAGATTTTAAAAAATATTTTTTAATGAATCAGTAAATATATCTGTACATATATATGTACAGTCCACAATTTTCCCAAACACCATCTTATTCTGTCCAGTCTCTAATTCAGTAAATATATGCTAGTGTGGAAAGAGAGTTGATAAATTATTTTTATTATTGCTGCAGACAGTATAGTGGCTAGAAGGCTAGCGAGAACGTTTTACAAGGTAGGAGTCCAGTTCTCTAGAATAACCGCTCCGTAACTCACCACGCACCCTTAGCAAGTCACATGAGGAAAAGGCTACAGCTTCTTTTTTCTATAATGAGGGGGGTGGGTTAAGTGAATCCAAGGTCCCTCCTGGAGCGTGAACATCCTGCCCTATGCTGCAGATGCTTCAGGTTAGTATTCTCCCCTAACCCCCAGCATTCCTGGTGAGTAATTGCTTATTGATTTGCTCCAGCTGCCACATTAGAGCACTACAACTGGGGCTCAGGCAACAGAGACTTATTTTCTCACAGATCTGGAGGCTGGAAGTTCGAGAGTTAGGTGTCAGCAGGGTGGGTTTCTCCTAAAGGCTGTGAGGAACAGAACGGCCTCTCTCCCTGACCTACGGACGAGTCTTCTCCCTGGGACTTCATTTTCCTCCTCTACGTGTCCGTGTCCATATTTTCTTGTCTTGTGGCACCAGCTTAACTCTTGTCACGCTGGATTAGAGCTCACCCTAGAAACCTCATTTCAACTTAGGTACCTCCATGAAGACCCTCTTTCCAGATGCAGCCACATTCTGAGATCCTGGGGCTAGAACTTCCACATATGAAGTTTGTGGGGGACCGGATGGAGCCCATAACATCCACTAGGCCCCAGCACCCACTTGTCAGGCACCATGTGCTCGGGTATGTGGAGACTGTGCCCCTGGGCTCTGCTTATGTTGAACACCATCGAGTCAAAACGATCATCTAATTTTGATAGCTGTATAGCTAGTCTCAATATTCATCATGGAAGGTCTTTATTTTTTTTCAAAGATATCTTAACTATTCATGTAGCCACATGGCAAGATCCGGGCCATAGGTGAGAAAATATGGGAAGTGAGAATCCTGGATTGTGCTACTTGCAGGGGTCTCATTGGTACACATTTAGAGGTACATTAAAAAGGAGGCTGTTTGAAATATATAGAAATAGTGAGAATTTATAGGACCAGACAAACCACATGTTTTTGTTTGTTTTTTAATTGAATGACCTATAGTAAGGGGAGGAAAAGAAATCTTGAAATCAACTCAGGAGAAGTTAAAGAAAGCTCTGTTCAACTCAAAATATAGTATTAGTAGAAATTTAACTCTTGGATTTATCAGTTTGCAACTCTACAAGGCACGGGAAATTCAGATAATTCCCGGGTATTAGTTGGAAAGATTTTTGGTCAAGGGGGCTGTCTCCTTTCTTGAACAATAAGGCAAACATGTACCTGATTTGCCACAAAGCATCCTTTTTGTGCTACATTCTAACAAATTGTAAAATTCTAAGCCATTTCTTACACGCGGCTAAATGTTCTGGTCACCTGCTTGTTGTCTGTCCTTTTACAGAAAGAATTGAGGCTGCGTGTCCCTCTTCCCATGACACAGTTATTTCTGTGTGTTTTTAACCATGCCATTCTCTGGTGAGGTGTCTCTGGGAAAATGGTGTCCTTTTTGAGATTTTGTTTGATTTCTTTTTCTGAGATATTTGAGATTTTATTTATATATTTTCTTGGTCCTGGCCATCCTGGCAGAGAGTTATCTTTACTAAGATGTCCCGGCTGGGAGAGAAGCTACAGAAAGTTAAGTGCTGCTTGAGAACCCAAGATTAAAAGCGTGACTCACAGTGTGATACTTTTTACAGATAAAAGGAGTTTGGTGAGGAAGATGACATGGACCATGGTGGAGGTGCGGGCATGGGAAGAAAAAGCTAGATGATTTAAGACCCTTTTTATTTTGAAATTTTCATTACGGGCACAAATCTCAATTTTGTCTGCTAAAAAAAATATGTGCTGTAGTCCAAAACAACAAAACTCCTACTGCCATTGGATAGTCAGTCTATGAATATACAAGTAAAAATGAATAGTGAGTATGCATTAAAAAGACTTTTTAAATTGAAAGCCACTGTATTTATAAAATAAGAAGAAAGGCTTCCAATCATCATATCACTTCCCTCCCCTATATTTCTGACTATATACAAAGATTATAAACGTCCATCTAGAAACTATTATGATTATCATTGATGTCGTTGCTTCTGGTGGTACTTCTTTGGTTTTTATCCTGTCTCTTTAGGGACTGTCACAGCCTCCCCTCAGCTTTTTTTTTTTTTGTGCCCAAACTCACAGTAATTCCGAAGTAGCTGTTTTCTGATACTGTCTTCTATTCCTGTATTTCACTCCACACCCCCCTCTCGGGTGGAGGCTGTGCCACACTGTGATAAACTGCTACGGATTATATAATTTTTCACTCCTTTATTATACCTCAGTTATCAGAGCCACACCTGGCGCCTTCTATCCGTGTTCTAATTTCATCTCCTCAACCGTAGTGTGAGGCAGCACTTCTCCCTTTGGACAGAGGTCAAATTTTCACCAGTGGAGGGATTGCATAAAGAAACGTATTTTATCATGTCACAAGAGTAGCAAGTAGATTGAAAGTAGGGACTTTGTTCACTCTGCTGGCCTTTTCTTGGGTTACATTTGAAAGTTTCCTTTGCCCCGCTGTGAACATCATCCCTGCTGTGACGTCTCAGTCAAATTTCCTCTTTTCCAATTTTAAACTCGCTTAAGTAGTTAAGTGTGTAATCTTCTGTAATTACCCATTGATTTAGGAAACTGGGTGAATATAAACACACATATATTTTCCATAAAACTGGGTGAGTTTAAATGACTGGAATAATTAAGGAATTAAAATAAAAGACACAAATATAGTCTTTACTAGCAGACTATGTACTTATGGACACTTTAACTATATATGTTGAACTACACATTTTTCCACTAATCAAAATAGACTTTAAAATATTTGCATTTGTAGGCATATTTGCACTCTTGTCAGGTCCTTTTAAAATAATAAAATGCAAAGCTAGATGACCCAGATATTCTTCATGGTCAGCCTCCAGCAGCTCGGGGGAGTTGTCATGTCTTCCAAAGGAAAAGGCCAGGCACTGTTTCTCTCCGTAGTCAAGTCTGTGTCCTGTGACACCAAGAGCCAATCATTCACATGTGGTAAATAATTTGGATGAATCATAGAATATCCTTTGTTACATGTGTTTATCACTCCTCTAGTCATTTAGGTGTGGTGGTCAAACTGATTTTTTTAAAGTATAATTGATATGCTAAGAAAAATGAATTCTATAAAATGCTCAGTTGAGACCAAAAGAGGCTGGAAGGAGAGGGTAAGCTACAAAGGTGTGAAGAATAAGTGTACCACTGGGGAAATGGTTGGGAATAGGGTGGCTCTTGGTCCAGTGTTATAAATAAGCACACCTAAATATTGGATAAAGGAATCATTACAGGTATATTCAGACCAATAAGGCATCTAAAAACCAGTGAAAAAAACAATATATATATATATATATAGTCACTGTAGAATAACATCTGTTTGGTTTTGGAGGCATAGAAATCTAATTATAAATTAAGTCCTATAATTATGCAATTAATCTGGTGATATAAAGATGCATCTTAGAGAGTGAAGATGAAGAAGGCAGTTGGATGGCTGTTCATTGTAGTTGTGACTGTATGCTTGAGTTCCATGAAATAAGTTGAAACATTCAACCTGAATGAAGTTTTTGTTGGTTATGAAGATTTTTCCAGCTTACGATTTCCCTCATTGTAAAGACAATTTGACATTAAATTGTCTTTTCAAGTCACACGTAATAATTTTCAGTGCATAAAATCCTTCTTTGGCTGTTATCTAAATGTTACATTTGCATACTGCCCCAAATAAACTATATTGTTTTTATACACATGTGTGAGCCTTGGTTTCTTCCTTCACTATAAAGAAGCATGTATCTGTTGGTCTATTTATCGTCTGTCTTGTGCTATTTGACTTCGCATTGCTATACTTAGTGAATATTAAATAATAATAGTTTTGAAATATTATAATTTTCCCTATACAGCCCATAGAATATGAATGAAAACATGCAGCACATGGAAGTATGGATAATCAATGTGTCTATTAGTTTGCATTATTAAAATATATTTTAAATGCATTTTTTGCAGATATATTATAGACAATTCACGACTTTGACATTGATTTTGCATTTTCTGTTATGCGCAGGCACGAGTCTTCAGCTTGTTGTGGCTGAATCCACCCACCCCTGGGGTTCAGGGGGGAGCTGGGGGGCTGAGGGTCTGTGGCCACTTGGTGTGAGTTCCCCGTTGATCTCTTCGTTACTATGTAGTGCCGTTCGGTCCTGATCTTGTCATGGCGGCTCTCATTTAATCTAGGGGGAATAAGCCTGTGTGGCTGCCTCCGTGTCTAGGTTGGACTCAAACTCCCAGTCCGGGTCTCCTTCTTCTGTGGGTGCGGTGGTAAGAGGGCTGCCCCGTGCTGTGTCCTCGGGTCTGGGGTCCTAGACCAATTCGCATCCTCCTTACTGCCTTTCAGAGTCTTCCTGGGGTCTCCCTCTGTTACTTTTAGGGACCATGGTTGAGTTTAGCAGAGTGGTATGAAGCTGTCATATTCTTCCTCTGGGGGGAAATAAAAGAACGAACAACCTTCTTTTTAAAGCCTACACAGTTTGTGGTGTGTATGTCTGTGTGTGTGCGGGTACATTTATAACCAAGCATCTTATGATAACTCACTCATTCCTCTTGCATTTACACATTTTTCTCATGATATTCCCAGTAATGTTGGACCTGCCTGGGTTGATGAACAGCAATTTGGATCATGAACGCTCACAACCCTTATCATTCCTGGAATAGAAACATTTCACAGCACATACTTTGAGTGGAAACCTTTTACCACATATGATCTTTCCTGTGCAACACTTGAACTGTGAAATCACTTGGCTTTTATATTTCTGTTAAGTTCCACTTCCACCAATGTGTTGTCCATGTGATCTTGGATGGCGCACTCAATCTTGTAATGATTCAGTTTATAACAGGACAGTGTTGAGGCTTTGGAACCAGTGACACCCAGAATAAAATGCTGCAGTCTTCTCATGTTGACTGTGATGTTGGCAATAGGCTCCACCGCTCTCCACCCCCACTTATAATATTTTATTTAAAGTAGAGGCTATGACAGAACCTGCCTCGTAGGTTTTTATGAGGAATGCACATGTGGACATGCTAGTTACATGGTGAGTTTATATGTATATGTTAGTGGGTTATTGTTAGCATTGTTACTGGTGATAGAAAATAATTACTATTAATTTTAACTTCGTGCTTGCTTGTTTGGCTTTAGTCAGCTCCTGGGATAAAAAGTAATCCTGGTTTGTGGGTTATAACATTTTACTTGTTGATGTGTTTATAGGAACCTACATAAAAATCCTCTTCTGTAGATACTACAGTACTTAAAGAGGGGGCCATGTTTTATATCTACTCAGCTCTGGTTTAATTTATGACTAGTCTTTACGATTCACGATACACCTCATTCTTCATTTCATTATTTATTCCATAATTCATTTTAGCCATAAGACCTTTTGTCCTCTAAATTTAAGAAGCCCAGGCTATGGGAATATCTGAGCAAGAAACAATGTCTACTCGGGTGCCTGGGGTTGAAATCTGACTTAACACAGAAAAAGAATCCAGGGGTGAGCTGTTGGGAAAAATGAGCATTTCTAGTTGTAATTCGGAACACTGAGCACTAAAACACTAAATATGTACTAGGCATTGTGCTAATAGAGTATTTTGTGTATTTCTCAGAAGACTTCCGCGCTAAGTAGTATCGTTGCTAAGCATCCAGCGTTCATGCGCTTTCTGCTCTGCAAATCGCCAAAGCGACTTGTAGAAGGTCCACCCTCCAGGTCAGTCCTGGTTCTTCCTGCCAGACTTTCTCCCGCTTCGTGCTGGGAGCATCTCGGGCGCTGGACCCGTGCCAGTTATATGTTTCTATCCTGGGCTTACCGCACACAGTTAGTTAAATGAGTAAATTAATAAATGGTCTGCCTCTTGAAATAAGGGCAACTCTCAATAACCTTGCTTGTGGGAATTTCTCACAGAGACTGCACTTTTTATTCTATGAAAGCAAGCCACGGTGGCTGAGATTCGGTTTCAACGTGGCCACGTCTGCTTGAATCATAAACTCATTAGCAGCACGAAACTGCTGTACCTAGGAGGGCGTGAAGACACTCAGTTGAGACCCCTGCTACGTGACTAATGGATTTGACTCTTGTGGTACTCACGATCAACAGGCACAGGATGGAAAAGGGAAACGCACCTTGTGCGTGGGAGAATGAACGTGTGCGTGTGCTGGCGTGTCTTTCTTCTTTGGGGAGGGAAGAAGAGATGTTGCAGGATTGGATTGAGGGTGCGGGAGACGAGAGGGTGGCGCTGTGAACATATGTAAACCTCACGCTTTGTGTCGACGCCAAGTCTCCAATTCCCTGGCCTTGAGATTACATTGTGCCTTTGGATTCCATATTCTGACACCATACACTGCATGAAAATTTCACCGAGAGACTCCTCTGTAACGTTTCCATTTTAATTTTATACACAATAGGAGAATTTCAGAAAACATTTAATTCACTCAAGCAGACATATTTCATTCTGTGCGTTTTTGCAGTCATCGCATAAACGGGCGATGCTTTTATTTATTTCCAGTGAAACCTTCCTGATATGTTTCCATCCCAAGTGTCTGTAACAAACACTTTGTTAGGGTAACACAAATGTCTGTGTGCAGAGAAATTTTGAAACACAGAACTTGAAAGTCATTTATTTTAACAACAAAAGAATCAATATAATTTTATGCGTCGGGTAAGGAATTCCACATGAATAAGTTTTTATTTGTACAGAGACTATCTAGTAGGGTGTTCTATAAGAAGTGATACATTTTAGTATTTACAAAGATTTCTAGTTCCTGAATTTTCACTTTGAGAATATTATTTGTTCAAGTTTGTGTTGGCTGTTTTAAGAGCTATCTACCTACTTTACATAGAAATGATGACTTTTGTGGTATATGAAAAGCTGTGAAGATGTCACTCTTGGAAAAAAATATTCAGGTCCTGGAAAATTTAATGTTAAATATGCACATTTTGGGAAAATTAACAACCTGGCATGCTTTGTATAGAATAATTTAATCAGTCCATAGATTTAAGTATAAACATATTCCTGCTTTGCTTTTGACAGATGAAGAGACAGAGACAAAATTTAATCATTTACAAATTTTAAAGTGGGCTCTACCACTTAGCAATTTAATTAATATTGGAACACCCATTTCTGACATCAGAGATGGTAGAGCAAGTGGGGAACAGGTTATGTTAAGTCATTTTATTAGTGATGCATATTTTAAAAATCTTCTCACTGGTACGTTATCCTACTTATTATCGGAATATAAGTAGACATTACTACATAGCCTGGATTGCAAACTCAGGACTTTACTTAGCCCTGAATTCTTCAGAACTATGTGAGAAAATGTGTGTTACATTGGGTGGCATTTTAGTGGTATAGTTTTAATTTTCTTTTGCTATTGTATACACTGGTTTCAACAGGAAAGCATATTTTCATGGCTGAACCCCATTGTTTTAGAGAATTTAAAATTTTTTTTCCATTTTTGAGAGGGAGAGAGAAACAGAAAGAGGGAAAAGAGAAAGGGGAAGAGAAAGAGAGAGAAAGAGACACCTAAACTCATTGTTCCACTTAGTTTTTCCTCATCAATGGCTTCTTCTCCATGCCCTACCTGGGAGTCGAACCTGTGACCTCCGCATGCATTATCCACTGAGCCACCCAGCTATAGGACCTGTTGTCTTCTTATTTTAAACCCTAATGCATAATATGTTATGATTTATTACTAATACTTTGATAAGCATTACTCTAAAGAAACTGGAACTATAGGGAAAACAGAAGAGAAACATGCCACTGACGTTTTATGTATCTTTCCAGAAATATAAAACATGGATAACAATAATTAGGGCAAAATGTTAGGCTTCCCTTTTATTTTGTTTATATTGGATTCAGAGAGCTATCTTTTTAAAAAGCAGAAAGATCAGGGAAATTGAGAAAAGGAAATTTGACAGAGTCACATGCCTTCTTAGGTAAAGAATACAGGGAAAACATATATGAAACAATTCTGTTAGCTAACTTCTATAGGAATAAATGGATTTCTACTCAGCATCCCTATTGTCCAACCTAATCAGTTCTACTTTCATAGCCACAATTGAATTTGTATGTTATATGAAAATCAATTCATTAATTTATTCTATTAATAACAGGTCATACCATTATATAGATATGTCTCACTCTAATCTGTGATCTGGATTACCTAGGAACATTTTTCCCTTGTTGTGACCTATATATTTCACAATCTGGAAAATTAAACAGAATAATATAAAAGATACTTATGCTGTGTGCATATCCACATGTTTTCCTTTTTTTTTTAAAACAAAACCATCTTTTTTGGTGTGTCAAGGGTTTCCAAAGTTATTCTATGGAATATTTATAATTTCTAAGTGTTTGCTGAAGGCAGAGTGAATGTTTCTGGATGAGATTGCAAAGTGAATCCTTCTCTTTTTCCTAGAATATGATGAATCTTACGTGGAAGATTAAAAGATGACTTCACACCGCCGTGGGATTGTGGACGTTGTCTATTTTCTCAAGTATAGGGAAGCCCCCTGCAAAGGTGTTGTGTAGGATTCAGTGTCTGTCTGTCTGGAGGTGTTATCGGGGGACAGGCGCACACACTGCCTCTCTGCAGACCACAGTAGAGCAGCTAAGGGTCTAGCTGAACCCTGAAACACAGAAGGAGCTAATATTTCCTATGTGTACCTTATCAAGTTATGCGACAGTGTGTGGGCAACAAATGTGGGTCAGAATACAGGTTACAGGGAGTAGAGGTCCTGTCCCATTTTCTGTCCAGGGATCCACCCTAGCACTGTAGGAAGTGTCATGAGAAAGCCCAAGGAAATATGGAGTCTTGGACAGACTTCCCCTGGAGTGATAAAGTGGGCCACTGTGAAGATGAGGATGTCCCCAAGTGATGGACGATTCTACCCATGGCCTCCCATTCCGGCCAGGTGCTCAGGTAGCAGCCGAGGCTGAGGCTGCCCAGCTCAGGGGGTGACACACGTGGCAGCCAACGTGGCTGTAATGGCCCACTGTTGATGGGAGTCCTGAGTAGCACTGTGGCGTCTGCCAGGAAACTTTGCCTGTCCCAGAACCCACACACACCAGCTCAGCCAAAAAAGGAAGGTATGTCCCCACAGGGCGACTCATCAGTCTTCACAGTCTGATATATTATCACTGTCCTAGGGCCTGTTTTTATCTTTTCTCTTTGCTTTTCTGTAATTTCCTTGTCACTTTCTATCTCGAGACAGTTTTGCATTTTTTGGGGTGGAAAAGCAAAAAATCCCCCCCTCCCAAATCCACCAACAAAAACTTGTTGGTGCAATTGTTTTAGGATCCCTTCTAGTTACTTCCTAGCAGCCAGAACTATAAGAACCCACTTCTAGGTACAAGTGGTTCTGGAAGCATTTTATTCCAGGAACAACACTGCTCCCCCCAAAAAATAGACACACTGGGATTCTATCAGTAAGAAAGGGGCGTGGACATTTGTAGACAGCCAGCAACATCTGCCAAATTCTTGTCAAAAGCTGGATGCCTAAGAGCCTCTCTTTAGTCAGAAGTAAGACCAGTCCATGAATATGCAACTGATTTGTATCTGACCACATCCCTGGTTTACAGGCATACAATGAGCTTTCATTGTCTCCTCCACATTGGATGGGAAGGAGTTGTTACAAAATGATAATCTTGTTATATTAGACAAATACCTCAACATCAACTGGCATTTTATATTCAGTAACATAAACATTGGTAACACTTAGTTTTATAGACGAGGCAATTAGAGTCTTAAAATAGGATTGATTGGAATGACTATTACAGAAAGTTCTATTATTAAAGAGATCTGAAACTTGAGTGCATTAAGGGACTTAATAATTGTCTGAGGTTTCAGAGGGTTCTAGTTTTCAGGTCTTCGCATTCTTTGTTCTTCCGGTGTTATAATACTGCTGGCGTATGACTCGCTGTGGATTCAAGGTCTGAAAGTATGACGATGTCCTTTCGTGTTTAACACATCTGTGACAGTGGGCTTGCAATCACGAGGAAGAACAATGTGGAAGAATTTCAAAAAAATGATTTGGTCATCAGCTGATGTCATTTGTTATCTAGAGATTTTATTTCTGCTAAAAAAATGCCTATGGAAATGATAGGAATCAATTTATTTTGCTTGGAGTTATATGTATACAAATAATTGCATACTTAGAAAATGGGATGCACTTATTGAGAGCATACCAAAATCTACTTGTTTAAGAAAATGATCAGAAAAACATGTGATTAAGAAAACTATCAGTTATGAAATAAGGTGGCCATTATAAAGGATGCATTACTTTTTTATTTACAAACTCACTCTAATCTGCACCCACTTTTGGGTGAAACATTTAGGACAGTAACCATTTTGGTTTGGATTCATGAAATTTGAAGACACCTCTGGCCATAGTGCTATTCCAGCTTAAAAAAAACAACAATGACATTATTGTATTTTCTAAATTTAAATCAATCTAATAAGACTCTAAGCATTTAGATCATTACTAGTCCTGAGAATTTATATATTGAGTGTACAGTTTAAATGACCTTCCTTATTATTCAAATTTTTATTCAATGACAACTTTTCTTTCACCTCAGCTCTTTGCTTGACCTGCATTGTATCATGGAAACACTTTCACTGACAAAATTGCCTGTTAGTTTCTAGGGAGAAAAACAGAATAGTGGCATTTCCTTGGCTCTGCTTACGTGACCACACAGTGTCCTGCATGTAATATATTTTGGGAATCCTCCTGTGTAGAATGAGGCTACCTAAACTTCACCAGTTCCAGAAATATTTTTACCTGAGAGCCACACCTGGCTAAGACCAAGGGTGTGAGTCTTTGTCTTCTGTTTCCGTGGGGCAGGGACATGAGCAGCTGGGGCCACATCAGAGAAAGGAGCATCGCAGATTGGGGGGGACCTATTTGTTAATGGCACCTTGTTCGATCCTCTAAGATACTGTGGATGGATGCTTAGAATATCTGTAAACTCTGAGAAGTATGACCCATTACTGACAGCACTTTTGAGTATAATTTCTATATTTTGAGTAAAATTTCTATATTGTTATCATATTCTCAAAGCCCTCTGACCCAGTAAAATGACCATGAATCAGTAAAATGCTGAGCTAGGACCTTGAAGCCCAACTTCAGAGTTTGTGCAGGGTGTCCCCAATTAACCATGCTGCCTCTGGTGTGGCAAAAGGTAATTTTTCTCCTGTGAAGAAATATTATTTTCCTGAGAGGTAGGGAATATCTTTCTTCCTTCCACAAGTTTGCAAGCTTTTGCTACATATTGTAAAAGAAAAACAGTATCACTGGGCAAAGGAAAAAGCAAATGAAAACCATTTGCTGAGAGTGTGTGTGTGTGTGTATGTGTGTTATGTGTGTGCATGTATGTGTATATGAGCATATGGGTACGTGTGTGTGTGTATGTGCATGTGTGTATGTGCTCTCCTTGTAGGACTCACGCTGCTGTTCTGACTCTGTCCGTAGGGACTGAGTTGTCCTGTTGCTGAGACTCCCAATTACAGACAGCTAATCTTCCAAGAGAACAAATGAGACCATTTGCCCACTAATCTCCACAGATGGATTGAAATCATCAAGAAAGCAAAGACGGTCTTTGCATAGAAATATCCAAACGGCTCACCCTCTGTGTCTGCCCTGGGTAGCCTCTCTCACTTTCCATCAGACATTGAGTAAAAACTAAACATGCATATGATTGCTGAGCAGATAACAGATCTTACAACCTTGATACTGTAAACCAAGCCATGTTCATTTTCACACCCCTTCCAATGTTTTCACACAGTTTGAATGCAGTGTAAATTCATTTCATGCAAGAACAGAAATTTAATAAATGGATATCTATGCAGATTTGAGCCTTCTCAGTAGCGGTATCAATCACTTGTCTTTTTACCTTTTAATGCATAAACCATTCCTTAAAGCTAGTTGTTTTCCTAAATAATTGACTCCAATTGAGTTACAGACCCTAAAAACAAATGCTTTCTCTGGGATGTTCCCACTTGTGCTTGTCTGAGAAGTGTTGTAAGATCCTGTCTGGCCCTGGCCAGTTGGCTCAGTGGTAGAGCGTTGGCCTGGTGTGTGGCAGTCCCGGGTTCGATTCCCGGTCAGAGCACGCAGGAGAAGTGACCTTCTACTGCTCCACCCCAAAGCCCCCAACTCCAAATAACACATGTTGGGGGCTAGGAATTCAACAAAGGAACAGAAAGAAGGAGGATACAAACGTTCTGTCCATGTCAGGCCGCTGACATTTTCGCAGTTGGTCCGCCCCTGGCAGAACATTTGGTCCAGTCCAGAAAAACGTCTACAGAGATATATTTGGTCCACACCAAAAGATCCTCGATGCTTAGTTCTGTCTTAAACATCCTTGCTTAAGAATGTTCCTGAATTTAAATAGCCCGTAATGTTTATTTATAGTTTGGGTTTACAGGATTCATACATAAAAAATATTATTATTTTTTTGGTCCAGTAAGTGTGTTGTGGCTGTATTGTTAACAGTGACCCTTCTTGCTTCAGTAGCCGGGCTGGTCATAGCCCATGAGCAAGAACCTTTGGGCATGAACCAAATGTCAGCACGGACATTTTGGACAGGACCCCACGTCTGCTCCTCCAGCCTACCACTCTCCTTCCTCAGGCACTCAAAATTCGGTGATAATATTCATTATTTAATTCTCCTCTCAGCAGGGGGAGGGTTGAATTCATCTTTCCCACCTGTGTTCGTATTCTTTGTTTAGAGTTTGATGCTGTTACATTATTTTGTACATAGCATCTTATCAGCTCTCCATCACAACTACAACATAGGTCACTCCAGAGGAGCACAGACTTGAAGCTGGCTCTCAGTTGCCTCTCCTCTCCAGCGTGCTGGACCCAGGGACAACTGGCTCCACACTAGGCGAAGGTACGGGTGGGTGCGGGGTGTGTCAGGCTGTTGTGAGCGACCCACTTTCTTTCCCTCGGCTGGTTTGGAAGAAACAACCTGCCATGAATCTTCCTGTCACATCCAAGTGACTTCTGCCAACAGCCAGCTCGTAGGAACTTGGATGTGAACCCTTTTCCAGTTGAGCCTCTTATCAAATCACAGCCCAGCTGCCACCTAGATGCAGCTCAGTGGGTCCCCAGCCAACGTGCGCCCTGATGCCTGACCCATGGGAACCTGTAGAGAAAAAAATGCAGGTTGTTTTAAGCTGCTAAGTTTGTAGTGACACTTACACAGCAATGGCAAACCAATGCAGATGCATTTCACTATACCCATTTTCAGTGCAGGAATCCATCTCCCTCCAGCTAGATGGCAGACCCAAGAAAACAATGAGACTATTGACTGAAGAAATAGAGATAACTAGCTCCCTCCAACCCCAGGCTAAAACAGTTAGGGCATGTCACAATCACTGTTTTTCTTTTACCCTGATCACTTCCAAGTGACAGAAAGCTGCTTTTTCTGGGGGATAGGTTGGTGTATTCTTTTTTATTTTATTTTTACAGGTACAGTGAGAGAGTCAGAGAGAGGGATATACAGGGACAGAAAGATAGGAATGGAGAGAGACGAGAAGCATCAATCATCAGTTTTTTGTTGCGACACCTTAGTTGTTCATTGACTGCTTTCTCGCATGTGCCTTGACCGTGGGCCTTCAGCAGACCGAGTAACCCCCTGCTTGAGCTAGCGAACTTGGGTCCAAGCTGGTGAGCTTTTTGCTCAAGCCAGATAAGCCTACACTCAAGCCAGCGACCTTGGGGTCTGGAACCTGTGTCCTCCGCATCCCAGTCCGATGCTCCATCCACTGTGCCACTGCCTGGTCAGGCTGTTGGTGTATTCTTTAATACACTGAGATGGGTGGCGATTGTTTAATATTTACAGGAGCATAGGTATGTGCTTCCTTAGAAGAAGTCACAGAAATGCTGGTCCTACTTTTGGGAAAAGGCAGAGCAGGGACTAAACGTGAGTACCCCTGTGGGTCCTGAGCATGGAGGGCAGCTGTGGGCTGGTATTGCTCCATCTCTCTCTGCCTGTGCCTCTAAAGAGACAGTGAGTGCTTAGGGACAAACACTGATAACAGCATATAACTACTTACAGTGTAAACATATCTAGAAAACACAGTGACCCAAACATATCCTTATGAATGGAAGATCTGTGTTTGGAACTTGAGGAGGCCAAGGGTGGATTTACATCATAAATGAAATGAATCAGACATGGCAGTTTTGAGATGAGGTACCTCTCTGTGATTTGACATTTCTCATAGAGAAAATGAGAAAACAGTCAACCTTCAGAGGGTGCATCTCCCATTTATTTTCCAACAAAAAATCATAAGTCTTCAAATAAGACTCTGATACTGATCTATATAGCAAGTTTTAGTTCTTGAGGTTCTTGAAAAAGCAGAAACATAAGTGTTTGACCTCTTTTCCTTAAATGCCATCGCCTCTCCTGTTCTGAACTGCTGCCTTGTTCCTTGGCTGAGTTTCTTCATCGTCTGGTAGACTCAGGTGAGGGAGGAGAATTCTTCAACTCCCCTTGGCCTGTGGGTTGGCCACGAGTTCCAGAGCAAAGGCATTTTAAAAGCAACAACTCCAGTAATTCAAGGTCGCTTACAACCTGTTGCATAATTATGTCTCCAAATACTGATGAACACCAGAATCCTTGCTCTGAGACATACAGAGAAATGATGGATGGAGTGGCTTTCATGTCCCTGCTGAAGATCAAAGCAGGTCCCCTGCTGTGGGTCGCTGGTGTCCATTATCAGTCACAAAACAACCGTCAACTAGGTTGAGAATGAGGATGAGTAGAAATAAAGAAAGCCAAAGGGAGAGAAAGGGTTGTTCCAGTTGCTTTTTTTCCTTCTGGGTCAGTGATGTGTAGTCTGACTCTCCACTATACTAATCAAAGCTGGCAGGTGGTGTAGGAAATCAACTCGCCTTTCCCTGGGTCACGTTGGGGGAACACTGGTTCTCTACAGCAGAAGTTTCACATCTTGCCATTTTCCCTGCTCTTCTAATCTTCCTCTCAGGAATCTGTGCTGCATAATAACTGTGCGCAAAAATCTGAGCATATGGTGCAGAAGCTAATTACTGTATCAATGTTTCACTCCATTGTCAGGACGGGATCTTTATGGCAACTCTACCACAGCAGCCAAGGAGCAATGCCCACACGCTGAGCACTGTCAGTGCTGATTTACCTGCTCTGTGGAGCTTTGTCTCATTGCAATGTCTTGGGGAGTTTTGCTTTTGCATTCTTTATGAAGTAGCATACCTCTGGAGGGCTGTGAACTGACCTCTTAAACGGTCATCCTCCATCACGATCAAGCCTAATTAGGAGCCATGTGCTCCCTTGGTTTGCACACCGTGGATATCCAACTCAAAATAAAACATGCTCAGCATCCGGGTTCTTAGTGAATAATATTACTTGGTAATGTAAAGGGGACTCTCATCATTCCAACCAAGCTCTTAGGGTGACAGATAGTTAGAATGTGGGTGCAGATGAATACTGGGTAGTGATGATGATGGTGATGGTGGTGATGATGGTGATGGTGGTGATAATGATAATGGTGGTGATGAGGGTGATGGTGGTGATGGTAGTGATAATGATAATGGTGGTGATGAGGGTGATGATGGTGATGATGATGATGGTGATGATAGTGATGATGGTGATGGTGATAATGATGATGGTGGTGATGAGGGTGATGATGGTGATGATGATGATGGTGATGATAGTGATGATGGTGATGGTGATAATGATGATGGTGGTGATGATGGCAATGATGATGATGGTGATGGTGATGATGGTGATAATGGTGATAGTGGTAGCTATTCACTTTTATTTGATCATTCATTATAAAATGCAGTGTTTTTTTGAAAATTTTCAGGGAAGATAATCTCATTGAACACTTAAAAGAATACATTGGATAGGCATGATTCCTAGCATCTATTTAACAAGTGATGGTGACTGTGGCAAGGAAATTGAAATCTCTTACCCCAACTCATTCAACTACCAAATTACAAAGATGGGATTTTAAAGTCATTCCAAAGCTAGAGCCCGTGTGTGAAACCATTCTATGATGCCTTCATTCAGCTGCAGTGGCTGCAGTTCTCATCCACATAACACATCCTATCTTACTGGGAAAATTGGTCATAGGTTATGATTGACACAGTTTGGAGAGAATAATGAAAATGCTCCTAAATTTTGATCCAGAAATTCTGTTTTTGGACATTTTTCCAACTGAGATATACATGGATGCATACATACATCCTTATAGCACTGTCAGAGCAAAACATGTAAGATTCTCACAGTCTGTTGGCAGGTAGATTATTATAATAAATCAGTACAATAAAATACAACATGTCCACTCAGAAGAAAAAGTACGTGTATCACATTGGATATGGTGAGAAAGCTATGATGTATGTATTAGTGGAGTCAAAAATGAAGTTATCAAACAATGCTCATCGGTGCAAAAAAAAAATGCTGAATAGGTAATATTTTAGGATGGGAATTTGGGAGGCTGAGAGTCCAGGATTCAAAGGAGACTGATTTTTATATTACACATGTCCTTTTGGATTTCCTACATAAGGAGCATTAAATAGGGTCCATGACAGAAGTGGTAAATTTGCAGAAAGAATGGGACAGCAGGCGCCAGCTGCAGAGCTATGAATTATTGCTGCAGGGTGGGTGGCACATCCAGTCTCGCCGCTCAGGGTGTTACCGGGGAAGAGAGGCCAACGAGGACAGAGGCCAGCGAGGACACAGTGCAGCTAGCTGCAGCTGAAAGTGCCAGCTCCGTAGTGTGTCACCAATCAGCCGGCCCCTCCCAGAATAATCTCGTCTTCCCTGATTTTCTGCTGCCCGCAGCTCCTCCAGGTGACTCACCTCTAGTTTACTCCAAGGACAGAGTGCGTCCTAGTCCTGTCCAGTGCAGAAAATGGAGAAAACCACCTCCCCCATGACACTGCAGGGTTGTGGCAGAGATGGAACAAAGCTCCTGGTTTCCTGTTGCCAAATCAGTTCTCTTTACGTTATCCATAGGAGCAGGTGTCTGTGCGCGCTCCACAGGGACAGAGAGCGGTGAGCTGGATGTAACCCTCTGGTTTGTGTCCCCCATGGAATTTTTTGGAAATGAACTGCTTTCAGCAGAAATAAACAACAGCAACAACACCACCACAATCCAGGCTTTTATGAGTACTTGGTGCATGTTGATGGTGCATGCATGAAATGTGCTGATAAGTTTCCAAGTGCACGGAGACCATCTACAGCAGTGACAGGTCCCAGGATTTACTGTGTGAGACAAGCTGGGGGGACACTTGGTCAGGCTTTGCTGAGAGCAGCTGAGGGAAAAGGGAGGGTTCAGACAGAAGGCCACCTGCATGGCCTTTTATAATGAGCTTCCACACCCTGACCGACACGTTTCCTCCCGTGAATCATGTGGGACGTGCACCTGGGACATGGTAATTTTGATAGGCAGGATGTGACTAAACTGACCCCTTACAGACAATCACCCTTGTGTCCTCTCCCTTTTTATTTTGTTAAACTGCAATAGAACCACATGTCATGTACACGTGTGTGTGTGTGTGTAGAAATGTATACATTTATAACTCTATATTTATCCTTAAAGTAGCATGGAACCTGAAGTCATAAAGCCTTTTTGTTGCTAGTTTCCATGTATTCTCTCATCACAGAGGTGTTATTAACCCTCTGAGCGCAGTTGCAGTGAACCTGGAATAGCTCTCTCTGTATTTGAGAACTATTGTGTGGTTACATGCCGGCCTCAGGGTCCTAGCATCCTTGTTCTCCGGTCAGGGAGGGTTACATATTTTTTATCTTCTCTGTTTCTCTCACCCCCTCCTTCCCGATGCCCTGAAGGTAGAACAGGTCTGATCAGGGGCTCGGGAGGAGGGGAAAGGGGAAAGGTGAGGGCCACCTGAACAGGTGGCCTCTGGGTGCTGTTGTGGATGACACGTGGAAAGAAGGCCAAAAAAATACAAGTTTCAGAATGAGACGTTCAGCCAGCACTCGGAACAGAGAGGGAAACTCGTGAAGTCAAAGCGAAAGGAAGCTGCCCGGTTGCTCCGGTTTCTCCCTGGACTGTTGTCTTCTACGTGCCTTCTGCTTGGGGGCGGAGTCAGACGGGGCCAGGTCACATTGACGGTTGCCGGATGGGCTAAGTGGACGGGCTGGGGGATATCGTTATCATTTATCAAAACACAGCTCCGGAAGAAAGTGTGAATGGTAGACCATCCAAGGATCTTTTGAACGAGAAACTGCTGCCCACGGAGGACTGTCTGCACTTGTCTCTGTAATTGTTACCACTTACATCCCACTTTTCTGTTTTATCATTCTCGATGCTTTGACATATTACACTGTGGATAATGTAGTATATAGGATCCCCAGCTTGTTTCATCATCCCATTTCATTTCTAGATATCACCACATACTTCCTAATTCCACATAATTACTTTCTCTTTGTGATATAGAAAGTTATTTCTGTAAGGTTATAAGAATAAAATAGTCTACCATTTCATCCAACTCAGAGAAAACATATTAGTTGTAACATGAATGGTGTTCCAAAAATATATATTATTATGAACTTGTTAACTACCATTTAACGTCTCCTCTTTACAAATATGTTATTTTGACTAGAGAGTTTCTTGGTATATGCTTGTGTCTGTTGCATCTGATAGGACTGCCAATCTTCAAACATGCATGTAAGCATATGATTAAGGGAGACTAAAAACTTTTATTAAAATTATTGAGTCTGACAGGGCAAGCATTCTGTTTTAATAAAATATTGTTCTGAATCGCAGGTGCTCCAGGCTAAATCAATATTAAATCCTTCAATAGAACCAACTCAGTAACAATTGAAACTTGCAATTAACCTCGTTCTGTGCTGATAGAGACCTGAGCCGCCAGCCATATCCTATCGAAGATAAGTTTCTAAATTACCCAGATCATGAGCTTTGCTTGAATGCATTTTTTCCCCTGTGAGTGGCAAAATCACCTCCTATCTGGATTAATTATCTTTGATAATGAATTCATAGCTTTCTCTTGACTGAAGAATTTTGAGAGGTTATAAGAACAGCAGAGACATCTCCATCGAGGATGCTCTGGGAGGAAAAAACAACAAGAAGCAATACTGCTTCCTCCTGAGCCTGCTGAGTCAGAGAGGCGCTGGCGAGGTCGTCCTTACCATATGTGTCCGCACACGGCGTGCTCCAGAGAATTCCTAACGTGGGAAACACCGAATCTCGGTGGTCCCTCACATCTGACCACTGCCTTAGGCTAGAAAAACACAGTAGCCATGATCCTTTTCTGGGCTTTCGTACAAATATTTTCTTTTGGTGGCTTAGCTGATGTGTAGAAGTTAAAAGGTTTTGCCGCTTAGGAAAATGATACAAATTTGGCTCCAAGTTTTCCAATGAAACTTCGAAACTGAAAAATAGAGAACAGTATTTCTCAGCTGTTGCATTTCACAGGCCCTGTCAATAAAATATGAACGGGGTACCATAAAGTCATTAGAGGAAGGCATGGAAGGAGGGACAAAGGCCGAGAGAGTCACACAGGTCCCGTGGTAACCCTGTTGCTAGATGTTATCTGGAGGGTTCAGCGAAGTCCAAGGGCTAATTCTAGGGTTGGCAGCTGCAGAATTGGTCGGGACTGCTTCCCGTCGTCAGGAGTGGGGAAGACACATCAAAGGGTTATGCCCTCTGGCCTGCCGGTAGTGGCTTCATCTTATGGAACACTGTAACGATCTGATGGGCGCTTCAGCGATGCTGGGAGGGCTGAACCTTGAGTTGGGTCTTTTTTTTTTTTTTTTTTTTTTTTATTTTTCTGAAGCTGGAAACGGGGAGAGACAGTCAGACAGACTCCCGCATGCGCCCGACCAGGATCCACCCGGCACGCCCACCAGGGGCGACGCTCTGCCCACCAGGGGGCGATGCTCTGCCCCTCCCGGGCGTCGCTCTGTCTCGACCAGAGCCACTCTAGCGCCTGGGGCAGAGGCCAAGGAGCCATCCCCAGCACCCAGGCCATCTTTGCTCCAATAGAGCCTCGGCTGTGGGAGGGGAAGAGAGAGACAGAGAGGAAGGAGAGGGGGAGGGGTGGAGAAGCAGATGGGTGCTTCTCCTGTGTGCCCTGGCAGGGAATCGAACCCGGGACTTCTGCACGCCAGGCTGACGCTCTACCACTGAGCCAACCGGCCAGGGCCAAGTTGAGTCTTGAAATAAACACTTGAGCACTATTCAGACTCCCAAGGAGTCAGGACTATATAAAATAAACTAGTGAGATATTATTTCCCACTTACCTGATTAGGAATACTTTAAAGGGAAAATACTACCAAGGGGGGGGGGGACTCAATAATTTTAATAAAAATCTTTAATCTCCCTAATCATATATTTACACACATACTTGAAGATGGGCAGTTCTGTCCCCCTCCCCACCCCAACCCAACTGTGAGTCTTTGCTGCACCTAGACACCCTCCCCTGAGCTCCGGAGGAAGCAAATCACTCTTCTTTCCTCATTTGTTATGCGTTCGCCTCCTTCGGCGCCCTTGGCCAAGACCTTTGAGCTCATGAGGCAGTGACCACACAGAACAGCAGAAGGAAATGGGATGGACACTCTTGCCACAGGATTGCTGGAAGCAATGATTGCTGCTGTTAATCAGTGTTTCTGTCATCACTGTTCTTGTCGTTATTATTTTACCTCCAACCTCAATTCCCTAGTGGGAAACATATAATGTAGGCAATGACAGGGAAAATGCGAATCACATAAAATTTAGAGATGGCAGGCAAAAAATTAAAATTCAAAAAAAATCTGTAGAAAGACAACATCTGTCCTGTAGAAAGAGACGGGTCTGGCATCCTGCAGAAATGGGTTAAGCGGGTCAGACCAGCCTGAAACTGAAGGCGGACATAAAGAAAACTGTGACTAGAACAACTCAGTTTTGCATCTCGAAAAATGGGCAGGACCCTTCCCCCTTCGCTTCAACTATATGGTTCTTTTTGCAACCAGTTAGTCTTGAATTAGGTCAGAATGAACCCATTTACTATGCCCTACTATTTTACCATTGTCCTTGGGGTTCTCTCCCTCCATGTGGCTGACATGCTTTTCCTGCTGAAAGCAGGGCTGGGCTTAAGTGACAACAAAGTGTCCGGTGCTCTCTGTGAAGGGAGGACGTGCCCTAAGCTTGGTGCTTATTCTGTTGACTTCAAGAAAGCTTGCCCTCTGAAGTCACTGGCTTTCTTGCCTTTCATTCAGGCTGTTTTTAGCTACTTCCTTTGTCCAACTGCATCTTCAAATCTACACCTCTCACTTCGGTAGACTAAGGCATCCAAGATCAAAATGTCATTCACCTATTCATGAAGGGCTCAATAAACTCGTGTACGCTCTAGGGTAGATTTTAAGATCATTTATATGGGGAAAATCATTCCACTCTGGACTCCTTATACTCATACTATAATGCCAGTTTTAACTGTATTTCAATTTACCTGATAATGCATGAGAGTGAGCACTTGGCCATTTGGACATTTCCTTTTTAAAGCACTTCTTCTTTGAGTCTGCTATTCACTTCTTTATATATTTTTTGAAAAGTATTTTCTTTACTAATTTTTAGGAAGCCATTATATATTTTGGGTAACAACTTCAGCTGTGTGCATGTACATATCTTTCTCCAACTAACGTCTTAACATTATCACCCTCTTACTGATCACTTTCAATGAGCAGAAGTTCTTAATTTCATTATACTCCAAATCATCCATATTTCCCTTATACTTGTAGAAATGTACAATTTTTAAAAAGTCTTAGTCCAAGAAGTTATTCTGCTGTATTTCTTAGAGGCCTTTTGAAATTTAAACTTATGGTGAACTTGAAATAAATATTACGTATGGTTTGAAGAAAGCATTCAAAATTATTATTCCAATTAATCCATACTGATTAATAAAGATTATCTTTTCCTTTTTGTTCTATGGTACCACATTGGTCAAGATGAAGTCCCAAGGTATGTGAGCCTCCATCTGGAATCTCTTTGGCTACTCTTCTCCCTTCTACCCTTGTATCGGCATCACAGGATTAAAAAAAAAACATATTGAATTTATTGGGGTGACATTGGTTAATAAAATTATACAGGTTAATAAAAATATACTCATCTGTGTATTGCACTGTCTGTTCAGTGCCCCAAGCTGTCTCTCTTCAAAACCATCCCTCTTCTTCTGTCCTCCTCCCCACCTCCCCTTTCTCCTGCAGTCCCTGCAAATACCACATGGTCTTAATTGCTGCAGATTCATTATAACTTTTGATATCTAGAAAAAAAAAATGTTTCCATTTTAATTATATCTTGCCAAATGTTGGTTCCTTTCCTGGCCGTGTAAATGTTGCATTCTGCCTGGGAAAACAACCTGTGGGGTTTATATTGGGTATTTAGTATAACATTTCATCTCTAGTGTTTTTCTTTCCTCTAATAATGGATCGTTCAAAACATGGAGTCTTCCTATTGTGATTATAATACTTTCTGGCATGTATTTGTCTTTTTCTCTTTACACAATTGACTAGATCTCTGTGCAGAAGTTTTACATATATTTTATGGATTTATTCCTAAGAATTTGATTTTTGTTGGTGCTATAAATGGGGCAGTTATATTTTCTCATTAGTTATTGATATTATCTGACTGCTGTGCTTCTATTTGTATCATTATTTATCTTGGTTTTTAATGATATTTTGTGTGTATATATTCATTATATATGTATAACATACATGCATACTTTATGTGTGCATATATTGTAAATTGTGTTAGGCTTGGATATAGAGACATAAATAAGCATCAGTAATTACAAACAAAAATTTAAAAATAATTTACAATGATGGACGCTGTTATTTTTTTTTTCTCCAAAAGGGTTTACATTTACTCATGTGGGTTGCAGAATGCACTAGAAAATCTGTGTCTTTATCCAAAAACAGGGAACAAAATGTCCTTTAGGAGAGAGTCCAGCAGCTGTGCTATGTAAGCCACAGACAATTTACAGGTTACACTTGCTTCAAGTTGTAAGCCTTTGGAGTTCCAATCTAAAGCATGAGACAACACCATGCATTTCATCCTGCGAATGAGTCAAAATTTGCTGTTCAGCTGAAATTGCTATTCCACTATTCAACTCTTCCAGCCTCTTTTTGAATAGACACCCCAGGGGAAAGGAAGAAACTGTTGAAACCCAAACTCCCAAACTTAAAGTTGTGGTTTTCCTTTTCCCTTTATATTTTATTCCTACAATCCTTCTAGCCTCGTAGCATTTTGAAGCTGCGTATGTGTGTTGTGTATTGTATATGTATTTATATCTCTCGAGATATAACAAGCATCTCTGGTTTCCTTAGTGAGAGGTTGCTCCAGGTTACTTCATACACTATTAATAGAGGCCAGGTTCCAGACTGTTCTGTGAATATGGATTCCTGAGTGCATGGGTTTCAGATCACAGCATGCTGGAACTACCCGCAAGATCCCTCACTATTATTAAAATCCGGATTTGTTGATTTTCCCAATGGACTTTTCGGTAACTAAAAATGACATGTGAGCCAGCAGGCCCACTTGTCTCTGAGGATTCAGACTTCTCCCATGTATTTTTGTTACTTTGTGCTCCTGCTCTTCCTTGGATCGCACTGTGCAGGCTTTCGGTGGCTCCATCTGCCTCAGCCTCTCCTTCCAGGCTCTTCCTCCATGGTCAATGTTCTGTCTGTTTGTTTCCTTTGGGAAGACATCAATTTTTTTTCTCTCTCATGTTCCTGATAGAAGCATGATGCTATCTTGTTGATTTCCTTGCTGATAAACTGTACTAGTGACATGGATGATTCCAGGACTCTTCTGTAAATTGCTGGCGGCCACCTCGGCCGACTGCAGCAGGGCCAGGGGGAGTCGGCCCTAAAAGCCGATTCCTAAAAATGAATTAAAAGTCACTATGAAAGACCAAGTGACAGCTTTTTATTATAAAAGCCCCCCCCAACTTTCTCTCCAAATTAACAAAAATATAGTGTATTTATATAAGTAAAAAGCATCCTGTCAATAAATAAAATCGGTTACATGTTTAAATGTATACCTATAATGCTCCGATAAATAATCCTCTGGTCAGCATTTTAGCAGAAAAAGACAGCCATGCATTTTGACTTCATGTAACTACCCTTCAATATTCAACTCTTTTCTCTTTTTACCTGAACAGCATGGATCTAGTGGATCATTCTAGTGGGATCCACTATAAAATATCCCAAACAGAAAGGAATGGTCCCCCAAGTCTTACTGTGAACAAGGTCTGTTCTTAGTTTAGCTCCTTGTTGCATTTTTTTTTTAAATTGACTATTTTAGCCATCTATTTAAAGCTGTGTTCACACGTGTGTGTGTGTGTGTGTGTGTGTGTGTGAGAGAGAGAGAGAGAGAGAGAGAGTGTTTTCTTCCGCCTGACATGCTATTGAGAAATTACCTTCAGATCATTAAGGAAAAGTCGACTTTCTAAACTGTAGTCACTGTCACAGATCAATGAACTCGATTCCCATTGTTTGAAACAGATTTCCCAAGGAACCTTTTTTTAAAAATTTTTATTATATATCCTTGTCTAATGAGTTGCTGTACTTGCAGGAGCTGTAGCTTTCTTTCCCCTCAAAATCAATTCGGTTCAATTCAATTCGACATTTACTGAGTGCTTACTTTAAAGCCTAAGTCAGGGCATGTCATTTCTCTTTTCGGGACACGTCGATATTTCTCATTTCAGTCGGCTTGAACACCAGAACCACAACCCCGCCTGGGAGACCCCGAGCTCTCGCTGCCTTCCCTGTCCCTGCTCAGCCCTCCCTCCCTGAACGGGGGGCCACTGGAGTCCTTGTCACCCTGACAACCTATGTTCCCCACCTCAAGTCTGCCCTCTTCCTTCCCGGGACCCATCCTCAAGATCCGCCTGGCTCACCGTTTCAGTTCTCCAAGGCAAACTCCCCAATGTCACCTTCTCAGTGACCCTACGCTGAGCCTCGTGCTGGAAAGTGCCACTCTGAGGACATCCACCTGGGGACTGTCAGGATAGGAATGAACAATGTAGCTTAGGACCCCTGCTTTCTCAGAACTCACAGACCGGGGTGGCGATCTGGGTACACAACAGGTGAGGGACACCATCACTAAGAAAACATTACAGAATGTTAGCATGAGGCTGTGCAACGGAGATGAGATACAGCCAAAGAAGATTTTAAACCCTGCACGTGATTCAGAGATGACTGGAATGAGCTGGCAGATAATTTGCACTAACGTATCACTTGATTAAGCAGCATGTCACGTAGCTTTCATTTAATAAAAAAGATTATGCCTAATTTTGACCATCTATATTCAGTTTAAATTCCTTTACTCGTTTTTACGTTTTGAATGTCATCACTCAATGTGACGTCATTCATTCAGCTGTTCCCCTGGGACGGCCGTTGTTTTGATTTTGTCTGCTGCCGCACGTGGTGTTTTGACACCCAGACCTGTGAGTACACGGGCTGAAGACTTACACAGAACAGGTTTCCTGAAGTGCAATCGCTGGGTTGAAATAAATACATTTTTAGTTGTAAAGTGTATTATTGAAGAGCAATTTAAAAAGCAATTTACATCTCCAGGATAAGGTTTCAAGTCCCTGGATGCCAATATTCCCAGGTGCTTTGCTGACAACCCTCTAACAGGACAGTGAAGATACAGTCTCTTTGACAACCTTCACCTAGGCCACTTCCTAATGTTCTATTTGTGAGCACTTCCCTTGTATATACTCCTGTCTCATCTAGACCCATGTTCTGTATGACACACATTTTATGACTTTCATACTATTTTGAGAATCATTGAGATATCAGTTTTATAAGATGTTGACAGAGAAGTGGATACTTTTTTTCAAAGACCGTCCAAAATTTTGAATTAAGGATGAAGACTTTTTACTTATGATTTGGTATCAATGTGCTATAAAAAATATCTTAGAATAGTGGCAAGGATCATGTTATAGAGATACTATTCAGTTTCTTCAAAATTGAATCATGAATTTTTAAAATCATTGACAAAGCCATCGCAATTTATGGCCTAAAGCATGCATAAAAGATAAGTGAGAATCATTTTGGTTTTTTATAGTAAAAAAGTCTGTATTTCACAGTCTCCACAGAGATTTTTTTGCTTGTTTTTTATTCCTGATTTAATTTAAATGGCAAGGTGAAACTTTTCAAATCTCTCTCTCTCTCTCTCTCTCTCTCTCTCTCTCTTCCTACATCATAGAAAGCACATTCTCTTTGATCTGTCATTTCGCTGAGGCTGATGTGTCTCCTGACTGCGTACTTGGCATGTGTATACCTCCCTTTCAGTGAGAGCCCAGGAACATGTTTAAAAAAAAACAAAGTATTTTTTCAAAAGCGAGGTTGCCGATTGAGAAGGCCAGCCTGAATTATTGATGGGCTCTCTCGTCCCAAGGGGCTGAGCAGGGTGCCTGGCCACCGTGGGCCTCCCTCTGCTGCTGCAGTGGGCACAGCTCGGCCAAGCATCCCTGGCCTGCCGCGGACACCAGCCCGCTCTCTGCTCCTGCAGGGCGAGTTTTCAAAGCTTGACTGTTTCCTGCTACAAAACAGTAGCAGGGGCGGAGCACAAAACCCAGTGAAAATCGTCAAGGAGGGGTCTGGCCAGGGGTTTATTGCCGACTGTAGGATGGTGGGGGGAAGGACAAAGGGCCTCTGTTAATGGGCAGCCACAGGAAGGGCTGCAGAATGTTCTAGAAGTGAGGAGAGAGAGAGAGAGAGAGAGAGAGAGAGAGAGAGAGAGAGAGGCGTGCAATGGTCATGCTTAGGACTAGTGTCCAACCTCTTAGGATGGACCACTCTGTGCCAGGTGAGGACCACATAGGACTTGGATGGGCAGTAAAGTTCCAAAAGTACCAAATGAGGCACACAGCCTCATTTTCTTCTTATTTTTTTAAGAAAAAGAATTTGTGGCAGAAAAATTTCCTGAGATTTTGGTCTACTTTTGCTTCGTAGGTGAAGTTAGATGTTGGGACAGCATGAAAGACTCTGTCACTTTTTAAAAAATTATATTTTTTTCCCAAATGTTCATCAACTAGGTTTTTGTGATTTTCCCCGACGACCATGTAGGAGAGAGGAGGGCGTCACACTCCTGTCAGAGAATGGGTGACAAGAGTAACCTCGCATAAGAGTGACCTCGCATTTTGCTGTCATCTGAAACCAGGAGGCCAAGGGGGGTAAAAAAAAAGCCAAAATCACTCACTTATCAGGAGAGCCATATTCAATTTATTCTTCATGTCCTTCCAAAGATGCCTAGAAACGATTGCCCGTCTCCATTGCTGTGGAGCCAAACCCATGAAAAGCGCTTCTCCCTTGGTGTTCCTAATGTTCCCTTATCCCTACCTACCTGGAATGAAGTATGTTCAGCAAGTAATGAATGCTCTTACATTTGCTTTGCTATTATTTCCTTTAGGACTTTTGTGTCCCTGTTCATCTAAACTGTAAAAATATCACACATATGAAAAGCTTCATCTTTCCCAAGGAATTCTAACTTCATGTTAACTGAATGTAAAAAGAAATATTGGGCTCGAGTTTATAACATACATGATAAAGTAGGAAGCAGTCTGGCATGAATCTCTGAAAGGTAAGAAGCATGAGCAGATGGATGTAGGATTTGACAGATATGTAGGCAATAAAAGAGAAGGAAGTAATTATTGTGGGCCTGAGATAGTGTTGGTATTCCCATTCTCTGTACACTTCTTGCAAATTTTCTGTATTTAAAATTTTTATAATAAAATGTTGTAAGCCTTTCAAGTGTAACCCATACTAAATAAATGACACACAGGCCCTGGCCGGTTGGCTCAGCGGTAGAGCGTCGGCCTGGCGTGCGGGGGACCCGGGTTCGATTCCCGGCCAGGGCACATAGGAGAAGCGCCCATTTGCTTCTCCACCCCCCCCTCCTTCCTCTCTGTCTCTCTCTTCCCTTCCTGCAGCCAAGGCTCCATTGGAGCAAAGATAGCCCGGGTGCTGGGGATGGCTCCTTGGCCTCTGCCCCAGGCGCTAGAGTGGCTCTGGTCGCAACAGAATGACACCCCAGAGGGGCAGAGCATCGTCCCCTGGTGGGCAGAGCGTCGCCCCTGGTGGGAGTGCCGGGTGGATCCTGGTTGGGCGCATGCGGGAGTCTGTCTGACTGTCTCTCCCCGTTTCCAGCTTCAGAAAAATATAAATAAATAAATAAATAAATAAATAAATAAATGACACACAGCCTCATTTTATATTCTGACATGTGAGACAATATATTTTTTGAGTCCTCATAAATGAGTGACTTTCTACATCCTCCTCTACCAATATTTTATCTAACAACTCAGAGCCCCAGTGAGATCACGGCTTCTTTCGTGACCACTTTAGAGACGGAAGATGGCCCAGTGTATCTGGAAAGTCTTGCTGCCGAAGACCTGTATCCTGCGTCTAAAGAGAAGACTTTAATTATGCAGGAGTCACCATCCTGAGCAAATTTCCTAGGAGCTTTTGGGAGCAAAGCCCTTGCTAGGGATGTGCGGACTCTGATTCACAAAAAGCTCCCTGGATTTCTGGTCCAACCCAGTTTGGAAGCAGAAGTGAAAAAGTACCGAACCCTAGAACTGCCATTCAGTGGCCTATGGCAGAGCTGCCAGAGTGATCTAGAAAGATAATATATTTTTCAAATATTGCCTCCCTGTCTTACCCATGAAAAACAGAGCTTTGCTTATATATAATTTAAACCCATCTCACTTTAATTGCCTGCAATTTCCAAAAGAGTTTATGAGTTAAGAAGGTGGGAAATGTATATTTGGGTATCAGAGCAAAGTCTAATTTAGGAAACTTTAATTTCTTAACCATGGTTTTAGTTTTGTATGTTCTATTATTTTACACACACACACATACACACACACACACGTGTACACATGCGTGCAGCAAACCAAAAATGAATGAATACATGATCAGGTTTTAAAGCAATGATGGTGCGTTAACAGCTGAGGACACTACGCATGTTCTGTGGATACATAAACCATCTTTCTCAAAGTCGAGGGGGTGGAGATGGTGTCTGCCCTGGGCTGCCTCGTACGGGGCTGGAAATGGACAAGCTCTGGGTGCTGTTTGCATCCTGGGAGATGCCCACAGAAACCTTGCACTGCCATCTTGCAGGACTTTTAAGAGAAATGTCACTCCTCACAGCAAGTGACGAGATTTGACATATGGCATCAAAGCATCATTAAAACCACAGTTCTGCCGAAGAGGCTGTGTCTTTCAAGAGATATCCAAGCAGAAAAGGTTACACTGAAAATCCAAAAGGCTAGGACTTCTTTTCTCTGCAGACAATTAGATGCTCTATAGAAAAAAGATAAGTTGCACAAATCTAGTTAAGAAAAATACCTGCTCCTGCAGCAGACTGTTTTTTTAAAGACTTTTAAATATAACACTTTTTTTTAATATTGTGAGAACATACAATAGAATTCCATACAACATATTCAGAGTTATTGATTTCTGTGGAAAAAGTTTGATTCTGAAACACAGCACATAGGACCACTGAAAGTACCATGGCTTTGCTATTTGGTCAAAAATCTTCTTTTTAAGAATTTTTTTTTCACCTGTGTTCTATAAAGAATGCTTCTAAATTATAAAAGGGAAGGTGATGTGGTCTATTGATTATAAACTATTTAGCCATGGTTTACATATTTCATCTTCTCTTCTTCCCTGGCGATGTATGTAGTGGAAGGCACTGAGTCAGGGCGATGAAAATTTCTCCGAGCTTGTACAACCAAAGGGGCAGAGTTGGAATTTAAGTCCAGGTGGGCCAGGGGCAAAAATGTTTCTTTTTTGATTCTACAACCTATGCTGCCCACCCTGCTCAAGGTTGGACTGGATCTATCCAATGAAGGAAACTAAGTGTTGGTCTTTAAGCTCAGATAGGTCACAGTGGAGTTTGTGAGACGGAGCTTATTCATCTAAGGAACAGAGAAACAGGCTGTGGTGACATTTGTTAAGCAGGAGACAGCCAGGACTGGCAATGTGCTCTGCCCCCAGCGGACCAAGAGGAAGCTTGACGACGTGGCAATCAGGAACGTCTCCTGCAGGACACGGAGCCAGACGTGACCTGGGGCGGGACGGATAGAAAAAGACTCAAGTGAAGAGCCTGAGGAATACAGTGTTGACAGAAATACTACGAGCAACCTACATGGACTTTTTTTTATCTTTAATAGGAATGGTTTCCTGAGCTCCACATGGCTGTGCTTTGGCCACAATAGACCCAAATCTTTATCCATGTCTCCAAGGCGGACAAACTGTCATTGTATCAATCTCTGCCATCGTGACACGTGAGTTATGGAAATGATAAATATTTTTGTAGTGAAACTTTCTCATGATTATCTGGATTTCATCCCGTTAAGGAATATTGATATGTCAATAAGGGAAAAGTGCTTCCTACAAACAAAAAAAATAACGTTCCATGTGAAATCAAATTTTAATGTCCCTACATCCTAGGGAGAAGGAAGAATGCCTTTAAAGATATGTTCAAAGAGCAAACGACAGGCTGTGGAATAAAAGGATAAATTTAAATAGCAGCCAGTGACATGCACACTCCAACCCCTATGTTTCAGAACACGTAAGGAGGAGACACTATCATTGAAACATTTAAAGTCGAATGAAGACACACACCATTCAGTTTTATGATGCATTCCATCATTTAGAAAGATGTCAGGAATACTTATTTTGTGCAGATAATATGCTAACTCTTAGACATAAAATGACTGAAAATGGACACATGCTTTGCTGACTGGGAACACCAAGGTGGTGATAGATATGATATGTTTAAATCCTGTAGTAGACGTAACATTTAAGAATGTGACAGTTTTCGGGAGCATTATGAAAGCACACAAGAGTGGGTCCCAGATCAATGTGGGTTCCACTGAATGGAAACAAATTAAAATTCATGAAAAATGACTCCAGGGAGAGAAAGCACACATCAGTTCCCCGATTCATGATGGAGAATGATGGAGAGCTGGGTGATTAGGGAAAGGAAGCCAGTCATTGTGGATGAGGAGAGAAGGAGGGGGCAGGGGTGGCCATTCAGCTTCAGAAGCCGTTGGGGACAGGAACCTTATCAGGTAGGGAAAATGTTATGATGTCATTATACTCTGAAACGAGTAGTCAACATAATTAATCACAGTGTATTTTGTTTTTTAAGAGATCCCTCTGGCTCCAGTATGGACCGTGGATGGGGGTGTGGAAAAAGGGTACTTTTGGGTCTGGGGGGTAAGAGGGGATAGATAGCTCCATGGGACTCGGGGGTGTTGGTTTTGGGGAGAAGGTGGTGGGTTCAGGGCTGGACACAAGGGGCTGCTGCTTCCTGAGAAGACGGCAGAGCCCATCGGCCTGAAACCCTCTCGGTCCATCCATGCATTCCATCATTTAGAAAGATGTCAGGAATACTTATTTTGTGCAGATAATATGCTAACTCTTAGACATAAAATGACTGAAAATGGACACATGCTTTGCTGACTGGGAACACCAAGATGGTGATAGATATGATATGTTTAAATCCTGAAAAGAGTAAGATTTCATTCTTTTCTGATGACCGAGTTCTATGCAGATGTATTTCTGTACCGTGGCATTTTTACCCACTAGTCTATTGATGGGCACTAGAGGCCATTATGCTCAGTGAAATAAGTCTGACAAAGTCAAATACCATAGGATTTCACTTCTATGTGGAATAGAAATAACACAATAATGAAACAAAACAGAAATAGACTCAGAGATACAGGGAGCAGACTGACAGCTGTCGGTGGAGGGGGGTGGTGTCAGGGACTGGGTGAGAGGTGAGGCAGTGAGACAGACAGGCCATTACAGAGCTGTCACAGGGATGTACAGTACAGCGTAGGGGGTACAGTCAGTAGTATTATAATACTATGCATGCTGCGTGGGTGCTGGGGGTGTTGGGGAGGGGGAGACCACTCTGTAAAGTGCATGATTGTCTAATGACCATGTTGTTCACCAGGAATGGTACTGAATGTCAGCAGTAATCACCAAAGACAATATGCAGAGGTGCACACACCTCTGCTTCCCTCTCAGTCCACCTCCCGATGCCACGGACATGGGTCAGGGGCACGGAGCTGAGGGGGGGACCTGGAGAAACCCTGGGGGAGGTAAAGGCTATGTGACCTGTGTGGGCAGGATGCGGGGGCAGCTGGAGACAGAGAGGGTTCAGCCACAGGCAGGAGACGGCTTTGAGGGGAGAGTTTGCCTGGCTAGTGTTCCTACTTCCTCTCCTGGACATTGTCCTGGAATGTCACCTGCCCTGTCTCCCACGAGAACAACATCAACAACAAAACAACAGCATCCAAGCCAGCCGGCCGGCTGGGTCCCTGCTTTAACGTGGCAGCTGCTCCCAGAGGCCCATGCAGATGGACGAATGCCGAGGCCCCTGAGCGCTCTGTGCTGTCCCCCACCTGTCTCTTCGTGCAGACTTGACAACAGAAGACAGAGCCTGCCATTGCGTGGGTGAGTAGCTGCATGTTTGTGCAGTGACGCCACATGGCCTGCTGACTGTCTCCAGTTCCAGCGACACCTGGATGGAGGACTAAAGATCTAGATCAGGGGCAGTCAACCTTTTTATACCTCCCGCCCACTTTGCTGTATCTCTGTTAGTAGTAAAATTTCCTAACCACCCACCGGTTCCACAGTAATAGTGATTTATAAAGTAGGGAAGTAACTTTATAAAATTCATAAAGCAGAGTTACAGCAAGTTAAAGCATATAATAATAATTACTTATCAAATACTTTATGTTGGATTTTCGCCAAGTTTGGCAGAATAAATCTTTTTTTTTTTTTTTTTGTGGTTTTTTTTTGCATTTTTCTGAAGCTACAAACAGGAAGAGACAGTCAGACAGACTCCCGCATGTGCCCGACCGGGATCCACCCGGCACGCCCACCATGGGGCAACGCTCTGCCCACCAGGGGGCGATGCTCTGCCCATCCTGGGCGTCGCCATGTTGCGACCATCCTGGGTGTCGCCATGTTGCGACCAGAGCCACTCTAGCACCTGGGGCAGAGGCCACAGAGCCATCCCCAGCGCCCGGGCCATCTTTGCTCCAATGGAGCCTTGGCTGCGGGACGGGAAGAGAGAGACAGAGAGGAAGGCACGGCGGAGGGGTGGAGAAGCAAATGGGTGCTTCTCCTATGGGCCCTGGCCGGGAATCGAACCCGGGTCCTCCGCACGCTAGGCTGACGCTCTACCGCTGAGCCAACCGGCCAGGGCCTCTTGGCAGAATAAATCTTTATAAAACAACTTACTATAGTTAAATCTATCTTTTTATTTATACTTTGGTTGATCCGCTACCGCCCACCATGAAAGCTGGAATGCCCACTAGTGGGCGGTAGGGACCAGGTTGACTACCACTGATAAATCATCAAATCTTAGCAGAGGGGCTGTGACCTCCCCTCCCTGGGACACCATTCCTAGGCTCTTAAATTCATCAAGAAAGACAAAATAGAGAGGATGAGACTTGCCTTTTCTCATCTCCCCAGGCATTGTGAATTCTCCATTGGCCAATATGCCTGATTCCTAAAAGGGAAAAATAACCACTCCCACACACACACACAGACACCCGTGCGCATGCACACACACACTATTCAAAGCCTGCTTTAAGGAACGTGATAGAAGCTCAGAGAATTTAGCTGAGATTTACTTGAAAACACTACCTTATCTGATGACCAAAAAAATGCAATGGAGTAATTAAAAAGAAATATTAAGGGAAAAACAAAATTCAGAGAAGCCAACATTGGCCATACTCATAAGCAGTATTTGCAGATACAGAAAGGATCTGTCTGGTGGCAGAGATGAATTTCTCTCTCCAGGAGACAATTATATTTGGATATGTTAGCCTGATGCCTTGTTAAGTGTTTGAATTAGCACCTTTCCCATTCCATGTTTAAAGTCACGAAAGAGAATGGCGGTCATTTGTCTATGTATGTAGATGTCCTGGAGAGAAGGTGCTGTGGACAAAGCATGACTGGCTGGTTTGCTGGGTCTATTTGTCTTTGTAACAGATTGAAAAGCATTTTCAGGGTAGACATCAATCTCTGAGTCTCGGCTAATGTGACTCCTTCCTTCCGAGGCAGGGTGAAGGTGCAGACTCCCACTGACTCAATCAAGTCCTGTGTTCTCCAAGACAAGGCCGGGGTGGAGCTCCCAGCCATTAACTAGGTGATTGCCTCGCTGTGGTTCTCTTGGGGACAACCCTTCTTTATTTTTCCTTCCTCTCTCTGCTGAGTTACTGGCACCAGAATGTGCCTCACCTCACATCTTCCTCTTCTTCCTTCGAGGAGTCATGCCTGAGCAATACCTATAGACACACATGTCTCCTAAAGAAGGTATTCCACCTAAAATTATTTAGACTCTTGCAGCCGATATCATTTGGGAAGAGTAATTAAAAGGAAATGAGATTTCCTACTCTGATTCATCTCATACATTAATTGCTCTACTAGAAAGAAAACAGCTTTGAGTTCACTAGTTGGGTTTTTTTTATTATTATTATTGTTTTTTTGTTTTTAATCATTGAGAAACATGTCGGTGAATTTTGACTCTGGCCCAGATGCAGTGGTAGAGGATGGATACGCAGTTTTGCCTGAAACAACCTAAAGCAGGCGTCCCCAAACTATGGCTGGCCTGCGGGCAGTATGCGGCCCCCTAAGGCCATTTATCCGACCCCGTGCTGCCGCACTTCCGGAAAGGGCACCTCTTTCATTGGTGGTCAGTGAGAGGAGCACTGTATGTGGCGGCCCTCCAACGGTCTGAGGGACAGTGAACTGGCCCCCTGTGTAAAAAGTTTGGGGACCCCTGATAAAGCAAAGAAAAAAATGTATAGAGTAAATAAAACACCATTTACTTTTTTCTTCTTCTTCTTTTTCAATTGAGAGGAGGGAAGATAGTGAGGCAGACTCCCACATGCGTCCTGACTGAGACCCCTCCCCCGGCAATCCCTGTCTGGAGGTCGATGCTCTCTGCCCATCTGGGGCCATGCTCACAACCAAGCTCTTCTCAGCATCTGAGGTGGAGATTCCACGGAGCCATCCTCAGTGCCTGGGGCCAATGCACTCAAAACAATTGAGCCATGGCTGCAGGAGAGGAAGAGAGAGAGAGAGAGAGAGAGAGGGAGAAAGAAGGGGGAGGGAGAGGGATGGACACTGCTCCTGTGTGCCCTGACTGAAAATCAAACTCGGGACATCTACATACTGGGCCAATCAGGCAACAAAGGACTATTATCCCTGAGATGCAGGCAATAAAGAAGGTGAGCCTTAGGGCTGCCCAAGTTGGTGGCCTTCAGAGAGTACCCGTTGTTGGGGTGCAGGGCAAATGAGTTTCCTGTGGCCATGGCAACATGTCAGCATAGAATGAATGGCTAAGTCCAAGCTGGATTTATTATCTTGCTGCTCGATGTGTTACAAGACCAAACCAGGTTTTGATGAGCCATAAACAAGCTGGCAGCTAAAATGCAATTTTCCCAGCAGCTACAGCGGAGGATTCGTCTCCTGACTTTTCCAGCTTCTAGAGGCTTCCGGCGTGCTTGGTGCTTGCCTCTTGTTCTCCACCTTCAAAGTCAGCCACAGTGGTCAAGTTCCCCATACTGCATCAGTCTTGCCCTCTTTTCTGCCTTTATCTGTAAGGACCTCGTCATGCCACTGGTCCGCTCCAGATAACCCAGAGTAATCCCACTGTGATGAGGGCAGGTGCTTCCCTAACTTACTTCCTTCTGCAACCTAAATCTCCTTATGTGAGGAGGGCACAGGTAATTATGTACTTCTGTTATTTATATATTTCAAATGATAATTAACTGTTGAATCAAAAATAATGTTAGCAATGGGCTGTGGGTTTTATAATCTATATAAAATAAAATGTGAGCACAATAGGATATAGTCCTGGGGCAGGACTCATAAGAGTGTTGATTCTGTTGTAAGTTCTCTTGTAAGAGTCTTCCAATCTGGGCATCCTATAAACATTTGAAGGTAGACTGATAAAGTTGTATACTCTAACCTCTACCTTCAAAGAGAGAACATAAGGTAATATGTCAACCTTTTACCATGAATTAATAAATTTAATTTTACTGTTACACTAATGACTTTTATTTAGTTTCTCCATCTCTCATCAGTGCATCTATTCTTGGCAAGATAGTGCCATGAATGTGAATTTGTCAAGGGAACAAATATTCAACTCGTGAGATATAGTATAGTCAGTCTACTAACCTATTTCTCAGGCAGCTATGTACTTTATCCTTCTTTTTCTACTTTCCAGGTCATTATTTCTGTTATTAAGATAGATAGGATCTCTCCCCTGGTGGATAATCAACCTCTGCATAGGAGTGTATTGATTTTGTTTTCTGCTGTGTCCCCACAACCACCTGTCACATTGCCTGGCTTCTAATCGTGTTTCAATCAATATTTAAATTGGATTTATATGTGCACTTTATTACTTCCAGGGTAATGACTTATTATGCCCCTTTATTTTAAAATATGATGGTCTGGTTGTTGAAAATGTGGAGGTTATGGCAATTAGTTCTATTCTTTTCACCACTTAGCTATCAATATATCTCTTCATCGGTGAAAGGGTGTTCTACGGTGCTTCTGATGGTGATGTGTGGGAAGGGTTTTTCATTTTTTATAAGGATGTTCACATAATAGTGGTTCCCAGAGATCCTTTTGTCAAAGCCCAGCTGATAACAGCAGAGTTGTTGGTGTAATGATACCTCCAGCTTAGCAGCCTCTCCCCTTTATAACCTTGGTGATGTCAGGAACATCCAAACCTATAGAGAATTTCTGTAAGAGTTTCTTTGAACTAAACTGATGACATATCCTGGGGTTCAAGATCTCCAATGCCCCCAAGAATAACAGTTATGAAATTTATTGTATGCATTTAAAATTAAGGAGCAAATGTGAGGAAGGTTCCGTGGAGGAGGGAGAAAGCAAATTGGTGGTTGGATTATGGGAGAGCTAACCAGGTCACCTGCTCTCTTGAGGGTGGTCATGCCTTCTAGGGGGGTGGCTTCTGTTATTTCAAATGTGTGCTAACCTAGATGCCCAGATACAGTGGACAGAGCTGGCTTAAAACCTTCCACTAAAAGAAGTTACAGGCCAGGGTGTGACTTCCCATGACATCCTGCCCAGTTAAGAAGTTATGACTTATTACAACACTGCTTTCTTCATCCAAAGCCTCTCCACCAAAATCTCCTAACTGATGCTTGTAGATGCCACCTCCTTTCCTGAAGCTAATCTCTTCCCTCTTCTCATGCTCTCTCATTCTTTTTGCTGTTTTGCCTTTGCCGAGGTTCCTTTTAGACTTAAAAACAGAAATCTACAGTGGATTACGGAAGTTCTCATTAGTTTCAAGTTCATGCTACAGAGGGACGTATGAGAGTTAGAAGAAAAGAAAGACAGGAAGGCAACAAACCTCCCTTAATGGATATTAATACTTTCTTCTGCAGTATCTTAAAATAATACATGTATTTATAACTTGGTGGCATCATTTTCATGTCTGGGCCGTATGCCTGTTGTTTCTCTGATGTGATTCCTCTGGAAACCACTTGTCCCACATTGGGGTCTGAGTAAAATGTCCAAGTCTGTGCTTACTAAATTGGTGATCAAGGCTATGGGCTCAGTCAGTCCTTGACCATCTTGGGTTTGTCCCGTGGCTGCAGGGGATATGATTAGAGATTGTGTTGCTCCAGAGGAAAGATAACGTTCAGCCTCCCTTAACCTTCTCCATTCCGTGATTTTAAAACATTTGATGAGCATCAGTACCAACCATGTTTTCTTACCTTTGCTGGAACGCTTTCCTTTCCTTCCCCACATGTAAAATAGAACTAATTCTATGCCTTTTCCTACATGCTCCCCACATCTATTTTTTTTTTAAGAATGACTTTTTTACCCCCTCGCACAGTATTTCATCATGGCCTTCCAATCCCAGTGTGTCTGCATTGCAGGCAACGTCGGACTTCTGCACACCCTGCCCGGTCGAGTCGTGTGTTCCCTTTGTGACCCACTCACTCTCTCCTCTGGTCTCTCCGAGTGATGCCCCCTTTATTGGTTTATTTCCTTGGTGTTCATGATTGAACTTGACTTCAGGTGCTCATTTGAAAAGACAAGGATCTCAATCCAGGCACCATGTAGTCCGTAATATATTTTCCCCCTGGAATGTTACAATGGTCTCTTAACCAAGCATAGCCTCTTGTCCCCAGGTGCCCTGAGAAACAGAATGAGAACTCGGTGATGACATCTGTCATCAGTGCAAAGCACAAAAAAAAAAAAAAAAGGAGAGGGAGATAGTGAGAGAAAACACATTTTAGGTTGTATTTTGTCATACATAATATGTAAATACATTTTGGGTCATTACACACAGTGTATCTGAGTATGTTCTGAAGAGAAATGTTTCTATGCATTTAAAATTATGTTACTGTAGAGATAATAGAGTCCAACAGCATGGATATAATGCCTCCAACTCCGTCTCAGTCATTTTATTAACGTAATTTCTTTCCCTTCCAGATATTAATTACCATTAAAAATAAATTGAGTGTTGAGGGGCAGGTGTTTGTCCCTAACTGTCCCAGGCTCCTTTGTCATTCCAGCTGAGAGATCGAAGGCGTCAGCTCTCCCGGGCCAAGTGGCAGACCGTGCGCACCTGCTCCCAGGTGCCCGGTGAAGACTCACATTTACATTGCGCCACCATCCAAGTCAAATAAATTGATGAAATGCAGCTCAAAAATGCAACGTGTTGCCTCTCTAAAAGCTTTTAAAGTGGAAATGTTTTCTCTTCCAGTTTTAATGGAAAAGGATCATTCCTTATTATATTCAGTAAAAACAGGGGCCACTTTGCTGTTCAATTTAATTTGGAATAAGGTGCTGAAAAGTATTAAAAGAAGATGTATGTACTTGCCCAAAGTTTCTCTAATTTGCTTTAGGATTGCTTACTGATGTCACAGAATGTGATAAGCCAGCTAAGATTTCCTCCTCTACTAACGCTTGTGCCAGTTAATATTTCCGTCAGTTCATGCAATTTGCATGAAGGCTGCATGAGACGAGCTCTAAGTGATATCAGAAAGGAGCATCCACACGTTGATGTATGCTGATGGCACATGGCTCTGGCTCTCAGTGTCAGAAAGACTTTTACTTACACGCCACCTGAATTATTAGGCTTCTCACTTCAGCCTGCATTCGTGGAACAAATGCATATTCATTCATTCATCCGAATCACACGAGAAAAAAATGGACTTTGTAAAATTGATATTTCTTGATAATAATAATACGTGGGTTTCTACAAACCAATGAGCGAGATGACAAGGAGGTGGATTCAGTTTACATCCTGATGGTGTGTTAGAGCAAATGAACCATAGTGCTCTCTTGCATCTTAGAAGTGCAAGGTCTTGACTCTAGTGTTCCTGGTTGGGAGAAGTGGCCATTGAGTTATGACGTTCGCCTGACTATGGAGAACAGGCGATGGGATTGTGGTCCATGAGGTGCTTGTGAATGCATTAAAATATAGGAGTTAGCTGTTTGTTGACTGCTTCATAAAAATCACATGTAAGCGTCAGTCAGAAGGGGACACTGAGTAGAGACTGGAAGGGTCTTCGGCAGTCTACTCAGTGTGCATAGAGAAGACGAGCCGCCCGGGAAGAAGACGGACACAGAGACTAGCGGGAGGCCACAAGGTGAGGGTGGAGGGCATCACAGTGAAGGTTGAGAAGGCCCACATTGCTGGAGTGTGGTGTGTGTGTGTGTGTGTGTGTGTGTGTGTGTGTGTCCAGGTCACCTGGGCATCGTAGCATGTTGGGATATGATGGCGTTTACTTTGGGCAAAACAGGGAGGTATTGTGGAGTTCAGGGCTGAGAAGGGATGTAATTGAAATTTATTTTGAGTAATTACTTTGCTATTTCTCTAAAGCAGACTATACATGATAGAGCATTCAAAAAATGGGACAGCCATTAGCACGTAATTGCCATAAATCTAGATGAGAAGAGATGGTGACCCAGATTAGCCTGGTAGCTATGCAAGTGGGAAAAGGGGTTAAATTCCAGACATATATCCTGAAAATAGTGCTAGCAGGATTTCCTGAAGGATGTGCATAGCGTATAGAGAAAAGCAGAGGACATTGAAAGGTATGGAAAGTCAGGCGGAACAGCTGTAGAGAAGTCCCATTTTCACCATGCTGATTGGATGTTTGTGGGTGAGTTGGGTATTTGACCATAAAAAAACAAACAAAATCAAAGTGAGATAGTGGCCCTCATAGAGATTTGTCTGGAGGATATTTCAGGCATAAAGGAGAGCAAGCACGGAGCAAAGGACGTGGACTGGTGTGTCTATAGAGTAACTGCATGTGCAAGATACCAGGGATCGAGCTTGGGGCAGAGTAGTAAAAGGAAACCTCAGGCTGGTAGGAGATGGTAGGAGATGGTAGGAGAGACTGTGATGGTCACCTCGATGGAGCCAGGGGTTCTCAAACTGCCAGGTGTGATGGGTCGGTCAGAGATCTGGCCAGTCAGCAAACACCAACACAGAGAAAGTGGACAAGACAGAGAGCAGAGAGATGGGAGGACGACTTATGAGATGCAATAGCTACACAAAACAAAACAGAAACAGAAACCCACCAACCCCATTCAGACTCATCCGGAGCTCATTCTTTTATCTCTAGACTCTGCACTGCCAGGGTCTTCTTCTCTGTTAGTTGATAACTTGTCTGGGGCAATCTGTAACCATTTAAATAAGGCTAGCTTGAGGCTCAAATGAAGTTCTGAGATGAAAGGAGATTTGTTGATGAATTTCATTTCCATTGCCTGATTATCTGCCCTTCCCGGTGACATAGGCTTCAGAGTGAATAGTGGGGTCACGGAGATCGTGCACAGGTACGGTGTTTCCTTTCTAATGTTGCCCATTATTTTCCCATTAAACACAGACATGTGGCAGGCCGATTATATTAATCATAACAGACAATAATATTCTCTTGATCAGATGCAGAAAATAAAAAACACGATGCTGAAGGAATGCAGGTGGCTAATTGACACGCCTCTGTGGCTTATTCTGAATGAGAAGCCAGCTCTCTGCTTTCTCTACCCCTGCTCCTTTGAGTAGCCTGTGTCAGAAGATAGCAGACAAAATGATATGACTTCGTATTTAAAATGCCGTCACCCAGAAGCCTTCAAGGAATGTGTAATTATATCATTTTCCTTATCGGATAAAGGTACAGTCACCCAACATGAAGCCTCTGAACCCGAAATTACAGTGATTTCTCCGAAAATATCACTCCACTCAAAAGGCCCTCGTATTGAAACAAGTGTATGATGAAAGTGATTTCAGTACTTCTTAATTACACTTAAAATTCTAAAAACTCTTTTGCAGTCACCGTGCAAATAAGCACCTTGACCATTTTCATATTCATTAGTTATAACATAAATCGGGACATCTAGTTCTTGGGATTTTCCCTCCCTCCCTCCCTCCCTCCCTCCCTCCCTCCCTCCCTCCCTCCCTCCCTCTCTCCCTCCCTCCCTCCCTATCTCCTTCCCTGCCTTCCTTTTTTTCTTCTTTCTCTGTTTTGGAATTGGTACTCTCTTGTGTGTAATGCTTTTAACTGAAGACACAGAGCCAGCCCTCGGAGCTCCCAGACTTGTCTCTGAAGAGGAAATCGTCCTTACTGTCAGCTCCGGCCCACTGTGGCCGCCCACCCCATCCCCTGTCACTAGATGTTCCCTGACCTCAGCTACACTGCAGTTTCGTCATCACTCCACATGCACCTCTGTCTTTCATTTTATCCCTCACTGATGCCTTCCTCCTTGCCATCTGTCTCTGCATGGTGATGGGTTCCTGCTTGTCCTTGGGTTTCAGCATAACGGCTATCCCCTGTGCAAGGCCAGCTCAAACCGATGGGCAGTAGATGCCACCCTTTCTCAAAACACGCTTATCCATGCCTTGTCCCATTTTGTTCATAGCATAGCACTTAGCTTATCTAAAGCCATCTAGTTTATTAACTAGCAGTATCTCTTAAATCCAAGAGTATTATTAGTATATGACAAAAACAGTGACCTGCACATAGTAGGGGCACAATAAGTATTTCTTGAAAGAATGAAGAACAGTTTACTGAGCACCACCGTGTGGTGCACACTGTTTTTGGTGCCGAGGTGTAGTGGTGAGCAAAATAAGAACAGCAGTTGAATAAAAACCATGATGAAAGAACTGTAATGAGGAGAAAGTACATCACACAGAACAGGCGATTTCTGTTGTTTTTTTAAACTGAGGACTGACCCTGCTCACACTTCATGGATGCTGGCCAGCTGCCAGAAAGGAGGGAAAAATAAAGAAATACCTTAATCATGAAAGCAGATAGAAATGTGTAGGTAGCTAAAGATATTTGCATATGTTAAACCAACAGGTTTGTTGAAAGAAAACAGAGTAATGTATAAATTAATGAAAATATGACCTAGGAATTTGCATTTGTTACTAGTTTTCTGTATTAAAATATTCTTTGAAATAATGCATTATTTAAATTCAGTTGCCACTGATACATTTATCTAAGAATAGCTGTGTAAATGTATCTAGTGCTTGCCACTATGTTTTTTTACTTGTTCCATTTTTCTTGTGTGTGCACACACCTGCCTGTGTATGTGTGTGTGTGTGTATGTGTGTGTGTGTGTGTGTGTGAGTTAACAGTAGTTTGATCAGTAATAAAATTATGCCATCCACAAATTGATTGTTCTTGCATGGTCAAGACCTCAAACATTGAGACATCTAGAAAAGTATCGATTATAAAACAGAATAGATAATTTCAAACAGGCCAAGTATTAGAGATTACTCTTTCTTAGTAATTAGACTGAAAAGGTGGATTGTTAACAAAATAAAAATCTAATCCATATAGGAAAGCTGTTGCTCCCACAGGGGCATCTATTATTACTTTCTGAGAAAAAAAGTCTCCATTTTATATGATCTGCTGTTTTAAATTACATACACCCACTCTTTCTTGTTCACCTTTCTTTAGCCTTTATTATTCTCTGCTCTAATTTCCTGTTTAATCGTCCTAGTCATTTAATGGCTAGACTCCCTGAAGGTGAGGGATATGTCTAATGCTCTTTGCTCCTCAGGACCTAGTCCATACTTGGCGAGAGGTATACTGTATTTTCAGTTATTTTTAAGTGAAAAAATAACACTCAGCTTGATATTTAATGTCCTAATGATGCCTAATGAGGAGCAATGGCATTCCTACATTTACTGCCCTGTTACCCCAATGATGCCTAATGGGGAGCAATAGCATTCCTACATTTACTGCCTGTTATCCCAAGACCCTCTCATCTTTCTGTCACAGTTCTTCTGTAACAATACAGAAAAGTGACTTTCTGTTTTTTTGAGACTGGGGGTCTTATCTCTTCTCACCACCTGATGATGTTATCTCCGAGCAAGTTACTTGTAAGAGGATTAGTTTGGACATTGAGTTAGCAACGTGGAACTTTCCAAAGTTGAACTCAGGCCCACGGGAGTGGGACATAGTGAGTAGACCTGGCGTACTTTCAATTTCTCATTAATTATTACCCAGATGATCCTGGGCAGACCAGTTCCTCCTGAACGGAAGTGCAATTTATATCTTTTCTGCATTTCTTGGCACCTTAGCTGATAGTTATGGTGGAAACAAATAATTTCATTATTTGGCAGTTGAGTTGAGATAACAGCAGACATCAGTGAATTCTTTACTCTGGGCTCAAGGCGACAACCGGGTCTGCCGCTGGGTTTATGAAATGTGTTTCCCTTTTAAACCTGAGAATGCACATGCAGAACGTTCTTGAATACATGCTAAGGAACTGACGGATGGCATCTCCTTGAAACACCATGGCAGGCTGCATTGGGAGGAGAAACTACATTCCCTGTTTAATGTCAGTGGTTATTAGAACAGAATTACTTTTTCATTGATTCCTTAAAACTGTGGTTGCTCTTGTATAGCAGGTGCTAATCGTCTGTTCATTTAATCAAGAGGGGCATGTCCCATGCTCTCCTGTGGGGCATGTGGTCTTACGTTCCAGCCAGCCAACAACAAAAACCCAAAGCAGTGCCTACCAGAGCACAGCATATTTAAAATTCAAATACTTATGCAGAAGCAGCAGGTGTGAAGCAGGAAACACACCTGACCCATTTTCTCCGTGCCGTGTGCAGGTGTTCGTCAAATGTCCTCTTTAAACTAGGCGATTGGTGTTTTAGATGCTAAACACTAAATAATGTGTATCAGCAAGACAGTTGTTGCTTCTTAACCAAATGAGAGCATTAATATCAAAAGAGTTTTTGACATCGGCCTGGCGTACAGAGGTCCCGGGTTCTATTCCAGGCCAGGGCACACAGGAGAAGCGCCCATCTGCTTCTCCACCCCTCCCCCTCTCCTTCCTCTCTGTCTCTCTCTTCCCCTCCCGCAGCCGAGGCTCCATTGGAGCAAAGATGGCCCGGGGGCTGTTCTGTTGATACCGCACAGGGCAGGGTTTTCCATCATTTGAGTGAAAGCCTGTGATGATTTTACACACACACACACACACACACACACACACACACACACACACACATACACACACACACACGTGGCCAAAGTAGGTTTATAGGTTTATAATTGTTCATATGAAACAATAATACAATAATGAATATACAATAATGCAAAAATAATCTCTGTGTTTTGTGTATTCACAACTATAAATGCACTTTTGGTCCACCCTGTGCATTCGACATTGTGTATATCATAACATCATATATGTATGTAAACACTGTTGAGCAAATAGACACCGTGATCTCTGGGTGTGCAGGCAGAATGGGTATGCTGCAGTTTATCAACCACTTTCTCCAGCACGGTGTGTCTGTTTAAGGGCGATTGGTCTCCCACACTCCACACCCCTGAGGAGCAGGTTAGTGGTCATTTAATCTTGCATTTTACTTGTTGTTGGTAAAGCTCTGTGCAATTACTACAAGCACAGAAAGTACCACTGTAATTAACATAACCCGGCATCCACTGTAATTGAATTCATTTGTTATGTGAAATAGGATGATCATCCAGTACATTTAAGTCCTTTATTATTCCTGCATGTTTATTCACAACCTGTATAAACACCTGTATTATTTTATCAAATAATTAAATTTGAATTTTATTTTTTTTTTTTGTATTTTTCTGAAGCTGGAAACGGGGAGAAACAATCAGACACTCCCGCATGCGCCCGACCGGGATCCACCCCGGCACGCCCACCAGGGGGTGATGCTCTGCCCCTCCGGGGCGTAGGACCAGAGCCACTCTAGCGCCTGGGGCAGAAGCCAAGGAGCCATCCCCAGCGCCTGGGCCATCTTTGCTCCAATGGAGTCTTGGCTGCGGGAGGGGAAGAGAGAGACAGAGAGGAAGGGGGGGGGGTGGAGAAGCAAATGGGCGCTTCTCCTATGTGCCCTGGCCGGGAATCGAACCCGGGTCCCCCGCACACCAGGCCAACCTCTACCGCTGAGCCAACCGGCCAGGGCCTAAATTTGAATATTTTAATGTCATTTATTCCACACTATTTTATTAGAAGGAGTACCTTTTTTTCTAAGACAGCTTATTGAGAGTTGAATAAATGAAATAAATTGACTAGAACTTACTTTTGACATAGTTTTTAAAATTTAATACAACAATTATATATTTGCTTGTATATCTTTCCTCTTTCTGGACACATACCCAACCATCTGTCCAGTTACCTAATTATTGAAATTACTCTAAAAAGATTATGTTTCTATGTTACATTCTTGTAGCCCCACAAATCCCTTAAAGTCAATGAAACCTATACTTAATAGATGATAGATTTAAAAATTATTATTGCATTATTTTTAATAATGCACTCTAATTAAAAGTAAAGCAAATGAAATACAAAGGGTTCATTGAGTTACAAAAAATTAATTTCCAAAAAATAATTTTAACTTTTCAAGTGCCATTGAGATACAATTTTATATTAATTTTTGATGTACAACATGGTGATGAGACATTATGTAACTTACGAAGTGATCATTGGATGAGTCTGGTGCCAATCTGACGCTGTAAATAGTTATAATATTATTGACTACCGTATTTTTCACTCTGTAAGACGCACTTTTTTCTCCCCAAAAGTGGATGAGAAAATACCCGTGCATCTTATGGAGCGAAAAATATGGTATTTTATTACATCTTTTAACACACCATTTGGTTCAGAATATTTTTTTTTCTTATTTTCCTCCTTCAAACCCAACATGTCGAAAAATATGGTATATTTCCAATGTTGCGCTTTACATGCCATGACTGTTTTTATCTCTGGCAGTTTGTACTTCTTAATCCCTTCACTTTTTTACCCATACGCCCAACTTTTCTCCCATCAGTTTGTTCTTTGTTATCTATGATTTTTTCTGTTTATTTTTTTTATTTGTTTTAGATTTTGTATATAAGTGAAATCATATGGCACTTTTCTCTCTCTTGCTGACTTATTTCACTTGGCATAATGTCCCCTAGGTCCATTCATGTTGTTGCAAATGGCACAATGCCATTCTTTTTAATAGAGTAGTGTGCCATTCTTTATCCACTCGTCTATCGATGGGCACTTGCGGGTTGCTTTAGTATCTTGGTTGTAAATAGTGAGCAATGAACATAGAGGTACAAATAGCTTTTTGAATTAATGTTTTGTATTTCTTTGGATAAATACCCAGAAGTAGAATTGCTGAGTCCTATGGTAGTTTTGTTTTTAAGTTTTGAGGAACCTCCATACTGTTTTCCACAGTGGCTGCACCAATTTACAATCCTACCAACAGTATTCAAGGGTTCCCTTTTTTCCTCCTCTTCACTAGCTTTGAGAACTTTTATACCATGTCTAAAGATGACTTTTTTTGGTTTGTCTCTCTTTAGTTGTAAGAGTTCGGGTGTTTGAGAGAGCTTCCTCAGAGAAATGATCGGAACGGTTTCAGTGACATGCGTGTAAAACTGGTGAATCCTTGGACTCCTGCCCAGCTTCAGAAGTCTCTTCTGACCAGACCTTTCTTACGGTATGGTGTTCTCCAACCCTGATCATAGATATAGAATTACTACTACAAAGCTTTTCCATGTGTCACAGATCTGTTCTCTTTATCATAATGGTAATTTCATCTCATTGGCAATCTGGTCCTAGTTATCAGGTATCACTTATTTTCTTATTTTTTCCCTGTGTCTGGTGTTGCTTTCTGTGGGAGACTTTGATGAACTATGTAAACCTGTGTCAGGAGTTCAATAAGGAGCATCGCTAAAGAAGTTTTCATTCCCATGTTATGTATTATATCACAGTGTTGATTGAATAAGCTTGGTCTGTAGAGTAAATATATGGCATAGTATATGGTATGATATGGTTTCGTAATAGAGACACAGATAAAATATTATGTGACTCCCAAGATGAAATAATTACTTGATTTAAAAATAATGAGGGGTTCCAATGATAATGTAGTACCTGGGCTGAGTCTGTGAAGGGCTTAGCATGGATCAGCCCGGACAGCACCCACCTGAGCACGGCTGCTCTGTTGCTACCACCCTGACATCCTCACTGACACCACCATCGTTTACAACTGAAGCCCACATACAGGGCTGGCTTCACATTGGGATGATGTCTCATCCGACCCCCAGAATCTTAAGAAGGCACTAGAGATTCATATCTCCCATGATTAGTAGTCTTGCATTATCAAAAGATGTGAACAGCAAGAACATGCCAGTGTCATCATCTTCCCCAGTTTAGCCACTGGATGAAATCTATTCTCTTCAGTGGCAAGTGGCATCCTCAGACATGGAGCTTCTCCACAATGAAAAAAGTGTTTCTATTTCGTTCTGCACCATGCAATGCTTGAACAAAAAGCATCACCCAAATTCTTACCTTTACTACAGCATTACTAGGTTTGATGGGGTAAACCTTGATGTATTTATTGTATGTGCGTGGGAAGAAAAGATGGGACAGAGTAACTGTGAGATAAGGAGAGAGGGAATGCTGTAGCCAAACTGCACCTTGAATGAATCAGAGATTTATAAAGGGCTAGACCAAGGCCAGCTCAAAGCCTTGTGGGGTTTTCAGGGCAAAACAAAAATGCCCAGTCCTTGGTGAAAAATTATTAAATTTCAAAATGATGACAGAAGAGCATGAAACCAGGTTGGGGCCCTGTTGAGCTGAAGCCCTGGGTGGACTGCACAGCTCCCAAGCCCAGGAAACATCTAGAATTAGACTAAGGATCCCAGAGAGCAACTGTAAGAACATTAGAACAAGCTTTATCTAATATAGTAAAAAAGGGTCCATATTCGTTCTCCGAATGCCCAAATGAAGGGGAAGGGCAGTCCAACAATATGTGTCATAAAGAATGCGTATGCATGAGGAGGAGATTCTGATGGAATTCAGAGTCTCTGAGTATGTAAAAAAGGCTCTTCATACATCTAGAGCAGTGGTAGTCAACCTGGTCCCTACCGCCCACTAGTGGGCATTCCAGCTTTCATGGTGGGCGGTAGCGCAGCAACCAAAGTATAAATAAAAAGATAGATTTAACTATAGTAAGTTGTTTTATAAAGATTTATTCTGCCAAACTTAGTGAAAATCAGACATAAAGTACTTGGTAAATAATTATAATTATATGCTTTAACTTGCTGTAACTTTGCTTTATAAATTTTATAAAGTAAAGTTACTTCCCTACTTTATAAGTCACCATTACTGTGGAACCGGTGGATGGTTAGAAAATTTTACTACTAACAGAGATACAAAAGTGGGCGGTAGATATAAAAAGGTTGACTACCCCTGATCTAGATCATGAAGTGCTTGTGTGCTAACACTAGTGTTTTCTTAATCACAAAATTCTAGTAAAATTTGACCCCTAAGATAGTATATTTACAGTCATATAACTGAAAACATAATTGCTTTTTTTTAAAGAACAATGACCCTACGTTGATAAAACTGTTTCATTGCACAATGTAAGAAAATATTTTATTTTTTTCAACACATGAGAGAATGAAAATTTTAATGGTTTGTTATTGTAGTTGTTTTTATAACACCTGAGCTAAATCATTGAGCCAGTGAAAATGGTAGACCTTAATTAGCTATTTAGATAGAAAATATTATCATATTCTAATATGAAGTAAGAGCCTGAAAAATGGGGTCTTTAAGTAATCTCCGAGAGCATGAAACATTCAGGGAGCCTAATTAGCTGTTTCCTATCTGAGATGCTATAGTGAAGAATTTTGGAACAGTTCTGTGAGTGGAGTAAAGATTTTCCTAGTGTCTATAATAAAAACAATTATAAGAAGTGAATAACATTGAGCAACAGAATATTTAATCAGGGCTTTATTGTTATGCAAAAAGGTCACCAGAAGGTCTGTTATTAAATATACACCTTTCTTCAAGACACTCAAACCAAAGAAATGCAAGAGGAAGCAGGATTTTACCAACCAATTAACAAATGTACAGTTAGTCTGAGAGCAGCGCTGTTTGCTAACAGAAACCCAATTTGGTTTCATTGATTATATCCTTATTTCTATCCTTAAGGTCATTATAGGCTTGCTATATTTAATTTTCCCGAGGCTGTTTGGGGACTGAACTGTTACAGCTCTAGAAGTTGAAAGCGTTATTGTGAAATATAGAGGAAGCAAAATTATGATGTTGTAGTGTCATTATTCTGGAAGCAGACTGAACCAAAAGAGAGGCTGCTTTAGTTAATCCTAATTGATAGTCTCTCAACACCATGAGAACAGGTTGTTTTCTTTTAACACCAAGTGTTAAATGGACCCACCCCTTTATGCTGTAAGGTAAATAAAACCCCTGTGAGTGCTGTTTGACTTTTTTAAAATATGATATATACTCATTTTTGGGGAGTTTAAATGAAAAATAAGCTAGTGTGGGAAGTAAAGGGAAAAGACACAAGTAACTGGAAATGGTGGCTCTGATCTCATATCTTCCACGGGCAACAGTTTTTACTCCAACAAATTTATTTATTTATTTATTTTGAATGACTTTGAATTATTTCAGAAAATAAGAATAAAAAAAACAGGCCAAACTGAACACGATCAAGTCGTTCTATGCCTTGCGTCTAGCATCTACTATTGTTAAAAGCAAACAAGTTGTAATTGTTCATCTTCTTTATTAATATGCTCTGCCTTCTATGAAATATTCTCCACATTTTTGTGTCTATAAATGATTATCCATTATCCAGATGCCTTCAGATTTTCCTAACTGATTTAAGCATATTCTTATCAGATAATTTCTCCAGTCTATTTATTTCATTTAATTTTTCTCTCTTACATTTCTTAGTTTTAAGATTTATATTTTGGTACTACCTTTTTTATTTTTACTAAACAACTCATTATATTTTTACTGGGTTTTTTTTTAGCTTTATGACCGTGTAATGGACAAATAACAATTGTACATATTTAACACGTACAATGTCCTATTTTGATCTATGCATAAATTTTGAAATGACTACCACAATCAAGCTTGTTAATGTGTCCAGCGCCTCACATAGTTCCTATTGTGCTAGTGGTGATATCCACATGTGTGTCCCCAAGAACCCACCTTGTGCAGCACAGACCTGGAGTGGGAGAGGTGGGGAGAAGCCAGAGCAATGGGGGGGGTCCCCTGTCTCAGCTCTTGAGAAGCTTCTGTAAGAAATGACCAAGGCTGGATTCTATTCTCACTTTGTAGGTCATTGTGAGATTATATATATATATCTCCCAAACTTTCCTTCCAGTTGACATGCGGAATTTATTTTGTAGAAAAACAACATATATAAGAATGCTACAAATAGCCCTGGTGGGTCTAAAATACTGTCTATAAAAATGACAGTTGCTCATAACGACAACACTGAGACATTCAAAGATACGCAGAAAGTCTACGCTAATGTATTCTGTCAAACCATTAGCTCGGTTGACGACATTTAGATTTGTATGCATACACTATATGGAGCCCTTTTTATTCTCTGTCTCTGTCACGCACAGTTTAGGAGCAGCCCTGGCCTGCTATGCATTCAACATACCGCACGCAAACATGAACAGGACCACAGAAGTAACTCCTCGATGATGTGTGAACAGATAGAAAGCAGGAGGCAAATACCAGCCACCAGTCTGGAGAAAATCTGAGATTCCACTGGGGAAACATAGCAAGGTTTATCTACTGTGATGGTTACCCTCACATGTCAACTTGACAGGGCTCAGGGAGGTCCACATAGCTGGCAGGACAATCTTTCCACGCATGTCTATGACAAGTGGAAAACAAACCCGTAACTTTAACTGACAATACTTATTAATACTAAGTAGAGTGAAAGGAGAGATATGAGAATAACGTAGAACATTGTATGGCATTTAAAACACCTACATATATGATGTAAATTAGGACATGTCACAATATTGCCTATCCTATTAAAGACACGCTGCTCTTATAAATTACCTAAGTGAATTACCTAAATGGAAGCCGACACATACACGTTTACTCTTCGAGCTTATTGCCCAAGTCTGAAAAAATATATATAAACAGACTAGCACTTGAAAGAAAGAGCCTATCATTAGCAAGGAGGAAACTCACTGCCAGTCCAGGCTGGCGCGGTGGTTTTAATGTCTGTTTCCCGGAAGCCCGGGTAAACTGGGAAGTACGCTGGAGCGGAAGTCATTCTCGTTCTTAGATCTGGAAATTCAAGGAGCTGTCTCACAGCACAGAGAGGAAAACATTGAGCAAAAATTCTTCCTGAGTTTGTTGACTGCAGTTTTTTTTTTTTTGAGTTCACATTTATAAATATTTATCCACCTCCTTTAAACCCTGCAGTTTCTGAAATTCTCGACTATTTTCTGTCTTAGAAATTTACAGTTCAGGCTTTCCCTGAGTGTCTGTGTGGGTTGGTGCTTTCAATAAAATGTGAGTTGGCAGTCGCAGGGTGCTTAGGTAGAGACCCGGACAGAGGCTAAATGGGGCAATGCCTTTTGCCCTCTCTGTTATTGCTCATAATCCCCACTGGAATAGGCAGGAGCACCGATCAGTCACTGTCACCATACTTTCTAAGCTGCATTTGTTCACAAACGGGACAAATACACCATGCTAACTTCCGCCATTTCATACATCAAAGCGTTGTGTTCAGAAAATACAATGATTTGTTTTAAAAATTGTTCGCTTTATTAAATCATCCTTTGTTCCCTCTACTTCTTAATGGATTGAAGGATACTTTTGAGTACCCAGTTCCAGAATCCTCTCCCCCTGCATAGTCTTATATGTTCTCTCCGAAGTTTTCAGTCATTTATTTAACAAACACAGACAGGGCGTCTGTCAAGAGCCCGCTGCCATGATGGGAAATGAAGCTAGAGCTGGGGAGGAAAGGTATTTATGAAACTTTTAGCATTGACAAGCTTAGGTTCAATATGGAGAAATAAACACTCATCAAAACATGATGTTGAGTATGCTGTCATTTTTAGAAAAGTGTTATGTATCTCTAGAAGTTGCTTAATGATTGGTAGGTTTGGATTCTTTGAAAGTCTGTAATTTTTTAGGAAAACCAGTGACTTGGGGAGGAAGGGATTCTTATTGTCATTCGTACACACTACGGTACCTTTGATATTTCTTATACGTATGTGTATTATTAACCCATTTTAAATAAACTGTTAATAATACAAATTAGGACAAAAATACAATTTTGGATGCCATGGCAGCAGATATATAAGTTCCCCTTGAAACACATTTAGTCAGGGAGGTTTCTTAGAGGAAAAGCGTCTTGTGTATAAGATGAAATTGTAACGCATGCTTAGGAGAAAGGTACAGAATATGATGAATGAATTGTTGGACACTAGGGAGAAGGGCCAGGAAAGAGAAAACTTCCTACAGCGACAAGACCTGCAGGCTGGGGGATAGAAGGAAATAAAAGAATGTGACAATGAGGCAATGAGGCAGGTCCAATGAGAAATTGTATAATCTGTCAAATGTGCAATACATACCATTGTATGCACAGTGCAAAGAAAAATTACAGACCCATGGCCTTCATGAGATTAGACACAATGGCCTTCATGAGCTTATATGCGGAAATTCTTAACAAAGTATTCATAAACAGAATTCAGAGATATATAAATAGAATCCTGCATCCCAGCTAATTGTAGTGTATCTTTCAAATGCAAGGCTGGTTCAATATTTGATAGTAAGTCCATGTGATACACTGTATTAACATGCCTAAGGAGAAAAGCCACATGAGCATGTCATTGCTGCAGAAAATACACTTGAAAAATTCAGCACATAATTTGGATTAAAGCTCTACAACGGAGGAATACTTTCTCAACAGAATACATAGTACTTACAGAAAATTCTACGGTTAATACTATACATAATGTGAGAGACTGAATGTGTATGGTGTATAAAATGCACCTTTTACTTTCTAAACAGTGAGTTCTTTTTTTAAATAAAACATTCTCTTTGACATTTTTAAACCACTAGGAAATCATATTTGCAGCGATTACTTTCTGGCCTTTATGAGGAATCATTTGAAATTCATAAAAAACGGTGGCCTTGGTTTGAGAGGTGATCAGACATTCAGAAAAGAAGGCCCTGCTTTCTGAAGATTCAACCTCCTCCTTTGGTGCTGCCATATTGTCTGCCTGGGTGGCACACTCTCCCCTGGGGCCATATGTACCTTTCAGTACTTCTGACAAATAAGGGTGAAGAAGGGAGATTTTGTTCTGACAAATGGTGAGCTATATTACCAGTCCATTGGCATGAGTACAGACAAGCAAATGGATGTGGGGGCTGAGTAGAACTCAGGGAGAGAAGATAAATATTTGGCAATTTAATGTACAGTACATTTAGTATCATAAATCAGTGGGGGAAATGCATTATTGGTTAGGGAAGGATGTTAGTTGAAGGGTGGAAATAAAACCTTCCTACTAAGAGGTATAGGGGTGGATTCTCCATGCACCTAAGATCAAAACATGAAGGACAAAATAAGTTTAGTAGAAAAAATTAGAAGACAATATTATATATTTATGAGCCGAGTGGGGGAAATAGCATCTTGAGCAAAACTTTTCAATCCCAGAACACATGGCAGAAATTGGTGGATGTGATTAAAACAAAGTCACAGCTTTATTATATTCTACAGGAGGTGTGAAAATGATCAAGGATGTCTACCTCCACACGAAAGTTATATGCAACATTGATGGGACCCGACCACATTATCCATAAATACTCTGCTAACCTCTTCTGAACCCACTCTGCAGGTTCTGATCCTTGTCCCGACAACGACCCACAGAACTATAAAATGACAGGGCTGGACTAGGTACCTTGAGAAGGTCTCGTCTATTCCCATGGTGGCAGAGCCTAGGACTCCAAGGTTAATTTCGCAGAAAGCGTTTTTATTAACGTAATTTAAAATTTTTAAATGATGAATTTCTACGTAAAGAAAACCAACTAGCCAAAGGATATTGACACAATACTTCAAATATATGTATTAAAATGGAAATACAGAAATATGAACAGTTCTAACACATAAGCAATAGAATGAATGAAGGGAGTTCAGCTGAATGAGCTTATTATATTAGCTATCTCACAGAGATGGTGTGGGCCACACTGTCTTCTTTTCTCAGATAGGCATTTTGTTGTTGATGTTCATTGGTATAGCAGGGATTCTCCATATTGGCACTATTGCATTTTGGGCTGGACAATTTTGTTGTTGTGGCAATTATCCTATTAAATATAGATAATTTCCTAGTATCCCTGGCTTCTACTCATTAGATTCCAATAAGTCTTTCCCTGGTTGTGACAACCAAAAATAATCCCGGCTATTGATTACCAAATGTCCTCACAAGGCACAGAACGACCCTTCATTCTTGACTATTTGATCATACACACATATACTACATGATTATAGATATAGACATTCTGTGTCAAAGAAGCCTTCACCAATAGTTTCTTTAGAGTCCTGTGTTCAGTATTACTCTACATCATTATTATTGCACATATTAGTCATGCTCTAACAGATATGAATAGGAACAGGAGATTATTCTAACTTACACAGTTTTCCTTCTTGTCCGTTCGTGACATCATCTTCTGTTCTGTACGCTAAGAGTTATCAATCTCTGGAGTAAATGCAGAGACGCTGACAAACCCCAAACTTAAGGAATAAACACACCACCCTGCTCTGTGTGTGCGGGAGCTTTTCTGCCATTGCCGGCGAGAGCATGAGGTGTGACGGCCCCTCCATTATGCCTTCTCAGAGATGTGGCTTCTGACCCACGAGGGAGGGAGAAAGGCAGTCAAGGTGACACTTCCTGCTGCATCACCTTGAGTGACAGGTGGCCTGTCACACCCTCCTGTTCTACATCCCCTTCCAGACTTCAGGTGCATTGCCAGTTAGATTCTATTTAAACCGACAGTTAGTGACCTACCCTCCTGTGGCTCCTGAGTCCTCTTGCTCTGCCTGTGTCTTGTCTTGGCAGCAGGACCTGCTCACTGGCCTGAGGTGGGAGCTCACTCTGCAGTAAAGTAAATATTTCTTACCATTTTAGGGTTATTTTATAGGAAATTACTTCTGCCTGTGTTCTGACACATTTTACCATATATTCTGACAGACTGAATTAACTAAAATTTCCTTTCAATGCTATAGGTATTTTACTCTCCTGTCTCCAAAGGGTGCATTCTTCTCACCTAGACAAAATTACTACTCTTGGAGAATTCTCCTGCTAGTGCAACAAACACTACAATTTTCCTGGAAGTTGGAAGTCTAAACACAAGCCGTAGACAGTATGATCTGGAATTTATTTACAGACAAATACTGCATGTGCTCTCACCGTACCTAAATTTTGAGAGATGTAACATGTATTGTTATGTAAATATAAATTTAAAATAAAAGTAATGTTTTTTAACATATTAAGTTTACTTATTTTTCAAAAGTCTTAAATGTGTTATAAAATATTAAAAAAATAAAAAAACTACAAAAAAATTACAATATCCAGCTCTCCAGGGGTAAAACCTGTTAACAAGTTGGTTACAAGTCTTTTCAGACATAACATATACACACATATGCTCACCTATTTTACAGAAATAGGTGCATAATGCACATTTTGTTATACAAATGAATTGTTATACAAATTCATTTTTAAAAATTCAACAATAAAACATGGTCCACTATCCATACCAATGGATATACCTTGGTATGGATAGTGGCAGTATTCTGTGGTAGAATTTCTTTTCACTTTTGACATATGGGGGAAAAGTAAGAGGTTATCAATGATTCTAAATATTCTTAGCTGATCTACATTTCTCAAAACCTCTTTAAGTCAAGGTTGACTGTAGACTTTTTTTTTTCAAAGGGTTCTTTTCCGATGGATAGCACCCAAGGGACACTGAGCAGATGAGCAGACACGCTCTGGGTGAAGTAGTGGCTGTCTTCTCTGACCCGCAGTTGATGGACGGCCGGAACCCCGGGGAGTCCCTGTGAGAAAGGCTTAACCTCAAGGAGTGAGCCATTATTCTTTGCCCTTGTGACTGTTTTCTCTTCTTACTAAATTACTTCCAAACTATCTGAAATATGACTTTAAAAGCATGTATTTGATTCAAACAAGATGTAGGTAGATATATGATTGGCCCTTTCTAAATCCTTATCAATGAACATTACATAATTTACATAAATAAAAAGTTAAGAACATAATATCCTATGCAATCATGTGTTTTTCTTTTGTAAAAGTTCGTGAACGTCTTATTTATACTTCGTGAGATAAGAACAGGATCAACAGGGTTTTCAGTATAACCAAAGACTATTTATTATTTCTAATTTCTACCCTTTTTTTCTGCTGGATGTCTTCATATTGCCCCATTTTATGGAGATTTATACATTGTCTCTGTTTTGCACTGAACTGTGTCCCCTTTCATTTCCTTACGCTCTTTTCAAATTCGACTCTTTGTGATGGAAAATATTATTAAATATATATATATGTATGACTTGAGTCTACTGAACTACAGTCATCAGAGCAACAATTTAAGACTATCACAAGCCTAATTGCTAAAACAATTGCGATGACAGCCTGTGAATAAAGCAAAAACACCCATATAAACAAACAAGCAAAATATGAACACCCAGCCCTCCAGTCCCCGAGAGGCTGCGGTGGTGAAGGGCTGTGGTGAAGGCTCGAAGCTGAAACAGCCGCTCCAAAACATCCCGGGAAAAATGGTGAACCCAGGGCCCTGGTTTTTACTGTCTCGGGCAAGTTTTAATCCTGTTTGTGCCAACCTAGACAAGTCTGTGGCTACTGCCAGGAAAGGGAAGTTTTGTGCCAGATTAAAACAGCGTTGCCCCCTAGAACCCGCACCTGTCCCAACTTTGAGATGACTCTAAAAAGAATAAAAAGGGGGGAATTATATTTGTTGTACGGTTTCACTGAGTATTTTGACATGTGGGCAGATGTTTGATAGTAATTTTTAATAGCAGAAGGATGGAAACAACCAATAATTATTATAATGTGGCAGTAGGAGTTGTCATTTTTAAAATGAGGAAGTAAGGACAAAAAGCTTCACATAGGACAGGACGTGTGTGGTGGACAACTGGCCAGTTCTAAGGACGTGGGCTGCTGCTATGTCTTGGCTCCCAGGAGGGTCAGGGAATGGAAGTGATGAGCGAGGTAATCCCAGAACTGTCTTGCAGGGGACCTCAGGGACCGCTGGTGTGGAACCACCCTGGGGAGGGGTGGCCTGACCTGGACATCACCCCAGAGTCTCCTCGGGAGGCTCCTCAGGGACTCCCTCGTTCCCATAACAATAGCATCGTAATGATTGGAAGGCATTCAGGACAAGCCACCCCGAAGGTGCCACTGCGGTGTGTTGACTCTTGAGTTAAATGCACTTGGAAATGACGACTACAAGGAACACACCCTGACCTTCCTCTTTCCTTAAAAGCGGGAAAGGAGATGTTCATGCTAAGTGTGTCCTCCCTTCTCCGGAAGGAAGGGAGGGCACAGTGTATCATCAGGAAGTTGAGGAAATGCTGCATGAATTACTGTTGAAGTCCCTCCTCCCCTCCCTTCCCCACAGAGGTAGTCATCCTGCCTCTGTCACCTCCCCTCGCCCTACGGAACATGACAGCAGGTGTGTCTCACTGCTTCCTTGGCCATTCCTTCCTGATGGGGGACTCCACAATGTCGCATAGAACACTGAAGATGTTAGCAGGCTTTTCTCCCGTTCACCGGCTCTATGTCACTTTGATTCTGTGACCCGGTGACAGAGAACCCTCAGAGGGCCAAGGGGAAAGTGTGTCCTCACCTACAGGTTATTCCACTCCACTCCACACCTCGCACTCCACGCCCATCTATCGCATCCTCCTCCATGGGAGGAGGCCAGGGCCTTCCACGCCAGGGCCCAGGGTGGTTAGCTAAGTTAACGCCAAACTCCAGCACATGAGAAAGAACAGAGAATGCTTAGAGGGCGAGGTGTTGGAGAAAGGCTCGGTCTGTCTACATATTCAAGGCGGGGACAGAAAGGACCGCATCTGAAAAACTGGGCTGAGGGCTGGGCCTGTCCTGCTGTCTGGCAGGCAAGAGTCTAAGCCCAGTGTGGCCTCAAGAATTGAGTAGTGACAACGTGGGATGGAGTGGGTTAATGAGATTCCAGCGTTGGGTTCTATACAACTTGCCCTTTTAGGGGCTAGAGTCAAGAACCTTAGTCATTCTCAATTTGCAGTCATTTTGAAATGCATCATTCTTTTTTTTCCCCATTGAGTTACATTTGACTTATGACGCTGTGTAAGTTCAAGCTGTAGAAAGAATCGTTTTGATGCATATTGCAATATGATCACTGCCGTAGCATGGCTTCCACCTCCACCACATCCCATAGCTATCATTTCTCCTTTGTGGTGAGTGCATGTGTGATCTAGGCTCTTGGTGACTTTGAGGTGTGTAGTGTTGTATCGTTAACTGTGGTCACAATGCTGTGCATCCAATCTCCAGAACTCACTCATCTTCTACCCGCAAGTTTGCACCCTTTGACCTTTGTAGATTAGGACGCAACTCCTGCAGTAAACCTTTACAGAAGCAGAGGCTTTGATCAAGTTCTCTTCTTAAGCACCCATGTGCTAGAAACGCCCCAGGCCCGAGACTTCTAGCTGTGCAGTCTGTGACCTCACATGTCGTGGGATGCTGAGAACTTACATTGGGTTTAATTATAGGTGGTAGGGGACGTCACTCCCTCAGGAAGTCCAAGCTGTCGGAATGAATGGATGCAGGCAGAGGAACTCGTGCCCGAGGCACTCTGTGGATGCAGTTCTTGTCGCTGCTTACAGAAACCCCGAGGGAGTTCCGGGTGTGCCTGTCTGCAGGCTGTGGGAGAGGCCATCCGGTAAGGCCAGGCCTGCAACCAGGTGAGAAGCAGCAGTGACCAGCCTCCTGATTGGGAAAGGAACAGCTCATGGATTGTTGTTGGCTTTCAAAGGTCCAGAAAGGTTAGTTGAGTCAATGGAGAGAGAGCTGATGGAGGAAGGCAGGGAGTCCAGGGTCTGTGAGCTTAAGAATGGACATTAAACCATGCGGTGACACTTGGGCCAGTAGTGACAGCAGCCTTTAAGGAGAGGGGGGACTTCTTCCTGCAGCCTGAGGAGGGTGGGGGAAGGAGAGGCAGAGACAGCTATGGTCCGATCCAGTAAAACCTAGCAGTAATCCAGGTGACTGAAGGGAGAGAGAGAGAGAATAGGGGAGGAAAGGAAAATGAGAAAAATACTGGCAAGAAAGAATAGCAGGATCTCCAACAGAGGCAGACGTAAAAGGGCATATCCTGGCGACGGGTGTCTGTGGTTGTCGTGTGGTTTGTAGACTCGCCGATTTGGGTTTTTTGGAGCTAGCTGATTAGAGCAGCCGATGTTTCCAGGGAAGAAGGCTCAGCTTGGTAGAAGTTCCGGCCACAGGGAAAACCCCAGGAGATAAAACTGCCTCAGCTTACTGTCTCAAGTCACGCACGGCTGGACAAGTTCCAGGACGAGAGAAGAAAAGGGAAGTTGAGTCTTATCTACTTGTCTCTGAGTGAATAGGTCATGTTTTTCATTGAGATTATTAACTAAAGGTATGTGTACTTGCTTTCTAGTGCTGCTATAGTAAATGACCATACAGTGGGTAGTCTAAAGAGCACAAATTTATTATCTTACGGTTTCATCAGTCAGGAGTTCAGCATGGGTTGGTTGACAGGGCTGGGTCCCTTCTTGAGTCTCAAGGGGAAAATCAGTCTCCTTTCTTTTCCAGCATCTAGAGCAGGGGTCAGGAAACTTTTTGGCTGAAAGATTCATGAACGCCACATATTTTAAATTGTAATTCCATGAGAGCCATACAACAACCCGTGTACTTTACTCATTATCCAATAAAAATTTGGTGTTGTCCCAGAGGACAGCTGTGATTGGCTCCAGCCACCCACAACAATGAACATGAACGGTAGGAAATGAATGGATTGTAATACATGAGAATGTTTTATATTTTTAACATTATTATTTTTTTTTTATTAAAGATTTGTCTGCAAGCCAGATGCAGCCCTCAGAAGAGCCACATCTGGCTTGTGAGCCATAGGTTCCCGACCCCTGGTCTAAAGGCTCTGACATTCCTCTGTTCCTTTCACTCAAAGTCAGCAAGGTGGCATTTTTTTTTTTTACCATTCTTTTATAGTGACATTTCTGTGACTTGCTCTTAGAAGGGATTGGTTCTTTAAAGATGGTGAACTTGGCCCCAGCAGGATAATTTAGGCTAAACTCCTCTTCTCTGCATCCTTAACCTTATTCATATTGCAATGCCTCGTCTATGATACAATGCAATATTTTTACCTTTTTCTAGGATGAGAACTGAACTTTGGGAACCAACAGTGTGTATGACTCTGCCTACTTCACTTTGTAATAAGAACTTTTTCTCTCCACCTGTTAATGGATGAGGAGAAAACGATATTATTACAAATTGCTCTACCTTAAGTGTCTTGATGCATGAAAAATGACATATATTAAAACATTCAAATTTTATAACAAACCTGCAGGAGGACTGGGAATCACAGAACACAATAATGAGATCAAGAGGAAATGGCCTCTGTAGTCACAAATATGTATTTCACGCACAATTAAGTGAATACATTTCTTCTCCGAGTCTATCAGATACACAGTCCAGAAATGGAAGTCAGTGGTGACTTTCATTTCCATAAATTTTATGCAAGTGATGGCTCCTCCTTGCATTGAGAACATTTCTAGGTGAGCAGTCACCATTTTCATGAACTCATTCTTTCCATCCTTATCAGACAATTAAGCCTGGGAGTAGAATTTAAAACCAATAGCATCCCTTTCACTCTGTCCTTAATCTCTAATCAGGATGTTTCTGTATGTAGAATGAACTGTTGTTGTTGTTTTTTATAGGATAGCTTCTGTTTGTCTTTATATTCAGATTAAATAATGATTGGAGGTCAACTGCATTTAAAGAGTTCACTGGGACATTGAGCATCTTTACAACTGAATGTCGGTGGGTACAGGTTCAGGGTTGCACAGTGGAGAGGTCTGGATTTCTAGGATGTCAGACAAAGCCTGTAACAAAATCTCCATTGTAGCAACAACAACAAACTGTGACTCTTGACTGCTTTAGCAAAGTCCATGATTTGGGCATGAAATTTAAAGTGACACCAAGAACCTGAGATTGAGAAATTGGTGTGACGTTGAGGTTGCAATTCTCCATTTGGATTGATGGCCACTTGTGCATATAGGCGTGCGTGTGTTCTTCATTAAAACAAATGAGTTAACTAAATTATTCCAGCAAAATAACAAAACTTCTATCTTTCATTAGCAATGAAAAAAAAATGTATATTTCAGCAAACACCACCAAATCTGTATTTGTGATAACACTTTAGTTCCTTTGTTGGCTTAAGAGTTTTATAAAATAGGAAGATAATGTGGATGATAATTTGAGCACATATACACTGAGGAAATAGGAAAATAAATTTGAATCTATTAAATGAAGAAAATGCTGTTTAAAAAACAAAATATGTTTTCCTTTAGGATTCAAAGTTATTTACTGACATTTTATAGAAATAAAAAACAACTCATCTTTATTTATATAAGTTAGGAAATAGACCTCTATTGACCTGTCCAACAATAACATATTTAGACTAATAAAGGCTTGGTACACACACTTACTAATATCTAACTGAAAATTTTATTTGGTTCGTCCCATAAAGCTAATAATTTTGGACTCAGAATGATTCTCAATTTCTCTGGGAATGCCCCCTTGTGACTTCCCTGTATTTGGGAAGTTATGCTAATAAAAATAACAAAAAGCAACATTTTCAGTCAAGCTTTGAATTTGTTGAGATGATGGGTGTTAGAGGAAATTTGGGAATTAAAGAAGGTATCAAGGGGAGAACAGAGAGATTCAAGTTTATTCATCAAATTTCTCTACATTGTGTTTCATAACTAATTTATATTTAACTGTTGTTAGAAGGATATTATTTGAAACAGTGAGGATTAATAGCTCTCTTTTCCCAAGTGCAGGAAAGTTGTTGTTGAATTTTCTGTTCAAAACCCTTCGCACATAATTATATTCATGTTACATCATATATCTAAGTTACTGAGTGAGTTTATTTGACTATTTCTGGTTCTTATGCATTATACACCACTTATCCTGACCTCGCTGCAAATGGAGTCATTCAGAGAATGAACTTGAAGGAAATTCTGTCCTACGATCCAGCATGGTCTCATTCTTCCCTGGGTATGTGGCTGTCCAGAATTGTTTCTTCTCCTAGAGTCCAACTGGACTTCTCCATGGAAAAGGTCTACTTGTGTCCATATCTCACATATGTGGGGATTAAATAAACTGTGCATAAAAATGCCCTGAAAATAAACAGTCAACAAGTCACTACATTTCAAAAATGAATTTCAGTAAACAGCAATGAGATACTACTACGTACCTATTAGAATACCCAAAATCTGAACACTCACAACACCAACATAGAGTGAGGTGATAAAGAAATAAAAACTCTCATTCATTGGTGATGGGAATGCAAAATGGTACCTCCAGTTTAGAAAGCAGTTTCTTACAAACTAAACATACTACTTCCAGAAGATCTACCAGTCATGCTCCTTGGTGTTTACCTCAAGGAGTTGAAAAGTTACATTCATAGAAAAACCTGCACACTGATATTTATAGCAGATCTATTCATAATTGCCAAAGTCTGGAAGAAACTAAAATATTCTCTAATTGGTGAATAGATAAACATTGCTACATCTAGACCATGGAATAACATTCAGCACAAAAAGAGAAAGAGAGAGAAAGCTACCAGCGCTACCAATCCGTGAAAAGACACACAGGATATTTAAATGAATATTGCTAAGAAGTCAATCTTAAACCATTATATACTATGTGATTCCAACTATATGACATTCTAAAAAAGGCAAAACTATGGGGAGAAGAATATGATCAGTGATTCTAAGAAGGATGAGTAGATGGAGGACAGAGACTCTTTAGGGAAGTGAAAATAATCTTTATGATACTGTCATGATTGATGCATGGCATTATACATTTGTCCAAAACCATAGAACGTGCACTACCAAATGTGAACCTCAAGAAAACTGTATATTTGGGGAGATCATGATGTGTCCATGTAGGTTTTTAAATAGTAAAAAATGTACCATCTGGTGGGGATGTTGATATTGAACTGATTTATTTGCAAGGCATATGTAGGGCTAAGGGGTATAGAAGAAATCTCTGTTCCTTCCCCTCAATTTTGCCATGATCTTAAAACTGCTCCAGAAAAAAGTAAATCTTAAAAAAATTAAACATCACAAGAATTAAAATCTCTCTAAACTTTCTAAATCATATGAGAATATTTTTTATTATATCCACATATATCCAAATACAAATGCCATTAACCTAAAAATGAATTAAAAATTTGTGTTAGGCTGAGTAATTTGTGAATATTGATTTACTTTATTTCAGTGACTGTCTCAAATTATTTCTGTGCTTCCTCTTGAAAGATTTTCTATTAGTAGTAGCGTATTGCCATAAAAACACAGAAATTGTGCTAGATTACAGAGATCAGTTTTAGTATGCATAGGTTAACTTCAAGTTAATTCGTGTTTTCCCATTATGCCTACAGGAGAGATATGTGAATTTCCCTTTGCCACTGATCGGTTATGACTGGCTGTGTTTTTACAGTGAGCTTCCTGTGGTTAAGATATGCACTAACATGTTGTTGTATCCTTTCTCTCAATTGTCTGTTCTTCCCTTCTCCCAGTGAAACCCTGAATTCTAAATGACCATCTGTCTAGAGAGCTTGTGTTGTAGAAAGAACTGATTTATCTGCAAGGCACATCTTGGCAAGCATTCTTATAATTCATCCAAAGTTTCAAGTAAATGAAGGACTCTTTTATCATTCAGAGGATCAAATGAAAGTACTTCACATCACCTTGGGTCAATAACAAGAAGCATATAAAATATTTAAACTAGATGATAGAGCTTCAAACCCTGCCTTGTTCAGTTCTTCCCGCTCTCTCCCATGCATTGGCTAGAGGAGATGAGAACAGCGCCCCCTATCTGTATGCCCCATGTCAACACCTTCTTAAGAAAACCAACTGATAGAATGAACATTCAGACCCACAGACACAATAACAAACACACAAATGGCTAATTCGCTGAATACAATTATGTGGAATAAGTACCGTTTTAAAGGAAAACAGCACATTCATATTAACCATGTAAAGGATATTTTAAAACTATTCTGCCAGTATCAAACCTTGGTCTCAGAATGAAAAGAAAACTATAGCAATAGTCAGTTTGTGTTTCGGGTCATGTCTGTACTGGATACTTTATTTTATTAAAAAAAAACCAAACCATGTCAATAGTTAGATACCATAAATATGTTGGTTTCAAATATATACAGTACAGTTTTAAGGTAGTTCTGTAATACCTAGTGATGTTATTAGGGTAGGTAATTACTCAACTATGCAAAGTAGGTTAGCTAATAAAAAGGCAAATAATGCAGCCTCTTGTCTCTGTTTTGACATAAAGTTTTGGGTGGTGAGGACTAGAAAAGAGGTAGTTACAGTGTGATGGCAGAGCTTGAGATGGATATTAGAGGAAGGCTGGGATCAGGCACTGAAATGCCCTGGTACCTGGTTCAGGTCATATTTCAACCTTCAATATGCAGCCATATAAAAGAAATCCATGCAACCAAAGTGCTTCAGCACTAATAACTGAGTCTTGATCCAAAAAGACTGATTGACAGTGCATTGTTAGCAGCTGTAGTCTATTAGAAGAAGAAAGTTTGTGTCACAAGTACTTTTTCCCTTTGGGAAAAAAGGAATAGATTAAAAGAGGAACAAAATTTACTTCTATATATTTTTTATTTTTATTCGCTGCACCCAATGAATCACTCATTAGAATGAAAATACACTAACCTCTGCGTTTCAAAAAGTCGCTTACTCCCATTGACTTGCATCATGCCTAGGGATACTTAAAATAGGTTTCTCATTAATCAAATATTCTGGAAACCATTTTGCAATAATTCATTATCAGGGGATTAATTTAACAAAATTAGTGTTTTTCCATTAGGACGCCAGTTAGGGAAAACAGACCTATCTTCAGAAACTAGTATGAGGCATAGGAATTGTGACGAACAAGGAAGTGTCCAGTTTTATTGGCCCTGCTCACACTTCTCAGAAATGAAATGCCAATCACACTCAGATTTTCTGCTTCTGCCTCTATGAAAATGATTTCCATCCAGCCTTCATTTCCATTCTCATTGGCACAACTTATACATTTGTATACATTTAATTTTTTCCTGGACACTTTGAGATGCCCTATTTTACCTTCAATGTGTCAGGAAGCCATTTTTTTTTACCTGTGTAGAAATAATCATAATGATAAACAAGATTAAGAGAGAATTTATATGACATTTCATTACATATATATATATATAAATTTATATGACATTTCATTACATAGCTATCTATTTTATATATTAATCCATAAGGCAAAACATACGTTAATAACATGTTAATAATCACATCATTAAGTGACACAACTAAAATATAAAACTCCATTCCTTGTTACATGCAATGCATTCATTCAACATATATTCACTTCGTACTAGAAAATTTTATCGGTTCCAGGGATATGAGGATGACATGCAACATTTCCTTCCTTTGTAGAGTTTATGTGACATTTTGATACTATATTAACTTCTTAGAAGCTTTCTAGTTCTGTGGTTCTTATGGAATTTAGAGATAGAAGAAGGAAGAGAGAGAGGAAGGGAGAGAGAATGGGAAAGAGAAAGAGAGAGAAACACTGATTTGTTGTTCTATTTACTTATGCATTCACTGGTTGAATCATGTATGTGCCCTGACCGGGGATCAAACCCACCACCTTGTATTCTTGTCTTTTTTTCACATGCTCTTACTCTATATTGACAGAATCTACATATAAGACTATCATAGGACATATATTCCACAACCCAATAATATAAATGACTGTTATTAATCACAAATTGAAGTCAACTTAGCTTAACATGAACAATGCATGTTGTTTTCAATATTTCCATCAACCTTATTGCCTACTAATATTGGTGCATTTATTATTGTAGGAAAGCATTTCATTTGTATGTTGGATGATATCAATTACTATACTAGCCTTGTCAATTTATCTATTTGAGAACAACCACCAAATCTCAGCTGAGTTCTTAAATGTCTTTAAATTCTTCCCTGATATCCTGACTCTCAGTAAAGATTGCATTTTCTAATATGCCATTGCAATTATGATTTGCATGATTGCTGGTACTTACCATAGTTTTTAGCATTGTTTTTCTTTAATATGTGTCTGTGTCTCCTCAAACAGGTGGATAATTCAAACAAGATTTTTTTTTTTGTATTTTTCCGAAGCTGGAAACGGGGAGGCAGTCAGACAGACTCCCGCATACGCCCAACCGGGATCCACCCGGCATGCCCACCAGGGGGCAATGCTCTGCCCATCTGGGGTATTGCTCTGCCGCAATCTGAGCCATTCTAGCGCTTGAGGCCACAGAGCTATCCTCAGCGCCCGGGCAAACTTTGCTCCAGTGGAGCCTTGGCTGCGGGAGGGGAAGAGAGAGACAGAGAGGAAGGAGAGGGGGAGGGGTGGAGAAGCAGATGGGCGCTTCTCCTGTGTGCCCTGGCTAGGAATCGAACCCGGGACTCCTGCATGCCAGACCAATGCTCTACCACTGAGCCAACTAGCCAGGGCCTCAAACAAGATTTTTTACTACATTCAACACAAATTTTTTTGAAATATGATTTGCTAAATAACAGGATAACAACAGTACTTGCTCAACTGAATAAATCATTGATTTCTTAATTCTGTTATTTATTATGGCATGAGGTAGATGAGGCGCTAGAAGCTAGGTTCAGATGGGGAACAAACAAATGATTCTCAATGATAACGTAACACTAGAGTAAATGTTTAAGGTTTGTGTGCTTATTATTGGTGTGACTTATTGTATTTGTCTAACATGTTTATTTTATCTAATAAAATAAATAAATATTTTAATGAAATAGAATTGTTCTTAAAGCCTATATCTTAATTATTAATATATTACAAATCCTTTTTAAAGAAACCTAAATGTGAATGTAATCATTGTACTAATAGTTTTTGTTCTATTTGACTCAAATTCTATCTTTATTCTCTCTGTATCAATCAATAATCTACCAAAAATGAGGAAATACCAAAATATAGGAGGAGTTTATGAAGCTATATACTCAAGGGAAATTCAAGATATGACAGACAAAACAATGCAATTACGAAAGAAAAATAATTTAGCAGAAATCCAATAAAACCTCTGTAGTGATTTTTGAATTATCTTGGGAATGTTATCAGGTAGAAAGAAAAACAGTATTTAGTAGTTATATTAAAATCCATTCAGTGATAAAAAGAACATGCCTCAAACAAATGAAAAAGAAAAAAACTACTAACTTTGAGTCAATTAGAGTAATTAAATGGCATTGTGAAGAAAATAAGAGTCTAAATGACCTACCTTACCCCATTACAGAACAAAATCAGTATCATATTTTTGTCTCTTCAAACCCTTCCTCCCTTTATATTCTTGTCTTTTCACCTTTTCCCTCCAATTTAAAAATATGTCATGGTAAATTGCAATTTAATATTTCTCTTCAGTGATTTTCCTTGACATATTTATTAGATTAATTTATTACCTTTGATTCAGTCCAGTTAAAGTAGAGGGGGAAATTCTATCATCACATTTCATGAGTGCCTCCTAGGTGAAGAGCACTGTTCCAATCCAATCTTTTCTGCTATTAGCCATGGGTTTTCCAGGATGCACCATCATTATAAAAGATAGTTTGGAAGCCATTGAATACATACCTTTAAAGATAATGAAGAGCTGAACTGAACTGAATAAATTCCAGATGTTTCAACAATCAGGAAGTGAGTCGGTCAGTATAATCAGGTCTGCTAACAGGATATAGACCCAATGCATATAAATTATTGTTTTGTTTTTTTTTTGTGTTTTTTTTTTCATTTTTTCTGAAGCTGGAAACAGGGAGAGACAGTCAGACAGACTCCCGCATGCGCCCGACCGGGATCCACCCGGCACGCCCACCATGGGGCGACGCTCTGCCCACCAGGGGGCGATGCTCTGCCCATCCTGGGCGTCGCCATGTTGCGACCAGAGCCACTCTAGCGCCTGGGGCAGAGGCCACAGAGCCATCCCCAGCGCCCGGGCCATCTTTGCTCCAATGGAGCCTTGGCTGCGGGAGGGGAAGAGAGAGACAGAGAGGAAATCGCGGCGGAGGGGTGGAGAAGCAAATGGGCGCTTCTCCTGTGTGCCCTGGCCGGAATCGAACCCGGGTCCTCCGCACGCTAGGCCGACGCTCTACCGCTGAGCCAACTGGCCAGGGCAAATTATTGTTTTAATTAACATACTACTACATTGCCAACAAGTCCATGCTATGGTTCTGAAACTTCAGAGACCAGAAAAAGTACATTGTTCCATTGTTCAGAATCCTTTTGTTGTTAAGAATATTTATGGAAGGACAGGTCTATGGAAGAAGACTTGACCTACATGGAGAACACACAGTGCAATGTACGGACGATGTATCACACAATTGTACACTTGAAACCTGTATGGTTTTATTAACCAGTGTCATCCCAATAAATTCAATTAAAAAAGCTAGAAAAAATATGTATATATATTCTCCAGATATATATAAATTCCTCAGGCAATAAAAATTTATTTTCTGTAAAAAATATTTATGGATATAAAAAATATAAGGTCTATCAGAAAGTTCTGTCCATTTCTATCACAACAAGTTTCGACACGTTAGCACATGTTTATTTGGCACATGTGTGCCTCTCTATTTTTATCACTTAATGTATACATATTGACGTAGCAAATTAACTAAAACAAAGGTGATTCACATTAGTGTTATGTGTGAAGCGATAATGTACCCATGGCTACTGATAAAGTTCCTTTACGCCACTGTATTGTATATGAATTTCAACAAGAAAGAAATGCAACAGAAGCATGTAGAAATTTATTGAAAGTGTTTGCTGCAGGTACAGTTTCTTTCTTTTTTTTTATTAATAATTTTATTTTTTTAATGGGGTGACATCAATAAATCAAGATACATATATTCAAAGATAACAAGTCCAGGTTATCTTGTCGTTCAATTATGTTGCATAACCACCACCCAAAGTCAGAATGTCCTCTGTCACCTTCTATCTTGTTTTCTTTGTGCCCCTTCCCACCCCCTTTCCCTCTCCCATTCACCCCTCCCCCCCGTAACCACCACACTCTTATCAATGTCTCTTAGTTTCACTATTATGTCCCACCTACGTATGGAATAATACAGTTCCTGTTTTTTTCTGATTTACTTATTTCGCTTCTTATCATGTTATCAAGATCCCACCATTTTGCTGTAAATGTTCCGATGTCATCATTTCTTATGGCTGAGTAGTATTCCATAGTGTATATGAGCCACATCTTCTTTATCCAGTCATCTATTGATGGGCTTTTTGGTTGTCTCCATGTCCTGGACACTGTGAACAATGCTGCAATAAACATGGGGCTGCATGTGTCTTTACGTATCAATGTTTCTGAGTTTTTGGGATATATACCCAGTAGAGGGATTGCTGGGTCATAAGGTAGTTCTATTTTCAGTTTTTTGAGGAACCACCATACTTTCTTCCATAATGGTTGTACTACTTTACATTCCCACCAACAGTGTTTGAGGGTTCCTTTTTCTCCACAGCCTCTCCAACATTTGCTATTACCTGTCTTGCTAATAACAGCTAATCTAACAGGTGTGAGGTGGTATCTCATTGCAGTTTTGGTTTGCATTTCTCTAATAGCTAAAGAAGATGAGCATCTTTTCATATATCTGTTGGCCATTTGTATTTCTTCCTGGGAGAAGTGTCTATTCATATCCTCTTCCCATTTTTTTATTGGATTGTTTGTTTGTTGTTGAGTTTTATGAGTTCTTTGTATATTTTGGATATTAGGCCCTTATCTGAGCTGTTGTTTGAAAATATCATTTCCCATTTAGTTGGCTTTCTGTTTATTTTGTTATCAGTTTCTCTTGCTGAGCAAAAACTTCTTAGTCTGATGTAGTCCCATTCATTAATTTTTGCCTTCACTTCTCTTGCCTGTGGAGTCAAATTCATAAAATGCTCTTTAAAACCCAGGTCCATGAGTTTAGTACCTATGTCTTCTTCTATGTACTTAATTGTTTCAGGTCTTATGTTTAGATCTTTGATCCATTTTGAGTTAATTTTTGTACAGGGGGACAAACTGTAGTCCAGTTTCATTCTTTTGCATGTGGCTTTCCAGTTTTCCCAGCACCATTTATTGAAGAGGCTTTCTTTTCTCCATTGTGTGTTGTTGGCCCCTTTATCAAAAATTATTTGACTATATATATGTGGTTTTATTTCTGGACTTTCTATTCTGTTCCATTGGTCTGAGTGTCTATTTTTCTGCCAATACCATGCTGTTTTGATTGTCGTGGCCCTATAATATAGTTTGAAGTCAGGTATTGTAATGCCCCCAGCTTCATTCTTTTTCTTTAGGATTGCTTTGGCTATTCGGGGTTTTTTATAGTTCCATATAAATCTGATGATTTTTTGCTCTATTTCTTTAAAAAACGTCATTGGAAGTTTGATGGGAATTGCATTAAATTTGTATATTGCTTTGGGTAATATGGCCATTTTGATTATATTTATTCTTCCTAGCCAAGAACAAGGTATATTCTTCCATCTCATTATATCTTTTTCGATTTCCCTTAACAATGGTTTATAGTTTTCATTATATAAGTCCTTTACATTCTTTGTTATGTTTATTCCTAAGTATTTTATTTTTTTTTGTTGCAATCGTGAAGGGGATTATTCTTTTGAGTTCCTTCTCAGTTGTTTCATTGTTGGCATATAGAAAGGCTATTGACTTCTGTATGTTAATTTTGTATCCTGCGAACTTACTGTATTGGCTTATTGTTTCTAGTAGTCTTTTTGTGGATTCTTTGGGGTTTTCGATGTATAGGATCATATCATCTGCAAAAAGTGATACCTTTACTTCTTCTTTTCCGATATGGATGCCTTTTATTTCTTTGTCTTGTCTGATTGCTCTGGCTAGAACCTCTAGTACCACATTAAATAAGAGTGGAGAGAGTGGACAACCCTGTCTTGTTCCTGATTTAAGGGGGAAAGCCTTCAGTTTTCTGCCATTTAATATGATGTTAGCTGATGGTTTATCATATACGGCCTTTATCATGTTGAGATATTTTCCTTCTATATCCATTTTGTTGAGAGTCTTAAACATAAAATTGTGTTCTATTTTATCAAAAGCCTTTTCTGCGTCTATTGATAGGATCATGTGGTTTTTGTTCTTTGTTTTGTTGATATGGTGTATTACGTTAACCGTTTTACGTATGTTGAACCATCCTTGAGATTCTGGGATGAATCCCACTTGATCATGATATATTATTTTTTTAATATGTTGTTGTATTCAATTTGCTAGTATTTTGTTTAGTATTTTAGCATCTGTATTCATTAGAGATATTGGTCTGTAGTTTTCTTTTTTTGTGCCATCCTTGCCTGGTTTTGGTACGAGGGTTATGTTGGCCTCATAAAATGTGTTTGGAAGTATTGCTTCTTCTTCAATTTTTTGGAAGACTTTGAGTAGAATAGGAACCAAGTCTTCTTTGAATGTTTGATAAAATTCGCTGGTATAGCCGTCAGGGCCTGGACTTTTATTTTTGGGGAGGTTTTTAATGGTTTTTTCTATTTTTTCTCTACTGATAGGTCTGTTTAGGCTTTCTGCTTCTTCTTGACTCAGTCTAGGAAGGTTGTATTGTTCTAGGAATTTATCCATTTCTTCTAGGTTGTTGAATTTAGTGGCATAAAGTTTTTCATAGTATTCTACAATAATTCTTTGTATATCTATGGTGTCCGTGGTGATTTCTCCTCTTTCATTTTGGATTTTGTTTATATGAGTTCTTTCTCTTTTTTTCTTGGTAAGTCTTGCCAAGGGTTTGTCAATTTTGTTGATCTTTTCAAAGAACCAGTTCCTTGTTCTATTAATTTTTTCTATAGTTTTTCTGTTCTCTATTTCATTTATTTCTGCTTTGATTTTTATTATCTCCTTTCTTCGGCTGCTTTTGGGTTGTCTTTGTTCTTTTTCTAGTTCCTTAAGGTGTGAAGTTAAGTAGTTTACTTGGGCTCTCTCTTGTTTGTTCATATATGCCTCAAGTGATATGAACTTCCCTTTTATCACTGCTTTTGCTGCATCCCATAGATTCTGATATGTCGTATTGTCATTTTCATTAGTCTGTATATATCTTTTGATCTCTGCACTTATTTCATCTTTGACCCATTCATTTTTTAAAAGTATGTTGTTTAGTTTCCACATTTTTGTGGGATTTTTTTCCTCTCTTTTGCAGTTGAATTCTAGTTTCAAGGCTTTATGATCAGAAAATATGCTTGGTACAACTTCAATTTTTCTGAATTTGCTGATGTTGTTTTTGTGACCCAACATATGGTCAATTCTTGAGAATGATCCATGTATACTGGAGAAAAATGTATACTCAGTCACTTTGGGATGAAATGTCCTGTAGATGTCTATCATATCCAGGTGCTCTAGTGTTTTGTTTAAGGCCACTATGTCTTTGTTGATTCTCTGTTTGGATGACTGATCTAGAGCCATCAGCGGTGTATTGAGGTCTCCAAGTATGATTGTGTTTTTGTCAGTTTTTGTTTTAAGATCAATAAGTAGCTGTCTTATATATTTTGGTGCTCCTTGGTTTGGTGCATATATATTAAGAATTGTTATGTCTTCTTGATTCAGTGTCCCCTTAGCCATTATGAAATGGCCATTTTTGTCTCTGAGTACTTTTCCTGTCTTGTAGTCAGCGTTATCAAATATGAATATTGCTACACCTGCTTTTTTTTGGATGTTATTTGCTTGGAGTATTGTTTTCCAGCCTTTCACTTTGAATTTGTTTTTATCCTTGTTACTTAGATGAGTTTCCTGTAGGCAGCATACAGTTGGATTTTCTTTTTTAATCCATTCTGCTACTCTGTGCCTATTTATTGGTGAGTTTAATCCATTTACATTTAGTGTAATTATTGATACTTGTGAGTTCCCTATTGCCATTTTATATCTTGCTTTCTGTTAGTTTTGTGTCTTGTTTGATCCTTCTCTTTTGTTTTTCTATCTTTTGTTTTTATTTGGTTGTATTCCATACATCTTTCCTCTGTTGCTATCTTTTTTATCTCATGTGCTTCTGTGGTGGTTTTTTCAATGGTGGTTACCTTTGAGTAATGAAAAGGGTCCCTACCTTGTTCATTGTAGCGAACTATTTTGTGAGTACTTTTGCACTCCATCGTCCTTTGCTACTGTTAATCTCCATCTTCTCCCCCTCTTTCTTTTGTTGTTGTCACAGTTTAAATTTGGTTTTATTGTGTTCTTCTTGGAGTTTTTACTTGTGGCTCTGTTTTTTTTTTTTGTTCTTTGTGTCTGATTGGAGAACCCCCTTTAGTAATTCCTGGAGTGGGGGTTTTCTGATGATAAATTCCCTCATCTTTTCTGTATCTGTGAATGTTTTTATTTCTCCTTCATATTTGAAGGATAGCTTTGATGGGTATAGTATTCGTGGCTGAAAGTTCCTCTCTTTCAGGACTTTAAATATTGGGGTCCATTCTCTTCTAGCTTGTAGAGTTTCTGCTGAGAAATCTGATGATAATCTAATGGGCCTTCCTTTATATGTTGTACTGTTCTTTTCCCTGGCAGCCTTGAGAATTTTTTCTTTGCTGTTGGTTTGTGTCAATTTCATTATGATATGCCTTGGAGTAGGTTTGTTGGGGTTAAGAAAACTCGGAGTTCTGTTTGCTTCATGAATTTGAGGCTTTAGTTCTTTCCACAGGCTTGGGAAGTTCTCATCTATTATTTGTTTGAGTATGTTCTCCATTCCATTTTCTCTCTCTTCTCCCTCTGATATACCTATTATTCTTATGTTATTCTTTTTGATGGAGTCAGATAATTCTTGTAGGGCTATCTCATTTTTTTTAATTTTTGAGTCTCTTTCTTCTTTTCTCTGTTGTGCCTCAAGTTGCTTGTCTTCTATTTCACTAATCCTCTCTTCTATCTGACCTGTTCTATTAGCTAAGCTTGTTACCTCGTTTTTCAGCTCGTGAATTGAGTTTTTCATCTCTGTTTGATTTGTTTTTATAGTTTCAATTTCCTTGGACATATATTCTTTGTGTTCATTGAGTTGTTTTCTGAGCTCCCTAAATTGCCTTTCTGTGTTTTCTTGTATATCTTGGAGTATTTTTAGGATTTCTATCTTGAATTCTCTGTCATTTAGCTCCAAGGTTTCCAATATATTAAATTTTTTCTCCATAGATTTTTCCTCATCTAGCTGTGTTACCTCTCTTTCTTTGTATCCATGATATTCGATTTTCTCTTCCTTAATGGCATCTGAGGGTGGTTTTCTTGATAGTATTAATGAGATTTAATAAAGAATAAAAAGTTAAAAAAATTATAAAAAAATAAAAATTCGAAAAGAGTTGTTTTTTTAAAAGAAAAATTAATAATGAAATAAAGAAAAATAAAATAAAATAAAAATTTTTAAAAAAGGAAATTATTCCCCCCCTCCTTTTTTCCTCTCCTCTCCTCTCCCCTCTTTCTTGAGAAAATCTTGTGGTGAACTGTGAATTATAACAAACAATGCCTGTGATGGAGGGCCTGAACTGGGTAAAAGTAATAAAGGGGCAAAAAAAAAAAAAAAAAAAAAAAAGAAAAAAGAAAAATGAAAAAAAGAAAAAAAAGAAAAAAAAGAGCATATGGACCCACAAAAAGCAAATAAGGAAAAAATTTGGGTCAAGAATAAAATGATTTGCTTTTAGGTGTTGGTTGTCTAAGAGTTATGATGAGAGGAATAAGAGGAAAACGGAAAAATGGGGGGACAAATTAAAAAATTACTATTGTATTTAGTGGAACAAGAACTAGATAAAATGGAGAGCCAGGGATGGCAGCACTGCTAGTGAGTTAAAAAGGTGAAGTAAAAACCCCCCAAAATGCCACAAACATAAGTTTGAGTCCCAGATAAGATAATTTGTTTGTTATTGAGGTTTGAATGAGAGGAGATGTAAAGGAGAAAGGAAGAAACTAATATAGAGGGAGAAAAGAAAGAGAGAGAGAGAAAAAAATAGGGAACCACTAAAAGAAGAAAAAAGAAAGGAGAGAGAGAGAGAGAGAGTTAAGGGTTTTGGAGTGCAACCCTCATAGAGAGAAAGGAAGAGAAGAGAAAAGATAATGGGAGATGTAACACTTATGGGTAGTGTAGTTCAAGGAGAGGAGAGAGTAAGACCGGCAGAGAGTTAATCGGCCAAATTGGAGGAGGAAAAAAAGTATCAAGAATGAAGATAAGAAAAACAAATGAACAAATATAATAAAATGGGATAGGTTATAACGTCTGCAGATTATTCTTGATTTTGAGAGGTTATCTTCTTGCTTTTTCTTTTCTCTCCCTCTTCCTGGTCGGTGACTCTGTACCCCGGGTTCTTCCCCTTTGGTACGCTCAGGTAGAGGTTTGCAGTTGATAAGTCTCTATGGCAATGTCATGTATTGTGCTTTAGTCTCGTTGGCAGTCGAGGCTCATTAGCATTTATAGGCTCCAACAGTGAGAGAGTCCGTGTTCCTGGAGCCTTTCTCCTAGTCTTTTCTTCCTCAATTAGTAGCCTGATAATCCAGCTATGGAGTTGCTGCTGCCTCTGCCTGGATAGTAAGAGGCTCAAAGAGCTGGCAACTCCCCACTCTATTTCCACTCAGCACAGGGCTCTGGGTAAGGCTCAGTCAGTCAGAGCTGCTACCATAATCAGGCGGGCTTTCCGCCCACTCAAAGACCTCTGGCTCTGTCTGCCACTCTTTCTGGTAACACAGGTGGGCGCCCACTTCCGGGGCGCTTGGAGGAAACTCTCACTCACTGGCTGCGTGCGCAGACCAGGATATCTGGCCAGCAGTCTCATGCTCTGAGTGAAACCCCCAACCGCAGGGAAAAGTTGCAGCGTTGGAATTGATTCTCGCTCCGTCCCCGTGCGCGGCTTTTGCAAGGCGATGGGGCGGCCCGAGATTCTGCTTTGGCCCACACAAAGGCCCCTGACTCTGCCCCTCTGTGCGATAACACGGACGCGCACTGCCGAGGCACTCGGAGGAATCTCTCATTCACTATCTGCGCGCGCAAACCAGGATATGAGGCCGGCCGCGTTTCCCTCTGAGTGAAACCCCCTCCAGCACAGAAAATCTCCACCGTTGGAATTAGTTCTCACTCCCTCTTGTGTGTGGCTTTCCCAGGGCGCTGGGGCTGCCCAGAGACTCTGCCCTCGGCCCACAGAAAGGCCTCTGACCCTGCCTCTCCGTGGGGCAACACGGGCACCCACTCCCGGGGCCTAGGAAGAAATCTCTCGCCCACTAACTGCGCACACACCGACCAGGAGACCGGGTAAAATGGCCGCCCCGCTTGTCTTTCTTTCTTTGAGTTTGGCGCGAGTGTTAGCTTGTATTGCCTGGGTTGCCACAGGATCAGTTTTTCCTCAGCTTGGGTCTCTGTGCCACAGCCTGATTCGGCCATTTGTGCCACGGCCTGGATCAATTCACCCCCTTTGCCCGCCTCAGTTTCTATATTCACAGTTACCAGAGAAAGCCACCCTGTTTAGGTTAGTGAGGAAGGCGGAGCATTTCTTACTCCCTATTTCCTTCGGGGTTTGGTTATATATTTAGCCAATTTTTCACTCGACCATACCTTTGGGTGTATTGCAAAGCATCTGGAGGCTCCAGGTATAGGTTTTTCTGTTTCTGGTTGAAGATCTTGTTGAGTTTTGGGGGAGATTTATCGGATACTTAGGGGTCTTAGAACAACAATGGATGGTCATTGTGAAGACTTAAATAAAGAAACAGCAAGTATAAAAAAGGATATTGAAATATTAAAAAAGAATCAGTCGGAGATGGCAAATACAATATCAGAAATGAAGACCACAATGGAAGGAATTAAAAACAGGATGGATGGAACTGAGGATCGAATCAGCGAGTTGGAAGCCAAGTTAAATGAAGGCATAAAAGCAGAGAAGAAAAAAGAAAAGAGAATCAAAAAGTCTGAGGAAACTCTTAGAGAGCTCTGTGAAAACATGAAGAGAAATAACATCTGCATCATAGGGGTTCCTAAAGAAGAAGAGAAAGAAGAAGGAATAGAGACTTTGTTCAATCATATCATAGCTGAAAACTTCCCTAAATTAATGCAGGAGAAACTCTCACAAGTTCAAGAAGCACAGAGAACTCCATTAAAGAGAAACTCAAAGAAACCTACACCAAAACACATCATAAAAATACCAAAGCTAAGTGATTAAGAGAAAATATTAAAAGCTGCTAGAGAAAAAAAGGCTATCGCCTACAAAGCAGCCCCCATAAGGATGACATCAGACTTCTCAACAGAAACACTTGAGGCCAGAAGGGAATGGCAAGAAATATTCAAAGTAATGCAGAACAAGAGCCTACAACCAAGACTACTTTATCCAGCAAGGCTATCATTTAAAATTGAAAGAGAAATAAAAAGCTTCCCAGACCAGAAAAAACTCAATGAATTCATTACAACCAAACCAATGCTGCAGGAAAAGTTAAGGGGCCTGTTGTAAACAGATTAAAGTGGGAAAAGAATATAGCAAAAGAGGAATGAATATAGCTTTAAAGAATAAAATGGCAATAAACAACTACATAACAATAATAACCTTAAATGTAAATGGATTAAATGATCCAATCAAAAGACATAGGGTAGCTGCATGGATAAGAAAACAGGACCTGTACATATGCTGTCTACAAGAGACACACCTTAAAACAAAAGATGCACATAGACTGAAGGTAAAAGAATGGAAAAAAATATTTCATGCAAATGGAAATGAAAAAAAGCTGGGGTAGCAATACTTATATCAGACAAAATGGACTTTAAAACAAAGACTATACTATTAGAGAAATGCAAATCAAAACGGCAATGAGATACCACCTCACACCTGTTCGATTAGCTATTATCAACAAGACAGGTAATAGCAAATGTTGGAGAGGCTGTGGAGAAAAAGGAACCCTCATACACTGTTGGTGGGAATGTAAAGTAGTACAACCATTATGGAAGAAAGTATGGTGGTTCCTCAAAAAACTGAAAATAGAACTACCTTATGACCCAGCAATCCCTCTACTGGGTATATACCCCAAAACTAAGAAACATTGATACGTAAAGACACATGCAGCCCCATGTTTATTGCAGCATTGTTCACAGTGGCCAGGACATGGAAACAACCAAAAATCCCTTCAATAGATGACTGGATAAAGAAGATGTGGCACATATACACTATGGAATACTACTCAGCCATAAGAAATGATGACATCGAACATTTACAGCAAAATGGTGGGATCTTGATAACATGATACGAAGCGAAATAAGTAAATCAGAAAAAACAGGAACTGCATTATTCCATACGTAGGTGGAACATAATAGTGAAACTAAGAGACATTGATAAGAGTGTGGTGGTTATGGGGGGGGAGGGGGGAATGGGAGAGGGAAAGGGGGAGGGGGAGGGGCACAAAGAAATCAAGATAGAAGGTGACAGAGGACAATCTGACTTTGGGTGATGGGTATGCAACATAATTGAATGACAAGATAACCTGGACTTGTTATCTTTGAATATATGTATCCTGATTTATTGATGTCACCCCATTAAAAAAATAAAATTATTAAAAAAAACAAAAAAAAAACACAAAGACTATAGTAAGAGAATAGTAAGAGATAAAGAAGGCCACTACATAATGATAAGGGAGCAATCCAACAGGAAGATATAACTATTATAAAAATCTACACACCTAATATAGGAACACCTAAATATATAAAGCAGACTTTGATGGATATAAAGGGTGAGATCAACAGCAATATGATAATAGTAGGGGATTTCAATACCCCACTAATATCACTATATAGATCCTCAAGAAAGAAAATTAACAAAGAAACAGCAGATTTAAGAACACACTAGATCAACTGGATTTAATAGATATCTTCAGAACATTTCACCCTAAGCAGCAGAATATACATTCTTTTCAAGTCCTTGTGGTACATTCTCTAGGATAGATCACATGTTAGGGCACAAAAGTGGTCTCAACAAAATTAAGAAGATTGAAATCATATCGAGCACTTTCTCTGATCACAATGGCATGAAACTAGAAATCAACCACAACAGAAAAACTCAAAAATACTCAAACACATGGAAACTAAATAGCAGATTGTTAAATAATGAATGGATTAAGAATGAGATCAAAGAAGAAATAAAAAAATTTCTAGAAGAGAAGACAAGATGGCAATGGTGTAGGCGGATGTACCAACTCCCACCTCCCAGAACCAAAGTAGATTACAAACTAATTTTAAAAACTATCATCTGGAAAAACCAACTTTGGACTGAACTAAGAGGACTCTTCAACCAAGGAACACTGAAGAAGCCACACTGAGACTGGTAGGAAAAGTGGAAACTCCGAGAGTGCTGCCCAGCTCCCCGGAGCGAACAGCAGCCGGGAGAGACTCGCGAGGCAGGAAGTGAGTTTAGCAGAGAGAGGAGGGTCCTGAGTCCCAGGAATAAAGCCCCAGCCTGCAGCACCAGAGCCTAGAAGAGGAGTATGGACAGTATTTAGCTGGAAACAAGTCAGGGTACTGTTTGTGAGAAAGTCTGATTTCTTAGACCCAGGATTTTTCTTAAAGGGACCTCACCGAACACCTCTCTCACAACCACTCACCTGGGGCTCCAGGGGTCAGGGAGAGAGATTAATCTAGGAGGCACAAGGAGAAATATTTTGGGAGACAGCCACCCTAACTCTTGGGATGAGTCACTTCCCAAACCTGAAGTGAATATTTCCCCTGGAAACAGCAATATCAGGAAAGGGAAGCAAGACGCCAGACAAACAAGCTTTCTTGGGGCACTCAGAGCAGAGTTGCTTAGAAGGAGGGAGCTTCCAGGACTACAGTAGTGAGTCTTAGGGTCTGAGCAGCAGCGCCCCCATCCACACGGCTGAGGGCTCACCCAAGGGTGGGTGGCGGCGGGATGCAGAAGCATGGTTCTGTCAGCCAGGGCATAACCCGGGTGGCCACCACTGGGCCCAGGTGTGAGCTCAGTCTTGCCTGGCTTGGGGAGGAGGGGGCATGCAAAAGTGGTCAAGCCCAGATGCGGGCTGCATATAATCCAGCCTGCAGGGGAAGGGCGGGACCCCAGAAGTGGTGGAGACTGGCCCTTGAGCAACGGTGCAGGAGCACAGCCTTGCCACGCCTGTGGAACCAAGGCTTATGGCCTGAATTGGGAGTCAGCTCCTCCTGCGAGGATGGAGCCAAAAACCCAGAAAAGGCAGAATCCCACTACTGAGCGTGGGCAAGCAGTCCTGTCCAGTCTGTGGAGCCAAGGCTTGCAGCCGTCCCATGAGTGGGCTCCTCCTGCATGGGCAAGGCGGAAGCCCAGAGACCCGCAGCTGAGCAAAGGTGCTCACCACTGCCCACAGGGCTGAGCATAACACCACCCACGGGGGGGGGGGTGAAGGACAAGGCTATCAAAGCTTGTATACACGAGCACATGATCACAGCCACTCCCGTGAAGGAGAGGTGGAAACCACAGCAAGAGCCCCAGTGGACAGGCACTGGCAACGCCCATACCCAAATGCCGTAGGCAGCAACAGCAGAAGGGGTGGCGGGCCTGCAGACAGACCATACCTAAGGAACAAAGGCCATACCCAGTGGAGTCCAGTGGCCAAGACTTTCTTTTACACAGAGAAAATGAGAAGGCAGAGAAATGCAAAACAAATGAATCAAGGGAAATCCCCAGAAAAGGACCAAAGTGAATCAGATATAACCAAAATACCAGATGCAGAGTTTAAAATAACGATTGTTAGGATGCTCAAAGATATTAGAACAACAATAGATTGTCATTACGAACACTTAAATAAAGAGATAGCAAATATAAAAAAGGACATTGAAATAATAAAAAAGAATCAGTCAGAAATGACAAATACAATATAAGAAATGAAGAACACAATGGAAGGAATTAAAAGCAGGATGGATGAAGCTGAGAATCAAATCAGCGAGTTAGAGGACACCATAAATAAAGGTACGGAAGCAGAGCAGAAAAAAGAAAAGAGACTCAAAAAGTCTGCGGAAACTCTAAGAGAGCTCTGTGATAACATGAAGAGAAATAACATCCGCATAATAGGGGTTCCTGAAGAAGAGAAAAAAAAAGGAATAGAGACTTTGTTCAAGCATATCATAGCTGAAAAATTCCCTCAATTAAGGCAGGAAAACATCTCACATGTTCAGAAAGCACAGAGAACTCCATTAAAGAGAAACCCAAAGAAAACAATACCAAGACACATCATAAAATTAATACTCAGAAATCAGAGGCATTTTTATACACCAACAATGAACTGTCAGAAAGAGAAATTAAGGAATCAATACCTTTTACTATTGCAAACAAAAAAATAAAGTACCTAGGAATAAATTTAACCAGGGATAATAAAGACTTGTACTCAGAAAATTATAAAACATTGATAAAAGAAATCAGGGAAGATATGAACAAGTGGAAGCTTATACCATGCTCATGGTTAGGAAGAATAAACATCATTAAATGTCTATAGCACTCATAGCAATTTATAAATTCAATGCAATACCGATTAATATACCAATGACTTACTTCAAAGTTATAGAACACATATTCCAAAAATTTATATGGAACCAAAAGAGAACACGAATAGCCTCAGCAATGTTGAAAAGGAAGAATAAAGTGGGAGGTATCACACTTCTGGATATCAAGTTATACTGTAAGGCCACTGTACTCAAAAGAGCCTGGTACTGGCATAAGAACAGGCATATAGATCAATGGAACAGAACAGAGAACCCAAAAATAAACCCACACCTTTATGGACAACTGATATTTGACAAAGGAGGTAAGAGCATACATTGGAATAAAGACAGTCTCTTCAACAAATGGTGTTGGGAAAATTGGACAGCTACCTGCAAAAAAATGAAACTAGACCACCAACTTACACCATTCACAAAAATAAACACAAAATGGATAAAAGACTTAAATGTAAGCCGTGAAACCATAAACATCTTAGAAGAAAACATAGGCAGTAAGCTCTCTGACATTTCTCGCAGCAATATATTTGCCAATTTGTCTCCACAGGCAAGTGAAATAAAAGACAGGATAAACAAATGGGACTTTATAAAAATAAAAAGCTTCTGCACAGCTAAAGACAATAAGAACAGAATAAAAATACAAACTACACATAGGGAGAATATATTTGACAATGCGTCTGATAAGGGGTTAATAATCAAAATTTATAAAGAACTTGTAAAACTTAATACCAGGAAGACAAACAATCCAATCCAATAATGGGCAAAAGAAATGAATAGATACTTCTCCAAAGAGGACATACAGAGATGGTCAGTAGGCACATGAAAAATGCTCAACATTACTAATCATTAGAGAAATGCAAATTAAAACCTCACACCAGTCAGAATGGCACTCATCAACAAAACAACACAAAATAAGTGCTGGTGAGGATGTGGAGAAAAGGGAACCCTCCTGCAGTGCTGGTGGGAATGCAGACTGGTGCAGCCTTTGTGGAAAACAGTATGGAGATTCCTCAAGAAATTAAAAATCAAACTGCCTTTGACCCAGCTATCCTACTGTTAGGAATATACACCAAGAACACCATAGCACTGTTTAAAAAGAAGAAATGCACCCCCATAATTATGGCAGCATTGTTCACAATAGCAAAGATCTGGAAACAGCCCAAGTATCCGTCAGAGGACAAGTGGATTAAAAAGTTTTGGTACATATATCCTATGGAATACTACTCAGCCATAAGAAATGATGACATCAGATCATTTACAACAACATGGATGGACCTTGATAACATAATACTGAGCAAAATATGTAAATCAGAAAAAACTAAGAACTATATGATTCCATACAAAGGTAGGACATAAAAATGAGACTCAGGGAAATGGACAAGAGTGTGGGGGTTATGGGGTGGTGGGAAGGAGAGGGAGGGGGTTAGGGGAGGGGAGGGGCACAAAGAAAACCAGTTAAAAGGTGACGGAAGACAATTGGACTTTGTGTGATAAGAATGCAGCATAAGCAAATGTCAAAATAACCTAGAGCTGTTTTCTCTGAACATATGTACCCTGATTTATCAATGTCACCTCATTAAAATTAATCAAAAAAATAAAATAAAATAAAAATTTCTAGAAACGAATTATAATGAGCATACAACAACTCAAAATTTATGTGACACAGCAAAAACAGTACTGAGAGGGAAGTTCATATCACTACATGCACACTTTAAGTTGCTAGAAAAAGCTCAAATAAACAACTTAATCCTGCATCTAAAAGAACTAGAAAAAGAATAGCAAGTAAAGCCCTGAGCTAGTAGAAGGAAGGAAATAATAAAGATCAGAGCAGAAATAATTGACATAGAGGCTAAAGAAACAATACAGAGGATCAGTGAAACTAGGAGCTCATTCTTTGAAAAGGTAAACAAGATCAATGAAACTTTAACTAGACTCACCAAAAAAAAAAAAAAAGAGAGTACTCAAATAAATAAAATTAGAAATGAGAGTGGAGAAATAACAACTGACACAATAGAAATACAAAATACTGTAAGACAATCTATGAAGAACTATATGCCAAAAAACTAGACAACCTAAATGAAATGGACAAAATCTTTGAAACATATAATCTTCCAAAAATTAATCTGGAAGAATCAGAAAACCTAAACAGACCAACTACAACAAATGAGATCAAAACAGTTATCAAAAAACTCCCAACAAAGAAAAGTCCTGTGCCTGATGGCTTCACAAGTGAATTCTACCAGATATTCAAAGAAGAACTAACTCCTATCCTTCTCAAGCTATTTCAAAAAATTCAAGAGGGAGGAAGACTTCCAAGCTCCTTTTATGAGGCGAGCATAATTCTGATTCCAAAACCAGGCAAAGACAACAAAAAAAAGAAAATTATAGGCCAATATCCCTGATGGATATAGATGCTAAAATCCTCAACAAAACATTAACAAACCGAATCCAACAATATATGGAAAAAATCATACACCATGATCAAGGAGGATTTATTCTGGGGAGGCAAGGCTGGTACAATATTTGTAAATCAATCAATGTGATTCATCACATAAACAAAAGGAAGGAGAAAACCCACATGATAATTTCAATAGATGCAGAGAAAGCATTTGATAAAATCCAGCACCCATTCATGATCAAAACTCTCAGCAAAGTGGGAATACAGGGAACATACCTCAACATGATAAAGGCCATCCATGAGAAACCCACAGCCAACATCATACTCAATGGGCAAAAATGAAAAGCAATCCCCTTAAGATCAGGACCAGGGAAGGGGTGTCCCCTTTCACCACTCTTATTCAACATAGCTCTGGAAGTCCTAGCCACAGCAGTCAGACAAGAAGAAGAAATAAAAGGCACTCAAGTTGGAAAAGAAGAAGTAAAACTATCATTATTTGCAGATGATATGATATTGCATATAGAAAACCCTAAAGTCTCAGTCAAAAAACTACTGAACCTGATAAATGAATTCAGCAAAGTGGCAGGATATAAAATTAATACTCAGAAATCAGAGGCATTTTTATACACCAACAATGAACTGTCAGAACAAAATATTAAGGAAACAATTCTTTTCGCCATTACAACCAAAAAATAAAGTACCTAGGAATAAATTTAACCAAGGAGACTAAAGACTTGTACTCAGAAAATTATAAAACATTGATAAAAGAAATCAAGGAAGATACAAACAAGTGGAAGCATATACCATGCTCATGGTTAGGAAGAATAAACATCATTAAATGTCTATATTACCCAAAGCAATTTATAAATTCAAAGCAATACTAATTAAAACACCAATGACATACTTTAAAGATATAGATCACATATTCCAAAAATTTATATGGAACCAAAAGAGAACATGAATAGCCTCAGCAATCTTAAAAAAGAAGAATAAAGTAGGAGGTATCACACTTCCTGATATAAAATTATACAACAAGGCCATTGTACTCAAAAGAGCCTGGTACTGGCATAAGAACAGACATATAGATCAATGGAACAGAACAGAGAACCCAGAAATAAACCCACAGCTCTATGGACAAGTGATATTTGACAAAGGAAGTAAGGGCATACAATGGAGTAAACACAGCCTCTTTAATAAATGGTATTAAAAAAAATTGGACATCTACCTGAAAAAACTGAAACTAGACCACAAACTTATACCATTCACAAAAACAGACTCAAAATGGATAAAAGACTTAAATGTAAGTCGTGAAACCATAAGCATCTTAGAAGAAAACATAGGCAGTAAGCTCTCCGACATCTCTCGCAGCAATATATTTGCTGATTTAACTCCATGGGCAAGTGAAATAAAAGACAGGATAAACAAATGGGACTATATCAAACTAAAAAGCTTTTGCACAGCTAAAGACAATAAGCAGAATAAAAAGACTAACTACACAATGGGAGAACATATTTGACAATGCGTCTGATAAGGGGTTAATAACCAAAATTTATAAAGAACTTGTAAATCTCAACATCAGGAAGACAAACAATCCAATCCAAAATGGGCAAAAGAAATGAATAGACACTTCTCCAAAGAGGACCTACAGATGGCCATTAGGCATAGGAAAAATGCTCAACATCACTAATCATTAGAGAAATGCAAATTAAAAGCTATAATGAGATATCACCTCACACAGTCAGAATGGCGCTCATCAACAAAATAATACAAAATAAGTGCTGGCCAGGATGTGGAGAAAAGGGAACCCTCCTGCAGTTCTGGTGGGAATGCAGACTGGTGCAGCCTCTATGGAAAACAGTATGGAGATTCCTCAAAAAATTAAAAATTGAACTGCCTTTTGACCCAGCTATACCACTTTTAGGAATATACCCTAAGAACACCATAGAACTGTTCCAAAAAAGGGAAATGCACCCCCATGTTTATGGCAGCGTTGTTCACAATAGCGATGATCTAGAAACAGCCCAAGTGTCCGTCAGTGGACAAGTGGATTAAAAAGCTTTGGTACAGCCCTGGCCGGTTGCCTCATTGGTAGAACGTCGACCTGGCATGCAGGAGTCCTGGGTTCGATTCCCGGCCAGGGCACACAGGAGAGGTGCCCATCTGCTTCTCCGCCCCTCCCCCTCTCTGTCTCTCTCTTCCCCTTTTGCAGCTGAGGCTCCATTGGAGCAAAGTTGGCCCAGGTGCTGAGGATGGCTCTGTGGCATCTGCCTCGGGCGTAAGAATGGCTCTGGTTGCATCAGAGTGATGCCCCAGATGGGCAGAGCATTGCCCCCTGGTGGGCGTGCCAGGTGGGTTTCGGTCGGGCGCATCCCAGTTTTCAACTTCAGAAAAATACAAAAAAAAAAAAAGTTTTGGTACAGATATACTATGGAATACTACTCAGACATTAGAAATGATGACATCAGATCATTTACAATAACATGGATGGAGCTTGATAACATTATATGGAGTAAAATGAATAAATCAGAAAAAACTAAGAACTGTATGAATCCATACATAGATGGGACATAAAAAGGAGACTCAGAGACATGAACAAGAATGTGATGGTAACACACGGGTGGGGGTGGGGGAAGGGGGGAGGGGGAGAGGAAGGAGAGAGGGAGAGAGGGAGTACAAAGAAAACCAGATAGAAGGTGATGGAAGACCATTTGACATTGGGTGAGGGGTATGCAATATCATCAAATGTCAAAATAATCTAGATATGTTTTCTCTGAACATATGTACCCTGATTTATCAATGTCACTGCATTAAAATTAATAAAAAAATAATATAATTAAAATAATTGATATAGAAATAGAAAACCAATTTCTAATAGCCAGTGAAGGAAGCATTGTGTAAAAATGGGTTCCCTTAGTTGTTAGAAATTCATTTTTCCAGTGTTTCCCTCGATAAGAAATACCTCAGATCTTATGTTTCACTGAGATAAAACAGTGTGTATATTCTCTGCAATAAAAGTCTAAAGCAAAAAGGCATAGTTAATATCTAAAGATCCCTTGACATTCAACTGTCCTTCTTTAGCATCTTCCCACTAACACAGGGGTCGGGAACCTTTTTGGCTGAGAGAACCATGAATGCCACATATTTTAAAATGTAATTCTGTGAAGCCATACAATATGTTTAACACTAAATATAAGTAAATTGTGCATTTTATGTAAGACCAACACTTTTAAAGTACAATAAGTCTCTGAATTCTTTTTAATAACATTGTTATGCTGTTGCTAACCAGTGATGAATAAAGTACTTCTTACCATTAATGTGACTTCTGGTGCTGCATGGTTTTGCTGATGGCTTTGTAGTCTGGTTGATAGGTGGTGAGGTTAAGCTTCATGCAAGCGTTGAGACTTCATTCCATTAAACGTGATCATAGGTTGGTCTTAACATTCTTTAAATGTGAGAAAGACTGCTCACATGCATACCTAGAGCCAAACATTGTCAGTACAGCAATACTCACACACTGGAGTGTGTGGTATGTGACCAGAAGCACATTCCAAGTTTTGACAATCAGCTGGTACGCAGGTTGAAGTTTTTTCATTTCTCCCCACTTGTGTTTGCTCGCCAACTCTGCTTGCTGTCATGCAAGTCTTTCCAAAGCTTCATTCAGTGACTTGAATTCATTCACCCACATGTGTGAGGCCTTCAGGTCAGCAGCTTGTAGCTCAAAATCTCTGATGGAGACACCGGGAATGTAACTCAGGTCGGCGCTGTCCACTGCACACTCGTGTGGATGGGTGATGAACTTAAAAAGACAAGTGTACTCACGAATTTCTCCAAAGCACGCTTTGAATGACTGCAGGAGATTAGATGTGAAGCCCGCTAGCTACTGGCGATCAAGATGTTGAGCAGGGTCATTTGCTGTGCATGCATCTTTAAACTCTCTCAGTTTTTCAAAGTGTAGTAAATGACTGTTTCATTGTCGGCAATGAAGAGTTCCAGCTTGTTCTCAAATGCAAACCCTATTTTTTGAAGGGATAGACTGTATTTCCAATGCCTTGCATTTTCCCATTGAGCTGGTTCAGATGTTCAGTCATGTCCACAAGATAGTAGAACTTCAGGAGCCACTCAGTGTTAGCTAACTCAGGATACTTGACGTTTTTCATTTCAAGAAAAGTACGGATTTGACTCAGACAAGCCGCAAAATGGCTGAGCACCTTCCCTCTTGACAACCAACAAACACTGCTGTGCAGAAGCAGACCAGGATAATTATTCCCAACTTCATCCAGCAGTATTTTAAACTGGCAACCATTTAAAGCTTGGGCAACAATAAAGTTGACCACCCGAATGACCAGCGACATCACCTCACCAAGCTGCTCACCACACATCTGAGCACAAAGCGCCTCCTGATGGAGGATGCAGTGAAAGCTTAGGATGGGTGTTGTTTCATGTTCATGAAGAAGCGCTATGAATCCTCTGTTTTTCCCCACCATGCACGGAGCACCATCAGTACACACCGAAATAAGTTTATCCATCACTAGATATTTTTCTTTAGTGTACTCAGTAAAAGACTTGAATAAATCCTCCCCTCTTGTCTCTTTCATAGGCAAAACAGCAAGACTTTCCTCACATAGTGTGTTACTAACAGCATACCTTGAAATCACTCTGAACTGGGATAAATGGCTTATGTCTGTTGACTCATCCAAAGTGAGAGAAAAGAATGGTGCTGCATTTATGTCCTTCACTTGTGTTGCCTCAATTTGATTTGCCATCATGATGGTACAATCATGAACAGTTCTTGCTGACAGAGGCATGTCTTTTATTTGTTTGATTATCTTGTCTTTATCCAAAAAGTCGTCAAAAAGTTCATTGGCAACATCAAACATGAATGTTTTGGCATACTCTCCATCTGTGAATGGCTCTCTGTTTCTCACAGTTGCTAAAGCACCAGCAAAGCTAGCTTAATTCCAGTCACCTTGTTGGGTCCAAATACGGAGTTGCTGCTGACTAGCTTGCACTCTTCACAGTAGCTCTTGACATGCTTTCTTCCTGCTGTCCACTGCTGGATATTTTAATGCAAATGTAGAATGACGTGTGTTAAAGTGCCACTTTATATTTGACCATTTCATTGATGCGATATTATTATTGCATATTAGACACACTGCAGAACCTGTTCTCTCCACAAAGATGAATTCCTCTGTCCATTCTTGCTGTTAAGTACAATACTCCTCATCTTTTTTTCTTTTAGCCATCTTCTTCATCAAAAGGGTTTCTACAATTAGCTAGCTGACTACTTGATTAAAAGGAGGGAAGTTTGCTTTCTGACCTCACAACAACCCATGTACATTACACATTATCCAATAAAAATTTGGTGTTGTCCTGGAGGACAGCTGTGATTGGCTCCAGCCACCTGCAACCATAAACATGAGCGGTAGGAAATGAATGGATTGTAATACATGAGAATGTTTTATATTTTTAATGTTATTATTTTTTTATTAAAGATTTTTTTGTGAGCCAAATGCAGCAATCAAAAGAGCCATAGGTTCCTGACCCCTGCACTAACATGTAATCTCAATAATCCAGAACAGAAGCTCAACTTGTGCTGCTCACTTCGTATTGCCAGTGGGTGATGAAATGGACCTATCAGGTCTAAGGATCTGAATGAAAGAAGGAAATCATGATTTCAAACGAACCCCTTCTTCTTAGATTTCATTTTCAGTTTTTCTCTTCTCTTGTGTTATTAATTATAAAATACTAGCACTTTCTCTTTTGAGGTCACGAATGTCAAGGCTAGCAGAAGACAGAAGCTTGGGGGGGGGGAACCCATCCGATGCCCCCCTGCTCAATATGAGGGCCCTTCGCCTGGAGAAGTGTCACGAATCAACCATGGAATTTCCCCAGCAGGCTACCAGCTACCGGTGCAGTGGCTGCATCGTGAAACCTCTGTGCAGTGAAATTGTCAACACAAGTAACTTGTAAAATATAACATAGGTGTTTATTAAAACTATAAAAGTCACATATCCTAGTAATAAGATGGTAAAAAATAAGGTACTTGGTAATGTGCACTTTGCTTTGTGTTTACAAAATTATATTACATATTTATTCAGAGGCTTTTTTTTCCTGAATGCTTGCTTATTCTAAAAATAAAAAGCATACACACACACAGATATGCTTTATATAATTATGTATATATACATATATATAATGTTAATTTTTTATAAAGCAATTCCTTGCCTTCTTATTAAAATATATATATTCATAGTAGTTTATTAATGCACAGGTTCATGTTGAATTGAGGTAGGTTTCACTAAATCATTGATACTATCAATACTGACTTGAAACTGAGATATTTGGGAATTTCCTATTTTATAAAAGCACTTATTTTTTTTATTATGGTTTTCCTTCATTTCACTCATCCTGAATTTGGCATTGAATTTCAATCAAATTGACATATCATAGAAATTGTTTAAAATGTCAATAATATTAGATTATCAGAAAAATTAGGCATCATGATTATAAATTATTAATATATGTGCCCTAGTTTGGTATCTATATGTTTTGATAGTGTATATTTTTAATAGAGGTGATTGTTAGCTGGTTCTCACATAACAATTTAGATGTTTTACATAGAAATTTATTTTTTACCAACATTGAAATTAAATTATAATTTGGCTAGAATGAATCTCTGTGTAGTTGGCCATGCAATGTAACATTGTATTTTTTATACCACACAATAATAATCTCCTTTATGAATAAGAAAAGTGTAACAAACCAAAAACAAAAAGGCAAGGGCAGTCTTATACTTAAAGGATAATGCAAATAGATAAGTTGTTTGTTAAAATTAAGGCTGAATAATGCTGGGTAATGCCAGCAGGATACAAAAGCCAACTGAAATATCTCCCATTGGCCAGCGCTGGATCATTTAAGCAGCAAGGTAAAGTTTGGGGTGACAGCTCAAAGTATAAGTTAAATAGTCATGAGTCCATACTGATTTAAGAAAATGATTGAAGAACTACATGAATGCGAGAGAATGGGTAAATCTCCTCTGCAGGAGATTCCCGAGGATGTGTGGAGCAGACAGACTACTGTTACGGAGGTAACGCATTACTCCTTATTCAGCAGGTGTGGGCAGTGCTTACCAACCTCCTTCCAACGACTGTATCCTAGAAAGGGGGAGAATGGAGTGATTTTACAGTGGGGAAATAGGATAAATGCTACTGTATTCAATATTTAATTTAGTCAGGTCATCATGTTTGACATCAACAGTGATAAGTCATGTTGATAGCCCATTTGTATGTTTGGCACGATGTGGAGAGAATGAAACTAGTTTTTTATCATCTTCCCAAAACCCAGAGCGCCAGTCTTGTTGTGGAACAAACATCAGACCAATTTTAATCGAGATTCATCTCACAGAATGGCTGCCTACCTCTCCTCAAAAATAGTCAAGGCCTTCAAAAACAAGGAAGGTTCAAGAAACTGTCACAGTCAAGAGAAGTGGCAAGTAATGTAACATGGTATCTTGTATGAGTTCCTAAAACAGAAAAAAAAATGTTAAGCACAATCCAAGGAAACCAGACTATAGATAGGATGCCAGTTCATTATAATGTACAAGTGGTTTGTTACATGTAATAAATGCTCCTCAATAATGTTGTGAGTACTCTCCGCACTATTTTCATGCTTTTCTTTAAGTTGGTGTGTTTAGAGAGTGTTTTCCTGTGCATGAGTTTATTTAATCCTCAGAACAATTCTATGGTGTTGGTATTACTTAATTTTATTGCCTTTGGATAGAAAACTAAGGCTTAAAAATTTTTGCATCTTTCTTGACATCATGCAAGTCTTATGTTGTATTGAAAGGGACTTGAATTCATATGATACCTTGTAAATCTTTGCTGTAGCCACACAAATCATGAGATGTCACTGCCATTGAGATACCTGATACTAGGGCAACATCTTTGAAACATTTATTCAAGTTTCTCAGTGACATGGACAGCATTCTGTATCAGACTAATTCTTTTTTTTTAAAGATTCTATTGAATTGGCAGGGTTAATGGATGGAATCTTTACAAATTTGTTACTGGGTTTCTGAAGATTGAAATATGCTATTGAGGTTAGATTAGTGTTTCCCAACCTTTTTTGTGCCATGCCCCACCTTAACCTTTCTAAAATTTTTATGTCCCCCCCTATGTAACGTACATAATTTTTAACATTAAAAAATTGATTTGTTCACTTAATAAACATAAATGATAGGTTCTAGGAAGAAATCACTATGAAATTGTTAACAAAACACAGTAAGTAAAATTTCAAAACATATAATGAAAAACAGAAATTTAAATTCCAAATAATTTTAATACAGATTTTTCTATATTAATTTATTATTTTAATTTAGTGTGATCCTTGCACTTGATGCTTGCTGCACAGAGATTTTATATTAGGTTCCAATTTGGTTAGCTTTAGTCTCAAGTCTCCACGTTGTGTTATATCCAGCTGATTTCTTTTTTTTACCAGTAAATCATTTACAGCACTAAATCCACATTCAGCTAAAAATGAAGATGAAAACGGTAGCAATAGTTTTCTTGCACATTTGGTTGAATTTGGGTATTTGATTTCTGTTTCCTCACAAAGCCATGTCATCGCTTCTTTGATATTAAATAAAGCTTTAACTGACTCATCATTTTGCAATTCTGCGAGTTCTTCTTGATACTGCATGTTTGATATATCAGACAAATCCACTAACATTGGCTGCATCATCCATGTTGGGAAATCAATTTGTTTTAAATCAGAAAATCTTTCTTTTAAATCAGCCGATAGAATATTCAAATGATTGACAATAACAAGTAAAGCGGTATCAGTTACTTCACATTTTTGGAGCCAATGAAACTGTTTAAAGTTTTTGTTGTTAATATGTTTCTGACATAACTCAATATTGGTAATGAAACCAAATATCTTTGCTTTTGCATCGACAAGAGTTTTATTTGTTCCTTGAAGTTGCTTATTTAATATATTTAGTTTTTCAAAGATATCGGCTAAATAACTCACAAATGCTTTACCATCTATTGTTAACAGATACTCATTTCAGGTTTGTCGCTTAAAAAATTACTAAGACTATCAAACAGTTCCATAAATCTTTTCAAACAGTTTCTTTTAGATAGCCATCTTACTTCAGTATGAAGTAAAAGTCTCACATGGTCTTCATTTTGTTCTTCACAAAATAGCTTGAAAAGACGCTCCCATTTGGCACTAGCTTTAATAGCATTAACACACTGTATTACTGTATGTAATACTTCATTCAGAACAGGCGAGATGTTTTTAGCTACCAAGTTTTCCCTATGAATAACACAATGCACAAGAATCATTTCTGGATTCGCATCTTTCATCAATTTTAAGCAGCCATTTTTCTTGCCCATCATATTGGGAGCACCATCTGCAGCACAGATGTTATATTTTTCATTGGTATATCATTGACATCTAAGTAGTTTTTTAGCTTATTATATTGATATATATCTTTGGAGGTAGTGGTGCTTTCTAATCTTTTAGATTAGAAACATTTCTTCAGCAAAATGTTCTTTATCAATATATCTTACATAAGTTATCAATACTGCCTCACTGTCTCTCAAAGTTGATTCATCCATTTGCAAGGAGAATTTTCTTGTTTTCAGCTTTTCAATAAGTTTTTTTTCAATATCCTCACTTATTTCATCTACTCTTCTGCTAACAGTATTGTTACTGAGTGGCATAGCTTTTACATCTTTGTCATCTTTTTCAAGAACCGTTTTAAGAAATACTGATATTGACGGTTTTATTAAATTCTCTCCTATAGAGTGATTTTCTCCAGTTTTAGTGATGAATAAAGAAATTTGATAACTAGCCTCAAGAACACGATTATTAGTTGAAGTATGAGCAGTAAATAGAGACTTTAATGTTGTTCTTTTTTTCAAAATTTTTCTTTAAAGTTTTAAAGTAACTCAAATCTGAATTAATATGAGCACTATGTTTCACCTTCAAATGCACCTCAAGATGACCTCGTTTCATTGATTTGCTGGTCAAGCATTGCTGGCATAAAAGACAAAAAGGAATCCGCTCATCGTGAACAGCGGGTATGAACCCAAATTTTAAATATTCCTCCAAATATTGACAAGTTTTTTTCTTGCTTGCACCACTCATTTTACTATGGGCTATAAGAAATAAAAATAAGATCAATTAAAAACTAATATTAAAATATGTGTTAAAATATATTCAATGTGACATAGAGTAAACGTATACTAAAAATTCATATTTATTTAAATGTATATAACACATTTACTACACTACCACTGCAAATCAAAAGGTATCTATATTTTTTCCACTTGACAAAATTTTCTGGAAAGTTATGCTTCTAAAATTAAAATTGTTGTGCATGCACTATTATAGTCCCAATAATATTTATAAAATATTAGTGCTTTCTAGCCCCGATGCAAGAAGTACTTAATAAAGAGTTTAATATTGATAAAAATAAAATCAAATACTTACCAATTATATCTATACAATATATATATGTATATTTATTAAATCAATGAGCTTTTACAACAGTTTTGACTGACACTTATTTCAAATTAACACCAACTGAATGATGTGAAACACTACAGAAGTTGCGATGGGCCAATTAGGTGAGAATAACTGCATTGTTTAGCGAGTTTTTAAAACGTCCGGGGTTCCCTGCAGCAGATGGCACACTCCGCGGTGAACCCAGGACAAAGTTTACTTGACGACGCCAATCACCCAGTTGATATTTTGGTCTCGTCAAACGAAATTATACTTAATAATTATTTACCGCAATTATTTAAGAATTGCATTTTTTGTTAAATTTGGCACCGATATCTAGCATTGCATTTAAATGGCCCAGGGCGAAAGAGTTAAAGTCGTGTCGAGTCCATTTTCAAATTGCCCCCCTTAACTATCAAATTGCCCCCCTGTGGGGCATCGGCCCCAACACCGGGTTAGATGTTTGAGTGTGAGAGCAAATTGCCTTGACCCAAATCCCACTATCACTCTTAGGTGGCCTGGCCAAATTCTCTGTGGCTTATTTATTTTATTCCATAAAATTATAATAATACTGTGGCATACAGTTCAAAAATCGGTTGAGGGAATTAAATTTTATATGTTAAGCGTTTACAACTCCAAGCCAATAATAAACCAGTAATAAATGTCTGATACGGACGACTCTTTATAAAAATGCCTTCAGGAAAACGTGGTCCCAAAAGACAGCCATCCAGTTAATTCGGACCCTTTTAAGTATATCAGTTTGAAAATCTTGTGAAAGAGCTGTATTGATGATATAATAGATAAACAGATGTGATTAAAAGTCACAGTTACAGAATTAACCCGTCCTAACTAGTATGATGACACATGCCAGTTTCTGCCTCCTCCATCAAATGTAGCTGTTGCTGTCCTCTGGGGTGGGACCAAGAATGCTTTGACTTCTTACATATCCCTTTGACTTCATACATATCCCTTTTGAAATTCCATAATAATCCTGTAGAGTAAAATTTCAATTGTGATCTCTTCCTCTCAAAATTATTTAGTATTTTTTTTAATAATTTTATTTTTTTAATGGGGTGACAGCAATAAATCAGGATACATATATTCAAAGATAATATGTCCAGGTTATCTTGTCATTCAATTATGTTGCATACCCATCGCCCAAAGTCAGATTGTCCTCTGTCACCTTCTATCTAGTTTTCTTTGTGCCCCTCCCCCTCCTCCTTTCCCTCTCCCTCTCCCCCCTCCCTGCGTAACCACCACACTCTTATCAATGTCTGTTCGTCTCACTTTTATGTCCCACCTACGTATGGAATAATGCAGTTCCTGGTTTTTTCTGATTTACTTATTTCACTTCGTATAATGTTATCAAGATCCCACCATTTTGCTGTAAATTATCTGATGTCATCATTTCTTATGGCTGAGTAGTATTCCTTAGTATTTAATATTGCCTTAAATGATAGTTGACCATCTTTATTTTCAATAAAGAAATTTTCCAGGAGTTTTACGACTATAGCAGATGGTTAGCATTTATTCTAATAAATTCTATGGTATCTGCAGAATTTGTTCCAGCTACTTTACATGCTGTTAAGTAGCATTTGAAGCACAAGTTGTCAGGCATTTAGTGGATAAGCCTGTGGTCCTGACTGAGTCATAGGCATAGCTACCATGGCCCACCCACCTGTGGGCGGTGCTTCCCTGAGTCTGAAATAGCCTCCCACTGTGAGACTGATGAAGAGAATGTCATAGGAATTTATAGTTTGGATGAATTCTGCCTGATTACTTTAAACATGATGCTACTTATTTGTGCTTTTTATTAGCAATGTGTGACACTTTTTCTCATCTATTGTCTTGTTCTATTTCATGTCTATGTTTAATCAAATCATCTCCTTTCCTTTGTTTTACAATCAGTTTTCTTGTTGCAAAAGTAGATAATTAAAACTCTAATATTTCACCTGAGTACTGATTTGGTCACTTTTCATATTTTTAAGCATAATTTGGACACATTTTCTTTGTGCCCAAAAATATGGGTAGTAATTTGTTTTGTAATTGTTCCTTAAGTTTTAGTTAAATTGTATATCAACTGCCTGTAGGGGAAAGTGATTTTTACTTTAGATGCAAAACACTGCATGCACCTCCCCCATTAATAGCAGCAGAAGCAACACACACACACACACACACACACACACACACACACACACACTCACACACACCAGTGTTTCAGTTTCAAAGTATCTATATCAAAAGCTGTTTCCAAACAGTAAAGGGTTCTGTGCCATAGAATGGAGAAAGAAAAGCATTCTAAATCTTCCTCTAATGCTTAGAGCACTGTTCTGTTTCGTATATAAAGCTTCCCTTTACCTAATGTGAGATATACAATACAATCTTGTGCTGCTGTTAGAATACTACCCATATATAGCAATAAAAGCTAATTATTCTAGTAAAATGCTGGGCTGTTAAAGGTTTGATATGTGTGCAGACATATTGTAAAACACTGCTTAGGAGGATATTGAAACGCTTTTACCTTCATCTATTTACATTTAATAGAGGCTGATTTTACTTTACGAGTGTGTGCATGTGTGTGTGTGTGTGTGTGTGTGTGTGTGTGTGTGAGAGAGAGAGAGAGAGAGAGAGAGAGAGAGAGAGAGAGAGAGAGAGAGCATCTTCCTAAAGAGAGCCTTCCACACATTCCTTGGGTTAATTGCCGGACCACGAGAAGGTGACAGTGTCAGAAGCTGCAGTAATTAAGCTGACTGGATAAGATCCCAGTTAAAAGGAGTAAGAATTAAACAGCACATTGAATAAAATTTAGAAATAGTCGTATTAGCTATGAATTTGCACATAAAAAGGAACACAGACGTGGCAGCTTGTATTGAAAGTGTTATGTTTTCTTCTCATTTCAATAAAAGTATAGTAGTTATGTGGGATATCAGTGACTATGTCCAGACTAAGGAATCTCTCCAAAACAGGATGCAGAGTGCTAGCTTGCGCCATTACCATTTTTTCAATACTGCATACCAGATCATTACATGATCCATAGAGCAGGGAAGAAAATCTCCTGGGGAAAGTTGCCCTCTAACTAGCTCCATAATTGTCAATATTTGGAGGAATGAGGAGACTTGAAGGAAGATTTCATTCTGGATTTTCTTCCAGCGAGTCACCTATTTTTCATGCCAAGAGGAGTGTGAAGGAAAGTCTGCCCCAGCAACTCTATTGCTCTGAGTTGGGTTTTTATTATCACCATTCCTTGGTGGGTTCTAGGCTGGACATCAATCAAGAAAGGGGTTCAATGGGTTGGTGAGATAACAGATTTACCAGCTGTATTTATTGCCATCCTGGTACTATGGAAATTGTATGTGCGTAACAGGAGATGGAATAGTTCTACTGAAGTGAGAAGACATAGGTAACTGATAGTCCATAAATTTTGTAGACGTGTCCTTCTATGGATTCGTGACTCATCTTTGAGACCCATTTGATTTCTTTTATAACATTGTCCTTAGTGAACTTATTTTGTTTTCAGAAACATGCAAAGTAAATAAACATTAAGTTGTCACAGATTCATAACTTTTCAGATTTTGGGTAGCTGCATATGTCTAGATGAGTAGGTCATTTCTGGACTATGTCTCTAAAGGGTTTCTGAATCTTACTCCATTTAGAAACACTGTCTAAACTTTTATTGGTTTTGTAGTTTGGGCTCCTGTCTGAAATCACTCTGGCATGGTCAACTTAGGACCGTCTGTTGGTACACAGCTACTGTCACAAGAAAGAGGTCAGCAAACATCATGGAAGGGAAGAAACAAGTAGAAAGTTAATCAACTCCACAAACTTTCTTGAGCGCTGTATTAGTTTCCTAGATCTTGGACTATCAAATTGCTACCCATTTGGTGGTTTAAATAACAGAAATTTATCTTAGTGTTCTGGAGGTCAGAAGTTCAAAATGGTTCTTATGGAATAAGGCAAGGTGTTGAAGGCTGCTACCTTCTGGAGTCTTTTAGGGGTAAAAAGTTATTTTATCACCCTTTTCAGCTATTAAAGACTGCCTCCACACCTAGCTTCCTTGTCTCTTACTTACCACACCAACTCTGCCTCCATCTTTGCATCAAATTTTGACTCTGGCCCTTTCGTCTCTCTTTGACAATGGCCCTTCTGATTCAGCTGCACCCACCTGAATAACTCCCTTCATCAGATCTGAATGGAGTCACATCTGCAAAGTCCTCTTTGCTCTCTAAGGTGACATTTGCAGGTTCCACAGATGGTGATGTGGACACTATAGAATGATGTTCACACGTTCACATGCGCATCCTCAGTCTAGATGACCACATGACTTCTGCAATTAGGTGTCATATAAATATTTCAAATTTAACATAGCCAAAATAATCATCTTAATTAACTACCACCCTTCTTAATTACCACTATAGCTCTTATTCACTGTATATCTGACAAGTGTGTTCTTTCATTGGTTCTGGGAAAATATTTTGAAAATTTTCTTATCTTCTCCTTTTCTTTCACTCCACAACTAAGCCAGCAGCAAATCGTGGAGTCTCGACCTCCATCAATTTTCGAAATGTCATCACTGCTCCAGACTTCCACCAGGACCAACCTGGTTCCCATTATTAATGTATCTTAGTTGACTTGTTGCAGTCGAGTGTTTATGGGTATTTATGCTTTGAACTTTGCCTTTCTTCTTTCCACCCATAGTCAATGAAAGAGTCAGGGAGATTCTTCTAAAATGGAAGGTAGGACCTGACCAGGTGGTGGTACAGTGGATAGAGCATCGGACTGGGATGTGGAGGATCCAGCTTTGAGACCCCGAGGTTGCCAACTTGAGCATGGGCTCATCTGGCTTTAGCAAAGCTCACCAGCTTGGATCCAAGGTCGCTGGCTTGACCAAGGGGTTACTCAGTCTGCTGAAGGCCCGTGGTCAAGGCACATATGAGAAAGCAATCAATGAACAACTAAAGAGTCACAACAAAAAACTAATGATTGATGCTTCTCATCTCTCTCCATTGCCGTCTATCGCTCTCTATCCCTCTCTCTGACTCTCTCTGTCTCTGTAATAAATAAATAAATAAATAAATAAATAAATAAATAAATAAATAATAAATAACAAAGGTAGGTCTTGCCATTTTTCTGCTCAACATACTCCTGTGGCTTCTCATTTCTCTCAGAGTAAAAGCCAGGATTTTATTGACAAATGTAACTGTTGTTTCCTTGCCACTGAAGTCTATAATCACTTCCATAGAACGTGGTCATTAATTTAATCAAAATGTAAGCAAATAGAAGGTTTCTGTAAGCTTCATATATCTAAAACATGATAATTATAAAGATGATTTGAGGCACATAGTAAAGGATGTGTATAGATTTAAGGATTAGCTGACCATTGGACACATATACTTTTTTAAAATTTAATTTATTGTGTTTACATAGATTCTAGTGTTGTCCTGAATGCCTCTCCCCCTTCCCCGTATTCCTTGCCCCCTTCCCAACATCTCCCTCCCCCTTTCCCTTCAGGTTTATCTCATCCTATCATCCCCTTTCCTTCTGTCCTCTTTTCCTCTGGTCCCTTTGATCCCTCCTCTGTCTCAATTCCATTCCACAGTTCACATTGTTTCTTGGATTCCTCAAATGAGTGAGGTCATATGATATTTTTCTTTCTCTGCCTGGCTTTATTTCACTTAACATAATAGTTTCCAGGTGCATCCATGTTGTTGCAAAAGGTAATATTTCCTTCTTTTTAATGGCCCCATAGTATCCCATTGTATATATGTACCACAACTTTTTAATCCACTCATCCACTGACAGACATTTGGGCTGTTTCCAGATCTTTGCTATTATGCTATTCCATGCCATAAACATAGGGATGCATTTCTTTTTTTGAGTCAGTGATATGGTGTTCTTGGGGTATATTCCTAAAAGTGGGATGGCTGGGTCAAAAGGTAGTTTCATTTTTAATTTTTTGAGGAATCTCCATACTGTTTTCTACAGTGGCTGCACCAGTCTGTATTCCCACCAGCAGTGCAGGAGGGTTCCCTTTTCTCCACATCCTCGCCAGCACCTATCGTGTGTTGTTTTGTCAATGAGCGCCATTCTGACAGGTGTGAGGTGGTATCTCATGTGGTTTTAATTTGCATTTCTCTAAAGATTAGTGATGTTGAGCATTTTTTCATCTGTCTGTTGGCCAGCTGTATGTCACATTTACTTTTTTTTTTTTTAAAGTCATTTTTTAAAAGCTTTTTTGACTTTATTTATTGATTTTTTACAGAAAGGGCAGAGAAAGAGAGAGAAGGGAGAAAGGAGTAGGAAGCATCAACTCTTTTTTTCTTTTTTTTTTTAGAGAGGAGAGGGAGAGACAGAGAGAGAGAGGAGAGACAGAGAGAGAAGGTGGGGAGGAGCTGGAAAGCATCAACTCCCATATGTGCCTTGACCAGGCAAGCCCAGGGTTTCGAACCGGCGACCTCAGCATTTCCAGGTCGACGCTTTATCCTCTGCGCCACCACAGGTCAGGCTGTCACATTTACTTTTAAGTACAGTAAAAACATGTTCATCTATGCCCTATATTTTGTAAGCTACTAACTCTGCAAATTGGTAAGACTAACCATAAACAAAATTACCCACCATGTAGTCTTTGAAAATAATAAATTGAAATGCATTTTACTGTAAATAACAATAATTTACTACTGAGTAATTACTAGTAAGCAACAATAGCAATTGCTGCCAAGATGTTATATTTTAGGGCCAGGATTTGACTGTTATTCTAAATTAGAATCTAAGACTATTTCACAGTTTTGTTGTGCAAATTATTTTAACATCAAGTGATGTTTAATGAAATACAACGGAGAAAATTTTTTATAGTTATTTGAGTATTTTGTCCATTTGCTCATTCCTTTATTTATAGCCATAAAAACCATTGACTTATTATCACTCAGTCTCTCAGGTACAAAAATGCTATACAATATTGAACCCTGACAAATATATAGAAAAAATATTGAATAAAGAAAGCAAAAGGTCTACTGAAAATGATCTTTTGTTTACAGTCAAGGGACACATATATTTCGTACTGCCCATTTTCTGTTTTTCCAGGGGAAAAATATTTAGTGCAGCAGTATAAACTATGTTCTTAGAAAGCAGAGCTAAAATTGCTAAAATGGCTTAGAGCAGTAAATACTTTAGGGGATGCTTAAAGGAAGTAATTTGGAGTAGTTTCCTCCAGGTTGTATCACAGTATTACTATGTAGCTGAGAAGTAAGACGGGAATGACAAATAATTTAGAGAAGAAAAATTGTACATGGGTGTGAAAACTAAAACGATCTGATGAATCCCCATGCCATACAATTAACATAAATGGATATATTTTTGCAGTCACTGTTTCAAATCTGAAATGAAATTATGGGCAATTCCAGAGCAGGCTCTCTGCTAAAAACTGGCAAACTGGTGACAGAATGTTCGTGTGGTTGACAAGCCTCTGATTTCATACACACTGCAGCAAAAGATGAGAGACAAAAATTATTCAACTGTGATTAGGAATAGCGTGCTATGGAGAGGGTTTCTGACCCCAAATTAACCAAAAAGAGGGCTTAGAAGGGGAAGTTTGAGGAGAAGGAGCAGGGGTCAACACTCCAGGTCTTGATATGTCAAGGACTCAGAAGAAATATAATCTGCGTGGAGAGTAGAAGGGAGACTAAGAGTTAGGACCACAGCTGCTTGAACAGTGGTCAGGAAGGTTCTAGTACGTGTGCCAGGAGACTTAATTAATTCCCAGAATGATGGAGAGCCAGTGGAAGTTCTTATGGCTCACAGTTTTAGATGATTTGTTTTTTTATTTCAGAAAGGACAGCCTGGTAGAATATAGGAATGGGGGTGGGGAACGAATGGAGAAGAGTGGGCAGAGGTTTGGAGGAGTTGATTGTGCTGAGACTAGGTTAGGAAAACATTTGACAGGTTTGCAAACCTCCGGGAACCCAGAAGACAATTGGAAATACTGTTCTCTCCAAAGTCTCCACTGAATCATAAACTACATGAGGTAAATCTTTCATCTCCACATTTTACAAAAATGCACATATTTAAAGCTTACGAAAAGATAGAAACATGTTACCAATAATGAGAAACTAACAATAGTTCTACTGTCTATGCTAGTTTTGAGTATATTGGGATAAATGAGTGTTTCTAAGTAAAATAAATAATGATTTGGTAGTTCTTTATAACACCTACACTTCCCAGAATGTGAAGAAAAATATTCTAATGACAGTAGAGCAAATCTTATTGCAAATATAATGCTAAAACTATTTTGTTTTTAGTAATTTTGAAGAAGTATCTAAATGACTAATCAACATTCCAATAACATTAAGTGATTTTGTCATATAAACTAAAAAATTTTTAAAGAAATGTTGATACAAAATAGTCTTTTTATTCTATTTATTCACATAAATAAATTTTCTCAACATTCCAAACAATATTCGAAACTAGTGCCTGACCTGTGGTGGCGCAGTGTATAAAGCGTCGACCTGGAAATGCTGAGGTTGCCGGTTCGAAACCCTGGGCTTGCCTGGTCAAGGCACATATGGGAGTTGATGCTTCCAGCTCCTCCCCCCCTTCTCGATCTCTGTCTCTCCTCTCTCTCTCTCTCTCTCTCTCTCTCTCTCTCTCTGTCTCTCCCTCTCCTCTCTAAAAAAAAAAAAAAAAAAAAAAAAAAAAAAAAAAAAAAGAAACTAGAGGTATAATTGGTGCTGAGACCTGTCTCATTCTCAGTAATAAACAAATTGAGGCAAAAAAACTGTCCTACTGAAAAACGCATTTCAAATTAAATTTCTCTTTTATGTAATTATCAAAATGTATACTATATATTAGAGAAAGAGATCAATGGCAAAGAGGAGTTGAAACAAAAGAAGGACTAATGTAGTAGTTGGACTTTTAAATGTGTGTGTTGTGTGTATGAATATTTATTGGTGGTGGTGGTGATCACATTGCTGTTGTATATAAAAAATTGAGATTGATAAAATGTTGCATTATTTTATTTAAATATGCCAAAATTTATTATATCCAGCAATTATATAACATGATCATATTAACTAGTTAAATGAAATATTTAGGTTTCTAAAATAAATATTGGAGGCTTTCCATCATTTTTTTCAAGAAACTTAAAGGTTAAGAGAATAAAATGGGCTAATGTCAATAGTTCTCTAGATGGTTATTTGAGTCTCTCAGGTTCAAATATTTCTAAGTCAATATTACCTGAAATTTAAATTTTGCTAACTATAGGAGAAAATAGTTAACAAAAATGAAATAACATAAATTATTTTAAACATTTTCTAAAATATGTATTAAAACTATCTTTAAACCCCTGTGGAAGGTGGTCTCAAAAAAAAAAAAAAAGTGACACAGGCATGGAAACATTGTACCACAGTTTTAGTCCCTTGAACAGCCTGGGATTTGAATTCCCACAGTGGACTGTCCCATTTTCCCAGTAGGACCGGGACCAGACAAGTTGCTTCTACACAATGCCAACAATGTGTTTGATTGGTTAATAGATATAGTTCATTCATCATGTGGTCTAACAAATCAATTAATTTATTAAGACAATCAAGTTAACTTTAATTATATACACAGTCTCTAAGGACAAAAACATGACAGGACTATTGGAGGGCATATTTGAATTTTCTAGTGAAATATTTCAGCTATCAATTCAGAGGAAACTCATGAGCCCTTGTATTCAGTAAAAATTATATATCATCTGTTAAATTCCAATTAAGTTGGAAAATTCAATAACAAAAATATGTGTCTAATCTGACAGTTTTATTATTGCTCTTAATCTTGAAATTCTAATTAGTACCTGTGTGCTGTTAAGAAATACTATGAGGGCCCTGGCTGGTTGGCTCAGCGGTAGAGCATCGGCCTGCCGTGCAGGAGTCCAGGGTTCGATTCCCGGCCAGGGCACATAGGAGAAGCGCCCATATGCTTCTCCACCCCTCCCCCCTCTCCTTCCTCTCTCTCTCTCTCTTCCCCTCCCGCAGCCGAGGCTCCATTGGAGCAAAGATGGCCCGGGCACTGGGGATGGCTCTGTGGCCTCTGCCTCAGGCGCTAGAATGGCTCTGGATGCAACAGAGCGACGCCCCAAAGGGGCAGAACATCGCCCCCTGGTGGGCATGCCGGGTGGATCCCGGTCAGGTGCATGTGGGAGTCTGTCTGACTGCCTCCCTGTTTCCAGCTTCAGAAAAATGAAAATAAATAAATAAATAAAATAAAAAAAGGAATACTATGAGATAGATGCCATGAGGAAGAACTAGTATGTAATTTATTATTTAAGTTTTCAGCAAGAATTTTGCGGATGATATTAATTGCATAGCTTTTATTCAACTTGATTCTTATATTTCCATTCCCAGGTCATAATGGCCTTGTTGTAACCAGGGGCAGGGCTGATAAGTGCAATGCAGATTTAAACATTTGAGCTTAACAAGGGTCACTGGCAGCCTTGGCACTGAGACTCAGATTCATAATTTATTGTTATCTGTTATAGGCATTGACCTGGAGTCATGTCTTACCATGTCAAATGGAAAGATAATGATAACACTTTTCTGAAAACCGAAGCAATAAAAATAATGGCTTTTGGTTAGGCAGCTGAAGATCAACTCACCCAACTCCGAAATCGCAACTTCTGTTACAAGAAATGAATAATGTATCCTTTAGAAAATATATACTTTTATCCCTCACCTCATTCTCTGTATCTAGTGCCCCAGAAAAGTATTGCATGCTTGTCAAATGACTGAATTTTGCCTTTGTCAACAAACTTTTGAGTGTTGAACATCATTGGCTTCAGTGATTTTCCATGGTGCCAATACAGCGTCCTGTAACATAATTTGTATTAGGATGCTCTTGGCAAGAAATGAATGGATAATTTCCTAGAGGAGTGATTGAAGAGAGATTTGAAAAGAGTTTATTTGAAGAGTTTGTGTAGGGATAAGGGAAATATTAGAGTTCAGCTAAGGACCCAGGGACTACTAATAGAAGAAAGCCTGGGGCATGCCTTGGTCTGAGGCGCAAAGGCATAGAGTGCAGGAGCTCAAGGAAAGCCTCAGCAGGGACAGAACCACCTGCTGGCCTCCCCTAGATTAGTCTCTGTGGAAACTGATCCCTCACAGAGCAGGAGAGAGATCACAAATTTGCAAGTCTCCCTCCTCCTAGTCTTGACTCCCTTGCAATTCTAAAGGATTAAAAAGCCATATATTTGCATATATTTTCTAGAAGTAAGCAAAAGAACACTTTCATTCCATTTTTGTTGAAGAATGCATTTTCAAATCTCACGAGTCTTTTTTTTAATTAAATTTAATGCAGTGACATTGATAAATCAGAGTACATATGTTGAGAGAAAACATCTCCAGATTATTTTGACATTTGATTATGCTGTATACCCCTCCCCCAAAGTCAAATTGTCTTCTGTCACTTTCTATCTGGTTTTCTTTGTGCCCCTCCCCTCCCCCACCCCCTCTCTCCTTCCTTGCCCCATCCCCCCTCCCCCCACCCTCCACCCCCATTACCATCACATTCTTGTTCATGTCTCTGAGTCTCATTTTTGTGTCCCATCTATGTATGGAATCATATAGTTCCTAGTTTTTTCTGATTTACTTATTTCACTCCGTATAATGTTATCAAGGTCCATCCATGTTATTGTAAATGATCCGATGTCATCATTTCTTATGGCTGAGTAGTATTCCATAGTATATATGTGCCAAAGCTTTTAATCCACTCGTCCTCTGACGGACACTTGGGCTGTTTCCAGATCTTCGCTATTGTGAACAATGCTGCCACAAACATGGGGGTGCATTTCTCCTTTTGGAGCCATTCTATGGTGTTCTTGGGGTATATTCCTAAAAGTGGGATAGCTGGGTCAAAAGGCAGTTCAATTTTCAATTTTTTGAGGAATCTCCATACTGTTTTCCACAGTCTGCATTCCCACCAGCAGTGCAGGAGGGTTCCCTTTTCTCCACATCCTCGCCAGCACTTATTCTGTGTTGTTTTCTTGATGAGCGCCATTCTGACTGGTGTGAGGTGATATCTCATTGTGGTTTTAATTTGCATTTATCTAATGATTAGTGATGTTGAGTCTTAATGATTACAAATTGTCTTAGACCAGCGATTTTTAACCTTTTTCACCTCAGGGTACACATCAACTAATTACTGCAGCACACCAAAAATATATATTTTTTTTGTTCTGAAAAAGAAAAGTATAATTTTGATTCATTCACACTGGACAGCTATTGTTTTGGCTGTTGTCATTTTTCTTATCTAACAATCTAAGGGCAAAGAGGTTAGTGCCCCTGACTGAATAGTCAGGTATTACACATTTAAAAATTTTTTGCAGCACACCGGTTGAAAATTGCTGCCTTAGGCCATTTCCTAATAATTTTACAAAGCTACTGATGGTGATCGTAGGCTGAAATATTTTGAGATTGACACTATTCATTTTAAATCCCTCAGAAACACAAAATAGCCTATTTCCTCTAGAAACAGGAAAAGCAATTCATTCTTTCCTTTGAACGTGCATTTCCTGTTGTATATGTGTCAGAGAGATTACATGGTCTTCTCAGGGGCTGAGTCTCAGAAACCTGCAAAATTTGGAAGCTTCTTGTGTAAGGCCTTCCAAGGGCTTTTAGAAAGCTGGCAAATAAGCAATCCAAACCAGCATTTGTTGTTGTTGTTTTTTTAACATTTTCAGATTATTTTACATGAAGTACAATGATATTAAACTAGGTGGATATGACTCCATAAACAGAGATAGACGATCCCCAAGGCACTCTCGCACAGACCGAAGGGCCCAAGCAATTTTGTGTCTGAAAAATGGAGCAAGTGTTTCTTCCCAGTTGTATCTGGTTCATGTCGGTGAACTGAAGGGAGAGAGGTTCCAGGGGCAGACCTCTGTCACACGTCAGCCATGTGTCCTCACCAGCCTGTGCCATTGCAGGGCTGGTGTGTTTCTATTTGCTTTTGAAAAGAAAGTTTAAAAAATTCTATGATGGGTACTGAACATAAGGATGTCAACTACCACACTTCGAGAAAGTCCACATTGTAGAGACATATTGTCATAAAAGATGAAGCCTGATTCATGACCAGAGATTCTTTGCAATTTAACAGTCTCCATATTTACCCCACCTTCCTCCCTGTTCCCCGAAACCTTAAAATTGTTCAGCTCCAAGACAGTAAGTGATCTGGTATACCAAGCTCTCTGCCTGTTCTGTGAAAATTCACTTCAACATTTAAACTGACAAAAATCAGGTCATAAGTTTAAATAATGCCTCATGTAAGTTTATATAAACATGCCATGTTTCTGTAAAAGAGCAAAGAAGTGTCTGGTTATATCCAATTAACATCTTTTAGGGCAAGGTTAGTTTTTCTTACTTAACTTGTATATAAAGAAGCTCATGTTTGAACTCTAGGAAAATAAAGAAGTGATTTTAATATAGAAACAAATTATTTTATTTATAGACTCACAAATAAACGTCTATTCAAGAAAATGTTAAGATGCTGTATACCATTAATTGATCAAAAGAAACAAGAATACGCATTTTTCTTCAGAGAATATTTCACTGATAAGGAAGGTATCTCTAATTAAGACAACAACCCTGCTGATGGAAAACACCTGACTCCTCTATGTTTAACATGATCACTATGATACAGTCATTTATAACTATAGATGGTTTCACAAAGTAGCAACTGTTTCCTTCATGGCAGGTGAACTGTGAAGTCTTGTTTTTACAACTTCTTTCCCAAAGCTCTGTGAGTAACCGGTATATATCTCGGTTAGTGTGAGCTCACACAAGAAACACTCACAATCATTTTCCTAGGTTTGAATGACATTAATGTAGCATTAAAAGCTTATGTGACCGGTCATGATGAACATAGATTATTTTCACCTATTTAAATATACATAGATATAGATAGACACAGACATACACTTGTGTATATTACAGTCCCAGTGGATTATACATATAATTTATAATATATATATATTATAAATAATGAATATTACATGTAGAGGTAGTCCACAACTTTCCTCTAGGTGGAGCAGGAAGGGCAGAGCACAGGCAAATAGGAAGCCAACCTCAATTTTGGGGATGAAAAATAGAACACGAGAAATACACCATTAAATTAAAAGTCTACCAGGGGTCCCCAAATTTTTTACACAGGGAGCCAGTTCATTGTCCTTCAGACCGTTGGAGGGCCGCCACATACAGTGCTCCTCTCACTGACCACCAATGAAAGAGGTGCCCCTTCCGGAAGTGCAGCGGGGGCAGATAAATGGCCTCAGGGGCCCGCATGTAGCCCGCGGGCCGTAGTTTGGGGACGCCTGGTATACGATAGGAACTACATTGTGATTAATATAAATAAATCCATCCTCAGAAAATGTATGAAACCATATGTATGTAGTTATTTACTCTATTTACAGAGTGGCTTCTCTTCATGAAGCGCAATAAAAACAGACACGGGAGGTGCTCATTTCTGTTCCAGCCGCTATCACAGGGCAAAGGAGGACTGCATCTGGAAGGGGCCGGAACACTACAAAGGTGTAGGAAGTGGGACAGGGAATGACACATTAGTTGGGGTTTTATGAAGCCAGTTACCACAGTCGATGTCGGAACTTAGGCACATCTAAGATGTGCCTAAAACAGAGGTCTGAATTATTTCATGCAAGGGGCAGAGAAATGCAGGAGTACTTCCGCACCGACTGCCTACTGTTGTTTGAGGACAGTGCCCAGCCTGTCTTAGTCCTTTGGCATTTGGGCCTTGGTCCAGGTGGGCATAGCAGTTTTCATGACAGTCACGGAAACATGGAGACGGACAGGAGGATGACTGTGGGACACACGGCTAGGTCCAAGAGAAATGTAGGGACCCCCACATCTGGAATCACTCACACAGATATTTACGTATGTCAGAGGCCTAGAGCCTGCGTTTATATTTGTATGTAAATCATAAATACATTTACATCTGTGTATCGACTAAGCATGTCAACAGACAATGTCTGATCTAAATTTTTTAGAATAATAGAATAAAACTTTCGTGATAACGGGATACAGAATGCTGTGTGTTATTAAAATGTTCAGAAGGACTGGGATTCATTTTGAACAATGATGGTGACAATAAACACAGTGTCCTTTTCTCCCCCAGAATAAGGTACTCTGTGGAATTTTGTTCCACAAATATTCTTTTTAGAACCTTTATCCCAAAAGGGCAAAATCCTTTGGGGGAATATATGCACATTTTAGCTGTCACTTATGATTATTATTAATGATCAATAAATGGTATTTTAAATTTGCTTTTTTAAGGCTAAAAAAAGTGAAATTGTACTTTCTCATTTTCTCTGAGTTTCATGGAAACCGAGGAATGATGTGACTATAAAAGAAGAAAAATAACATCCTTACATTGTTTACATAGTATTTTTTTTAATTTTTATTTTAGACAAAACAGAAAAAATTCAATCTCTCTTATTATAGGTTTCTAAGAAATAGCCTTTAGTTTAAAGGGGTCATTCATACAGAGGGAAATGCCTGTTTTTATCTTTTATTATTTTTAATAAGCAAAACTTTTTACCAAAATAAGAGTTAATATCTAGACAAGTCATCTGATTTGGTACTTTCCCAAACCACCTATTAATAAATATTTAGAAATAAATCACTTTCAGCATATAAGATTTTCAGAATTATATTTTATGGTATTATTGATGGTTCTTGAAAGTAGTTCTCTAATTGCATATCAACCATATTGAGAAAATTAAATGTTGATATTTTTAATATTGTTTGAAAAAATCAGAATGCATGCACACATATGTTCAATACTCTGTCAGTATAGAAATTCATATAATAAGCTGTGACTTTTAAAATAAAATACACTCTTTAGGTTAAAACATTTAGACCAAATGCAGAAATTAATTGTGGATGTAAATAGAAAATCAAAGGAAAAAGTATACAATAAAAAATTAATTTGGAGGAGTATAATCATATATTTTCTTTATTACACAATTTCTCTGCTATAAACTTATAGCACTTTTATAACATAAACAGTCAAATTATTTTAAATATATAAGAAATGTCATTAAATAAATTTGAATATAATTACTAAATTTTATAAAAGAGAAAATACTGTTTCTTGAAATTACTTCTTACTTAATTTGACCTGAAAGATTGTTTCCAAAATATATGCACATGTTTTCAAAACAAATAAAATTATATTTTTATTCTATTCCTTCAAGATTCATGGGAATTTTAAAAAATTTATGCTAACTGCCAGTCAATCTGGTCTTTCTTCCCCTGAACTGTTGCCATGGAGACATTGGCAGAGTGACAACAGTACTAGCGTCTCTGAATATGAGCACTGACGATGGAAGAAATTGTGAATTACCATAACACATGACAGAGAGAATGTGAAGGGTTTTAGGTAAGAACAGAGTTACTGTTACACGTCATCACTTCCCGGCATTTCTGTCTCCTGTTTCATGCTGTTTCTCCCAATTCCATCACCTCCCTGCCGCCCATGAACTACATTCCCAAAAAGGTGAGTAACATTGAGCTCCTAGGTAGTACCTAGGTCTTTCCCCCCAGTGGATGGTGCACAGACGGTGCCAGGTCTGAGAAGTCTGTTCCTTCCTCTGTGACGTCACCTGGCTAACAGATATTCTCAAATCTCCCTGGTCTTGTGCTTGGCTTCCTCAGAGATGCCTCTCCTTATTCTCACAAACTGCTGTCTTAGCAAACTGACGTTTCTCCACTTTATCCTGAATCTCACCCCATTGGATTTTCTTGTTTTCATTGTTTGCATTCCCTGTTCATGAGTAAACACCGTGAGTCTGAACTCAGTAAAGGATGCGCCCACAGCTCAACAGTTCTCTTTCTTCATGCAGTTAGCATCTCATTATATAAATGGGAGAGAGAAGCTTGCCAGAGATTCTAGATCTTGACTCTATTTTATTTCTTTTTTACATGTGCCTAAAAAATACACCCAACCTAATTTGCATTTAAGTTTTTCTTCTTTCTTTCATTTGTATCTTTTTTTAAAATAAGCAGCCCAGAACAAAAATGTATCAGTGTCTAGCTTCTCACATCCTTTCTTTAATAACAGGACTAGTCAACACTTTCTGGTTCATATTTCAAAAGTTTTTTCAGAGACAGATATCTTAGAAGGCAAGTACAACGTGTTCCATGTCAGTAGCATATTACAATTAAATCCATTAAAAAAACGTGCAGGTGATGCTGTTGATCTCTATGTCTCTGTATTAGAGTAAGTATCTTCTAGACAGTGGAAAATAGCAATGATAACCCCAGGAAATGGTGTGTTTTCAATGACTGTATGTTTGATATAAATTAATGAAGAAGTTGAGCTATTTTTTTCCTACACCAAATTCCAACTTTAGGTGATGGTCTACTGAGAGAAAATTTGTATTAGTGTCCCATGGTAGTTATAACAAATGACCACAAATGTAGTGGCGACAACAGCAGAAACTTGCTACCTCATAGTTCTGGAGGCTGATATTCAGACCAGGCGTCTTGGAGCTAACCTCAGAGTATCCGCAGGGCTGGGTTGCTCTCAGAGGAATCCAGCATCTTGCTCCACCTTCAAGCCAACAGCGTAGCATCTTCAAATATCAATCTATCTGCCTAGGACCTCTTATTTGGGGGGGGGGCAGAGACAGAGAGATTCAGAAAGAGGGACAGATAGGGACAGACAGACAGGAAGGGAGAGAGATGAGAAAAATCAATTTTTCATTGCAGCTCCTTAGTTGTCCATCGATTGATTTCTCATATATGCCTTGACCGGGGGAATATAGCAGACCGAGTGACCCCTTGCTCAAGCCAGCGGCTTTGGGTTCAAGCTGGTAAGCTTTGCTCAAACCAGATGAGCACGCACTCAAGCTGGCGACCTCAGGGTCACAAACCTGGGTCTTCCGCATCCCCATCCAATGCTCTATCCACTGAGCCACTGCCTGGTCAGGACCTCTCATTTCTTAACCGTAGTCTTCCCTCTTACAGCACCCAGTGATTACATTATAGTTATCAGATCTCCACTTTAATGTCCCAAACTCAGGACCCTTAAACATCATCACATCATCAGAGTCCCTTTGCCCACGGAAGGTGGCACATCTCAGGGACTCAGACACGGACATCTTTTGGAGGAGGCACGGTCTCCCGCTGGTGCATACAGCTTCTTTTTGAAGAGAAAAAATGGGACCAGCTATATACTGCTTTGGTATGCTTAATGTTTGATGTGGTTGGGATGTCAGTTCATTTATCAATTACTAGTCTTGTTACAATTGCTTCAAATTCATTTTTTTTTATTTTTGCACAAGAAATGCATTTTCTATTATATTCAGGACTCAAAACCATTAGATGGGACTATAAGAACTACCAGAACATGGCTTTCTGAAATTTTAGGGAACTTCTGCTCAAGAATATTTGGTTTTAAATGGAATTATTTCTTTTTATTCATCCCTTCTGGGGACTCCAGGGAAAGGGGCTCTTTCTCTCTCTCACTTTTATTAAGGTGTTAATTTGATCAGCAGCTCAGCCGAGACCTGTTTTTCTATGTGTATCAGAAATGAGAGATTATACACACATCCTCCTGAACTAGATATATTAGATTATCTCTGGCAGGTGTCTCGGTGTAAATTGACATAATTAATTAAAGCATACTAATACTTATGAAGCTGCTGCACTAAATATGACAATGTAACATGTAGGATAGGCATTTTGTAATAATAGTTATATTGTTCTTCAATGGACTGTGACAACAATTTAATCAAATGGATGAGTGTTTTGAACTTCATCTACAAATGGGAGTAGAACTTCTTTAGATAACAAGGACTCTAGAATGGCTGTATGTGCATTGGAAAGATATATACATTCAACATAACCTTTTCCTCCAGAGGGCATGGTGTCACATTAATCACATTTTTATTGTATGTAATTTTGCTGCAGCACAAATAATAGCTCCATTGTTTGTGAACGGATTGTCTGCTCCTGGAAATAGTGCATAATTTCAGTGCTTTATAAGTTGTCACTGAATGACATGAAGGACAGTGATGTAAGGTACAAATCTCCCTCCTTATTACCATTGAAGTTTTCTTAATCAGGGTATGGTGCCCTGGACGAGAAAGGTGTATACCCTGTCCTTTGATCTCAGGGATGTTTTCAGTGTGATGACTTTGTAACAGAACATGAGAATTGGTCTTAAGTATCATGAAAAACTTTAAAGGTTATTTTTATCATTCAGATTTTAGGTTATAATTTTAGTACACAGACTTTCCTTAAATTTAAATTTCTCTTTGTAATACAGTGGGCAGATGAATGTCACATCTGTGTGTCAGATTTGGATACTGATGTTCAAAGTATATCCATCTTCAGTTATGTTGATTTCAAATAAATTTTTTTTTATCTATCAAGTCATTCATTGTATGCAGTGAAAGTTTATGAAAATGTTGGACTCACTTCAAATTTAGTGCAAGCAAGCAAGGCTAAATGAGCCAACACTGTGAATTCTGAGGTGAGTTGCTTGTTTAACAGATAATATGTGTCATGTTGCTTGAATATATACTCAGAAAATTCAAATATAACAACATGTAAAGATTTTATTTTTCTTTAGGTGAGCAATGGCTTAACTGAGTAAGTCACTGTTTTAGAAATACTAACTATTTTATGAGTCCATAACTGTGATGACAAACCTTTCTATAAACACCACCCACCACTTGGGAGAAGACAAGATGTTGCTGGAGTAGGCAGATGTACCAACATCCACCTCCCAGAACCAAAGTGGATTACAAACTAATTTTAAGAACTATCATCTGGAAAAACCAACTTTGGACAAAACTAAGAGGACTCTTCAACCAAGGAACACTGAAGAAGCCACGCCGAGACTGGTAGGAAAAGCGGAAACGCAGAGACGGCTTCCCAGCTCTCCGGAGCAAACAGCAGCCGGGAGAGACTCGTGAGGCAGCAAGTGAGTTTAGCAGAGAGTGGAGGGTCCTGAATCCCAGGAACAAAGCCCCAGCCTGCAGCCCCAGAGCCCAGAAGAGGCGTAAGGACAGTATTTAGCTGGAAACAAGTCAGGATACTGTTTGTGAGAAAGAGTCTGATTTCTCAGACCCAGGATTCTTCTTAAAGGGACCGTACAGACACCTCTCTCACAACCACTCACCCGGGGATCTGGGAGATGGGGAGAGAGGAGAGGACCAGAGTAGCAGGAAGAGAGTGTAATCTAGGAGGCACAGGGAAAAACATTTTGGGAGACAGCCACCCTAACCCCTGGGACGAGTCACTCCCCAAAACTGAAGGGAATATTTCTCCCAGAAACAGCAATACCAGCAAAGGGAAGCAGGACACCAGCCAAACAAGCTCTCCCGCAGCACTCAGAGCAGAGTTGCTTAGAAGGAGGGAGCTTTCGGGTCTACAGTAGTGAGTACTAGGGTCTGAGCTGCAGCGCCTGCACCCCAAATGGCTGAAGGCTCGCTGGAGGGTGACTGGCGGCAGAAAGCAGAGGCGCAGTTCTGTCGGCAGGGGCAGAAGCCTCCTGGCCACCACTGGGCTAATGTGTGAACTCAGTCTTGCCCGGCTGGGGAGGAGTAAGTGTGCAAAAGCAGTCAAGCCCAGCTGCCGGCAGCCTGTTATCCAGCCTGTGGGAGAAGGGTGGGAACCCCTGAAGGAGTGGAGACCAGCCCTTGAGCAAGGGCACAGGAGCACAGCCTTGCCCCACCCATGGAACCGAGGCTTGTGGCCTGACTTGGGAGCCAGGTCCTCCCGCAGGGGTGGAGCCAAAAGCCCAGAATAGGCAGAGTCCCACTACTGAGCTGAGCATGGGCACGCAGTCCTACCTGGCCTGTAGAGCGAAGGCTAGCAGCTATTCAATGAACAGGCTCCTCTACTAGGGTGGGGCGAAAGCCCAGAAACAGGCGGAGACCCACAGCTGAGCAAAGGTGCTCACCACGGCCCTCAGGGCCTAGCATAATGCCACACATGGGGGAGGGGCAAAGGCCAAGGCCACCAAAGCTTGTGCACCCGAGCATGTGATCACAGCCACTCCCATGAAGGAGAGGTGGAAACCACAGGAACAGCCCCAGTGGGAAGGCACCAGCAATGCCCAAAACAAAGGCCCTAGACAGCAACAGAAGAGAGGGTGGTGGGCCTGCAGACAGACCATACCTAGGGAACAGAGGCCATACCCAGTGGACTCCAGTGGCCAAAAACTTCCTTTACAAAGAGAAAATGCGAAGGCAGAGAAATGCAACACAAATGAACAAAGAGAAATCCCCAGAAAAGGACCTGAATGAATCAGATATAACCAAATTACCAGATGCAGAATTTAAAATAACAATTGTTAGGATGCTCAAGGACATTAGAACAACAATAGATGGTCATTATGAACACCTAAATAAAGAGATAGCAAATATTAAAAAAAAAAACATTGAAATAATAAAAAAGAATCAGTCACAAATGACAAATACAATATCTGAAATAAAGAACACAATGGAAGGAATTAAAAGCAGGATGGATGAAGCAGAGAATCGAATATGTAAGTTAGAGGACATGATAAATAAAGGCACGGAAGCAGAGCAGAAAAAAGAGGAGACTCAAAATCTGAGGAAATTCTAAAAGAGCTCTATGACAACATGAAGAGAAATAACATCCGCATCATAGGGGTTCCTGAAGAAGAAGAGAAAGAACAAGGGATAGAGACTTTGTTCAAGCATATCATAGCTGAAAACTTCCCTCAATTAAGGCAGGAAAACATCTCACATGTTCAGGAAGCACAGAGAACTCCATTAAGGAGAAACCCAAAGAAATCAACACCAAGACACATCATAATTAAAATACCAAAGCTAAGTGATAAAGAGAAAATATTAAAAGCTGCTAGAGAAAAAAAGCCTATCACCTACAAAGGAGTCCCCATAAGGATGACTTCTGACTTTTCAACAGAAACCTTTAGGCCAGAAGGGAATGGCAAGAAATATTTAAAGTAATGCAAAACAAGGGCCTACAACCAAGACTACTTTTTCCAGCAAGGCTATAATTTAATATTGAAGGAGAAATGAGAAGCTTCACAGACAAAAAAACCTCAAGGACTTCATTGCAACCAAACCAAGGCTGCAAGAAATGCTAAGGGACCTGTTGTAAACAGATCAAAGAAGAAAAAGAATATAGCAAAAGAGAAACACAGTTTTAAAGAATAAAATGGCAATAAACAATTACATTTCAGTAATAACCTTAAATGTAAATGGATTAAATGATCCTATCAAAAGACATAGGGTAGCTGTGTGGATAAGAAAACAGGACCCATACATATGCTGTCTACAAGAGACCCTCCTTAAATCAAAATATGTACATAGACTGAAGATAAAAGGATGGAAAAAATATTTCACGCAAATGGAAATGAAAAAAAAAGCTGGGGTAGCAATACTTATATCAGACAAAATGGACTTTAAAACAAAGACTATAGTTAGAGATAAAAAGGTCACTACATAATGATAAAGAGAGCAATGCAACAGGAAGTTATAACTATTATTAATATCTATGCACCTAATATAGGAGCACCTAAATATATAAAGCAGACTTTGATGGATTTAAAGGGTGAGATCAACAGCAATACTATAATAGTAGGGGATTTCAATACCCCATTAACATCATTAGATAGATCCTCAAGAAAGAAAATTAACAAAGAAACAGCAGACTTAAAGGACATATTAGATCAACTCGATTTAATAGACATCTTCAGAAACTTTTGCCCTAAAACAGCAGAATATACATTCTTTTCAAGTGCTCATGGTACATTCTCTAGAATAGATCACGTGTTAGGGCACAAAAGCGGTCTCAACAAATTTAAGAAGATTGAAATCATATCAAGCACTTTCTCTGATCACAGTGGCATAAAACTAGAAATCAACCACAACACAAAAACTAAAAAATACTCAAACACTTGAAAACTAAACAGCATGTTATTAAATAACAAATGGGTAAACAATGAGATCAAAGAAGAAATTAAAAATTTCTAAAAACAAACGATAATGAGCATACATCAATTCAAAATTTACGGGACACAGCAAAAGCCATCCTAGGAGGGAAGTTCATAGCATTACAGGCACATTTTAAGAAGCTAGAAAAAGCTCAAATAAACAACTTGACCCTGCATCTAAAAGAACTAGAAAAAGAATAGCAAGTAAAGCCCAGAGCTAGTAGAAGGAAGGAAATAAAAAAGATCACAGCAGAAATAAATGACATAGAGGCTAAAGAAACAACACAGAGGATCAATGAAACCAGGAGCTGGTTCTTTGAAAAGGTAAACAAGATCGATGAACCTTTAACCAGACACACCAAGAAAAAAAGAGAGAGGACTCAAATAAATAAAATTAGAAATGAGAGTGGAGAAATAACAACTGACACAACAGAAATACAAAATATTGTAAGAAAATACTACAAAACACTGTACACCAAAAAACTAGACAACCTAGATGAAATGGACAAATTCCTTGAAACATATAATCTTCCAAAAATTAATCTGGAAGAATTAGAAAACCTAAACGGACTAATTACAACAAATGAGATTGAAACAGTTATTAAAAAACTCCCAAAAAAGGAAAGTCCTAGGCCAGACGGCTTCACAAGTAAAGTCTACCAGATATTCAAAGAAGAACTAACTCCTATCCTCAAACTATTTCAAAAAATTCAAGAGGAAGGAAGACTTCCAAGCTCCTTTTATGAGGCGAGCATAATTCTGATTCCAAAACCAGGCAAAGAAAACACAAGGAAAGAGAATTATAGGCCAATATCCCTGATGAATTTAGATGCTAAAATCCTCAACAAAATATTAGTAAACTGGATCCAACAATATATGGAAAAACTCATACACCATGATCAAGTGGGATTTATTCTTGGGAGGCAAGGCTGGTACAATATTCACAAATCAATCAATGTGATTCATCACATAAACAAAAAGAAGGAGAAAACCCACATGATAATTTCAATAGATGCAGAGAAAGCATTTGATAAAATCCAGCACCCATTCATGATCAAAACTCTCAGCAAAGTGGGAATACAGGGAACATACCTCAACATGATAAAGGCCATCCATGAGAAACCCACAGCCAACATCATACTCAATGGGCAAAAATTAAAAGCAATCCCCTTAAGATCAGAACCAGGGCAGGGGTGTCCCCTTTCACCACTCTTATTCAACATAGCTCTGGAAGTCCTAGCCACAGCAGTCAGACAAGAAGAAGAAATAAAAGGCACTCAAGTTGGAAAAGAAAAAGTAAAACTATCATTATTTGCCGATGATATGATATTATAAATAGAAAACCCTTAAGTCTCAGTCAAAAAACTACTGAACCTGATAAATGAATTCAGCAAGGTGGCAAGGTATAAAATCAGTACTCAGAAATCAGAGACATTTTTATACACTAACAATGATATGTCAGAAAGAGAAATTAAGGAATCAATACCCTTTACCACTGTAACCAAAAAAAAATGAAGTATCTAGGAATAAATTTAACCAGGGGGATTAAAGACTTGTACCTGGAAAATTACAAAACATTGATAGAAAAAATCAGGGAAGATACAAACAAGTGGAGGCATATACCATGCTCATGGTAAGGAAGAATAAACATCATTAAAATGTCTATAGTACCCAAAGCAATTTATAAATTCAATGCAATACCAATTAAAATACCAATGACTTACTTCAAAGATACAGAACACATATTCCAAAAATTTATATGGAACCAAAAGAGAACACGAATAACCTCAGCAATCTTGAAAAAGAGGAATAAAGTAGGAAGTATCACACTTTTGGATATCAAGTTATATTATAAGGCCATTGTACTCAAAAGATCCTGGTAGTGGTATAAGAACGGGCATATAGATCAATGGAACAGAACAGAGAACCCAGAAATAAACCCACATTTTTAAGGACAACTGATATTTGACAAAGGAATTGGAGTAAAGACAGCCTCTTCAACAAATGGTGTTGGGAAAATATGACAGCTACCTGCAAAAAAATGAAACTAGACCACCAACTTACACCATTCACAAAAATAAACTCAAAATGGATAAAAGACTTAAATGTAAGCTGTGAAACCATAAGCATCTTAGAAGAAAACATAGACAGTAAGCTCTCTGACATCTCTCGCAGCAATATATTTTTCAATTTGTCTCACAGGCAAGTGAAATAAAAGACAGGATAAACAAATGGGACTTTATCAAAATAAAAAGCTTCTGCACAGCTAAAGACAATAAGAACAGAATAAAAAGACAAACTACACAATGGAAGAATATATTTGACAATGAGTCTGATAAGGGGTTAATAACCAAAATTTATAAAGAACTTGTAACTTAATACCAGGAAGACAAACAATCCAATCCAAAAATGGGCAAAAGAAATGAATAGACACTTCTCCAAAGAGGACATACAGATGGCCAATAGGCATATGAAAAAATGCTCAACATCACTAATCATTAGAGAAATGCAAATTGAAACCACAATGAGATATCACCTCACACCAGTCAGAATGGCGCTCATCAAGAAAACAACACAGAATAAGTGCTGGCGAGGATGTGGAGAAAAGGGAACCCTCCTGCACTGCTGGTGGGAATGCAGACTGGTGCAGCCACTGTGGAAAACAGAATGGAGATTCCTCAAGAAATTAAAAATCGAACTGCATTTCGACCCAGCTATACCTCTGTTAGGAATGTACCCCAAGAACACCATAGCACTGTTTGAAAAGAAGAAATGCACCCCCCATGTTTATGGCAGCATTGTTAACAATAGCAAAGATCTGGAAACAGCCCAAGTGTCCGTCAGAGGACAAGTGGATTAAAAAGCTTTGGTACATATATACTATGGAATACTACTCAGCCATAAGAAATGATGACATCGGATCATTTACATCAACATGGATGGAGCTTGATAACATTATACGGAGTGAAATAAGTAAATCAGAAAAAAGTAAGAACTATATGATTCCATACATAGGTGGGACATAAAAGTGAGACTCAGAGACATGGACAACAGTGTTGGGGTTACAGGGTGGGGGTGATGATAGGGAGGGGACTGGGGGAGGGGATGGGCATAAAGAAAACCAGTTAGAAGTTGATGGAAGACAATTTTATCAATGTCAACCCATTAAAATTAATTTAAAAAAAAAGAATTTGTCTCACGGCTAATTCAGGCATATAGAAGAATAGTATATAGATGCTAATTCTGCTTCTCAGGCCACATCCTGCAAAAGGGGCCCCAAGAAAATTGGTGATTTGGCTCCATTGATTTTGCCAATTGGATTTAAAAAATTAGGTCAGGAACACCCTGAAATGGAACTAACAGTATATGAGCATAAATTTAAAGGACTTTTAGATACTGGGGCTGATGTATCTGTTATTGCTAAGCTACATTGGCCTAACAGATACATTGGTATCTGTTATTGCTAAGCTTCCTGGCCCACTCATGCAGCAGCCACAGAATTACAAAGTATAGGGCAGAGTAAATCCCCTCAACAAAGTTCTAGTTTTCCACATTGGGAAGAATAAGGAGGTCATTCTGGATTTTTAAAGCCTTATGTGCTCCCTGGATGGCCAGTTAATTTGTGGGGTAGAGATGTTTTAAAAAATATGGGAGAGTTGCTTGTCCGTCCTAATGGATGCTTGATTGGGGATTCTTGCCCACCAAAGGACTAGGGAAAGAACAACGAGGAATTCTCACCCCCATAGAAGTGGCACCCAATGCCAGAAGGTGTGGATTAGGATATCACAATTTAGCATAAGGGCCCTGGTAGCTCCTGCTACCTCAATAATGCATTGTGCAGGCCCAATTACGTGGAAATCAGATAATCCTGTATGAGTAGACCAATGGCTCCTTTCTCAGGAGAAACTTAGGGCAGGCAGCTGCTCAATGGGTACAAGAGCAGCTACAGCTTGGGCACACTGAACCTGCTAATAGCCCATGGAATACACTTCCATATTTTGATCTTGTTGCCTCCTGGATTATCAAGGGGCATAGGTGACCCTTACAGTTTATAGGTTTTGAGCCTCAAAATTATTGTTGTTCCTTTTTTCAAAGGATCAACAACAATGGCTCTGGGAAACTTTCACTAAATGGCAAATCGCTCTTGCAAATCAATGGACAACTTTATACTGAAACTGTCAACTTAAAATCAGCTCAAAGACTAGAATTATATGACATTATCATGGCTTTTCAGCATTTGCCATATTCCCCCTTTAATCTATTTACAGACAGCAAATATTTACTTATGGTGTTTCCACTATAAAGACTGCTGTCTTAGGGACAAATGCTGATGAACTATTTCAGCAGTTCCTCCTTCTCCAAAGACTTGTATGTCAACATAGAGCTCCATGTTTTATAGGACATACTCGAGCTCACTCCATGCTTCCTGGAGCTTTAGCACAAAGGAATACCCTTGTTGATCAAGCTACCCAAAAGAAAATTATTTGGAGCAACCATGACAGATCGAGCAATTCAGTCTCATACTATTCATCACCAGAACGCTGCAGCCCTGTGTAAAGAGTTTCAACTTTCTCAGGAAGCAGCTTGGCAGATTGGGAAATCCTGTCCAAGGGGTCCTATACTACAATCTTCCCCTTAATTTGGAGTTAACCCTATCAGGACAACTTTGGCAAATGGATGTTACTCATATACCTTCATTTGGCAAACAGTCCCATGTCCACGTTACAGTGGATACATATTCTGGATTTATAGTTACCTTTGTCAGAACAGGAGAGGCTGCTAAGGATCTTATAGCTCATTGTCTGTATGCATTGTTCTATTATTAAATTTTCTAAACTGGTTAAACTGACAATGCTCCTGCATATGGAGCAAAAGCATTTTACTGTATTTTGTCAAACCTTTGGAATTATGTGTATTTCTTACAATCTTTATAGTCAAGGTATTATTAAAGTGTACCCAGCAAATATTTTAAGGTCAATTTTAAAAAATTTAAAAGGGGGGGAGTTATATCCTGGAACTTTTACTGGTCTACCATATCATGCTTTTTACTTTAAAAATATTAAATTTCTCGGAGGTGACGTCACGGAAATGGCGCCGTGAGCAGCGTGTCCGACAGCTCTCCCCTAAATCACAACAAATTTATCAACTAGAAACAGAAAAATTTATCCTCGGAGCATTCCGGAATTCCACACAAACTGATAGCGAAAGGACTGTTATCACTTGAATCTGAGAGACAAGGGTGTGGAGGAAGCTACCGCAGGGACGTTCATTCAAGCCGCGAGGAAGTGCGCCTGTGGTGAGTCAGCCCATACTCGGGAGCCGCGAGCAGCCGCGAGCAGCCGCGAGCACCGCTTATGTTCCCAGCAGCCCGCGCACTGCGAGTGAGAGTTGCCAGCCACCGGTGCCCGGAGCACCCCATTCACGCGCGTGCCCTGGGCATTCCATGCGTCCAGAGCATCCTACTGGCCCGCACACCCAGGGTGCTCCATTATCCTGGGCCTGGTGCGATCCAGCCGCCAGCGGCAGGGCAAGCGGGAGAGGCTTGGGAGATTCTCTCCGTGGGCAGGGCACCTCACCCAGCCATTCAAGCTAACAATCAAGCATTGGGGGAGGGGCGCGTGCAGACAGCCTAAAATACCTTCGGGAGCACAGCTGCGACCCAATCACTGAAATTAGCTTAACCCATGAAATTTGCGCACCCTCGGTTCTAATTGATAAGATCTCTCTCAGTTCAGCGATCCAAGACAAGAGGTGTGATATTTTTTAGTGCCTCTCGCTAAAGGGGCGGGGGCAACTTCTGATTGATAGAGCCTCCAAATTCAGGGATAAACGCTAACAAGAAGGACTTGGCAGATAATAAGATCTATACTACACTAGTCGCAAGCAGAGACTAGTGCCTCTTCTTCCCAGCAAAAACAGGCTACAAAGTGTGGAAAGCCTGGGTTGAGAGGTCCAACTGAATGATAGGCGCTGAACAGTCACCTTGACAACAATTGACTCCCACCCCCGCCTGATTACACTGGAGGCCCTGACTGCCAGAGCCTTTCCCAAAGCCTTGCACTGAGTGGGGATAGAGTGGGGATTTCCCAGCTCTTTGAGCCTCTTTCTCCCCAGGCAGAAGCAGTTGCAGCCTTATAGCTGGATCACCAGGCTGCTAATTCAGAAAGGGGGGACTAGGAGAGAGACTCCAGGAAAGCAAACTCTCTCATCGTTGGACCCTGCAAACGCCAACAAGCCTTGACTACCAGCAAGACTAAAGCCAATTATATGACATTGCCATAGAATCCCATCAACTGCAAATCCCTACCTAAGCGTGACACAGGGGCAGAGCCTGGGGTACAGAGTCACCGACCAGGAAGAGGGAGAGAAAAGAAAAAGGAAGAAGTTAACCTCTAAAATCAAGAAAAATCCACAGACTTTACAACTTGTTCCACTAATTTTTTTTTGTTGTTGTTTGTTTCTTCTATCTTATTGCCTTTATTTCCTCCACCTTGGTCCTTCTATTCTCTGCCCATCTTATGCTTCCCCTTTCTTGAACTACACTACCCATGAGTGTTACATTTTATTTCTCTTCTTCATCCTCACCCTCCTTTAAGGTTATACTCCAAAACACTTAACTCTCACTCTCTCCTCTTTTGTTTTTTTTTTGTTTTGCTTTATTTTGTTTTTTTTTCTCTTCCTATTTTATTTCTTCCTTCGTTTTTCTCTTTTTCTTATTTTTTCCTTTCTATTCGTTTTTTCTTTTCTCATTTTACTTTCCTCCCATTTAATCCTCAATCACGAACAAATTAGTTAATTTAGGACTCAAGGCTTTTTTTGGCTTTATTTTTCTTTTTTGCTTTTGTTTTTATTTTTTTTTCTTGTTTGTTTATTTTTGTGGCATTTTGGGTCCTCCCAACCCAAGGTCTCCATTGTATTTAGTCTTCGCTCCACTTAATACAACAGATTTTTACTTATTATTTTTTTTTTTCTTCTTTATAATTCTTTTTTGGTTCTTTTTTCTGGTTCCCTCTTATCCCTCTCATTATATCTCTTAGTTGACCATCACTTACAAGCAAATCATCTTATGCTTGTCTAAGATTTTCTTCCTCTTTTTTTTTTTTTTTTTTTTGCATTTAGTAGGTCCCTACTCCCTTTTTTTGCCCCTTGAACTCTTCACCCCAAATCAGGCCCTCCATTATAGGCACGATATTTCCCTGAGGAGGGGAGAGGAGGGAAAGAGAAGAAAGAAAAAAGGGGGAAATAATAAATTATTACTGTTTTTTTTTGTGGGGTGTTTTACCTTTTTTTTTTTTACTTTTTACTCTTTATTAATTCTAATTAGTGCTATCAACAAGCCCACCCTCAAATGCCGATAAGAAAGAGGAAATCGAATATTATGGATACAAAAGAAAGAGAGGTAACACAAATAGATGTGGAAAAATCTATGGAGAAAAGACTTAACATATTGGAAGCCTTGGAGCTAAATGACAGAGAATTTAAAATAGAAATCTTAAAAATACTCAGAGATATACAAGAAAACACAGAAAGGCAATATAGGGAGATCAGAAAACAACTCAATGAACACAAAGAATATATTACCAAGGAAATTGAAACTATAAAAACAAATCAAACAGAAATGAAAAACTCAATTCACGAGCTGAAAAACGAGGTAACAAGCTTAGCTAACAGAACAGCCCAGATTGAAGATGGGATTAGTGAAATAGAAGACAAACAACTTGAGGCACAACAGAGAGAAGAAGAAAGAGACTCAAAAATAATAAAAAACGAGAAAGCCCTACAGGAATTGTCTGACTCCATCAGAAAGAATAACATAAGAATAATAGGTATATCAGAGGGAGAAGAAAAAGAAAATGGAATGGAGAATATACTCAAACAAATAATAGACGAGAACTTCCCAAGCCTGTGGAAAGAACTAAAGCCTCAAATTCAAGAAGCAAACAGAACACCGAGTTTTCTTAACCCCAACAAACCAACTCCAAGGCACATCGTAATAAAGATGACACAAACCAATGACAAAGAAAAAATTCTCAAGGCAGCCAGGGAAAAGAACAGTACAACATATAAAGGAAGGCCTATTAGATTATCATCAGATTTCTCAGCAGAAACTCTACAAGCTAGAAGAGAGTGGACCCCAATATTTAAAGCCCTGAAAGAGAGGAACTTTCAGCCAAGAATACTATACCCATCAAAGCTATCCTTCAAGTATGAAGGAGATATAAAAACATTCACAAATACAGAAAAGATGAGAGAATTTATCAACAGAAAGCCCCCACTCCAGGAAATACTAAAGGGGGTTTTCCAACCAGATTCAAAGAACAAAAGAAAACAACACCACAAGTAACAGCTCCACCAAGAACACAATAAAACCAAACTTAAACTGTGACAACAAAGGAAAAAAAGGGGGGAGAGGATGGAGATTAACAATAGCAAAGGACGATGAAGTGCAGAAATACTTAAAAGATAGGGTACTACAATGAATATGGTAGGTACCCTTTTCATTACTTAATGGTAACCACCCTTGAAAAAACCACCACAAAAACACTTGACTTAAAAAAGGTAGCAACAGAGGAAAGAAGTATGGAACACAAACAAACAAAAACAAATGATAGAAAAACAAAAGAGAAGAATCAAACTAGATACAAAACTAAAAGAAAACAATTTATAAAATGTCAGTAGGGAACCCACAAGTGTCAATAATTACACTAAATGTAAATGGATTAAACTTACCAATAAAAAAACACAGAGTAGCAGAATGGATTAAAAAAGAAAATCCAACTATATGCTGCCTACAAGAAACACATCTAAGCAACAAGGATAAAAACAAATTCAAAGTGAAAGGCTGGAAAACAATACTCCAAGCAAACAACACCCAAAAAAAAGCAGGTGTAGCAATACTCATATCTAATAATGCTGACTACAAGACAGAAAAAGTACTCAGAGACAAAAATGGTCATTTCATAATGATTAAGGGGACAGCTGAATCAAGAAGACATAACAATCCTTAATATATATGCACCAAACCAAGGAGCACCAAAATATATAAGACAGCTACTTATTGACCTTAAAACAAAAACTGACAAAAATACAATCATACTTGGAGACCTCAATACACCGCTGACGGCTCTAGATCGGTCATCCAAACAGAGAATCAATAAAGATATAGTGGCCTTAAACGAAATACTAGAACACCTGGATATGATAGACATCTACAGGATACTTCATCCCAAAGCAACAGAGTATACATTTTTCTCTAGTGTACATGGAACATTCTCAAGAATTGACCATATGTTGGGCCACAAAGACAATATCAGAAAATTTAGAAAAATTGAAATTGTACCAAGCATATTCTCTGATCATAAAGCCTTGAAACTAGAATTCAACTGTAAAAAAGAGGGGGAAAAACCCACAAAATTGTGGAAACTAAACAACATACTTCTAAAAAATGAATGGGTCAAAGAAGAAATAAGCACAGAGATCAAAAGATATATACAGACAAATGAAAATGAAAATACGACATATCAGAATCTCTGGGATGCAGCAAAAGCAGTAATAAGAGGAAAGTTCATATCACTTCAGGCCTATATGAACAAACAAGAGAGAGCCGAAGTAAACCACTTAACTTCACACCTTAAGGAACTAGAAAAAGAAGAACAAAGACAACCCAAAACCAGCTGAAGAAAGGAGATAATAAAAATCAGAGCAGAAATAAATGAAATAGAGAACAGAAAAACTATAGAAAAAATCAATAAAACAAGGAGCTGGTTCTTTGAAAAGATCAACAAAATCAACAAACCCTTGGCAAGACTCACCAAGGAAAAAAGACACAGGACTCAAATAAATAAAATCCAAAATGAAAGAGGAGAGATCACCACAGACATCATAGATATACAAAGAATTATTGTAGAATACTATGAAAAACTATATGCCACCAAATACAACAATCTAGAAGAAATGGATAAATTCCTAGAACAATACAACCTTCCTAAACTGAGTCAAGAAGAAGCAGAAAGCCTAAACAGACCAATCAGCAAGGAGGAAATAGAAAAAACTATTAAAAACCTCCCCAAAAATAAAAGTCCAGGCCCAGACGGTTATACTAGTAAATTCTATCAAACATTCAAAGAAGACTTGGTTCTTATTCTACTCAAAGTCTTCCAAAAAATTGAAGAAGAAGCAGCAATACTTCCAAACACATTTTATGAGGCCAACATAACCCTCATACCAAAACCTGGCAAGGATGGCACAAAGAAAGAAAACTACAGACCAATATCTCTAATGAATACAGATGCTAAAATACTAAACAAAATACTGGCAAACTGAATACAACAACATATTAAAAAAATAATACATCATGATCAAGTGGGATTCATCCCAGAATCTCAAGGATGGTTCAACATACGTAAAACGGTTAACGTAATACACCATATCAACAAAACAAAGAACAAAAACCACATGATCTTATCAATAGACGCAGAAAAGGCTTTTGATAAAATACAACACAATTTTATGTTTAAGACTCTCAACAAAATGGGTATAGAAGGAAAATATCTCAACATGATAAAGGCCATATATGATAAACCATCAGCCAACATCCTATTAAATGGCGTAAAACTGAGGACTTTCCACCTTAAATCAGGAGCGTGACAGGGTTGTCCACTTTCTCCACTCTTATTTAACGTGGTGCTAGAAGTTCTGGCCAGAGCAATCAGACAAGACAAAGAAATAAAAGGCATCCATATCGGAAAAGAAGAAGTAAAGGTATCACTTTTTGCTGATGATATGATCCTATACATCGAAAACCCGAAGGACTCCACAAAAAGATTATTAGAAACAATAAACCAATACAGTAAGGTCGCAGGATACAAAATTAACATACAGAAGTCCATAGCCTTTCTATATGCCAACAATGAAATATTAGAAAACGAACTCAAAAAAATAATCCCCTTCATGATTGCAACAAAAAAAAATAAAATACCTAGGAATAAACATAACAAAGAATGTAAAGGACCTATATAAAGAAAACTACAAGGCATGGCTAAGAGAAATAGAAAAAGACACAATGAGATGGAAAAATATTCCTTGTTCTTGGATAGGAAGAATAAATATAATTAAAATGGCCATATTACCCAATGTAATATATAAATTTAATGGAATTCCCATCAAAATTCCTATGATATTTTTTAAAGAAATGGAACAAAAAATCATAAGATTTATATGGAACTATAAAAAACCCCGAATAACCAAAGCAATCCTAAGGAAAAAGAATGAAGCTGGGGGCATTACAATACCTGACTTTAAACTATATTATAGGGCCACGACAATCAAAACAGCATGGTATTGGCAGAAAAATAGACACTCAGACCAATGGAACAGAATAGAAAGCCCAGAAATAAAACCACATGTATATGGTCAAATAATCTTTGATAAAGGGGCCAACAACACACAATGGAGAAAAGAAAGCCTCTTCAACAAATGGTGTTGGGAAAACTGGAAAGCCACATGCAAAAGAATGAAACTCGACTACAGCCTGTCCCCGTGTACTAAAATTAATTCAAAATGGATCAAAGACCTAAATATAAGACCTGAAACAATAAAGTACATAGAAGAAGACATAGGTACTCAACTCATGGACCTGGGTTTTAAGGAACATTTTATGAACTTGACTCCAATGGCAAGAGAAGTGAAGGCAAGGATAAATGAATGGGACTACATCAAAATAAAAAGTTTTTGCTCAGCAAGAGAAACTGATATCAAAATAAACAGACAGCCAACTAAATGGGAACTGATATTTTCAAACAACAGCTCAGATAAGGGCCTAATATCCAAAATTTACAAAGAACTCATAAAACTCAACAACAAACAAACAAACAATCCAATAAAAAAATGGGAAGAGGACATGAACAGACACTTCTCCCAGGAAGAGATACAAATGGTCAACAGATATATGAAAAGATGCTCAGCTTCATTAGTTATTAGAGAAATGCAAATCAAAACTACAATGAGATACCACCTCACTCCTGTTAGATTAGCTATTGTCAACAAGACGGGTAATAGCAAATGTTGGAGAGGCTGTGGAGAAAAAGGAACCCTCATACACTGTTGGTGGGAATGTAAAGTAGTACAACCATTATGGAGGAAAGTATGGTGGTTCCTCAAAAAAACTGCAAATAGAACTACCTTATGACCCAGCAATCCCTCTACTGGGTATATACCCCAAAACCTCAGAAACATTGATACGTGAAGACACATGTAGCCCCATGTTCATTGCAGCACTGTTCACAGTGGCCAAGACATGGAAACAACCAAAAAGCCCTTCAATAGAAGACTGGGTAAAGAAGATGTGGCACATATACACTATGGAATACTACTCAGCCATAAGAAATGATGACATCAGACCATTTACAGCAAAATGGTGGGATTTTGATAACATTATACGGAGTGAAATAAGTAAATCAGAAAAAAACAAGAACTACATGATTCCATACATTGGTGGAACATAAAAACGAGACTAAGAGACATGGACAAGAGAGTAGTGGTTACCAGGGGTGGGGGGAGGGAGGACGCAGGAGGGAGGGAGGGAGAGAGTTAGGGGGAGGGGGAGGGGCACAGAGAAAACTAGATAGAGGTTGATGGAGGACAATCTGACTCTGGGTGAGGGGTATGCAACATAATTTAATGACAAGATAACCTAGACATGTTTTCTTTGAATATATGTACCCTGAATTATTAATGTCATCCCATTAACATTAATAAAAATTTATAAAAAAAAAAAAAGAAAACAATAACTTATTATTCTTCATGATTTTACATTTTAGCTTTTTTTTTAATTTTTCTGTTGTCAGAAGAACTCAAATGTGCACCTGCCATCAGATGTGGCTTTGCATGTCTAAGAGGTCAAAGACCAGCAATTAATTGGTGAAGCAGCACCCGGTAGGTATCTCAGGCTTTGCACTCCACAGACGATCTCTATTGTATGTTCTCTCTTGTTTAACTTTTACCCATTCATTACATATGTAGAAAATATACAGATACTTAACCCTGCTCTTCCACAAATTTATTCTAACGTATCCTCTGTTGATTTTTTTCATACTTGAATTCAAAATGATTGTAACAGAATCTCCTTATTCAAAGCAGAGAAACACCCAACCACAACAAAGCAACATGCACAACAAAATCTGAATTATTAGGGAGCTCTTTCTGAGAAGACCAGGTACCAAATAAGAGAATGGACCCTTAAAAGGTATGGAGTGTAGAATTGTATACCTTCTCAAGTTTACCCTGGAGAAGGGTGGGGTAAGAGATACAAAGATGAGCCTAGAAAGAATTCTAATCTATCACAACACCTGTGACAGTCAGGACCAATATATTTCTGTTGAACAGTTTTCATGGAAGGTAAGGGGCAATAGCAGAAAATATCATCAACCAGTGGCATGGAAGAATGGAGGGTTGCACCTAGCAAGGAAGGTGCATGCTCCTAACCCTTCAGATAAGTGTTCAAGGGGGTGTGGACAATGGAGATGCCTTCAGTCCAAGCCAGGCTAGGGCAGGTGATGTTTGCACTGTAACACCAAGGATGGGAGGGGGCGGAAATGTGGAGAGGGGGGAGTATGCAGTTCCAGGCAGAGGAACAGAGTACACAGAAGCCCAGAGGCAACAGACTGTGGAACACGGACCCTGCCTTTTGAACAATGAATATAGGCATGGGCAAGTCATCACTGCAGTAGACTGGAAGAGCCCAGAGTAGAACATGAGCCCTTGTTCCGTTATGTGTTCACAAAAACTCTAACTAACCCCCTGCCATGCCTCTTCTTGCAGATCCTGACACTTCTGGTGGTGAAGCCCATGAGAGTGTGGGAGTGGAGGGGAGAAGGGGGCTGAGTGCAGGTAAACGGGCTGGATTAAGTGGGCCTGGGGCCATAAACAGCTTGCCTAGAAGTGGCATCGTCCTGGTGATCCACGTCCTCCTTGCAGAGGTCTTCACTGTTCATTGTAGAAATACAGGAAAGTGTCCGCCCACCATGAGCATATGAAAGGATGTTCTGTGTATGAATGGAATTGTGTTTCATGGTGGGTGGTCCACCTACACAGTGGCACATTACTCAGCCATAAGGAGGTATGACACTCTGACACATGAAGCAACACGAATGAATCTCACAAGTGTTTCAAGCGAGAGGAGCCAAACACAAAAGACCTCATGTGGCATAATTCCATGTATGTGAAGTGTCCAGTGTAGAAAATTCCATACAGACATAACTCAGGGTAGCGGTTGCTAGGGGGTGGGGGAAGGGAATGAGAACTGACTGTTTACAGGGTTTGGGGATTCCTTTTGGGGGTGATGGAAGTGTTCTGAGACCCTGGCTGGGTTGTTTAGTTGGTTGGAGTGCAATCCCGTTATGTTAAGTTCAGTCACTGGTCAGAGCACATTAAAGAATTAAACAATGAATGCATAACTAAATGGGACAATAACTGGATGTCTTTCTCTCCCTTCCTTGTCTTTCTGAAATCAATAATAAAAGTGTTCTGAAACCAGACCGAGGTGCTGCTTGCACAACATCAGGAATGTGCTCAATGCCACAGAACGGGACCAAATTTAAAATGGTTAATTTTATGTTCTATGGGTTTCACCTCACAGCATTTTGGGAGCAGGGTCACTTACATGCTTGGCACATGTCTTTGGCCAAAATTGAACTATCTGAAAATATAACTTGACAATGAACAACATCTATGAGTCTAGGCCCCCTTACCCCTCGCTCGGCAAAGCTGGGTGAAAAATGAGGCTACTGTGGCAAGTGAACGTCTCAGGATGCCCAGCTGGTAGGACAGAAGATATGGAGGTCCAGACACACAGCGCTGTCGGGAAAGGCCCTGCAGGGAGGGACTCCACTCTAGGCTGTGCCTTCCATGAGACGAGGAGATCTATTTCCTCCATAACAAAAGGGAGCTGGCAGGTCCCTTAAAGAACCTTGTTATAAATGTGCTGATTTTCACATACTTCCTACAGAAGAGGGGGAATCACACATGATTTTATATAAAACTTGTCCATAAAAAATAAAAATGGTGATAAGAAACAGGGCCCAGAGTAATATTTTTATCTGATTTTCTTTTCCAATTTGGAAAAGGCTAAACATTCCAAAAATGCATTAATTAAAGTATCACCAAATGCTGAAAGAAAGGAAAAGCGAAGGGCATTACCCGAGAAAGCCAGTGTGGCACCTAGCCATTGGGTGACATAAAAATGAAAAATGTGGAGAGCACGGAGCTCCAGGAGAAAGTAGAAATCAATAAGTACTTGCCACACTGGAACAAGGATATTGTATTGATTTTTCAAACTTTGGTCTTGGTTCATTTCAAATTTGCTTTGCCAAGTATACCTTATAGACCTTTGTTAATCTATGTGATACAATATTCAACTGGTCCAGCTATCCAGCTAAATGACCTGAATGTATAATGATCAGATATTCATCAAATTGGACTACATGCAACAATGGGTTTTTTTCAGAGAATTGCTATGAAATCTTTATAGGATGTATTTTGTTGCCAAAAGACTATCTACACATATGTACACACTAAAACTACTCAAAATTTTAAAGTTTGATCAAATTTGTTTTCAGGGAAACTGACATGGTATAGATCTTCACAAAAAGTTTCTGTTAAGAATTACTTAACACATCATCTGCTGTCTTGACTTTGTTCACATTTAATAGAGTTTTTGAGCATTGTCTATTTATAAATATTTAGAATTCTATAGCCATCTAACACTTAGTCATATGTATTTTACTTTTTAGTTAGATACGTTATATATTTGTATTAAAATAATTTGAAAAATAAATTAGAATGATGCATGAAATAATCTCTAATTGAACTATTACAACCTAGAAATAACACTATCATTTAAGTCAATATGTTTAAAGATATTTTCCTAGATGGATATATAAATACATAATTTATATAATTTAATAATAAAACTATAATTTTGAGAATCAATTTATCTGCATTTACACCACAAATAAGAAGTTATTAACTGCCACTTTATAAACAGAGAAGAAAATGCATTTGTTTTCTCCCCTATTTATTACATTATTGCTAAAAGAACAAGAATCATACTAGTTAAAAGAAAGGAATGATATTAATAAAATTATTTTATATCATTTATATATCTATATATAGTATTTTATTTATGTATAATTTTTCAAAGTTATAGAAAGGTATTTTTTCTTATTCCCATTCATAATATCTTGTTTCCCAAATTACATACTTGTAAATTTGTTTTTTCTCTTTATCAATGCACTATCATATTTTCAAAAGGCTGTGTCTTCATTCTTTCTCCTTATTTGCCTGGTACACTGGAGTTCTCTTAACTGTGTACAACAAAGGAATTTTTCTTCCTGCGTATTTTTGTCAATTATTTTATTTTCTGTTTTGTCTGTAGTAGTAGTCATTAGTGGGATGGATCTAATATTGTGACACGGAGTGCCTTCACCTATATTAAGTAGCATGAATTCATACTGATGTCACCACATCTAATCCTACACCATCTATGCTATCCTATCCTTATTCCCTTCACTCGTCAGTGACCTCCCACAATGACAATGAGACACCTGACTCTCATCATCTGTCATTCACTCACTTTTCAATTCCAGTAAAGATGTCTGTGGTTTCAGAATTAACACATATTTCTATAGGAAACAACATTACTTATTGAGTGCTGTGCCCCTGTACAGTGCCTTTTGCCTTTAATTTCACAGAAGCCACTTGTTGCCAAAGTTAATACTTAAGTCAACAATATTTCCCCTCACCTCAGATAGTAAGGTACTTGGATATATTTATAACACAGCTAGATTATGCTCTCATCACCTACAGTTGGTCCTATACCTGCCCAACGTCCTAAATAGTTGTATCTGTATACTGCTAGGTTTGCCCTTCATCTATTGAGAAATAATAACAAAAATGAAATATGAAGCCTTAACTCTATTATCCAAATTATTGCTATATTCAGAAGATAAGCACACACAAATTATTTGCCTCAATGTAACTAGTCACTGAAAGATTCTGTTACATATTTCATATACATAAGTATAATCAAATATAAATATAAAATTAATTTGTACAAAGTTGTCAAAGTAACATAAAATATGAGCTCATTGAGAAAAAAAATATGAAAAAGTCTTGGTTGACCATCTTTGAGATTTCTCTTGAGTCTGAAAAATAATTTTTTAAAGAAATTGAAGCAGATACACTCGTATTAAGTTTGCATGAATTGCCATATTCTAGGTAAGTCAAAAACCCATACTTGAATTGATAACAGTTTTACAGATTCACCCTGATAATTATTTTCTCAAGAGAAAAAAAACTTGTAGTGTAATAATGTTACATTTCTTCTCCAATATGGATGAAGCTACAAAGTATTACACTAAGCGAAATAAGCCAGTCAGGGAAGAACACATACCCTGTGATCTTACTTATATGTGGAACCTACTGAACAAATTAATCTCATGAATAAAATAGAAACAGAGGCATGGACACATGCCCCTCAGGAAGCTGGATGGAAGGAGAAAGAACTAGGCAGAAAAACATATACACATAACTTACAGACAGACAACAGTGTGGTGAGAGCCAAAGGGAAAAGCAATTGGGGGGTAGGTAGAGGTGGACAAAGATGAGGGAGATGGGAAGGAAAGAGACTTTGGGGCAATGGGCACACGATACAAGGTGAGGTGATCTTTTATTGACTTGTTCACTTGAAACCTTTATGGGTTTGTGAACCAATGTCACCCCAACAAATTCAATAGAAGCAATCAGTAAAATTATACAATAAAAATATCCCAGAAAAAATAAAGTATTATATTCATTTAAAATAAATCTAGTATATTTATAAATAACAGTAATTATTTCATACTGCTCTATTTGTTCAAATAAATTTTCAGAAGAAGAATTGATCCTGGCATTTACATTCAGAGTTATTGGCATTATGTCATAGAATAATACTGCCTTAAAAGATGAATCACACCCTGTTTTTCTGCTGTGCTTATTGATTAGGCTTCAGCATATAAAGAGCTTGTAAGGTTAAAAAGCATTTAAAGATTTATTACCAGTATTGATCTCCCTTTTTTGTGGTTTTGAAAGCAAATATAAATCCAGTTCCAGCAAAATATTCAGTGGACATTACCAGAATTTAACAATTTAAGGAATGTCTTCACGATGTAATACAATGTACTTTTTGCTACTTGTTATAAGTACAGATTCTTATTTCATCATCAGGATTTGTCACTCTTTAGTGTTTATTATTGATTTAGCAAAAACTAAACATACCTCACCTTCAGGCCAAGGAGTGCTTCCTTCATTATGAATATGGTATTCTTGTTTTGCTTTTTTTTGTTGTTGTTGTTGTTTTTACAGAGACAGAGAGTCAGAGAGACGGATAGACAGGGACAGAGAGATGAGAAGCATCAATCATTAGTTTTTCATTGCACGTTGCAACACCTTAGTTGTTCATTGATTGCTTTCTCATATGTGCCTTGACCGCAGGTCTTCAGCAGACTGAGTAACCCCTTGCTGAAGCCAGCGACCTTGGGTTGAAGCTGGTGAGCTTTTGCTCAAACCAGATGAGCCTGCGCTCAAGCTGGCGACCTCGGGGTCTTGAACCTGGGTCCTCTGCATCTCAGTCCGACGCTCTATCCACTGCGCCACTGCCTGGTCGGGCATGAATATGGTATTCTTAATTAAGCTCAACTCCTCAAAACATGATAGGGTGATCTTGTTGGACAAGTTCTCTGTCTCTACCTCATCTGAATCTGCCTCTATCTTATCTGAATCTCTATCAATATCTATGATAATTGAGTAAAAATGCATAACATATTCATCATAGTTTCTTCCACATAGAGTTACAAATGTTTGCATATTATCTATATATGTGTGTTATATTTTAAATGATGTCTGTATAAAAACACATGATTCACATATTCTGCTCAAGTGCCATAGGTTTTCAATGTGGGGTTTCAAATATAACTCTCTATATTTCTTATTTATATTATTATGTGAACTTTATTTCATTGTTATTGAATCTACTGGGGTGACATTGGTTAATAAAATTACATTGGTTATAACACATCATCAATACACTGTATTGCTTGTTCGTCATCCAAACTCAAGTACCTTCCTGTCATCATTTTTCCCCTTTCCCCTCCCTCCTTTCACCTCCCCCAGCTTCCTATTTCTCTGGTATCCACCATGCTGTTGTCTGTGTCTCTGAGGTTTCTCTTTGTTTGTTTGTTTAACCCCTTCACCCTTTTCACTCAGACCACAGACCCCTCCCTTCTGTTGGCTATCAGTCTATTTTCTGTCTCTATGAGTCTGTTTCTATTTTATTAGTTAATTTTGTTCTTTAGATTCCACATATAAGTGAAATTATAGGGAATTTGCCTTTCTCTGTTGGACTTATTTCACTGAGCATAATGCTCTCCAGGTCCATCCATGCTGTCCCAAAAGGTAAGATTTTCTTCTTTTTTTCTTCTACATTTGAGTAGTAGTGCATTTTGTAAATATACCATGTTCATGTTTTTTATCCACTCATCTACTGATGGGCACTTAGGCTGCTTCTAAATCTTGCCTATTGTAAATAAGGCTGCAGTGAACACAGGGTGCATGTGTTCTTTCATGTTAGTGTCACAGGGTTCTGCAGATAAATTCCCAGATGTGAAATTGCTGGGTCACAAGGCAGTTTCATTTTTAATTTTTTGAGGTAACTCCATACCATTTTCTACAGTGGCTGCACCAATCTGCATTTCTACCAACAAGTGAATTTAAATGAGACCACAATCATCGCTGGAAATTAGATGAGCTAAAAAGAACTTAGTCTGACCTTTGGCGGTACAGTGGATAAAGTGTCGATCTGGTATGCTGAGGTCGCCAGTTTGAAACCCTGGTGTTTGCCTGGTCAAGGCACATACAGGAAGCAAGTGCTATGAGTTGATGCTTCCTGCTTCTCCTTCCTCTTTCTCTCTCTCTTCCTTCTCTCTAAAAATCAATAAATAAAATCTAAAAAGAATCAAAAACTTTAAAAAAAACTTAAAAATGATTGCTCAGTTAACTCTGGATAAAAGAAATAAAAGACTTACAATCTTTTTGTCACATTAGCAATTTAAGACATGGGTACTTTGGTTTTGAATATACATGTGGGGGCCAAAGGAGGTTTACAGTTATAATACAAATATATCATGCAACAATTAATAAATACAATAATAAACTGTGTCTCATGTGCTCCCAGCAATAAGCCTACTTTTATCCAGTCCTGTATAGTTCTTATACTATATGCATTAAATAGGCCAGACACAGTGTTTCTATCAGCAAACAATACTATTTCACTAGATAATTTATAGTTGTATTGCATTATATTTTGTAAGAAAACTTGTATAAGGGCCAATGCACATCTGCACCAACACAATTAACAATTGTTTTAATCTACTGTCAATGGCCTTCTATAAAAGGAGTTCATATTTCTATTTTACATGGCAATATAATTATGGATAAATGATGTTTATTATGCATTCACATAACTAATACTTAATACATCAAGAGCAAAAAATGTTCTAAATTATTTACACTTGAGAACACAATGAAACCAAGAAAATATTTCCAATTTCTTTTATGGAAATACCGAACAGAAAAAAAAACAAAACTGGACTATTGCTAAAAAGTCAGACATCCCTCTCCAGTCAGACATTGATAGGTGTAGAAAAGAAATACCAGTACTTTACAGTTATTTTCTTCAATGCTCTACCTTATTATAAGATCGCTCCTTTTTTATCTCTGAAAACAGACCTTCCACACCCCTGACATTCTTTTATATGCTTCGAAAGGGCGGGTAAATGTCATTTCGTGTTTCAAACTAAGTGTAGGCGACTAGTTGTACAAGCAATACGGTGTCACCACTGCCCACGTACCCCGCGCACACGTGCCTCTGTCCTTCCCTTTCATCAGGGTGTGGGGTCTTCAGGCTGCTCCTATTCCTGCCCGTCCGCTCCCCTCCCAGCGAGTTCACTCCTCTGCCTGGATGGCTTCCTGCTGCGCAAATGGATGCACTTCCAAAATGTATCCCCCGTCCTGCGTACCTGGATGTGCTGCTGCTGCTGACTATAGCAGACCACCATGTTCACCTTTCCCCCTCTGCTTCTAAGATGTCAGAATTTGTGAAAATTCACCTCCCCCATTTCACTATAAACCCAAATGCCCTCATAAATCAGCCCAATGTTAATAAACTGAACACGGGAGGTCCTACACCTCTTTTTTTTTTAAACTTTTCTAATTAATTCTCACTCTTCTTTTCCAGTGTCCCACTACCAAATCTCTCTCAAGGGCTGCCTCCACATCTCTTTAGTTCTGTTAGGCCTGGAGGACAGGCTGGTTTCCCTCTGCCCTGGTCAGGCACCCTTTCTCCACACTTCCCATGGAAGGTCAAGACCGTTCAACAAGCTCTCACTCAATTTAAATTATATTTCTTACACTTCATCTTTGTGGTGTCACTATTCCTTTCACCTTTCTAGAATGTTTGAAGGAAAAGAAAAAAAAGGCATAGATAAAGGAGGAGGGGTGGGGTAGGAGGAGGAATATCATTTCACATGCTATCTCACATACACACACACACACACACACACACACCGCATTTTTTTTTTCCAGAGAGAAGCTCTTCATTTCAGCAGTTCCATTCCTCTCAAAGGCTCCAAACTGTGATCACATCTCCTTTCTCTCATACCTTCACCTCTTTCTCTTTACTGCTTCCCTCCTTTACTAAGGTTTCCATCTTTTCTCCCAACAACCAGGGCAGAACTTACTTACTAATAATCTTCAAAGTATATGCAGCCTGACCAGGACATGGTGTAGTGGATAAAGCGTTGTACTGGGAAGCAGAGGATATGGGTTTGAAACCCCAAAGTCATCAGTTTAAGTGTGGGCTCATCAGCTTGAGCCCAGGGTCACTGGCTTGAGCCCAAAAGTCACTGGCTTGAAGCCCAAGGTCGCTAGCTTGAACCCAGGGTCCCTAGCTTGAGCAAGGGGTTACTCACTCTGCTGTAGCCCCCCGTCAAGACATATATGAGAAAGCAATCAATGAACAACTAAGAAGCTGCAACAAAGAATTGATGCTTCTCATCTCTTTCCATTCCTGTCTGTCTGTTCCTATCTGTCCCTCTCTCTGTCTATGTCACTACACACACACACACAAACACACACACACACACACACACACACACACACACACACACACACACACAAACTGGATATCTCCAAATTTATATCACATTCCAAGAATTAATGAACCCTGAGTGTTCTTGAATGTTTATGGTATCTGAGTGTATACAAGTGCACATGGGATTTTCATTTAATTTATGGGATGGAACACCTTCTAGACCCGTGATGTTGAACCTTTTTATAAAAATTGCCCACTTTTGCAGTGCTGGTCAACCTGGTCCCTCCTGCCCACTAGTGGGCGTTCCAACTTTCATGGTGGGCCAATCGTGGTGCCGTTTGGTTGCTCTGCTACCGCCCACTATGAAAGCTGGAATGCCCATTAGTGGGCGGGAGAAACCAGGTTGACCAGCGCTACAAAGGTGGGTGGTTTTTATTTTTTATTTTTTTGATAAATAAATTTTTATTAATTTTAATAGGGTGACTGACATCAATAAATCAGGGTACATATATTCAAAGAAAACATGTCCAGGTTATCTTGTCATTCAATTATGTTGCATACCCATCATCCAAAGTCAGATTGTCCTCCATCACCTTCTATCTAGTTTTCTTTGTTCCCCTCCCTCTCCCCCTCCCTCTCTCTCTCCTTCAGTCCCCCCACCCCCCATAACCACCACACTCTTGTCCATGTCTCTTAGTCTCATTTTTATGTCTCACCAATGTATGGAATCCTGCAGATCTTGTTTTTTTCTGATTTACTTATTTCACTCCATATAATGTTATCAAGATCCCACCATTTTGTTGTAAGTGATCCGATGTCATCATTTCTTATGGCTGAGTAGTATTCCATAGTGTATATGTGCCACATCTTCTTTATCCAGTCTTCTATTGAAGGGCTTTTTGGTTGTTTCCATGTCTTGGCCACTGTGAACAGTGCTGCAATGAACATGGGGCTACATGTGTCTTCACGTATCAATGTTTCTGAGGTTTTGGGGTATATACCCAGTAGAGGGATTGCTGGGTCATAAGGTAGTTCTATTTGCAGTTTTTTTGAGGAACCACCATACTTTCCTCCATAATGGTTGTACTACTTTACATTCCCACCAACAGTGTATGAGGGTTCCTTTTTCTCCACAGCCTCTCCAACATTTGCTATTACCCGTCTTGTTGATAATAGCTAATCTAACAGGAGTGAGGTGGTATCTCATTGTAGTTTTGATTTGCATTTCTCTAATAACTAATGAAGCTGAGCATCTTTTCATATATCTGTTGACCATTTGTATCTCTTCCTGGGAGAAGTGTCTGTTCATGTCCTCTTCCCATTTTTTTATTGGATTGTTTGTTTGTTTGTTGTTGAGTTTTATGAGTTCTTTGTAAATTTTGGATATTAGGCCCTTATCTGAGCTGTCGTTTGAAAATATCAGTTCCCATTTAGTTGGCTGTCTGTTTATTTTGATATCAGTTTCTCTTGCTGAGCAAAAACTTTTAATTCTGATGTAGTCCCATTCATTTATCTTTGCCTTCACTTCTCTTGCCATTGGAGTCAAGTTCATAAAATGTTCCTTAAAACCCAGATCCATGAGTTGAGTACCTATGTCTTCTTCTATGTACTTAATTGTTTCAGGTCTTATGTTTAGGTCTTTGATCCATTTTGAATTAATTTTAGTACACGGGGACAGGCTGTAGTCGAGTTTCATTCTTTTGCATGTGGCTTTCCAGTTTTCCCAGCACCATTTGTTGAAGAGGCTTTCTTTTCTCCATTGTGTGTTGTTGGCCCCTTTATCAAAGATTATTTGACCATATACATGTGGTTTTATTTCTGGGCTTTCTATTCTGTTCCATTGGTCTGAGTGTCTATTTTTTCTGCCAATACCATGCTGTTTTGATTGTCGTGGCCCTATAATATAGTTTAAAGTCAGGTATTGTAATGCCCCCAGCTTCATTCTTTTTCCTTAGGATTGCTTTGGTTATTCGGGGTTTTTTATAGTTCCATATAAATCTTATGATTTTTTGTTCCATTTCTTTAAAAAATATCATAGGAATTTTGATGGGAATTCCATTAAATTTATATATTACATTGGGTAATATGGCCATTTTAATTATATTTATTCTTCCTATCCAAGAACAAGGAATATTTTTCCATCTCATTGTGTCTTTTTCTATTTCTCTTAGCCATGCCTTGTAGTTTTCTTTATATAGGTCCTTTACATTCTTTGTTATGTTTATTCCTAGGTATTTTATTTTTTTTTGTTGCAATCATGAAGGGGATTATTTTTTTGAGTTCGTTTTCTAATATTTCATTGTTGGCATATAGAAAGGCTATGGACTTCTGTATGTTAATTTTGTATCCTGCGACCTTACTGTATTGGTTTATTGTTTCTAATAATCTTTTTGTGGAGTCCTTCGGGTTTTCGATGTATAGGATCATATCATCAGCAAAAAGTGATACCTTTACTTCTTCTTTTCCGATATGGATGCCTTTTATTTCTTTGTCTTGTCTGATTGCTCTGGCCAGAACTTCTAGCACCACGTTAAATAAGAGTGGAGAAAGTGGACAACCCTGTCACGCTCCTGATTTAAGGTGGAAAGTCCTCAGTTTTACGCCATTTAATAGGATGTTGGCTGATGGTTTATCATATATGGCCTTTATCATGTTGAGATATTTTCCTTCTATACCCATTTTGTTGAGAGTCTTAAACATAAAATTGTGTTGTATTTTATCAAAAGCCTTTTCTGCGTCTATTGATAAGATCATGTGGTTTTTGTTCTTTGTTTTGTTGATATGGTGTATTACGTTAACCGTTTTACGTATGTTGAACCATCCTTGAGATTCTGGGATGAATCCCACTTGATCATGATGTATTATTTTTTTAATATGTTGTTGTATTCAGTTTGCCAGTATTTTGTTTAGTATTTTAGCATCTGTATTCATTAGAGATATTGGTCTGTAGTTTTCTTTCTTTGTGCCATCCTTGCCAGGTTTTGGTATGAGGGTTATGTTGGCCTCATAAAATGTGTTTGGAAGTATTGCTGCTTCTTCTTCAATTTTTTGGAAGACTTTGAGTAGAATAAGAACCAAGTCTTCTTTGAATGTTTGATAGAATTTACTAGTATAACCGTCTGGGCCTGGACTTTTATTTTTGGGGAGGTTTTTAATAGTTTTTTCTATTTCCTCCTTGCTGATTGGTCTGTTTAGGCTTTCTGCTTCTTCTTGACTCAGTTTAGGAAGGTTGTATTGTTCTAGGAATTTATCCATTTCTTCTAGATTGTTGTATTTGGTGGCATATAGTTTTTCATAGTATTCTACAATAATTCTTTGTATATCTATGATGTCTGTGGTGATCTCTCCTCTTTCATTTTGGATTTTATTTATTTGAGTCCTGTGTCTTTTTTCCTTGGTGAGTCTTGCCAAGGGTTTGTTGATTTTGTTGATCTTTTCAAAGAACCAGCTCCTTGTTTTATTGATTTTTTCTATAGTTTTTCTGTTCTCTATTTCATTTATTTCTGCTCTGATTTTTATTATCTCCTTTCTTCAGCTGGTTTTGGGTTGTCTTTGTTCTTCTTTTTCTAGTTCCTTAAGGTGTGAAGTTAAGTGGTTTACTTCGGCTCTCTCTTGTTTGTTCATATAGGCCTGAAATGATATGAACTTTCCTCTTATTACTGCTTTTGCTGCATCCCAGAGATTCTGATATGTCCTATTTTCATTTTCATTTGTCTGTATATATCTTTTGATCTCTGTGCTTATTTCTTCTTTGACCCATTCATTTTTTAGAAGTATGTTGTTTAGTTTCCACAATTTTGTGGGTTTTCCCCCCTCTTTTTTACAGTTGAATTCTAGTTTCAAGGCTTTATGATCAGAGAATATGCTTGGTACAATTTCAATTTTTCTAAATTTTCTGATATTGTCTTTGTGGCCCAACATATGGTCAATTCTTGAGAATGTTCCATGTACACTAGAGAAAAATGTATACTCTGTTGCTTTGGGATGAAGTATCCTGTAGATGTCTATCATATCCAGGTGTTCTAGTATTTCGTTTAAGGCCACTATATCTTTATTGATTCTCTGTTTGGATGACCGATCTAGAGCCGTCAGCGGTGTATTGAGGTCTCCAAGTATGATTGTATTTTTGTCAGTTTTTGTTTTAAGGTCAATAAGTAGCTGTCTTATATATTTTGGTGCTCCTTGGTTTGGTGCATATATATTAAGGATTGTTATGTCTTCTTGATTCAGTGTCCCCTTAATCATTATGAAATGACCATTTTTGTCTCTGTGTACTTTTTCTGTCTTGTAGTCAGCATTATCGGATATGAGTATTGCTACACCTGCTTTTTTTGGGGTGTTGTTTGCTTGGAGTATTGTTTTCCAGCCTTTCACTTTGAATTTGTTTTTATCCTTGTTGCTTAGATGAGTTTCTTGTAGGCAGCATACAGTTGGATTTTCTTTTTTAATCCATTCTGCTACTCTGTGTTTTTTTATTGGTAAGTTTAATCCATTTACATTTAGTGTAATTATTGACACTTGTGGGTTCCCTATTGCCATTTTATAAATTGCTTTCTGTTAGTTTTGTATCTTGTTTGATTCTTCTCTTTTGTTTTTCTATCGTTTGTTTTTGTTTGTTTGTATTCCATACTTCTTTCCTCTGTTGCTACCTTTTTTAAGTCAAGTGTTTTTGTGGTGGTTTTTTCAAGGGTGGTTACCATTAAGTAATGAAAAGGGTACCTACCATATTCATTGTAGTACCCTTTCTTATGAGTATTTCTACGCTTCATCGTCTTTTGCTACTATTAATCTTCATCTTTTCTCCCCTTTTTTTTCTTTTGTTGTCACAGTTTAAGTTTGGTTTTATTGTTTTCTTGGTGGAGCTATTACTTGTGGTTTTGTTTTCTTTTGTTCTTTGAATCTGGTTGAAAAACCCCCTTTAGTATTTCCTGGAGTGGGGGCTTTCTGATGATAAATTCTCTCATCTTTTCTGTATTTGTGAATGTTTTTATATCTCCTTCGTACTTGAAGGATAGCTTTGATGGGTATAGTATTCTTGGCTGAAAGTTCCTCTCTTTCAGGGCTTTAAATATTGGGGTCCACTCTCTTCTAGCTTGTAGAGTTTCTGCTGAGAAATCTGATGATAATCTAATAGGCCTTCCTTTATATGTTGTATTCTTCTTTTCCCTGGCTGCCTTGAGAATTTTTTCTTTGTCATTGGTTTGTGTCATCTTCATTATGATGTGCCTTGGAGTGGGTATGTTGGGGTTAAGAAAACTCGGTGTTCTGTTTGCTTCTTGAATTTGAGGCTTTAGTTCTTTCACAGGCTTGGGAAGTTCTCATCTATCATTTGTTTGAGTATATTCTCCATTCCATTTTCTTTCTCTTCTCCCTCTGATATACCTATTATTCTTATGTTATTCTTTCTGATGGAGTCAGACAATTCCTGTAGGGCTTTCTCGTTTTTTATTATTTTTGAGTCTCTTTCTTCTTCCCTCTGCTGTGCCTCAAGTTGCTTGTCTTCTATTTCACTAATCCTATCTTCTATCTGGGCTGTTCTATTAGCTAAGCTTGTTACCTCATTTTTCAGCTCGTGAATTGAGTTTTTCATTTCTGTTTGATTTGTTTTTATAGTTTCAATTTCCTTGGTAATATATTCTTTGTGATCGTTGAGTTGTTTTCTGATTTCCCTAAATTGCCTTTCTGTGTTTTCTTGTATATCTCTGAGTATTTTTAAGATTTCTATTTTAAATTCTCTGTCATTTGGCTCCAAGGCTTCCAATATGTTAAATCTTTTCTCCATAGATTTTTCCACATCTATTTGTGTTACCTCTCTATCTTTTATATCCATAATATTCGATTTCCTTTTTCTTATTGGCATCTGAAGGTGGTCTTGTTGATAGTGTTAATTAGAATTGATAAAGAATAAAAAGGGGGAAAAAAAGGAAAACACTCCACACACAAAAAAAGTAATAAGTTATTATTTCCCCTTTTTTTCTTTCTTCTCTTCCCGTCCTCTCACCTCCTTAGGGAAATATCGTGATTACCTGTGAATTATATTATGCTAAATGGAACAAAAACTGCCTATAACGGAGGGCCTGATTTGGGGTGAAGAGTTCAAGGGGCAAAAAAGGGAGTAGGGTCCTACTAAATGCAAAAAAAAAAATGAGAGAATCTTAGACAAGCATAAAGTGATTTGCTTGTAAGTGATGGTCGACTAAGAGATATAATGAGAGGGATAAGAGGGAAACAGAAAAAAGGAGAGAAAAAATAATAATATTTAAAGAAGAAAAAAATAAAAATAATAAGTAAAAATCTGTTGTATTAAGTGGAGCAAAGACTAAATACAATGGAGACTTTGGGTTGGGAGGAATGCTAGTGAGTTAAAAAGCAATGTAAAAAGTATCCAAAATGCCACAAAAACAAACAAATAAAGGAAAACCAAGAACAAAAGCAGAAAAAAAAAGGAACAAAAAAAACAAAAAAAAAACTTGAGTCCCAAATTAAATAATTTGTTCGTGATTGAGGATTAAATGGGAGGAAAAGTAAAAGGAGAAAAGAAGAAATGAATAGAAAGGAAAAAATAAGAAAAAGAGAGAAACGAAGGAAGAAAAAAAGGAAAGGAAAAAAACAAACAAACAAACAAACAAAAAAAACACAAAAGGGGAGAGAGTGAGAGTTAAGGGTTTTGGAGTGTAACCCTAAAGGAGAGTAAGGATGAAGAAAAGAAATAAAATGTAACACTCATGGGTAGTGTAGTTCAAGAAAAGGGTAGCATAAGATGGGCAGAGAATAAAAGGACCGAGGTGGAGGAAATACAAATAATAATAAAGGCAATAAGAAAGAAGAAAGAAACAACAACAACAAAGAATTAGTGGAACAAGTTATAAAGTCTGTGGATTTTTCTTGATTTTGAAAGGTTAACTTCTTCCTTTTTCTTTTCTCTCCCTCTTCCTGGTCGGTGACTCTGTACCCCAGGTTCTGCCCCTGTGTCACGCTTAGGTAGGGATTTGCAGTTGATGGGATTCTATGGCAATGTCATATAATTGGCTTTAGTCTCGCTGGTAGTCAAGGCTTGTTGGTGTTTGCAGAGTCCAACAATGAGAGAGTTTGCTTTCCTGGAGTCTCTCTCCTAGTCTCCCCTTCCTGAATTAGCAGCCTGGTGATCCAGCTATGAGGCTGCCACTGCTTCTGTCTGGGGAGTAAGAGGCTCAAAGAGCTGGGAAATCCCCACTCTATCCTCACTCAGCGCAAGGCTCTGGGTAAGGCTCTGGCAGTCAGAGCCTCCAGCGTAATCAGGTGGGGCTGGGAGTCAATTGTTGTCAAGGTGACTGTTCAGCGCCTACCATTCAGTTGGACCACTCAACCCAGGCTTTCCACACTTTGTAGCCTGTTTTGGCTGGGAAGAAGATGTACTATTCGCTGCTTGCTGTATAGATCTTAATATCTGCCAAGTCCCTCTTGTTAGGTATATCCCTGAATATGGAGGCTCTGTCAATCAGAATTTGCCCCTGCCCCTTTAGTGAAAGGCACTGAAAAATATCATGCCTCTTGTCTTGGATCGCTGAACTGGGAGAGATCTTATCAATTAGAGCCCCGTGGGTGCGCAGATTTCGTGGGTTAAGCTAATTTCAGTGATTGGATCCGCAGCTGTGCTCCAGAAAGTATTTCATGCTGCCTGCGCGCCCCTCCCCCAACACTTGATTGTTAGCTTGAATGGCTGGGTGAGGTGCCCTGCCCACGGAGAGAGTCTCCCGACTAGGAAAGACAGGCTTGGCGCCCCTCCCGGACCGCGGCACGGGCGCGCGCGCGGTTTCTCCAGGCACGCCGGCTGCCGCCAGTGCCCAGGCTGCCGCTCCCCGAGTGTGGGTTGACTCACCACAGGCGTACTCCCTCCTCAGCAACAGTCCTTTCACTTTCAGTGTGTGTGTGCAACTCCAGAATGCTCCAAGGATAAATTTTTCTGTTTCTAGTTGATAAATTTGTTGAGATTTTGGGGAGATCTGTTGGACGCGCTGCTCACGGTGCCATTTCCATGACATCAGTTATTGTTTTCAACCACTGAATTTGAGGTGGTATATTTGAGAGTAATGGCTGGCAATTATAATAGAAACTTCCATTCATAAAATAGAATAAAAACAGTACAAAGCATTCATGCATCTGCAGCAGATGTTTGCTTTTTTTTTTTTTTTTTTTTTTTTTTTTGGTATAAGTGCCATATAGTGAATGTTTTTAGGCTTGTAGGCTATGGGATCTCTGTCACTACAACTTAACAGCTGTTATGCATGAAAGCGGCCGTGGGCATCAGTAAGTGAACTGGCATGGGTCTGTCCCAGTAAAACTTTATTTACAAAAACAGCAGCCCTGCCGTATTGAGCCTATGGGTTGTATTTTCCCAACCCCTGAACTGGAGGATCCAAGGTGCATTTAGATAACATTCCCAATAGATTGAATAATGAATATTGCTCTGAAGGAGGTACTTCCCTAGGACAGTTTTATTTATCTGGGAAACAATGCCAAACCATAGGTGCTCAGAGAGAGATTAGATGTTAGTTTGTGGTTTCAATCTTATCTTCCCTTATGGTGTCCCACATACCATATTGTAGTTTCTCTCCCCAAACATATGAAGCCATACTAAGAGCTACAGGAAATAGTCCAATGATCCCCAAATGATGTTGTATATCTCCACTTAAAAACTGTATCCATAAGCTCAGTGTTAGTAATTCAGGTAACAGTGATTATGCTATACCAAAATATTTTATGACCTCTTCACAAATTTACATAACTTTCTGTTTGGGAAGGAGGTAACTTCAAAGCCCTCCCCCTATTTCCATTGATCAACCAAGTCTGCCATGTAGACGCCATTTTTTAGCACCCTACGCTTGATACCACATTCTATTCCATCATGATCCTCTCCCCTCTCACATTTTCTTACATGATATTCATCTATATTCATCAAAAAGGCACTGCTTCTGAAACTGTCTTGTTCAATGACTGAATGACATGAAGTTTGATATTTCTACTTAATAGGTTTAATCTAAAAAGAATTTTGTTTTTAGACAGACAAATAAAGCTGTAGGTTGATAGATAAATCTATTCTTCTTTCTAAACCAGCCAGTATAGTATATGGAAATTAGAACTGATTTACTTAGGTTTAAAAAGAGTCAATTGTTTCAATTAGGTCACAGTTGTTAACATGGAGCATAATGTATTTTGTCTTGAAAAACTTTCCCTAGTCTGATTTCTTTTTTGTTAAGAAAGGCCACACAAGATAGAATATTATTTGTCCAGCTAAATGACTATATACATGAACGCATTTTTGCTCAAGTGGTCTAAAGATTCATTATTCACCACTGTAATTCCTGCTTATAATGACAACCCCAACTAATTTATTTCCTTTGCTGTTGAATATCAAAGTTTCCTAGGTGAAAATGAACTTAATTTAGAAAGAAATACTTCACACACATAAAACACTCTGTATTACTCTTAATTTCCTTCTGACTTGTCTATAATGTGCTGCAGCTGAGAAAGAAAAAGAATAAAATGTTCCAAGGATATTGTTGTGTTTTAATGAACACAATTTGATTTCTTGGATTTTAATCATCCTCCTTTATCTTTCAGAAAAAAAAGAAATAAAACATCTAATTAAAATTTCCCTATTCTTTGAGAACCAGGAGAGTGCAGCTCAGAAAGAAGCAAACTATCTCTTTTTCCTTCTCACACAAGGAAACAGCACACAGACGTGGACTGCCAGCCACAGCAGGTGTTCAAAGAGCACTGCATATCTCACCAGAAGAGCATTTTCACTACGTTCCTCAGAGATATTTATTAATATGGTGAAGGCCAGTACATTTCAGTGAGGGAGATAGATGTACAATACATGTATAAACTCAGATGAAAATAAAAACCAAACAAACAAAAGACATTGTTTACCCTGACCAACTCATTCTTGAGCTGAGTCATGTAGGTTGGGAGTGCATTGTGTATACTAGCCTATAAGACTTTAAGGAAATAATTATCAGAATATTACCAGAGTTGATTATCTTTAGTTCTTGGTTTTGAGCAAGGATTAAACAGAAAAGAGAAATAATAATTTTAGTTGGTAAGTTTAAGCACAAAGTTTCTATGGTATAACCGTCTTGGAGGCAGAGCTTAGCAGGACAGTAACAGTGAAATTAGTACCAAAGCCACATGCACTATTGTCACTTGATCCACACCCTTCCCTCTCCTGTAATTTTTGTCATTAATACCAAGCCTGCTGTAATGAATGAGAACTTTGAAATAAAACACTTTATAAAGAAATAAAGCAAAAAGAACGAGGCAGATATTCTAAAGTTATATTTCACATGCCAAAGTTTGAGACAGGTGCATGGGTAGATTTGTTTTTGTATTTTTAGTTTGTGTAATAGAATATATAATTTGAGAAATCTCTTCCAAAGCATGTGAAAATCTAAGAAATAAATAAAACAATATAACCGTTGCTGGAATGCAAACATGTGACCATGTTTCCCAGGCTGTTAAACTGAAGGGTGAGTGGAAAAGTCTTATTGTCAGAGCACATCTGTAAGGTGTCATTTGACAAGGAATTCACTCTCAATTTATTCTGAGCAAAATTAAATGAATGCTTATGCAAGAGTAAATCACTCTCATGATGGAAACATTTACATTAAAGCTACTGTCCTGCCTGACCTGTGGTGGCGCAGTGGATAAAGCATTGACCTGGAATGCTGAGGTTGTCGGTTCAAAACCCTGGGCTTGCCCGGTCAAGGCACATATGGGAGTTGAAGCTTCCTGCTCCTCCCCTCTTCTCTCTCTCTCTCTTTCTCTCTCTCTCTCTCATTCTCTCTCTCTCTCCTCTAAAATGAATAAATAAATAAAAATAAAGCTACTGTCCTAAGAGATAGTCACATTAAGAGAAAAAGGAAAATTACATCATTGCCAAGTTTGAGACCACATTTTTATAATGAATTTAAAAATATTTCCAGGGAAGTAGACTAAAGCAAAATGAGAAGGAGATAATAAGAACCTGTGGTTATAGATTTTAGACTCACTGTGGGCCAGCTTAGGTCCATCTGACTTCCAGTGTGCTCATTGGAGATACTGTCTTTGTAGCAGAAGGCGTCACAATCAAATGCTTCATTTCAGCCACTTATATTAAATTGTCAGGCTTTTACACTATAGAATGACTGATCTTTAAGGAATTTAAAGTTTAGTAGCTGACAAAACCAGTAAACATCAATAAGACAACTAAACAATCAGGCAGAAAAGATATTAATGAACAAAAGAGATATTAATAATAGGCTAGCTAACCTATGAAAGACAAGAGAACAAGAATTAATCATTTGAGGCCCTGGCCAATTGGCTCAATGGTAGAGCATTGGCCCGACATGTAGATGTCCTGGGTTCAACTCTCAGCCAGGGCACACAGTAGAAGTGCCCATCTGCTTTCCCCCCTTCCCCCTCATCTTTCTCTCTATCTCTCTCTTCCCCTCTCGCAGTCAAGGCTCCATTGGAGCAAAGTTGGCCCAGGTACTGAGGATGGCTCCCTGGCCTCTGCCTCAGGCACTGGAATGGCTCCAGCCGCAAGAGAGCAACACCCCAGATGGACAGCAACACCCCAGATGGACAGAGCATTGCCCCCTGGTGGGCGTGCCGGGTGGATCCTGGTTGGGTGCATGCGAGAGTCTGTCTCTCTGCCTCCCGGCTTCTCACTTCAGAAAAATATATCTACATGTAAAAAAAATTAGTCATTTGAATGAGGCATGAGAATTCCCAAGGGTAAAAATTGTTGGGGAAATTCTTTGAAATTGCAGGAGTTACCAGATACCAGGAAAAAAGGTAAAATACGCAAAAAGATTTTTGGAAGTGGGTAATACATTATGAGAGGAAAGAGAAATAAATCTTGAAATATCATCTGAGCAATACAGGTCATGGAAAAAGTAGGTTTACAATTTTGAGAATGTGAAACACAGAATTTACTCTTGTATTATTAGTTATTAATCCCTGTGTTGTTTTCCTTACAAACAACTGTATGCCTATTTGTGCCACACCCTGTATTGTGAAGGGTGTTGAGCCATAGGACCTGAAGTTTGTGTACGACTTGGTGTTCCAGTAAATTCATGAAGTATCTGAGCAGTCATACAACTGAATCACAAACACATATTTGAAGACTAATACGGCATATAGAAACACAACTGATTTTTATGTATTTATTATGTATCATGCGACATTTCTGATCTCTTTCATACTAACAATTTGTGTGTGTGTTTGTGCAGTCTTTAGGCTTTTCTACCTATAGGATCATGTCTAGTGCAGAGATAATTTTACTTCTTCCTTCCTGATCAATATGTGTTTCACTTCCTCTTCTTGTCTAATCATTCTGGCTCCTGTTTTCAACACGATGTTGAATAGAAATGTCAAAAATGGTCATCTTTGTCTTGTTCCTGATGTAACACAAAAGGTTTCAGTTTTTTACCATTGAGGATGCTGTAGCTGTGGAGCCTCTAGAAGAAAACATAGTGAAATCCTTCTAGACCTTGACCTTGGCAATATATGCAATTCTTTTTATGTCAATGATGCATCAATAAAGCTGTTAAAAAATATTAAGATGGCAAAAGAATGAATGATGAGATAGGAACTGAAGGTAAGAAATGCATATCCAAAGGCCCGAAAAGGGACTGAAAATAAGCACAGTGGTTTGGAATGAGACGAGGAGGAAGTAATAAATGGCAGAAGTGTTGCAAGATCACATTCTAGAGCAGGGGTCCCCAAACTTTTTACACAGGGGGCCAGTTCACTGTCCCTCAGACCGTTGGAGGGCCGGACTATAAAGAAAATTATGAACAAATCCCTATGCACACTGCACATATCTTATTTTAAAGTAAAAAAAAAAAAAACAGAACGGGAACAAATACAATATTTTAAATAAAGAACAAGTAAATTTAAATCAACAAACTGACCAGTATTTCAATGGGAAATATGTTCCTCTCACTGACCACCAATAAAAGAGGTGCCCCTTCCGGAAGTGCGGTGGGGCCGGATAAATGGCCTCAGGGGGCCGCATGCGGCCCGCGGGCCGTAGTTTGGGGACCCCTGTTCTAGAGAATAGTAATAGATTAGCTGGGTAGTGCAAGGAGACTCAACGGAAGATTGATGTGATACTTTTGAAGTTAAGTGTCTGAGGATATTATGCACTTTCATAGAAAGTCAGAAGGAATAGTTGATTGGGAAGTGGACAGATAAATATTGCTATAGTGTTTCTTTTCATTTATTTTGACTAACACAGACTTTAGAATGTACTGTCTCAGACTTTGAGACTTTCAGGTTGAAAAGAAGCCTCCTTACCACTTCATTCCAGACATTATCAAGACAAATAACTCTCAACCATGGAAGAATGCTATCCTCCGATTGGGTGCTCCCTCTAGTACCTCAGAGAGGCATCCTCATGGTGTGCAGGAGGGCTATGCTAACCCAAAAAAGAATCCGCTAATGCCAGCTCATTTATAATAACTTCACACTATGTATTGAGTCTGTGGAGGGAAAATCAGCCAACAATCACAAATTTACTTTGATTCAATGACAGCCTGTGATAGATTCAACGTAGTGTAAAATCCATGAAGGCACTTCCTTTTTGGACACGTTTGTGTGAATAATAACCTGCATCTCATCCATCACGTTGCATTATGATTGTTAGGTAGTGTCTTTAACACCCTGTTCATGCAATGTGGAGAGTTTCGTGTCCATTCATCAAGTTGCATTAGCGTTGTATTTTGTTATTATTGTATTAAGCTAATATAATACGGTTCTTGATATATCATCAAAGTCGATACTGAGCAGTAACGTTAATATCAGGAAATTTTCAGGTGCATTTCCAGGCTGCTTGTGAATCTTTTATGTGCCAAGATGTAATAAAAATATTGGCAATGTCCGTTGAGACTGCAAGAATATTTGTGGAGGAACATTATGAATGCGTTATTTTTCATATTCTGAAGGCTGTCCCATGGAAGCATGTCCCGCATGAGCTTGGAAACCTACTTTAAGAGTTAACAACAACTCTCATATAAAGAAGGGATTTCACTTTACAAAAAAAGCAGGGCAGTGTTTATCCTCTGAGGATGTGTTTGGTTTCTTGGTCACTATTTACCATGTAAGCAATGACTATCCAGTTTAGGAGATTAGATATCCAAACATAAGCAGTTAAATAGGAGTTCAGTTATCAAACCGTTCATGCTAATGACTTATAGCTCCAATAGTGTCTGAGACTGTTGGAGCTATCAAAACATGGGTTTTAATATTAAGGAGTCTATATAATTCTATGTGAAAAGATACCCGAGGAACCACTAAAATAATGGGTGAAACAATTTATACTTTAAAAACCCAACAATGTCTTGCAGATGAGAAGTGGAAAGTTACATGAGAGAACATTCTGGGTAGAAAAAGCAGGAGGAAGAATTCGGATTGATTTGGGATGCTTAGCTTATGGAAAGAGATAAGCTTGCTTCTAGACAAGACTCATATGGTTAGAAATGGGCATAATAAGGCAACAGGAGATACAGATCCAGAATATATATTTGAAATTGAGCCTATAGAGATCTCTGAGGCTATTTGAGGACTGTTTTTATGTTATATCATGGACAGATGATAATTTTAGGATGATATAGACATCAGCACGGAGAGGAAGAGGTCAAGGGCAATTGGAACGTACAATTGGTAAGACTCTAGTCGTGGGTCTGGATAATTACTGGATAGGGAGAGAGATGAAAGTTATTTTAGAAAAGTGACCAAGGATTCATATATCTGAGTTAGGAGACACCTCACAAATCATCTAGTTTGCATTTGAATTTCTTGTTTATGTAGAAGGTAATGTTGGCACAATTTGTATACAGCTGATGAAGATTATGAGACACTAATGGAAAAAAAATTTATACAAATGAATGAAGTCAGGGAACAAAAGTGAGGGTTCAGCGAGGAAGCATGCATTCTCCGATGAAACACTGACTGGATCATACCAGGCCGACCAAATGAAAATGAACTTCGAGGTAAATGATGGTTGTAAGTGTTGATCTTGAATCCACAGTGACAACTAGATTTGTAAGATAGAATCAACTCAATACAAAGAGGATATAGAAAATCATCCAAGCAGAAGATGAAGGACTCTCTCCTCACATTTTTGATTTAGCGTTTTCTGATGCAAAATAGAATTCAAAGGAAAAGACACCACTTTGCACATTAAGATAGTTTAACATGTAGAGTTCACACAGATTCTCTAAGGCAGGTGCAGAAAGTGCCCGGTCCAATTTCAACATCATAAACCTGCCGCGCTCCTGTGGCCGAGAAGAATCACCATATTTTATCTCCACCATTTTCAATATCGAACTAACTAGAAAAGAAAGGAAAGAAATCCCTATTTATAAGCCCCCATGTCTTTCGGCGGGGAAGATTTTATTGCATTTTTGACAATTATTTAGATCAAGACTTTACATGAAATAGGATTTCTCTTCTCCCTCTTACATGGTCTACTGGGTAGAGTGCCATTTCTAACGTCAGAAAGCATGATCTATTTAATCCGCTGTGCCTTCAGGAGAGCAGGTGCAGGCGCGTGGCGGGAGCGCCCCCTCCATGAATGCACAGGGAGCTTCACACCGAGCCCGTGCAGGGTGCCTGCAGGGCTTGCTGGACACGTTCCGCTGGGGCTCTCTGTCATTTAAACCTGGAGATTTTACCCTGGAAGCAACGGGCTAAGAATTTTATAACTATAAAGGTTTTCATAATTTTATGTAAATTTATATTTTTGTGTGTATGTGTGGATATGTGAAAGGTTCTAAAATGGAGATGTTTTTCTAAAAAGTTTGCAAAATTGAACTACTTTGTACTGGGGAATGAACACTCCACTATGCCTTTCACCTTCACTGTGAGCGAATCATCGCGGAGGTATCATTCCCTGCCTACTAGACCATTGAGGTCTTTTTTTTTTTTTAATGTGTCTTATTTTATTTTTTAAAAAGTTTTTCAATCACAATTACATTAAATATCAGTCTGTATTAGTTTCAGATGTGCATAGGGTTAGACAATCACGTACTTTACAGTGTTAACCCAATGTTTCCAGTACCCACCTGACCCCAACATAGAACCTCAGAACTCCTCCGAAGGGCAAGGTTGTTTGAACTGAACTTACCAGCTTCACAGTGGTGAAAAGCCACAGTTGCTTGTTATGGACTTATTACAAATGCTCAGCTTACACATCGCAAAGCATTTGGGAAAAGATAGTCATATTTCTGTTGGTAACAGGGTCTCTCTGGATGGTCTAGATTGCCTTGAGACTAGTTGAACCCCGAGGGCAGTGTATATTTTGATTTGATTCTGAATTAGGAGACATGTAGCTGGAATTCCAATGCATCACTGAAAACATACTAAAAATAAAAAAAGAAAAATAATAGTTATGGGAAAATAGAAATATTTGAACATTTTTAAGTGCTTTGATTGCTTTGTACCCAATCATAAGGAAATGGCAATTGGCTGTAGTTGCCTCACATTACATACTAGAACAGGGGTCCCCAAACTTTTTACACAGGGGGCCAGTTCACTGTCCCTCAGACTGTTGGAGGGCCAGACTATAAAAAAAACTATGAACAAATCCCTATGCACACTGCACATATCTTATTTTAAAGTAAAAAAACAAAATGAGAACAAATACAATATTTAAAATAAAGAACAAGTAAATTTAAATCAACAAACTGACCAGTATTTCAATGGGAACTATGCTCCTCTCACCGACCACCAATGAAAGAGGTGCCCCTTCCGGAAGTGCGGTGGGGGCCGGATAAATGGCCTCAGGGGGCCGCATGCGGCCCGCGGGCCGTAGTTTGGGGACCCCTGTACTAGAAGGTTTTTCTCTGGATCAGTGCAACATTTCTACATATTTAATAAATTAGGTTTATAACAAAAGATTGTTTTTTCTCATTGCATTTCAAAGAGCCTCCCTCAAGTACTGGTAAGCTCAGTCGAGCATAACAGAGAGGAACGGAGTCCCGTCAGATTTCATCCTATAGCTGTGCTGAGGGATGAAATGGAGGCGGCCTGCTCCCTTCCTCTTAGCTGGAGACTTCCGATAAACTGTAGTAATTCCTTGGGTTTTGTTTGGGACATTTTCCTGATACCTGGGATTGCTGTGTTATAACAACAGCTTCCTTATCTCTGTATACATCACACACTGAGATGTTTATAGACAGAAAAATGCAGAAAATCTTGGGCAGAATGTAGCTTTTCTGCATCTAACTATCTTTATTTTTTATATCTTTCTGTTTTGCATACTGAACTGATATTAAACTAAAAAGAACGTAGGTGAGAACGTTTCTTTTTAATATATGCTAATAACTGCAGTACGGCCCAAAACATGCTGCTGTTCCTACATAATACTTTGATCCTGCCTGGAATACTTTTTCCTAAGTGGTTTTATAGTTAATTATCATCCTCTTTACACCTTAATTTGGATTCTGTACTACCATTCAACGCCTTTGTCAGACTTCCGATACCTAGCAAACTCACTCATGGTTTTATCACCTACACTAAAAAGATTTGGAAAATAAATTAAGAGCAATTTTCTTTTCATCTGATCTTTATGCCTTGGAAAACATTTCAGAGAACATTAGAATTTCTAATTTCTCATTCCATTACTTTGAAAATTGGGAATTTTAAATAGGAGCCTAGAATTTGAATAAACCCAATGATACTTAGCCTAAATCTCAACCAATTAGAAGTGGGTGAATGAGATTTTTCAACATGAATAATTATTAGGACACTTTTGAAATCATAAAATTTAAGGGTAGCATTAAATATTTGCTTCACAGCTATTGTAAGACCTCAGACAGAAACTTAAAAATATATATATGGCCTGACTAGGTAGTGGTACAGTGGATACAGCATTGGACTGGGACGCAGGTGGCTCAGGTTCAAAGCCCTTAGGTTGCTGGCTCGAGCCTGGGCTCACCAGCTTGAGCACGGGATCACTAGCTTTAGTGTGGGATCATACACTTGATCCCATGGTTGCTGGTTTGAGGCCAAAGGTCAGTGGCTTGAGCCAAATGTCACTGGCTTGTGCAAGGGGTCCCTCACTCTGCTGTAGCCCCCCAGTCAAGGCAGGTATAAGAAAGCAATCAATGAATAACTAAGGAGCTACATGAAGAATTGATGATTCTCATCTCTCTCTCTTCCTGTCTGTCTGTTCCTGTCTGTCCCTTTCTCTGTCTTTCTTTCTATCTCTGTCAAAAAAAAAAAAATATATATATATATATATGAAAAAAACAGTTTTAGCTGATTTCTCCTGTTCCTTATGTTTCCTTATTGTTGCTATGAAGCTGGGAATGAAATAGGCCCATAGAATCCATGCGCAGAAGAATTGTCTATAACTGTCTTTGAAGCCGTTGTGCCATGCTGACTATATAGTTAGTAACCAATTTCTAAATTTGCTCAGTAAGCCCGCTCTGCCACTGACTCGTGTTGTGATTTCGAGAAGACGTTTAACTTCTCGGGCCTCAAGTTTTTTCTGTGTCAAATGGGGAGAGGAGATGTAAGAGGAAAGTGGGAGAAAGAAAAAGTTTCCTCCCAAATACTGAAATTTAACGACTGTGAGTCCAAGTTGTCATATCGTGCTTTGAAATATTTTCCAATGTGTTGTTGTGTGGCACCTCCTAAAAGAGAAGGATGTTTCTGTGTACTGTCGCCTGTAAAGCAAACTGGATCTTGAAGACTTCTGTGTCTCCTGGACAAATACTGAAGTGATGTTTGTCATTGAGACACAAAACAACACACTGAGGCTCCAGAGACTTCGGGCTCTACAATAATGTCTGACCTTCCTGCTTACCTTCAAAGACAGCTTTTCTAATCACGAGCTTATAGCCCTCACCATGTCCCTGTGTCCGTGTGGTGCTTCCCCACACTGGAGTCTGTGTCACTCCTTCTGGAGTGACAGAAAAGAATGAGAACCACAAGTGACAGAACCATGCTAAAGCAGGTGGCACAACTGTCCCACTCCACATGAAGAACACACAATTTTCCAGCCATCTTGACACTCCTGGTAGAACTCTAGGTTTTTCTGTCTAAAAAAATAATGATTAGGGTGATGATGATGATGTCAAGAATATCTTTTTAGACCAATAGTATTTAAGATTTAAAGATAATAGCAAACAAAGGTTGGGTTGCTCAGAGTAACTTAGGCACAGTCTATAGCCTCATGAAAACAGATCATGTGCTAATAAAAGGAAATCATGTATATTAAAAAAATATCCAAAATATTTTAAAATCTCTCATATTAAAAGAGATCCTCCTCCCTCAAATCTGTGTCTACTTATCACAGAATAAACCAGGGAACCAGGCTCCTTGGAAAGGGAGGTCAGAAAGTAGCTCCTGATGATTACATTGTAAATACTTGCCCCCTGCTTCTGTATCTATAACCCATAAGCCCATATGTCATCTCATATGACAGGGAAAAACATGTTGGAATATTCTAAGTTATTTGGATGTTACAAATGTGAGGCTGGATTCCTATGAAAGGATCAATGTTTTGTTTTGTTTTTAAACTTAATTCATCCCTGTCCTTCAACAGAGCCAACAACCAAAAGAAATGGTTATATTAAATAGAGTGGTTATTTTAAGAAGAATTACTCAAAGTGCATGAGTGTTGGGCAACTTACGTTACCATTTAGCAACCTAAAGCATTTTTCTAAAAAAGGACCATTGAAACATTAACAACTTTTAAGACGAACTATTCAAAACTACTCATTTTCCACTGATGATGGAGAGTAGTTCTATCAAATATGTGCCTGCAAACAAAATCAGACCCATTTTATTTCATTGTCCCAGACAAACACACATCCAAGTCTCAAGTAAAATTCTTTGAAACTGAATAAGGAGCAATAACAAGGTGATATATCAAATAATATTTTCTAATAAGGATTATGAATACATGGAAACTTTAGTATTATAATACATAGGCCTTTAGTGACTTAAGAAATTGTTTATGTAGGTGCAAAATAAAAGAAAATACTATTATACTTAGCTCACGAATCAAGTAAGTGACTTTTAATTTGATGCAGCTGTGTATAAAGTGAACACCCCACATCACCGAACTGTTAATGCTACCTTTTATCCTTTATCATTTTCTTTATGAGCTAAGGGATTGTTCATTCAGATTCTTCTAATCCTCCTAATACCTGGGCCATTATTAGAAATCCTTGCTTTTCGAATAGCATCCAATTTCTTAGGAATCTCATAAGTCTTAAAGAAATCTTGTTAAATAAAAATGGAAGTATCACATCTTGCCTGGAATTTCATTTGCAATTCAGTAGTTTAAGTGCTAACATAAAGAGAGGGTTCACTAGAAACTCACCCTGGTGTCTTTTTTTTTCTCTGTCTGTGGGCATGCTACGTTTAGAAGCCTCTCTTTTATTCTATGTGCAACATTCAGAAAACTATTACATATGAGCCCTTTCTTTGACCCGGGTCAGACCATAAACTGGAGAGTGGAGGAAGATGAAGAGGGATCCAAAGGGCGATGATTCTAAGAGATGGACAGATCTGTAATCAGTGCAGCAGTAACATGTGGATTCCTCTTTAGGGTAAATATACTTACAATAGTGTATCCACTGTAGTCATCATCGTGGTAGTGTTGCATTCCCCTGTTAACCAAGCACAGAGCTCAGACTATCTCTACCCGTTTGTTTGTTTTTTTTTTTAGATTTAGTTCCTTGGGGAACGTTTTGAACCTGGTAAAAGGTATTGGTATAGACTGAAGTTTTTTTGTCCTCCCAAATTTCATATGGTGACATCCTAACCACCAGTGGGATGTTTTTAGGAAGACGACCACTTGGGAGGTGATTAATTAGGTCATGGGAATGAAGCTTTCATGAATGGGATTTGTGCCCTTATCAGAGAGGTCCCAGGAAGCTCTCTCATTCCTCTGCCGTGTGAGAACATAGCAAGAAGATGGTGTCCATGAACTTGGTAGTGGGTTCTCACCAGACACCAAATCTGACCTTGGACTTGCCAGCCTCCAGAACGGTAAGAAATAAAGGTTTCTTGTTCAAGTCATCCAGTCTGTGGTGGTGTGTTAGAGCAGCCTGAATGGACTCAGGCAGAAATAGGTACTGGGAGTGAGGTACACGTCTAACAAATGCTTAGAACTGTGAAATTGGCTCTCACCCCAGTAATGGGTAGGAAATGGATGAGTTTCGAGGTACTAGCTAGAAGAAGCCTAAATTGCCATAAATGAACTATTAAGGGCAATTCTGGTGAAGGATCAGCAAGAAAAGAGGAACACTAGAGAAAACCTCCTTCTTTTAAAGAAGCACTGAAATCATCGTAAACAGAATACTGGTAGAATTTTGGATGATAAAGGCCGTTCTTACAAGATCTCAGGAGCATCTTGTAGAAAACAGGAAAATAAAGGCAATCCTTATGATAAAGTGGCAAAGAACTTGGCTGAATTTCATTCATGTTCTTGTGTTTTGTGGAAGGCTGACGAACTTGGCTTTTTGTGGGGGACGGATTTGGCTCTTTACAGCGGAAAGGAATTCTGGACAAGTGTGGAAACGGAGGCTTGGCTTCTCCTCATTGCTCACAGTAAAGTGTAAGAACAGAGAAATTGCTTAAAGATGGCATTGGAATGTAAAAAATAAAAAAATAAACAGAACTTAAAGATTTGAAAAACTTTCTGCCTATCCGTGTTACAAGGAAATGAGAAGAACTTGCTACATAAAACACAGGAGCACGAGCTTGTGACGTATCATCAAGTGAGTACAGAAACGCAGATGATGAATAAGAACTGGGGTTCCTAATTAACAGCAGACAGTAGGTGCCTATGAATCTAATCGCTTAAGTTAACAAGGAGATAGGACCAAAGTATTCAAAGGAAAACATAGTCACTTAATTGGAAGTTTTATTTTTGGAAGGAATAGCACCAAATTGAGATACCTCATATCTATTTAACTAACGACTTATCATTTATCATATGTACCAACATAATAACACTTCTTTTATTAAAGGTTATCAAGTCAAAATATAGTAAATAAATCTAAATAAAAATCTAGTTTAAGTATTCCTTGAAAGACCAACATATACAGGAACTTTAGCTTTCTTACCTAGGACTTAAGCTAAATATTTGTTGAAAGAACTATATAACAATGCAATTATCTACTTTTTTATTAAAATTTCCCATTGGCATTATTTGAATGACTTTATCTATAATTTTTTCTTACTATTTTTAAATAATATAAAGTAATAGCCCATAGAGTTTTTTCAATATTATTATCATTATTGTTATAATTATAAAAAAGACAATCAAGAAAAGAATTATTCTTCAGGTTAAAAGTCGAGTTCTGCCATTCAGTGCAAATGCCCTTCTAATTTCTGTTCTCAAATATAACCCATTTATGTACCCCTGTCTTCATTATACATAACTGCTGTCCAGAATTTTAATAAGGTTCCTTTCTTACTTACTAAATACATTTGTACCATTTTTATTTTTGTCATTAAATACAACCGAACATTGCTAAGTCTTTAAATTTTTTTAGCTTTATTAAGGTATAAATAATATGCAAAACCTGCAGCTATTTAATGTATAAATTTGATGAGTGGGACACATGCCTACCTCTGTGAAGCTATCAGCACAGTCAAGGTAGTAGGCTGATCTATCCCTCTGTTTCCTGTGTCCCTTTGTTGGTTTTGTTTGTTTCTGTTCTGAGGTGTTTTGTGCATGTATGTGTGTGTGCGTGTGGTAGGAACGCTTAGCATGAAATCAAAATACACAGGGAGATATCATCTTTCATTGGTTTGGATAGCTATTACCAAAAAAAAAAGGAGAAAATCGGTGAACCAGTGTCATCTGGGATGTGGAGGAACCAGGACCCTTCTAGCCTTCTACACTGTCGGTGGGGATGCCGAAATGGGCGGCCAATCTGGCAAACCGTAAGGAGACTCCTCAGAATTTAAAAATAGAACAACCATGTGATCCAGCCATCCCCTGTCTGAGTATATGGTCAGAGTAATTAAAATCAGCATCTCAAAGAGGTCTTGCAGCATTATTCACAGTAGTCACAATATAAAACCTGAATGCCCATTGATAAATGAATAGATATTTTTTTGTGGTCTACAGCAGTCCCCCCCTTATCCATGGACATGGGTTCCACTGCAAAGACCCCTCATGTTACTCCTGCCAACACCCTGGGCTCTGCCTTGTCTTACAGAAGTGTTCTGTGTCTGCTGTGAACACATTGCTGCTTTCACTAAGATCTTTGAGGACATCGCATCATTTGAGTCTGACAATTTCTGACATTTCTTCCAGTAAATTTTTCACTTGTCTTTTCAGAGCCGAGTTTAATAGATGATAGTATGGATTCAATTTGGCTTCCCTTTGTTTTTGAAAAAGGCAAAGTCTGGATCTGATAGAGCACAGGCACGCTCGTATCCTCAGCTTGTAGAAATTCTTCCTGGGTCGCGGTGAGGTGGTTAATGGCACCTGATGGGGTATGTGTCTGTGCTATTATATTTATATCTGTCTCAGCCCAGACAAGTATGCTGCTACGAGAGTTTTCACAGGAAAACTCTAAGGCGCTGTGTTATTTTCTGAAAGTTTTCTGCGTGACGTAGAGAAATGGACATTTTCCTGTCAGTTGTACTTTACATTCCAGTTCCTGGCATAGGCGGCTCCAAGTGTGGGTCCAGGGGTCTCTTCCATCGCCGCAAGCCCACTGTTTGAGTTAGGTGGCTTTACACAGGTAATCCACCTGCCTTTTTATTTTATATATTTTTAAATTTTTCCATTGATTTGAGAGAGAGAGAGAGAAGCATCAACTCATTGTTCCACTTAGTTGTTCCATTTAGTTGTGCACTCATCGATAGCTTCTTGTTTGTGCCCTGACTGGGGATCGAACACACAACCTTGGCATGACGATGGCACTCTATTCACTGACCCACCTGCCCACAGCCTCCACTTGCTTTGTTAGAAATGGATTTGGATGTTTTGTTTGAGAGGTTCAGTGACCGTCTTTTTTTCCTGCTGATAGTCTTCCCTCTTTCTGCGTGAGCCCCCATGACCATGGCTGGTGCTTTATACAGATTACTAGGGTTCTAACATCAGCACATTGTATTGAAAGTACAGTTGCTCCTGTCTCTTATTTGGAATTGGTTTCCTAGCAAATATATGCTCTTTATTCCAATACATACTACTCAAATAGCCTACTTCTTTCCAAATTATATTTCTACCTCTAGTCTCAGTAATCTATGTGGATCCAGCATGCAGTGGATGAAAATAACTGAAATTATATTTAAAAGTTATTAAAGCACCTGGTTGAATTGTGTCAACATTTATTGGTAACCGAATGGATTTTAACTATTAGTAAAATACCTTAGCAAGAAAATATGTTTAAAACTCTTTTTAATATATTAAACTGAGCCTTGGGGAAAAAAATAGAAAAATACTCTAAACTATAAAACAACAATTTTACTTTATATTTGCTAACAGAGTTCTATTTCTTTCCCTACTTTCAGTTATCGTTGGCACTGTAGTTCCATTCACTACAGCTCACCCTGCTTGACATTGTAATTACTTGAATTAATAATCAAGTATGTTCTCTTAGTACCTGGGAGGAACGGGCAGGAGCCATACTTCTCTCTCACTCTAGGCTACAGATATGAGATGCAATCACTTGACTGTGCCCCTCGGGCCACAGATACCAAAAGTGGGCATGAGTGGAGACATAGCAGATCCATATTTTGTACGTGGTAGCTGTTCAGTAATTAGGTGTTGGATCAAATGTAATTATGGTAGTTCTGACATATCTTCCTGGATATTAGAGTGTGATAATATTGTGGCATGGCTGAAATGAGTGTCACCTCCCAGGGAAGGCTGCACAGACTCATTGCTGGGTGCCGAAGGGAAACATTCAGTATGACTGCTAACAGGTGGTCCTTGCGTGTGGGCCCATGATGGGGTGAGAAGCATTTTGCTTGAAGAAGGTGAATGAGGTTAGCTGTTGAGTTGAGTGAAAAATGAGAAAAGTATAACATTTCGTTGCGGTAAAGAGCTTATCGATGACACAAAATTTAGTTCTGATTTACAGGGAAATGTTATAAATATCCAGTTTTAACAGAGAGAAGTTGGCTCATCAAAGCTGCAAGGGAAAAAAAAAAGAAAGCTTTGGAAGTTCAGCTCAGATTCCAGGAAAGAAAGAACACCTTCTTGGACTTGTATAGTGCTTTTGTCGCATACAAAATATAGGGCACAAAGTGATTAAATATTAATGCCCTTTAGATGATGTTTCCAGGAGAATATTTAATTATAAAAGAAGTGTTATTGTGCAGCACGGTTGGAGGTAGGCTCAGTGAGACAAAAATATTTGGCAGGAATTAAGATGCCTATCATTTGTACATGGTAATAAGTGGACCTTAACTGAACAAGCAAAATAACTTTATGAAAAATTTTCAAGTGTGTTATTTTGAGTAGTCCAAAAACACTCTTTAAAATAACACCATACATTTACATTATATAATATTAACAGTTGTGTTCACATCAAGTCTAGCTCTAACTATGGCAAAAAAGCTTAAGATTTGTGAGTTAAAATACAAAGTACAAGGTATTTGGAACAGAGCACATTTCAAAAAATATGTCTAAGGATGTTTGATCAGGAATGTGGTTAGTTCCTCAATCTCTCTTGAGTCTGTGAGCTCCATGTGTTTGATCGTATGACACAGATCAGGTTTATTGGTCAATGGTTTATTTGTATTTGGGAGCCACTGACGAGCCCCCAGAGGAGGCAGAAGTCATAGTCTTGCAAACACCAGAAAGGAGATTACTATCGTTGTTAAGGAGATGACACTGAGGTGCCACACTGATTTTGTGATGGAGGTCATGTCCCCAAGGGTCACAGCACTCTGGCTTCTAGGACAACTGGCACAACCAACATCCCTAGTCCTTATGTCCTACGAGTTCCATGTGGAATGACGCAAGTATACCTATCACAGACACACCTCATGTCCTCACTTCTCATCCTGCTTTGAGTAACCTCGTGGCACCCATACTTGTGCTCTTCTGCTAGCATACACAAAACCCAAATACAGGTGCATTAACAAAGGTGGGAAGTAGATATTTAATATTTTTAAAAGACAAAGGTGTTAAATCAAGCTTATAAAATAGAAGATAAAAAATACTTGATAGTTTTCACTACATTAAGACTGACAATGTCTCTTAAAGAAAATATACTACCAACATTCTTGACAAACTGCTTTCAGTGCATTTGAATGTCAAAACCTTGATTACCCAACATCTTAAGTGGTAGGAAAGAGTTCATTCAACATCAGGTCCTTGTGGGACACAGACGGAATGATAACCATAAAAACATGTCACACTAGCAGAATGATATCTGCTCACAAACTTTAAACAGAAAGAAAGTAAAGTAATACTTATTTTTATAGAGTATCTAGTCTGACTAGATTATCTATTATAAAAAGAAACAAAAACCAACCAACCCTAGAATTTATAGATTTGGAAGAGGAGTATCTGAATGAAAATTAGATACTTAGTAATTTATCTGTTCTCTGTTTGAATAATGTAGTGTAAAATGAGGAATCCCCTCAAAACAAACACAATTTCCCTACCAAGAGCTTCCAACCAGTATTAAACATTACTCGAAAATCAAAAGGTATCACAGCTTGGAGAATATGGATATTATTTGGAAGCACTGATGGATTGGAACTCTTGGAGAAGGGTGCTTGGACTATGTTTGCTCCTGGCTTGTTGCCCACGACTCATTAGTAACATTTAGATTGAAAAAGATCTATGGTTCACTTGAGTGTGCTTTAACAATTCATCTCATTGAGGCATTGAACATCTACTCACAAACAATAAACATCTCCTATAAATCAATAGGAATAAAAAAATACCCCTATACACACACACACCAAAAAAAAGAGAACTAATAATTCAAGAAAAAAAATACAGATTTGAACAGATGTTCAGTTTTATTAACTAATAAAGTACAAATTCTAAATATGGGCAAACAATTCGTATGCGTTAACTTTTCCAAAAATATTGATGAGAGGTTGAAACAAGATAATGACAAATTAAGGAGAAAACGTAACATTTGCTTAGAGGTAAAAAGCATTAAAACAAGCAAAGTCAGATAGGATGTTGCAATAAGAAATACACTTAGCCAAACTATTAGGAAATGCAAGAGAATAATAAATTCAAAACATGGAAGAATGATTCTTTCTGGGTGGAAGGATTATGTGATTATAGAATGCTATCCCGCTAATTGATGTATGTGGTAATGTTCCTCCGTTAGTGTGGTTGAGGGTCAAAGTTGTCACAGTGTTCTTTTTTTTTTTTTTTTTTTTGTATTTTTCTGAAGCTGGAAACGGGGAGAGACAGTCAGACAGACTCCCGCATGCGCCCGACCGGGACCACCCGGCACGCCCACCAGGGGCAACGCTCTGCCCACCAGGGGGCGATGCTCTGCCTCTCCGGGGCGTCGCTCTGTTGCGACCAGAGCCACTCTAGCGCCTGGGGCAGAGGCCAAGGAGCCATCCTCAGCACCCAGGCCATCTTTGCTCCAATGGAGCCTTGGCTGCGGGAGGGGAAGAGAGAGACAGAGAGGAAGGGGGGGTGGAGAAGCAAATGGGTGCTTCTCCCATGTGCCCTGGCCGGGAATCGAACCCAGGTCCCCCCCACGCCAGGCCGACGCTCTACTGCTGAGCCAACCGGCCAGGGACACAGTGTTCTTTATACCTTATATTTACTTACTATATATGTCTTATTTCCTAAAATCATATTTGCGATACATTTCATTCTGGATTCCTTCAGGTAAAGTTACCAAAAGAGAGGATATTTGACAAATTTGGTATTTTTTTAAATTTTTTAACAACTTTTCCTGCCCCTAATTGCTTTTCCTTTTGGGTGTATACACTTCTAGGACAAAAGACAATTTTGCTTGAAAGAACTATTTTGTGCCCTTGTCAAAATTTATGGTAGAAATGACAAACTTTTCCCATTTTATAAATCTCACAAAAATATTTCTAACAAGAATTAAAATGTGTTTTTTCTCCTTTCCCTTGCATCTGTCACTAGACATTTTCAAGTCACTGGACATACTATTCCAATATGTTATCTCAGTGTAAATGTTTAGGAATAACATAAAATAATTTTAAAATGCCTACCAATTTGAAAGTGTTGCTTTTATGGATAGAATATACATTATTATATGGTTGCTTGCAAAGCATATATCTATATACCTGAGATGTGATAGAATTTTTAGGTTTAAGCACCATTGAAGCTCACATTCTGCAAAGTAAAAGTGATATTGACATAAGAATGTTTGTAACCAAATTTTTAAGTTACTTTTATCTGTATTTTTAGGATTAAGCATAGTGAAAACTGATTTTTATACAAACTGTGGAACTTTTCTTTTACTTTCTGTGAATAGAAATAATTGTGTTATTTAAACAAATTTAACATAAAATTATAACTTCAACATATCATGCACAATAATATAAATATTTTTGCAAAATATCTTTTAAACACTTAGTCGAGAGATGGTTTTTAATTACTACTTGCTAAATGAGATGTTTTTCATCATTTTTATAGTCACAGAGTGGAACTCAGATTTAGTTTTGTGATTGGGCTGAGTCTTTTGTCTTTCCATCACTAACCATTGTTTTTGACAATTGTAATATTCAGATCTTAACTTTTGGAAAATTCTTTGCAGATATCTTAAGTTTATTTTACTGTTCCTCTTTTGGCTTTCTATTCATATTTACTTTTTATTGCATCATTTGATTATATGTTGATCAATTTCATTGAGTGATTATATTAACTCTAAACACAAAGTTACACTATTTTTAATATTCTGTCTGCATTGATCCCTTGACAACTAACCCTCTGTCATAAGCACGGGTTCATAGTGGACCATTTGGAAAGTTAATTTAACACATCTGTAACAGTGGATGTGGTGAGGAGGATGCTCAAGGTGTCTATCACTATTGGGGTGAATAATTAAAATCAAATAAACAATACTTTATCATTTTTACTTGACTTAATGTGCTGTGCAGTTTATTCCCACTCTGAAACTGAACTGAGTGCCCCCATTCTCAATGACATTCTTGTCAGTTTTGGGAGCTCTAGCAACACTGTGGATAACCATTTACTTGGAACGTTGCCTAGAAGGTCTCCTAGCCTGTGTTACACCTGAGGGGTACTTGAGCTGGAGACAGTTTCCAAACTGCATTCTATTGCACTCATGTTGATATGGTGTGGGAAAGACTACGGTGAGCCGCATTAGATTATTTGTTATTGTGTGACCTTTCCACAACCTTCATTTCTATTAATGAAAAAATTTTCGCAGGTTAAGCGCAACTCGGTAAACATCGACTCCTACTAACTTTATCATGGACCCTCAAATACTTCTGCAGAATTCTCAACCAGTAGGGAGAATATTTTAACACACATTTGAGAATTGCAGAGGGCCGTGTTCTGTTCCAATTTTCTTTCCTCTGTCCGGCACTGTCATTTTCTTTTGGAGGTGGTGGCTGCACTGTTCTTTCTCTTTCCAAACACGTTATTATTTTTATCATCTTCACAAGTTCCAGACATAGATTTTCACATAGGTATGGAGTGAAAACAGCCCTTTGCCAAGTAATCTGTGCAACCAGGAGAACTCAAGAGAAATGATTCAACACCAACCATTGTGAAAGTTAAAAGTATTATTTTTAGACCCTGGTAACTTTTAACTGAATTCCAAACTCTAAAACCTTAAAATATTACACTGTAAACTTTTCTTGCAAAAAGATGATTTTTTTTTTTTGGGGAGGATCCAGCATTAACTTGCACTATCCCAAGCTAAGCAGTCTCTGTGTGGTTTATTTTGGATGAAATCTAACTGTGGTTGAGACAGATGTCTGATTCTTCCTACTCAAGAAGAAGTTGACATACATTTGCTGGACAGATGCAAAGGAAGCTAATTCACTATGTACATATGCAATAACAAAAATATAGAATACATAAATAAAACACATCTTGACCGTTTTGAAGTTTGTCGGCTGTTTTCACACACATTGCATCTTTTTTTTTTCTTTTTGTCATAACGAACAATGCAATTCATAGGACTGGGATTTTTGCTCTTCTAAAATTTAGGGATGAGAAAAGCAACAGGCAGAAATGTTGCCAATGTACAGTCACTAAGAATCCTGTTCAATTAAATCCGCTTGCTTTTGTGAATTAATTCCACAGTTACTCTTAGCAGACTTAAGGAACATATTTTATTTATACTGTGATATAAGAAAATAAACCAAGTGACACAGATCTTATATAAAAAATATTTCAAAATAACCTGGCAGAAAAGCTTTCTCAAAGATCTTGCACATTTCCCTGACATAATTCTTTTTCACTTTTCCCTTTTCCCCAGCAATTATTTCAAAAGAAAACTGTAGGAAAAAAAAATCTCTCTTTTGATGTTTGGGAACTAAATAATTTTAAAGTCATTTAGAAAATCTACCTTTTAAATGTCATGTTGAATAGCTTGACATCTGTTATTGACATGTTCTAGTATAAAAACCTTTGTCTCTTGAAAGCTGTGCTGGTTGATTAATTATTGCACATTTATTTTAAAGTGTTTACTTACACTTAAAGGATTTTAATTCTCAACTCAATTACAGTACATGTCACATTAATTATACTTTTGGGGGGTTATATATGCTTTATCACTCCTGTCTTCCTAGTTTCCAACATCTTTGAATTGCATTTTCATCTCTCTTTTTTTTTTTTTTGCATTCTCACCTCTTTATTAAGTGTAAGCAGGTGATTTTTCTGGGCTTTGTTTAAAATATAACAAATAATATTGGATCAAATATTTTCATTTTGAATTACAAGTAAACTTATCAAACTTATCAGGCTCATTTTTTGTACTTTTCTTTTAAAATTTCATTAATTATATTTTTTGAATGTGTCTTTTAGAAGTCGATTAAAAGGATAATTATCTCAAAGACAAAATTCACAACCTTTATGGAAACAAGTTCTTGGCAAGTTTGCAACAGACAAATCTGTAACAAGGGAAGAAAAGGACATAGATGACAACTGCAAGTCAGCTGATACTAAAAACTGACTATTTCTTTCCCATTTTTTTTCATAAATGTATGATAAGCTCCTAATACCTACTTTATTTCCCAAGATTCAGCATTTGTGATACAAAACACTTATTCTGTGGTGGGAATTTTCAACAGCAACCCTAATCTAATCCAAACACCCATTGAAGAAAATCAGATGAAAAAGAAATTAATCCTATTTTCTTAGATAGCTGAGAATTGGGGTCTTAGCTAAGTAAGTATGCATGGAAAATGGTTTGAATCATTTTACTAAGATATTACATTTTCTGTATTTATCATTGTTTCTATGTCTTTCAAGAACACATAAATATTACGTACAAGTAGTTTTGACTTTTTTATTATTACCTAGATGTTGTATATTTTTATTTATTTATGGAATGGCTTCACTTTTTCTGGCTCTCTGGCTTTTTTTTTAACTGATTATACATTAAAACTGACAGAAAAGTTTCACAACATGAAATGTGTGTTATTCAGAATCAGCAAATTGTCTACTCTAAAATTATGTAAGTGTTAAGACTTCTTTTGAAATGTTAAAGCAGCTTGCACCAAAATTTTCTCATGTTATTTTTTTAAAGGTTGACAATTACATTTGGCTTTATTTTTTTACTCAAAGTTATTTTTTAAAAATAAGGTTTATAATTTGTAATAATATAACCAGTTCTTCCTTTTACTTTTCCTGGTGCTGACCCCTCCTAAATTTTATGTCATACTTCCATAAACACAACAATTATTTCAGAGAAGAAAAAAAAAAAGAAGAAAAACAAAAAAAAAATCTCTTTCTCTTGAATGTGAATATAAATTAATTCACTTATGAGTACTTTCAAAATTATATTTTTAAACCAACATGTTAACCCCATCACAGGGCATTATAAATACCAAAAGTCAAGAGTAATGATTTTATAATTCTTAATACAATAAAAATATTTAACATTGACCATACACAACTATATTTTCAAAGCCAAAATAAAAATTCTTCTTCTGCAAATTCTGTTGTAATTTGGTAAGCATGCCATGATGAGCTATTTTAGAATATTTTCCCTAACATGTGAAAATACCAACTTTGGCCGCTCATGCATCTCAATACTAAAACTGATCAGTAATTCTCAACACTGAATGAGTGTAAGAATCACCTTTTCTTTTTTTCCTTTTTTAAAATTAAGTGAGAGGCAGGGAGGCAGACAGGACAGACTACCACATGTGTCCTGACCAGGATCCACTGGGCAAGTCTCTTACTGAGTGAAGGTCTGCTCATATATATAGCATTGCTGCTCTGTTGCTGGTCTAGAGGCCATGGAGCCATCCTCAGAGCCCAGGGCCAATTTGCTCAAAGCATTTGAGCCATGATTGCCAGAGGAGAAGAGAGAAAGAGAAAGAGAGAGAGAAAGAGAGAGAGAGAGAGAGAGAGAGAGAGAGAGAAGTGGAAAAGCAGATGGTTGCTTCTTCTCTTTGCCCTGACCAGGAACCCAACCTGAGACTTCCACATGCTGGACCGACGTTCTACCACTGAGCCAACCAGCCAGGGCAAGAATTACCTTTTCAAACCCTGATTCAGATTTGGAATGGGGTCTGAGATTTTCATTTCTAAGAATTTCCCAGAGGCATTGATGATGCTGGTGTCCAGGTTCCATTTTCAGTAACGTGGTCCTTGACAACCCTTTTTGGGGTGCTTTGGACTTCTTCCCATTTTCCTAGATACTTATGTTGTTATTATTAAGTTTATGCAGATGATCGGATAGTTAAAATGGTTTTTGTTTTGTTTTTATTTATGATTTTAATTTGTGTTTACATAGATTCAAGTGTTCCACTGAATATATCTCCCCCCATCCCCTTAATCCCCTTGGCTCCCTCATGCCCCTCCCTCTAATGCCTTCCCCCCTTCCCTCCAGGATTTGCTGTCCTGTTCTCTATAATGCTGTGTTATGTATATATAATTTCATTAATCTCTTTCCCCTCTCTGATCCCATCTTCTCTTCTACTTTCTCTCTGACCGCTTTCTCTCTGGTCCCTTTGATCCCGCCTCTGACTCAGTTCTGTTGCTCAGTTCACATTGTTCATTGGATTCCTCAGATGAGTGAGGTCATATGGTATTTTTCTATCTCTGCCTGGCTTATTTCACATAATAGTTTCCAGGTCCATCCATGTTGTCCTGAAAGGTAAGATTTCCTTCTTCCTCATGGCCACATAGTATTCCATAGTGTATATGTACCACTGCTTTTTAATCCACTCATCCACTGATGGACACTTGGCCTGTTTCCAGATCTTCACTATTGTAAACTAGGCTGCCATAAACATGGGGGTGCATTTCTCCTTTTGAATCAGTGATTTGGTATTCATAGGATATATTCCTAAAAGTGGTATAGCTGATTAGGTCAAAGGGCAGTTCCATTTTTAATTTTTTGAGGAACCTTCATACTGTTTTCCACAGTGGCTGTTTTATATTTTAGAGAAAATCCTTTGGATTAAACTGGCCTCTTTACCTTTTATTTTCCAATCTTGTATTTTGGGTTTTGTTTCATATTATTTCTTTTGATACATTTCTGTTTACCACAGATAATTAAGTTTTTTTTTTAATTATCTTTTATTTTTCAGCCCATAAAATAAGAACAAAATTTTGAAATAATAGGAATCATTAGAATTTTATACATTTTAGAAGCTAATATATTGAAGCACTTTAAATCACAGGCAACTAATAATCACCTATGTATTTGAATGTGATTTGCAGTTGTCCACAGCAAACTAAGTGGTGTACATAGCTATGTAGTTTTAAATAATATTTTTTACATTAGACCAACATCTAGTAGTGCTTTATTATCATTTAGAACTCATAGCCCTGATTGTCATTAAACTATAGAGCTAGAAATCATCTCTTTATTTTATTAATGGTGGAACTGAAAATCAAGGAGTTTAATCATTCGCAAATGTCCTTTCTATATTATGTAACATGTGAGATATTAATGTAGGGGGTCTATTACTGCTATTTGATTATGATGTTACTCCTATTGTTACAATTTGAGATAAAGTAGACCAACCAGAGTTATATAAATATCCAGCTCTAGTGTCTTTTAATAACCAATGACCAAATAATTATTTCATAAAATGTACACAATAAATGTTTCCCTTTATCTTCTTTCGTGGCAAAATGCATAATATTCGATAGTTGATATATATCAAAATATTGATTTTTTTATTCATGAAATTAACATAGTTGACTCTGTATGCCAAAAGGTAAAATTTCAAACTATTGTGTCATGATCTATTTCTCTATCAAATAATTATCCTCTATGAACCACTTTTTCTTTTAAATAACAACACCAGTTGGTACTTGACCTTTTATAAAATCTATTAAGTCTACCTAACAATGCTTTAAGATACAGTTTCTTTGATGGCTGTTGAAAAAGAGTCTTCTTTCCTTTCATTTAAAATTTATTTGTCTCCCTAGTCATATCCTGGAAACATTCTTGGCATAAAAACCATAAAATGTCATCTATAATTGCACGTTAAACATCCTTGCATTCATTTAATATTTCTTAAATTCCATCTGTCCTATATTCCATTCTTCCTGATATAATTAGAATGATTATTGTGATTATAGAGCAGTGAGAGTGTACCCAATCACTTTGAATTATTGACAAGTTAACACCTGGGTGATGTCCAGATAGAAATATCAGACAATACATAAATATGTAAAATCAATGATTTCCATAGCTGAATAAATCTGTCAGCAAGTCGTCCCATTGTCACATGGTAAAAACAGTGCTTACCATGCATGAGTCAACAAAGGGTATGCTAAAATATAAATCAGAAAGGAATCAAAATATTTTATTTATTATGTAATTAGATTAGAGGAATCCTTTAACTTGTCTTCTGATTTGTAGAAATTGAACTACTTCATTGAATAAAAAAGCAAAGGTTGGGGAAAAATTAGAAATAACTTAAAAGGAAAAAAATCTTTGTATGATGATAATATAATCACAAAATCAAATCCTAGATTATATACACATTATTCCTTCACGAACTGAAATTTGTGAGGGGTTTGGAAATATAGTGCAATATACTACATACAATTGGAATTACAATGTCACTATACGGGTATATTTCAGAATAACTTGAAAATTTGTTAAAGCATTTTTAGAGTATAAATTATATAGTGTAAAATATTCCAGATATTTTTAATGCAAGGTATAAGAAAAGAATTTTTTCTTTTGACAGATTTAATCTTTTATTTCCCTCTGACATGTTTATGAGCAAGTCTCCCAGCATTCTTTTTACCACAGTTATGCAGTTTAAAAAAAGAACATTCTTTACTCATCGGCCTGAAAGTACTATTCAGGAATTATGCCAAGCAAGTTTTTGATTAAATATTAAATGTAAATGATTTTGTCATAAGAGTAACATTAGTAAGTGCTTTGTGGACTTTAATGATTACTTGCTACAAAAAAAAGATGCTTAAATAGTGTTACCAAGAGTTCAATAAAAACTATCTCTATCTTTTATCATCACTACAGTGCTTCAAAAATGTATCCCAACTCCAGCTTTCTAAATCAAACTCTCGTAATTTCTCCATATTCAAGGAGGTTGGTGTCTTTCAGGATGGTTCTGGGCAGGACTTCTGTCTTCACCTTGATTCCCAGTGTCATCCTGTTTCATCTGTCATGGAAGCCTCTTGTCATGCTCTGTCTCACACCAACGTGACCGAGGAACGCGAATTCCTCGCATATCCGCCACGGGAGGTCAACTACAACAGTGAACAAACAAAAGCATGAACTGAAACTGAGTGTTAGTTTAGTTATTATTAGTATTATTAGTTATTATTAATACATTTCTTAGTGACATTTTTTGGAAGTAACATTACATACTAATATCTTACTGAAGTGAAAAAAAAACATCAATAGTAATGGATTCCCATAAACATGCACACTACTAAAATCTACATTCTTTGAATGATGGCTGGACTAACCCAAATTTTCTGAAAAACAAAATTTAGAAAATAAATCAGTATATGTTATCCTAATAGAATAAAATGGGTTTCAGTCTTCAATCTAAATAATCGTATACACTCTTTTAGGAAAAACATTTTAAAGATTATATTTTTCTATGGCGATACTATCCTACTGCATGAGTTATTTAAAGTGTAAAGCATAATGCTTTTATCTCAGAAAGAGATTGCTAATATAGGTACTGTAAATTAATTGTATCATGCAGCTTAAAATATTATAGGGGAATTATCCTTGAAGGTATGGTGCAATGTCCCATGGAGGGTCAGCAAGTGAGAAGTTGCAATTTAATAGAGGGTGTGTCACACTCAAATTGCAACTTGCCCAAATATTTGTTTTGCTTACTCCTTAGTAATTTTTGTGCAACCATTGAACTTAATATTCAAGTCATCTTGGATACATTGTTAATTAAACCACAGGCTTTGCCCTGGCCGGTTGGCTCAGCGGTAGAGTGTCGGCTGGCGTGTGGGGGACCCGGGTTCGATTCCTGGCCAGGGCACACAGGAGAAGCGCCCATTTGCTTCTCCACCCCCACCTCCTCCTTCCTCTCTGTCTCTCTCTTCCCCTCCCGCAGCCAAGGCTCCATTGGAGCAAAGATGGCCCAGGCACTGGTGATGGCTCCTTGGCCTCTGCCCCAGGCGCTAGAGTGGCTCTGGTCGCAACAGAGCGACGCCCCGGAAAGGCAGAGCATCGCCCCCTGGTGGGCAGAGCGTCGCCCTTGGTGGGCGTGCAGGGTGGATCCCGGTCGGGCGCATGCGGGAGTCTGTCTGACTGTCTCTCCCCGTTTCCAGCTTCAGAAAAAAAAATAAAAAAAATAATAATAAAATAAAAAAAATAAGCCACAGGCTTTGCAATTTAACCATCAGTGTATTCTAGTCTTTAAAAATTATAACAATGTACCATCAATCATTTTTATAAAAAGAAACACAATCAAATAAATTGTTTAAAATCCAAACCTAACTAGATACATGAAAAGTATCTAAGTACATGCAATTTTATGTCTAATTTGCCTAAATTAGGGGACAAACTGGGTTGTTAATGGTGATGTGACAAATGTCATGTCAATAAAATTGGATGGCCAATTCAAATATCTGTTCTCTAGACATTCTGTCCTTGAAGTCACCTACTATTTTTCCAGTGCAAATATACTCATATGATATTAATCCATTTAAATCTTAAAATTCAATGGTTGCCATTTAATGAGAACTCTGAGAAATCTTGCCTCTGCCACAATTCAGATCTTTGTGGTCCCTCTGCTCCTATAGGTTACCCTATACATCATGGCCTTGTGCTCCTACAAGGTCAGAGAGTGACTCTTTCTTCAGAAGGGGCCCAGTTCCTGTTTTAAATTTTTCACTTAATGAAGTCAGGCCCACTGGCATAATCTCCCTTTGATTAGCTCAAAATCCACTGCCTTGGAGCTCTCACTACATCTAAACATATCCCTTCACTCTGACATTTAGCTCACCTACTCACAGCAGAGACTTCTGCTCACATCGGAGGTGCGTACGCAAGGAGCTAAAGCAGAGGTGCACACTGGAGGGTCACCTTGGAGTTCTACCTAGCCCACGTCCCTACTTAACCATCAGCTACTAGTAGCAGCTGGTATTTTAAACTCTAAAGGGAGTGTATCCCTTTCGTGACAAAACAGACCTATCAGTGACTAACAATGGCCTCCTTTCTCTTTGCACAGAATGTGTCCTCCTCCTGGCCTGCGCCTCCCTGAATATTTCAGGGTAGCGCCCCATGCCACCTTCTCAAGGACCTTATCCTGATTTCTTAAATTTGCAGTGGAACCCAGTCCACAGCAGTCCCTAAGCCCCGAGCCAGCTCTGCTGGTGCCTCTGCTGGTGCCCTTCTCGACATCATTGACCGTCATCACGCTTACTACCAGATAGTGTCTTTATTCGTCTCCTTTCCACAGTTACTGACACTTCAGGTGTTTGTCATCCCATGTGAGAGGGTGACTGTTGATGAAGAAAGAGATGGGTAGTTCACAGTCATTGTCCCTTGGAAAATGAAAAGGCACCCTGCTAGCTGTCTCTCTCTGTCTCTCTCCTGTCCTCTCTTTTTGGGTACGCGTCCTTTTATTATATATTGTTTTGGGGGCAGAGATGAGGACTGAAAAGGATGTTATTCTCTAAGCATAGTATCTGACTTCCTGGTAGATTAAATAGAAAAATTCTGTGTGTATGTGTATACATTAATCAGGGAACTCACTTTTTCATTTTTCAATTTACCGTATTTACATATGAACCACATGGCACCAATTCCAAAATGAACAGAGAAAAGATGAGAAAAATGAGATGAGATATAGCAAAGCAAAAAAATCAAGATTAAGAGAGACAAGCCAAAGAAACACAGTAAAAAATATGAAGCAGAAGGCCAGGGAAGATGAACCACGTAGACCAGGCACTCACAGAATGGAGTTAGCACCTGGCAGATACAAGGGCGAGCATGGCTCACGTCTGTCACGGTTTTGGCAAGGGTGTGTTGCAAATGCTTTATGCACATTGAGTGACGAGTGTTCTTACTAGTGTCCTGAAGTCCTTCCACACGTCTCTTGATAGTTTATAAAGAGAGCGAATGCACCATGGAAACTCCTCCTAAATGAGTGATAAAGTTGCAGTTGCTACCTTGTAATCAATTCTAGGACACACAGCGGTTTTTCTTGTGGATACCAGAAAATTGTAAATAACCACATAAATTGCTCAGACTTTAAAGCTTATTCCAACAGGTTTTCATCATCTATATGTTAGTAAGAAAGCTGACTTGTATTTCAAAATATTGAGCAGACATTAAAAAGGTATGAGCATGGTAGCTATGCAATAAAATAAAAAGATACAGGCATTATTTAAAGTAAATATGCCCTCATTACTTGTTATCCATGGCATCTTAGAGCTAATGCCACAATGGGTTCCATTTATATATAAAGCAACTTCATAGTCTCATAACCAGACGGGACTCGACTTTATTTAATCTGCATATTGTTTATATTTGCTTTGGATATAATTAACTCAGATCTATTTCCCTGGTTAGTAAATCCTTTTGCCACAGCCTTTGCATTTTTCCAGTCAGTATAGAACTGCATCCCCTCAATGAAGCCAAATTGGTATTACTTTTGCCTAACCAACCATAACAAATGTTCCCCATCCACCAGTACTGCTTGTACACATCAACAATCCTCCAATTTTTGTAGCTCAGGGGTGTATTTCTATCACTGTTGTTCATGCTTTGTATTTCAAACCCACTGTTTTACAACAGTTTTATAGCAAAGATATGCATCCATCTGTACATTTCTAATTTTAACTATAAAACATTTTTTATCATTTTATGAATGTATAAAATATTTATTGATGGATTTGTTTCTGGTGTTTGGCTGCTGTGATTATGGTGAACAATCATTTGGAAATAATTTGTCTTGTTTATAGTAGTGAGGCATAGAAGGAGTGAAATGTAGGGGAGACGTTTATATAACATTATTAACAACTGCTAAATTGTTTTCTGAACACAGTGTACTGTTCTAACCCCTACAAGCAATGCTGAGAGTTCTAGTTTCTTTTCATTCTCTTCAACTTCCAATTTTAGCCTACAATGGGCACACAGTGAACTTGAAGTTGTAATTAGCATTTCCCTGATAAGTAATGATCTTCAAGGTATTATTCATATGTAAATGCCGCTTGGATGGCCTCATTTCTGAAATTCCTATTTAAGTCTTTAACCCGTCTTGTAAGTGTACAGTTTTTCATAGTCATCTCTCATGACCAAAGAGGAGACTAGAAATTCTTCTCAAGTGCACTGGGTACATTCCCTAAGTAAGATAAACTGCATGTTAGGCCACAAAACAAGTCTTAACAAATTTTACAAAGATTAAAATCATGCAAAATATCCTTTCTGACCACAATGGATTAAAACTAGAAATCAGTAAGCTAAAAAAAATTAAAAAATGTAGAAATTAAACAATACATTCTTGAACCAACCAGGGATCAAAGAAAAGCCCAAAAGGGGAATTTGAAAATATCTTGAGACAATGAAATAAAATACAACAAACCCAGACTATAAGACACAACATAAACAATGTTAAGAGAGAAGTTATGGGCATAAACATCTACAATAACAGGGAAGGAAGATCTTAAATAAACAACCTAGTTTTACACTTCTGGAAAGTAGAAAAGGAACAAACTAAGCCCAATGTTAACAGGTAAGAAATAACAAAGATCAGAGAAGACATAATTATGGTCTGGAGAACAAAAAAACTACACAAAAATTGACCATAACTAAATATTGTGTTTTTCTTCCAAATATTCTCAACCCATCATTAACCGTTAGGGCAATGGAAATTAAAATAAAAAACAGATACCACTTTACAATAATTGCATGCCTAAAGTTATATTTTTTACGATAAAAATGCTGAAGAGTATTGGGGGAAATCGAACTCTTCAAAAGGCTGTTGGGAATGCAAAATCATACAGCCAATTTGCAAAACAGTCTGGATGTTTCTTAAAAATTTAAATAGCCTGACCAGGCAGTGGCACAGTGGATAGAGCGTCGGACTGGGAAGTGGAGGACCCAGGTTCAAAACCTTAACGTTGCTGGCTTGAGAGTGGGCTCATCTGGTTTGAGCAAGGCTCATCAGCTTGAGTCCAAGGTTATTGGCTTGAGCAAGGGGTCACTCAGTCTGCTGTAGCCCCCGCCCCCGGCCAAGGCACATATGAGAAAGCAATCAATGAACAACTAAGGTGTCACAATGAAGAATTTATGCTTCTCGTCTTTCTCCCTTCCCATCTGTCTGTCTCTATCTGTCCCTCTCTCTGTCTCTCTCTGTCTCTGTCACACGCACACACACACACATAAATTTAAATACATGCTTGTCATGTGATTCAGCGACCTCATTCCTAGATATTTATCCACGGGAGATTAAAACATATGTTCCCACACACACAAAATAAACTTTTATTGTTTTAGTTCTCCATACATAAGCTCCCCAAAATAGAAGTAACCCAAATGCCCCTTCACTTGTGAGTGGTAGATTAACTGTGATATTTACAATGGAATACTTCTTACCAACCTAAAGGTCAAGCTTCTGATGTCACAGGGGCTAGCACCTGATGGACTACGCTAAATTGACATGGGACAGATTAAAAATGCACCCTGACCACAGAGTACATTTGCATTACATTTTGGAAAAGGAGAACTGTATGGACAGGATATGGGTCCGTGTTTGCCAGGACATGGGGACAGAAGGAGGTGATTAAGACAAAGGGATATGAGGCGACTGAGGTAATGCAGTTATGAAAGGTCCATATCTTGACTGTTGTTAGTTACCTGGCTTTGTGAGTTTCTACAATCGGGGCCGCTAGACATTAAAAAATGAATGTCACTGTATTTACATGGTGACCTCAGTGAAGAAGTATAAATCATGGAAAAGTGTCATGACATCCCTCTCCAGTTGCGCCTCTGTAATTAGAGAAAGACGGTCAGAAATTCAGACCAGGAGAGACTATCTCATTCATAAATATGGACTCTCTATTGTCTTGTTTCTTTGTTCAGCTGTGTGCTTTATGCCTATGTTCATGCATTGTTTGATAATAGATCCTGAAAATATAATGTACCAAGACCGAGGCTAGGCACCAGAATAGAACTTTTAAATGAAAAAACATCTGACTTACCCTAGAAGTATCAGACGACTCCTCTCACCAAAATCAACTATAAAACTTGGCAAAATGGATGACTCGGGCATTAGGTAGTGGCTAATATTGGCACATGTCAGTAATCCTTGCAAGAACAACACTCAGTTCTCCGCCTCAGAATGCCTTCCTGCCCGAATATCTTACTGCCCAGGGGGAGAGAGGACAGGAAGCCAGTATCTGAGCCAAGCAGAGGAGTCCTGCTGAGCAGAGGGAGCCGAGATCAGATCAAAGGCAAAGTCGGGGCCAGCTGAGGCTACAGGAGCACATGTGGTGGGCACCGGAGAGGAGTCTGCTGGGGAGCAGGGCAGCTGGCTGAGAAAGTTAACCGCCCATGGGTTCCTGGCCATAGGCTGGGACTGAATGAGCAGCACGACCTCCCAGGGCTTAGCAGATAGCAACCTGGAGCAGACCGGGCTTGCCTGTAACTGGGCAGAGCTGGTGAAGCCCCTGGTGGGGGGATGGTACTTTTCTCTTTCTCTCTTTCTCTCTTTCTCTCTTTCTCTACTCCTCTTCCCTCCCCTTCCCTCCCCTCCCCCCTCCTCTCCTCTTCTCTTTCTCTCTGCCTCTCTGTCTCTCTGTCTCTCTCTCTTTCTCATTCCAGGAGACACTCATCAACACGCCACTCACACCAGCATACGCTGGTGACATGAAGAGGTGCCTTGTTCAAAATTAACACGGACACATTTTAGTTACTTATTAAGCCATTTAAAATAGTACACTAAATAGAAATGTAAATAATATCACTTTACAAACATAGTTACATTTTCTGAAACAAAACCAAGGATAATGAGAAGAGTATTGTATTCTAATTTTAAACGTGACTTCAATGAATAGCCCAATAGGAGTCAACTGAATTCTCAGGTCTCCCTTCTTTGTTTAGTCTGATTTGAGATAATATTTGGTTGAAATAGATAAGAAAAACATGGCTTCCTGCAGATATGTGGTTTTAAAGGGGAGGAATATTATTATACTTATTGGATAGTATTGGATATTTTTTTTGTTTTACATCCCCATTAGAAAACGTTTCTTGGAGACTAGTTGTGAAGGAGAAGTTGGGACCATATCAATAATTAATTATTTTCCCCATACGTGCTTTTATATTACTGAGCAAGCATTGCCCATTAATCAAATATTGGCTCAGTGAGTTCTGGAGATCTTTCAAATATTATGCAGTGTAAAAAACTCACATTCCCACTATCTCTATAGCTCTCCTAAAGAGCATTTTAAGTTTTGGAAAGGTGTCAAACTTCTAGTTGAAGATAAAAGTTCTCCGAAATTCTCTTTCTCCTTTTTATTTTATATATATTTGGTTCAGATAGCTCATATTACATCAGTGAAAGCAAACACTGTCAGTTACTTTCTTTGGAGTGACAGCATAGGCTCACTTGGTTCATTCTTTGAGAAACTGCAAAATACCCGTCTGAACAAATCTAATTTGTCTTTCAGTCACTTTCACTTATAATGATATTCCATGAAAAAAAAGTGAGAAAAGAAAGTGCCTGGTTCAGCTTTAAACTCAGTCTCCGAGTGTTTTCTACACTTGAACTGTTGCCCTAAATTAGACTTACTCTATGTCCATCCAAACTCAGCCCAGTCTGGACTTGCAGGGGACACACCATGGTGTTCGCTCCCCCAAATCAGAGCCGCTCTGAGATGTCTCAGGGTTTCTCTTGATCTGCCCTACTTATCCACCTGACATGTCTCACATTGTTCAAAAAGCCACTGAACTCCTGAAAGACAGAATCATCTCTCTTTGAGGGTGAAACACAATATGGGATATCTCGGTATCTAATCTCACATCACTAGGCATTTAAATTTAATAATGCAGTTCAGATTAATCCAGTGGTCAACAGAAATCATTCATTATTGTATTATTATCTATATGAACAACTGCAAACCATTTTTGCCCCACCCTGTATATAATTACTTTTTCCAATCAATTTATCACCACGAGTAACTATGTGAGAGGCTACTCTTTTCTTAGGTATTGCTGACTAGAGACATGTCTAAGTATCAGCAAAGGAGCTTAGTTTTTCTCTATAGCATGGAGTATTTTCATTGCCTGAGTCTGCATGGGGAAACACACGAAGCTCTGTGCAGGATCAAGACTTGTGTCTTACATCACATGGCTTGCGCAGCTCCACAACACGTCATTTTAGCTACTCCAACACATCACTCCTCAGAGCATGTGTAGGAAAGTTGTACACTGAAATAACTCTTCTCAAAATTACAATCAAGTGCCCTGAATTACAGTGCTCTTCTAACCTGATGATTGATGAAATACAGAAATAAAGAAACTCACATCTCTTTTTTTGGTTCCCATTAGCTAGGAAAAGCTTCCCTTAGTTATGCAATCTTGGGTACAACTTTAATGATAAACAATCACAAACCAATCCATGTGAACCATGTCTCTGCTGGAGAAACAAGTCCAGTAGGGGCTTGGTCACGTATCACAATGAGCGTGTGTCAGAACTGAGACGTACCGAGGAACTCAAGTGAGACATGAATTTGGGCCAATCCAACATTTAAACACTACACATCTTTAAGTCTTAGTTAATTATAATTTTGATGCTTAATTGATAGTACCTTAGTATCACATAGACTTTTTGCCTGGAAACATATGGAACATACAGGTTGAAGACATTTCTGTACACTAGAAGTGCTTATGAAACATGTTACAAAGTTCGTTTTTAAGGAGGGCTACCTCTGGGGATCATTTCAGTAGGTCTGGAGTACTTCCAGAGATCTATATATTGTTAAAAGCTAATGCTTAGGCATAACAATATTAAAAACTTCTGTAATGGCTATCATGATATGTTTTTAAATAAAAATGGAAATATTCAAAGTTCTTTTTCCCTTGAAAACAAACATAAAAGACCAGAATATAAATTTATATTCAATTCTTTCATTTTTTTTTTTCTATAAGGGGCAAGAGCTCTCTAAGCTAGTTTGGGAGATAGAGACTGTTGCTAGTGAGAAAATTAGCATCCAATAATTAAACTGTATTTTGAAATCCCTGCTAGTGTGCTGTTCTAACGTAAACACGGCCCAGGGCAGTCTATAAGAAGCCCGGTGACTTCTGCTGTGCAGGAAGCACGCAGACCTGGTGAGCTCATGCTGGGATTGTCCTTTGATCTGTGGGCTTAACTTGCTCTCTGCCTTTCCCTATAGCAGGGGTCCCCAAACTACGGCCCCTGCAGGCAGCATGCGGCCCCCTGAGGCCATTTATCCGGCCCTCTTTCATTAGTGATCAGTGAGAGGAGCATAGGATGATCCTGTGCTACTGGAGCACTGTATGTGGAGGCATCACTCATGTACAGTACTACTTCCGGTGACGTGGGAAGCATATGTCATGGCTCCGGAAGCACGTCATATCACTTGTTACAGCTAGCAGTGACAAATATGGAACCAGACATTGACCATCTCATTTGCCAAAAGCAGGCCCATAGTTCCCATTGAAATACTGGTCAGTTTGTTGATTTAAATTTACTTGTTCTTTATTTTAAATATTGTATTTGTTCCCATTTTTTGTTTTTGTTTTTTTACTTTAAAATAAGGTATATGCAGTGTGCATAGGGATTTGTTCATAGTTTTTTTTTATAGTCCGGCCCTCCAACGGCCTGAGGGACAGTGAACTGGCCTCCTGTGTAAAAAGTTTGGGGACCCCTGCCTTATAGAGTCAAAGTACATGGATAGCACTCTGTGCATTAGGAATGGACTCCGCTCCAAAAATCCCAGCAAGGAAGGGTCACCGGCCGGGGTCCTCATGCATCAGATGTTCTGCCTGAACACAGTAGAAGGGAAGCCCATAAAAGTGTATTCTTTCCTTTAAGATTACCAACTAGGTCCAAAACTTATTTTCTTTTTAAAAAGTCTTATCCACAACTTGCAAGCAATCTCTAATTTTTCATATGTACTTGCGTGTCATCAAATGGAGATTCCATTGCTTTGAGTAAGACATGATGATGGGCCCTTTAGATTCCTGGCTGTGGAGACAGGGGTCTGTTAGGTTTACGGTCATGGGTCATGAATCAACTGTGAGCGCAGCAATCCGTCATCAGAATGGTGGTTGGGAGGTGGGCTGGGATGGATGCCTGTTAGGCTATGGGATGAGCAATGGCACGGGGGAAATGAAGTGCCCTTCTATGACCTAATTCTGCTTTCACGGATCACGTCCCTGCAAAGGGGACCTCCGCTCACTTGCCCCCTCCCAGACTCAGACCTCTACACACACAACCTTTGTTTCACAAATTGTCACGTTTTCATTTTTTCCTAAAGTTGCTTCCTCTCAGCTTTGTTTTGCTATGTTTGTCACTGAGTTATGGCTTAGATCAAGAGTGACAACTTTAGAGAGATCCCCCCTGTGCACTCAAGCTAATAAGGCCCTGGTGTCCCTCCCCTTCTGTCCCCACCACCTTAATTTAACCCTTAGTGGTTCTCACCACCAGTGACATCATCTGAGAAACACTCTCTCTTTTTATTCTTTTATAACTTTCTTCTGTTCACATTTGGAACACAATAATACTTTTCTTTTTTCTTTTTATCAGAAATAAATCTCTTACATGTTCTGGCTTGATTCAATCATAGTCAATTTCAATTTAGCATTATGTCTTCATTTTTTTTCAACAAAAATATTCAAAAAGTCTTCCCTTTCAACTTCAATGTATTTTTACTAAATGTTTAGCTGAATGAAGATAAAGAAAAGATGGATATAAATAGGAAATTTACTTATATTGGCATATATCAACAACTCTTTTTTTCTGCTCTCTGATCCTGAAACTAAGATATTGGCCACAAGGGAAACAAAGCACTTGTGTTTTGAAACAGCTTGGGAGAAGGGTTCAGAAAAGACATTGAGGGTGGTAGGACTATTCCGTCAGATAATCTGTGAATACATTGCACTGTTCATTTGCCAGAACTTGCCAAAATTTGCATTTCATAGCATACCGAGTGAACCTTAACCGTTCACAATTAAAACTTATTTAGTGCCCCCAGGGTTGCTGCAGCGTTATTTACAATGGCCAAGATGTGGGAGCAGCCCAAGTGCCCATCAGTCGATGAGTGGTCCATTGATACCACAGAATGCTACGTGACCATAAAAAAAGAAAATCTTGCCTTTCGTGACAGCGTGGATGGACCTGGAGTACATTGTTCTCAGTAAAATAAGCCAGTCAGAGGAAGAAAATAAGTACCACGTGATTTCACTCCTATATGGAATCTAATGAACAAAATGAGCTAACAAGCAAAGTAGAGACAGACTAATTGATAGAGAGCAGACGAACAGCTGTTGGGTGGGTGGGTGGGGGCTGGGTTAGGAGAAAGAAGGAATTGAGCAAAAAAGGACTAAAAAGAGAGAGAGATCATGGACAGGAACAACAGTGTGCTGACTGCAGTGGAGGAAGGTGGGGAGGGTCTGGGGTTAAATGGTGAGGGACAGGGGCCTGACTGGGGGGGGGGCACACAATATGGTACACACAGCTGTGTTTAAAATTGGGCACCTGACAGCTGTGTAGTTATGTTAACCGGTGCCACCCCAATGTATTCGATTAAATGAAAACCCTTATTTAGATAGTTACAGGGTATTGATATAGATATGTAACAAATGAATCACCATAAAAAAAAAGGCCTCTGACAGGCATGAGGGTAAGACGCTGACCTCAATAACTTTGGACATGAATGGTGTCTGTATAAGCTGATGAGAATACTGTACTGTAGGAGATAGCCCAGTGTCCCCTGTGTACACTGGGAGGGACAATGATGGAAATGAATGGCCGGTAGGGGGAGCCAAGAGTCTCACTGTTGGGCTGGAAGGTTGGTGATAAACAACGGGAAGTGGCTAGAATGGCTGCGATAATGAAGAGATGAAAACATTAGCATGAGCTTATGTGTCGCTTATTACAGATTCAGTTAGATCCTATTGAAATAAGTGTGCATGTGTGTGCGTGTGTGTGCACATGGTTCATAAAGGAGCCTATATCATGTTTTTCCCAGCAGTATGGTGTTCAGGAAATCATATCAGTAGTCCTTTAAACCAGCATAAAAATGATTGTGTTATTAGGAAGCCTTGCATTTACTGCCAAAATAATGCTTATTTTACTTGTCTCAGAAAACCATACCTTTTATGTAACAAGTGGAAAATTAAAAAGTTATTTTTGTTGGTAAGTTATACAATGTGCTACGTTGAATTAAGCTGCTGGGCACAATTAATTTTGGTGCCTTTCTCTTCACCCCTCCTCTGTTACCCATGCATATACATTGTCTCTCACTAAGATGTCCCTGTTACAAAATAATCCTCATGTAGTGGTTGAGGGATAAACATATTCCTTTGCAGGGCACACAGAAAAGACAAAACATCTTTCAGGAGTTGAAAGAATGCAGGTTTCATGCAGGAAGTCAGGCATTGGTGTTTAGGCCACATGGTAAATGCAGAGGAGATATTTTGGCTGCTGGATATTGGCATCACATTTTAGTGGCTAGTTTTTAGTTGAACCTACATTTGTGAATAAAATTTTAAAACTGATGCTCATGCCTAGTGGATACTCTGTATTAAAAGAAATGATTCTATTAAAAATAAAAGAAAACAAAGGAATCATTTTACTGGATCTAACTAGGTATTAAAGGCATTCAGAGTGTGTTCTGAAGGACCCACGCATCCTAATTTCCACTAATAAGGAAAAACAAAGATAGTTAATTAAACAAAATGTTTGGCATTGTAGCTAAAGCATTTTATTCTCCCTACAATGTCTGCATAATTATTTAAATTTCCTACTTTATCAATGTGTCAGTGGACAGCTGGTCTTAGACTATAGAAACAACATTAATTGGATGCACATAATAGTTGTTTTTTAACCACCCCAGATAGTAGAACTTCACATTTTTGTTTTATGAAAGTAGTCAGATTATTTCTAGCAATCCAATAAACATCAACTGAATTTATATTATGGAAAATAAAAAAAATTGACTTGAAAATATGAATAAAGAAGCTAAAAATAATCATACAATATAGAGTATTGTTTTGACTGATGGAATTGGCGAGAAAGCAAACTGCACAACTTAATTCAATATAATTTAATTCAATATATATTTACTGAATGTTTTTATGTGCCAGGAACTACACTGAATTTCCTGTAACCAAACGCCTACACAAAAAGCCGGGAGATTGGGAACACGGAGATCGGCTGATTCTAGGGTCTGGCTGAAGATAAGGGAGAAGTCAAGGACAACCCTCAAGCCAGGAAATCAGTGACTAGGCCTAGGAATTGGCGTTATTTATTGTTACAAACAATCTTTGACTTGAAGTTGACTTACATTAGCTCTCTTCCCCTCATTGCACTATTTATTACATACAAGAAGCTATCTTCACTGGAAAATAAAATTTCTACATTATGAATTCTGGAGTGGCCCTGGCCGGTTGGTTCAGTGGTAGAGTGCCCAGCCCAGCATTTAGAAGTTCTGGGCTTGATTCCTGATCAGGGCACACAGGAGAAGCTTCTCTACCTATGCCCTTCCACTTCTCTCTCTTTCTCTCTCACTCTTTCTCTCTCTCTCTCTCTTCTCCTCCTGTAGCCATGGCTCAAATGGTTCAAGTAAGTTGGCCCCTGGCACTAAGGATGGCTCTATGGCCTTGCCTCAGGAGCTGAAATAGCTCCGTTGCCTGAGAAACAGAGCAACGCCCCAGATGGGCAGAGCATCACCCACTACAGTGGTTACCTGGTAGATCCTGATCCGGGTGCATGCAGGACTCTACCTCTCTGCCTCCCTGCCTCTCACTTAAAAAAAAAAAAAAGAAAAAAGAATTCTGTAGAAATATACCTTTCACAGCAAGCCCTCTGAGTCTCATATTGGGAAATAAGAAAATGTGTTAAAAAAAAAATATTTTGAACTTACTCTTGGTAAGAACACAAAGTTTTTTGAAACATCAAGGAATTCTACTTAATTACGCTCCAAGAAAGGCATTAATTCATATAAAAGCTCTCTGCTTGAGATAAACAATGAAATTGACATGCAGAAATAGGGCACTGTATTTTTCCTTACCAACTCTCGGGGAAATACATTCTCATAATAAGCATGTGAGCTCTGTGACACTCTGGCTCCTGATACTTGGACCATTAGTCATCCTGTTGCAGGTTGGTGTATTTGCTGTCAAAAAGTATTGATTTGTGAATCCTTGTAAGGCATTAGTTTCTTCCTGATACCTTGTTGGGGATTAGATAAATCATTATTATTTGAACTAACTCAGCATTTTTTGTTGCCTCATCAGTCTGAGCAGATGTAGGCACTCTCTTGTGCACCTGAAGTCAGGTAACTCTTACTGTGGGACCTCACTTCTGCGTGCTCACACAATCTCTAATGCCTGCCCAGGTGTGCAAGCTTGGCATTTTATCTGAATTGTCCGTGCCTGCCTCCCTTTGAGCTGAATGTTTGGCTGAGACTTGCCTTTTCCTTCTAGGATCTCTGAGCCCACTTTTCACCAAGACATGCTTTTAAATGTCATGTTGCTTGCTCACTCATTACCATTCGAAAGCACAACCCACACCTAGCACTGACCCCTGTTTTCCTAGCCAGGGCAGAGATCTGGCCAGGAGCAGAATCGCTGCAGGGTACAGTTTGGTAGCTATGGATCGTATCTTGTGTATTATTAATAGCGCTAATGTGTAAAGATATCCGACATAACTGTGCGTGTGTTACTCAGGATGCTTACACGGTGTCCTAGAGAAAAGTGGAAAACAGCTTACTCTCGAGTGCAGAGACCACAGCGCAGGCTTTGTAGGCTTGTGGGAAACCTCACTAGACACCCATCATTGTCTTTCAGAGATATCATAGGTTTTCAGGGAGAAAGAGAGAATTGTAAACTAAGGGTGGGAAGGATGAGAAAAATAATACAAAAATAAGAAAAAGTAAAATACTTACTGAACAAATAAACACACATGGATGGTATTATTATGCTTGTTTTACTGCTGATTTTAAATATCATTAGAGAATGGATGTTATAACAGAAGTGACTCACAGGGATTAACTCTTTATTAATAGATTTAACTAAGACGGTAGGCAAAGCACACCCCACCCTGTCTGTTTTCTTCAGGAAACATTCTCACTCCCTTTCTTAATTTTGCCTTCAAGACTTTAATTTTGTGTGTAGATAAAACATTTATCCATTTTGTTTTTTAGTTTCAAAGATGTTGTAGCATACCTTCCCAATGGGGAAACTTCCATCCATAATACCTTCTTCCTATGATAAATGTTTTATCGAACCTGAGACAGAAAACATTAGCTCACCTCAAAGCACATAAAGATTTAATTGGAACATTTCAGCCAAGATAGGCAACTTGGAATGAATATCCTCTGACCAAGAAGGACTGAATGTCTTCCAAAGGCTTGACTAAATTTATCCAGCTGCTTTCTGCCCCCAGGTCCCTGGCCTCCCTTTCACACTGGTCCTAAACAATCAGATGGTCTACTCCAACTCCAGCCCCGGGAAAAGATTTCTTTCGTTTTATTTATTTTTTCATTCACTTTAGTTCTAAAGGATAGAGACTATACTTTAGAAAACTTGCAACTGTGAGATATTTTTTTCTTCCCTTTTGTGATATGAATCTTTTCAGAAACCTCTTCCCCATATCACAACCAAGAAATGTTGTCCCCAAGGACCCAGGGGTCATCACTCGGAAACACAATCATGAAGGAAGACAGTGTGCCTTGTCTCTGGTTTCTGTGGGAACACAGCAGCCTAACTGCATGGGTGTCTGCTCCTAGTTTTGAAATTTCCTCCTGTCACGAGAAAGTTGACTCTTCATCTGGGTAGAGCCATAGAAAGCACAAGTAGCCTAGGCTCACCCAGATTGTCTTCTCTACTCTCCCCCATTTTGCTGCCATGCACTGACATCAGTTTGAGAAATGTAGCCACTGCTGTTGTTTTCTAATACTTTGCTCCTCTTAATGTTACAAAATGTCAATCTGTGTGTCTATATCAGTAAGCTGTTGAAATGTAACTGACCACGTTGAGCTCCACAACTTATCACAATGGGGCGTGTTTCTCATTAACCTGTAGCCTAGCTACGTGCATCCTCCACCCTCTTCTGGGGTTATTCATGCTCTGATGACCAGCTCTCTGTTGGCCTGGCAGTTGTACCAACATGGCTGGGCTCCTTCCTGTGAGTCAGAGGTGTAGGACAGGGGTCCCCAAACTACGGCCCACGGGCTGCATGTGGCCCCTGGAGGCCATTTATCCGGCCCCTGCCACACTTCCGGAAGGGGCACCTCTTTCATTGTTGGTCAGTGAGAGGAGCACATTGACCATCTCATTAACCAAAAGCAGGCCCAGAGTTCCCATTGAAATACTGGTCAGTTTGTTGATTTAAATTTACTTGTTGTTTATTTTAAATATTGTATTTGTTCCCATTTTGCTTTTTTACTTTAAAATAAGATATGTGCAGTGTGCATAGGGATTTGTTCATAGTTTTTTTTTATAGTCCGGCCCTCCCATGGTCTGAGGGACAGTGAACTGGCCCCCTGTGTAAAAAGTTTGGGGACCCCTGGTGTAGGATGAGCATGACTCATTGGTTTCCCATAGACGTTTATGTTCCCATAAGGAATCCCACCAAGACAAGTTCTCTAGTTTGTCCAGAGATGTTCTCACAGCCACAGAGCAGGAACAGAAAGAGTAAGCCATCATGAACTCACACAGAAAGGGCCAACCAAAATACAAATGTTTATTTTAATGCTATAAATTAAGCAATTTGTAAATATAGCTTTGGTCAAATCAAGTTAATCACAAAGTCCAAGTGCAATGGACTAGACATTGTAAGGCAAAGCCAGGAACATAAGAAAGCCCTGCAGTCGTTATCAGTCGTTCCTCCAATTTTATGACTCTCAGCTTCGTGACCCGCTCTCTTTCAATGACTTGGTCTTTGTCCTATGTCTACGAGTTACAATCAAAATTGTATTTGAGATTTTCTTGTAAAAATTAGAACAACTTGTCTGGTTCTCTTAATTGCATGAATACCAATTCTCTTGTGTCAGAAGCCAAATTCCAAGACATTTCTTGAGGCCATTGAAACCATCAATTCTCTCAGCTTTTTCCTGTGTTTCACCACATGCTGTGTTCACCCCATCCTTACCCTGCTTAAACTCCATGGTCTGGTATGGTAGTCACGTCCTCATGTATGTGCTGAGTCTGTTGTCTCTGTCTCTCTTGGCTCTGAGTTTGACAAAAATCCTCCTCCTCGTTAAATCTACCCGTGTAATTGAAGGTGGTTGGGAAAATCTATAGGCACACTGATTGATTTTGTTTTAAGTATATGGTCACAAAAGTCAAGAGGGCTGTGGTGGGTAGAGTGTCGACCTAGAATGCTGAGGTACCAGGTTCGAAACCCTGGGCTTGGCCAGTCAAGGTACAGACAACAAACAACAAGCAAGCAATAAACAACTGCAGTGAAGCAACTCTACTTTCCACTTCCTCCACCCTCCTCTCTCTGCAAGATCTATCAATAATTTTTTTTAAATAATCAAGAGGGTTGTTAATGCTGTCAGAGAGACAGTCCTATTGCACTTGCTGAGTTCATTCACATGGGCTGTGTCCTGGAATCCAAGAGCCAGATGTTAGACTATGCTCTCTCCTCTCTCCCTCACCCCCCCATCTCCAACCCCAATTGACAGTTGGATCCCAGTTCAAGCTCTGTGATTCAGATTATCCTGATTCTTTATCTCTCTTGTCTTCCATCCCATTTTTCAGGACATTCATAAATACACATATCCTTGATGTGACCATTTTTCTCTCCTGTTGTGACCCGGGTCTGAGCCATAGCCATCTCTCACCTAGATTACCACTATTCCTGGCTAACAGATTGTCGTGTCTCTACTTATTCTTCACACCGTTTTCTCACAACAGGACACTTGTGCTATAGCACCATTGTATCCAAATACTCACTGCCACTCTCTGTAAAAGGATACTACTTCCTAGTATAGTAGCAGGAAATAGTCAACAGGATTCTTCTTTGACCAGAAGATATGCTTTGGAAAATAAGCTGTGAAAAGTGATTCATGTCCCAGCCAATACTTTTTTTTTCTAATGAGGCAAACCATCACTCAGCTAATCCTCTTTTCATTCTACCAAAAGAATGACAAACCTCAGAGAGCAACTGCCACTTATCTTGTGTGCTGTAAAGAACAAAACGTAGAGAAGAATAAGAGTGGACCTGCAAAAGGTGTGTGACATAAAGGTAGGAGGGTTGTTGTCAAGGATTATTTTCTGCCACAAAAATAGGTGATCTCATTAAACCCCGCCAGCAGCCCTCCTGCTATTGGCCAGTGCCTGCTGATTTTCTGCTCTTCCTCCTTCTGAACGGGGACATCCACTGTGGTCTTCCTCTTTCTGATATACATTGCATGTTGGGACTATCCCAGTGGTGATTCAAATGATCTGATAGGACACACAGTTTAAGTTACCTAGAATGTATAGCAAATACAAGATAAAGTACTATAAACAATTAATATAGATAAACATGCAAGAGACCATAATTGTGTGAGGGAATAAGTGAATGATACTGAGGACCAACTCTGGTCTTGGAATCAGAGATGGGAAATCAGTTTTGGGGAACAATAATGCATTTACAAGGAACTGGTTTAATTATTTGCTTTCAAGTGAAATTTACTCATTTTTTTTCTACATAGAATGGTAAAGAATTAACTGAAATAATTTAGAACTGATTAACCAGAGTGTATTATGTAAAAAAAAATTAATAGGCAGCCTTTCCAATTAAAAATTTGAAATTGAATTTTCCCGTGTGTGTGTGTGTGTGTGTGTGTGTGTGTGTGTGTGTGTACTACTAGGGTTAGATGAAATAAATTGCTGATATTAAAAAATATAGAGAATGAGTTTTACTATTAAATGATTTATTTAACAGTGACAATCTTTTCCTACTATGTCAGTTGGTTTGGGAATACTGTGACTGTCTCCAGAGACCCTGGAAAAACAGCCCATTAAAATTAATTACATGTGAGTTTAGCTCAAATTGACTACTAGTTGATCAACTTCCATAAGCACATGACTAATTTTTCCATCTCTTAATTAATATTGGAGTCATATTTTGGAGCAACTATGAGATAACACACAAAATTTTTCTCTTGTACCAAGTTCCAGTTTAGGTGACAATAAAATGGTTTTCCAGGGACTAAATTGGCCTTCAGCCTCTGGTTGCCTATTATGACGTTCTAATTTATTAACTGAATTTGAATGATGTTAGTAAGAATGTAGTCCTTTCATTTTACCTAATGCTCTCCACACCTCCTACTGTCAGTATATTTATATATTTATGGAGCCTTCCTCTTTGCAAATTTAGACCTTCTCAAAACACAAAGAATTTTTTTTCATCCTTGGTTTAGGCTATCTAAATTTACCTTTTAGAACTGTCCGCTGGTATTTAGGCATGTGTAATTTATAGCTCGTATTCAGAACTGTCTGTACAATCTCCTGAATCAAATGTGAGGAACTCCCAAGAGTGAGGCATCGATCAGAAACAACTGTCTAGGAGCTAGGGGGACCTGGTGGTACAATAGCAGATTCCCTTAGCATGAGTTACAGGACTGTACAGGCCAGGGAAGCCACCTCTTCTGTGACCTCAGGCCTAGATGTCGCCGAATGGCACAACACCCTGTTTCCCTCCTTGTCCCTGCACTCCTGCAAACAATGTTTCGAGTGACAACATCTGTCTTATCTATGATCCTAAAGGCCAAGCGTCGGATCAGGGTCCATCAGCAAGGCAAAGGCAAATATCTAGAGAGTGATCCTGGAATTTGTGGACTGGTTAGATTATGTGTCCTTATCACTCCAGTTCGACACAAAAGCATGGCAATTCTGAAGGCTGCCAAAGACGATCTCACCAGATGAGAGTAAAATAAGGAATTTCCCAACTGAATACCTGCACTTGAGAGTTCTGATGTCATCTAGTTCTAAACTTAAATTCGCCACAACTGAAGATAATATATATCTATATACTGGTATATATAGGTATTTGAGAGAGAAAAATTAAATTGCACAGTACTACTTGGCCTGTCAGAAAATGAGATTAAAACAGTTCCTACTGGATAGATCTTCCCAAAAACAAAATAGAAGAAATAAAGTGCTCTAGTAAAATCTATAAAAAACTACCGTTACACTGTAATCTAATTGATTGAATGAAAACTTAGAATTCATATATGTTCTTAAAAATCTGTTTTCTATTTTTACGGGTATTAAGACATTAGGAGAGTGAAATAAAATAGAAATCAACATTGCTTATTTTTGTGGTAAAGTTCAGTTCCTGAGAAGAAAGTTTTCACTGCACTGTGGCTTGCTCTGCTCTTTGTCTCTGTTTGCTCTGACAGTGCTCAGGACAGAACTTCCCCAGTTCAAGGGCCAAGTTAGGATTCAGCTCTTATTTTCATCAGTATCTTGTGCACGTTCACGGGGGAACAGAAAGACATTTGTTGCAATATGAGCATGTGATTTCCACTATTCTTCAAATTAACACTGTTTTTCACATATCAAAATGGGTCACTTTAGCCTAGGAATATTCTGTTGGATTATCATATTCTGGGTTTTTTTTTTCTTAATTATAGTCATTTGGAATTTCATTATGCAGTAATATGTCGAAAGCACCTCTTTTTCCTTTATGCCATCTTCTGCTATACTTCCTACTGTGTCAAGGGCGCTCGATTGTCAACTTAGCCAAATTAGACCAAATCATTAACATAGACAGATGGTGGCTACATAGATAGAGCGATACAATTATCACTATCCAAGTGATCACATGTAATTTATAGAACCTAAAATGCTTTCAATGGCAAAAAAAATAATGCATGGGTGAATTCTTTTGGGGACTGATTTAGTTGGCTGATTCTCTTACATAGTAAACTTAATGCTACCTGCAGGAAATCTTTGTATGAAAGTCCCCCAGGCGGTGGCATTTTGTTATTTCAGCTGCGATGTACTAGGTGTCCTTAAGCTCCATGCATGGGCAGTATACAGGCAGAAGAGAAAAGCAAGTTTGGAAATGTAATAGCCAGAAGCTAGCATGAAAGGTTGTGTGTGTGTGTGTGTGTGTGTGTGTGTGTGTGACAGAGACAGAGAGTCAGAGAGAGGAACAGGAAGGGAGAGAGATGAGAAGCATCAACTCTTCGTTGGGGCTCCTTAGTTGTTCATTGATTGCATTCTCATATGTGCCTTGGCCAGGGGGCTACAGCAAACCGAGTAACCCCTTGCACAAGCCAGCGACCTTGGGCTCAAGCTGGTGAGCTTTTGCTCAAACCAGATGAGCCCACACTCAAGGCTCGGCTTGGAGTCTCGAACCTGGGTCTTCCACATCCCAGTCCAACGCTCTGTCCAATGCTCTATCCACTGTGCCACCACCTGGACAGGTTAGCATGAAATATTCCTAATGATCAAGCACACAGTAGTGGCAGCGGGCGATGAGAGTCAGGCTCGGTGTGTGCAGGGGCACAGCCTGAGGGTCTCGTTGCCGGTGATCCCAATGGTCCAAGTCAGGGACAAGTAGACAAGCAGAAGCTGGGCCCAAAGTTGCTATGGGAGCCTGTGCATCACGTGGCTACCCTGGCGCATGCTCCACCCCCCAGGATCACGGCCATGGAGGCTGGTCAGGGGAGGGTGGGGGGGTGTCCAGGTGCACAGCCTGAGGGTTAGCTCAGGAATGCAGGCCAGGGGCTGGAGGCAGGGCTGGTTCCAGGCCCGCCAGCGGTGCGGGGCCATGGATGACTGACAGTCTGCGCTCCTGTAGCTGAACAACGATCACCAAGGTGAAGTCACGTGCACACGGGGGGTGGGGGGCTAGCCCCATGCATGTGACGAGAGTGGCAGTCAGCCAAGGCTGGGCAGGATGGCGTCATGCATGCAGGCAGCTGCAGAGGCCTCAGAGGGCTGGTGGTGTGGGTCCTGGGCCGTGGATTGTGGGACAGGGGCGGAGGGTGGCAGGGGCAGGGAGCAGCTCAGGAACTGGCATCTGCAGACATTGTACCTGTGAGGCTAAACCCCCCAAAGTCTGCAGCGGTTGGTGACAGTTCTGTCTTCTTCAGTGGCCAAAGGTGCTGGCGCTGTCTGCAGAGCAGGTCACTGGGATCCACGTGCATGCAGCTGTGAGGCTGCCGGCAGCCCCGTCACCCTTGGCGTTCCTAGCCATCTGTGCAAGTCTCAGCTTTGCCCATCTCTGGGCCGGGTGCCACCAAAGTCGGTCTCTCATGCCGTGTCCTCTGGATGCCTGGCAAAACTAGTCACTCACCCGCTGTCCCTTTCCCCCTAAGGACACTCCATTCCAGCTGAGGAGGTTCCCTTAGGTGCCCAGAACCAGCTTGGGAGAGGGATGGTACAGGCAAAGTGAGGCTGTTTGTTCTTCATTTCTTCGGTAATGTCGTCCCCAGAATTTTTGTTCCATGGTGTTGCTGCTATCTTTCTCCAGTGAACTCCTGAACTGCTTTTGTGCCCAGATAGCTGTCTAATTGTTGATCTCTGGGAGAGCAGAGGCTGGTCTCCCACTTGGCCATGGTGGTGACCCTGGAAAATCGGAGGGATGACATATTGGAAAGCAAAATAAAAAATAATACTTGCAGTGTTGAATTGAGAGGATTAGTGACCACTTTAGGATGTATGTACCCATCTATGAATTGTAACTTGCTGAGGCTTCCAGCTGACGTAGGAAATAGGCTTTCCTTAGGGTTACTGCAGCGCAGGGCTCATTTCAGACAACCTGGGTCTGTGTGTGGGAAACCCGGGCAACCTGTTCTAGCTCTGTGTCCATTCTGGACCGACCTCGGGCTTTCTCCCTTTTTCTGGATCCCTCAGTCTACCCAGTCACAGCAATTGTTTAAAAAGTCATTCCTGGCCCTGGCCGGTTGGCTCAGTGGTAGAGCATGGAACCAGTGTGTGAAAGTCCTGGGTTTGATTCCTGGCCAGGGCACACAGGAGAAGCAATCATCTGCTTCTTCACCCCTCCCTCTCTCCTTCCTCTCTGACTCTCTCTTCCCCTCCCGCAGCCAAGGCTCCATTAGAGCAAAGTTGGCCTGGGTGCTGATGACGGCTCCATGGCCTCTGCCTCAGGTGTTAGAATGGCTCCAGTTGCACTGGAGCAATGTCCCAGATGGGCAGAGCATCGCCCCCTGGTGGGCATGCTGGGTGGCTCCCGGTCAGGTGCATGCAGGAGTCTGTCTCTCTGCCTCCTTGCTTCTCACTTCAGAAAAATTAAAAAAAAAAAATCATCCCCAGTATGGTCTCGCCGGCAATAAAATACATTGCTTCTAGTTATCTTTTAAAGGTTATTTGAACACTCTCATTATCCTGTATCCACTACTTATCACACCTGTCCTGTAAGTCAGTGTATACTTCATCAACACCAGCAGAGCTAGCACATACAGGAGCCTTATGAGTCTTAAGTGATAATTACCCCAATGTAATGAATTGCATTAATCATTTATAATTAAGGGAAATAAGTACACCATGATGAGCACATTAATAACTTGGGGTTTTTTCAAAAGCAATGAGAAATTTAATTTATATGGCATGTTCACCAACAGTAACAACTTAAATTTTATTTGTGAAATAATTAGCAATTAATCTACAGGGATATAAGTTGTCTACTAATAATATATCACACTGAAAAGTAAAGATTAATTTTATCTTCAGTGGAAATTATTCTGATAATACCCCATGATTTGAAAGTCAATATAAAGAGGGAAAGAGGAAGATTGATTTTAAGTTCATACTGACAAACCTAGAATTTATTCCAAAATATGCATTATCATGTTTCACAAATCCAACTAATAGGTGATATGCTATAATTTTTAGTGATTCACTCAGTTAAGTGACAATTGGATTTTATTTTTTATATATATTTATGAGGGAGGGGAGTGAGTTTGTAACTCCTGTCTTTAACCTTTTAATTAGGATTATGAAAAGGACATTATTCATCCTTCAGGTTCAATTTTATTGGTTAAAAACACATTCTTCTAGGTAACAGAAAAGTCAAATATATTAGTAACACTGCTTTTTTATCCCAAGTAGCATGAATATTATCTAGAGAGAGAGAGAGAGAGAGAGAGAGAGAGAGAGAGATATTGATTTGTTGTTCCACTTATTTCTGCATTCATTGGTTGGTTCTTGTACATGCCCTGACCGGGGATTGAACCTACAACCTTGGTGTATAGGGATGATGCTCTAACCAACTGAGCCACCTGTCCAGGGCCAATGCAGTAAGCTTTCAATTTATTCCTCTCTTGAAAGATAAAATAACATCACTGTGATCAAATGTGACTAATACTGTCTCACATTTGAAATCTACACATTTGCCCTCCCTTTGGTTTATTCAACATCCATGCACCACACTTTGTCTGAGGATTGGTTTATTCAAATGACCAAGATATGAACTTCATTTCAAAGAGTTTCTAGCTGGTGACAGAAAAGAATTATATTGATAAATAAGCACAATTTAATGTACATGCCATTTGTGTGTGATTTATGCCTACTACTTAATATTGAAGAAAGACTCATGCTCTAGCTAGGCTCCTGGGATTTTATCCATGGAAAAGTTTCCCAAATGAGTGAATGGGATATTGTCAAAATATAAATGAAACCTAGAGCCATTTCAGAAACCAATTATATACCATGCTCCATCACAACCCATGCACACACACACACACACACACACAGAACTCCAACAGCAAAACCACATCAACTTCAGGAACTCACTGGCCATGAGAAGTAAGTCTGAATTGTTAGGTAAGGAGGCAAAAAGCAGGTGCCAGAGAAAGAATGCATATATGGGTAACAACATCACAAAGTAAGGGATGACTATTGCTTAAAACATTATTACTGTTTGTGGCTTACCCTTTTAAGCTAACCCACTTATAGAGGTGAACTAGTTAGACCTAAAGATTGGAAACAGAATTAGACACATTTTAATATTTGGAGATTCAGGAAGAACTGACATGTCATAGTATTGTTTCTAACAAGTGCTTCCAACAATACAGATAATATTTCTGGGCACCAAATTATTGGCTTCAATTTTATGCAAACTGGAAGGGATAAACATATGCATATTCCTAGTTCTATTTTTTTATGTTTTCCCATAGAATAATTGATCAAATGAAAGAATAGTTGCCTTTATTGATGAATTTTAAGTATATAGTATTTTTTTAAACCTTTCATGAGTAGAGCTCCAGGGACTCTTATCTCTGACCACTTTTCCTCCAAATGTGTTTAAATCAAGACATGTTACTTCAAAATCTTACAGATGTATATTCCAGTGAACACATTGAATAAAGTCTCTAAGAATCTGTGGTATAACAAAACAATTCTAGTCACTAGTTCTTGGCACAGAGCTCCTGAAACTCTTGGCTTTTCTTAAGTGATAGGAGTGTCTTTTATTTTTATTCTTCATAATGAGCCCCTCTGACCACCCCTGAGTATGTGCTACTGAGGTGGCTCTTGGTGGACCCCTAGATGGCTTCAGGATTGGGGCTGGTCACCAGAGAAATTGACCACGTGGTTCGTGCTTGAAACTTTCATCTCCACCCCCCAACCTCTGGGGGTTGGAGTTTGAGTTCAATCACCGTGGACCGATGCTTAAATTGATTGTGTTTACATAATGAAACTTAGATTAAAAATCTGAAACAGTGAAGCTGAGGAAGCTTCTGGGTTGGAGAACAAATCCATGTGCCAGACGGGTGACACGTGGCCATGCCCAGGGGACAGAGCGCTCCTGTGTGGGTGATGCTTCTAGCTTTTCCTGAGTTTATGCGTCAGTCTAGCAAATTGTTAAACCTGAGGGGAGGGTCATGGAAACCCCAAATGTACAGTTGTCCAGATAGAACTATGGCAGCCTGCAGACCCTGCATGAAGCCAGCATCTGAAGTGAGGGCAGTCTTGTCCTATTGTGTCCAGGTGGCCTGGCCTCCAGCCCCAGTCCCTTCCACTGAGAACATGGAATGTATGCCTGTTAACAGTCTTTCAGGAGGCTGGACTTGGTATACCAGATGAACCGTTTACTTCCTGCTTTAACCTCATTGCTTCAAGTGAAGCCTTTGTCTGTGCTTTGCTGATGTGTTTGGCCAGGCGCGACACTCAGCCCTGAGCAGCCAGGGTGTGGCCCCCATCTATGGAGATGAACAGAGAATGAGAAAAACGTTCATTGCTTTATCCACACCTCTACTCCCTATTGCCCCTCTAATTTTCTCAGCAATATTTTCAAAACAACCTTGATATATTTAGGCATTCAACTAATGAGGTTATATTCTATTAAAGCTCCTTTCCTTCACAGAGTGTCCTACTCCTGTTCTAATCTACAGGTGTGATAGGGAAACAGACTTGAAGTGCAAAGGGGCATTACAGGAGAAAGGAAGCCATCACACACACACACACACACACACACACACACACACACACACACACACACGTGCGAGCGAAGAGATTCCCTCCACTTGTAGGCTTACTATACAGTTGAGATAAAGTGAATCTTCTGAGAAGAATTCGGAGTAATTTTGCAGAAGCTAATTTCCAGGGCTTTGATCTTTGCTAGTTTAATTTTGGTGGAAATTTTTATTCAAACAGATTTCACAGTAAAATAAGAGGCAATCTCAGGTGACTGTGGTAAAAATGAGCATATGGAATACCCTTGTAGGATTTCCTAAACAATACCACTTCAAGCTAACCAAGTAGACTGTAATGCATGAAAATGCCATTTTTATTGGCATACTAAGAGACAGAGAATCATTTTACTGTACGATCAGATTTTCAACACACACACACACACACACACACACACACACACACACACACACATTATTTACTAACTGGTAGTCTTTCCATATCAGGTTTTTGAAAATATTACATTAGAAATATTGCTTTCATTCCTCCTCTCATGCATGACCAGCAAAAGAAAAAGGTCTGTCTACCTTTCCTGTCAGTTTCAGATCTATTCTCCTTGAATTGCTCACAAAAAACAATCAGTAAAAGACCGCAATACTATTCGTGATTTTTTTCCCCTTTCCTTAACCCACTTTCAGACACAAAAATGTTCTTGTGGGATTCACGCCATCAAAATGTACACACATGTTCATTTACATAGTCCATATTAAAAGGAATTTTCTGGCAGAATAAGTTTGGAAGCACTAAATGGCATGTTTATTAACAATGAAAAAATCAAGCGCCTCATTCTCATAAGAGAGAAAATACTATCTACACCTCGATGAATTCATTCACTAACTTAAATATGTACTGACTCCTATTCTGTGGCAGACATTGAGCATCCTGGATCCACTCCTCATTTTTCCTAAAGTGGATCATCTAATCTCTCATGGCTTCTGCCTCCAAAATACTAAGAATAAAATGCTGATCAACTCAGAGATCCGTAAATGAGTTCGGGCTCACTGTTAAATAGGGAAACCTTTAGCACAATAAAATCTTAAATACGCAAATGAGCAAATACATTTCACAATTTTGTCCAAGCCTACTTGGATAGTTATTTTCTTTTTAGAAATATGTGTATGTTGTCAAGTCACTTCATACATTATTTTAGATTTTTTTTATTATTATTACAACTTGCTTTAAAAAGATTATCTTTACCAAGGAATAATTTAGCGATTCTTCAGTATTTTCTTCTTATATTTGACCGTATTACTTTTTACACTACTTTAAAAATATTACACTACTAACAAAACCTCATCTGAGTTATTACAGCATAATTATGACAGTGCTTTTATTTTTCTTTTAATTATCCTTTTCTCCACTAAATTGGGTATTTTTTGTTACATATTAGGTTCCCAGTAAACGTGGCTCTATATTTGGAAATAGTTATTTTTATTTACTGACCTTTCAGTTTACTGTGAAATTTGTCCTATATGTGTTATATAACATCTTTATAATACATTTTACACCCAACACAGTCCCCAAATTCTTATGTTTAAAATTATTGGCATATCATATATAGATTTTGAAGTTAACCCGTTCCTACTACAAAATACTAGGTTCTCTGGATATGTAAACAAATGGTAAGTGTTTCAGTGAAAGTCACTTTCATTTTTCGCTACTTGAAGGATATAGGAGCCAACTCGAGTGTGTGCCATTGACTAGAGCTGACTTTAGTAAGTTGCAAAGATAGCACAGAAAAATCTCATATACCCTTCGCCCACCTTCCTCTAATAGTATTCCTACATAACGAGATACATTCAGCACAATTAAAAATGAACAGCGGTGGGCCCTGGCCGGTTGGCTCAGCGGTAGAGCATTGGCCTGGCGTGCAGGGGACCCAGGTTCGATTCCCAGCCAGGGCACATAGGAGAGGCGCCCATTTGCTTCTCTACCCCACCCCCCCTTCCTCTCTGTCTCTCTCTTCCCCTCCCGCAGCCAAGGCTCCATTGGAGCAAGGATGGCCCGGGCGCTGGGGATGGCTCCTTGGCCTCTGCCCCAGGCGCTGGAGTGGCTCTGGTCTCGGCAGAGCGACGCCCCGGAGGGGCAGAGCATCGCCCCCTGGTGGGCAGAGCGTCGCCCCTGGTGGGCGTGTCGGGTGGATCCCGGTCGGGCGCATGCGGGAGTCTGTCTGACTGTCTCTCCCTGTTTCCAGCTTCTATAAATATTAAAAAAAAAATAGAAAAAAAATGAACAGCGGTGCAAAACTGTTAACTAAACTTTAGGTTCTCTTAAGGTGTCAGGAGTCTTTTCACGAATGATCAATGCACATGCAGGGTCATTATCCCATCAAGGATGCTATGTTGTATTTGGTACCGTGTCTTGTCCCTGCAAGCCTCTCAGGTTTTCAATGGTTTGACGCTTTCTGAGTACTGATTATTTTGTAGAATGGGCTTCATTTGGATTTGTCTAATGTTTTCTCAAGGTTAGACTAGAATTGGGGATGTGAAGTGCCCTTCTGATGAGATTATGATGGTGGGGAAACATAATATTATCATAAGTTTTTTTTGGTGATCTTAACATTTACTACTTAGCTGGTGTGTGTGCTAAATATCTCTGCTATAAATATAGTATTTTTTTTTGTTCTGAATATTCTGTTTCAATCACAGAGTATCAAAGACATATGTCTATCCTAATGTTAAATATTTTGAACTATTTCAATAGTTACTTGGGGTCTAATAACCTGTTTCTCTTTATAGCTCCAACCACTAATTTTAACACTCATAATTATTTTTCTGCCTGTAACAATTATTACTGCTTAATTATAATGGTAATTTTATTTCACTCATATATATATATGAGAAAGAAAGATATACTTTGAAATTCTTCAGTATAGAATATTTGTACCTTATCCCCCCAATTTATTATTTTATTAATTAATATCAATGAGAATTTATAAAGTCATTACATTCTTATGGTTAAAAAGCAATACTATCATATTTTTTTGTTCAAATTGGAGAAAAAAGAACAATTTGCACAAAAGACAGCTATGAGGAAGAACTTAAATTACCAGATATTAAAATATATAAATTATATTATATTGACATTCTGAGAGTGAAACAATTGACAGATACAGCATTGAAAATCGAAAGAAAAAGTAAATTTACACAAATTTTTATATAATGACACTTCCAGTGAATAATCAAATGAAAGGTAATTTTAAAATAGTATTACTAATATTGACTAAATTTTGAAAATCTAATCATTTCCCTATTGCATATTTACATCAAAATTAATTACAGATAGCCAAATCCTTAGATTGCAAAAATTGAAATGAAATAAAATATATATTCATATGCACTGCAAAGAGATACAAGCACAATAACATCATCATGTTGCTGGATAAAATTTTATCTGATTAAGCCATAATGTAAAAAAATAAGACAAAGATGAAAAACAAGCAGTTAATTAAAAACCATTTTAGTAGAAGAATTAACAAGTACATTAATTTTAAAAATATGCATAGCTAATAAACAATTCAACATAAAGTGTCAAAACTAGCAAAAAAAATTTATTCTTACTATTAAAGAAATGCCAATGAATACAGTTAAATATTAACAATTTGTTGTTTTTCTGATTATATTTCCGAAGAGTAGACACAATGATAATATTCCACAATGACAAGTAGAAAGTAGTACCCATTAGCTTATTTTAAATAATGCAAAATTTCTGCAATAGTACCATAGGTATAAATTTTTTGTTTCATACAGATATATGTATATTGGAAATTTTAAGCATACATGTGTTTTTTTTGTTTGGTTGGTTGGTTTTTTGGGTATTTTTCTGAAGCTAGAAACAGGGAGGCAGTCAGACAGACTCCTGCATGCACCCTACAGGTATCCACCTGGCACGCCCACCAGGGGGCGATGCTCTGCCCATCCAGGGCATCGCTCTGTTGCGACCAGAGCCACTCTAGCGCCTGAGGCAGAGGTCACGGAGCCATCCCCTGTGCCCGGGCCATCCTTGCTCCAATGGAGCCTTGGCTGCAGAAGGGGAAGAGAGAGACAGAGAGGAAGGAGAGAGGGAGGGGTGGAGAAGCAGATGGGCGCTTCTTCTGTGTGCCCTGGCCGGGAATCAAACCCAGGACTTCCTCACGCCAGACCAATCTCTACCACTGAGCCAATCGGCCAGGGCCAGCATACATGTGTTTTTAAACTAGATATTATTTTTGTTAAATCAGTACCAGACAACACATGCCTAAAGATATATGTGCAATGTGTCAAAAGTTTTAAAATCTTTTTGTTCAAAAGTATGGGACTTATTAAATAAAACAGTATGCTGTGAGTTCTTTATGTTGTTGTTGGCTCTGTTTTTCTATTTTTATGCAAGAAATGGTCATATCAATTTCCCAGTTCCTTAGCTAAAGTCAGGCAGCACATTACTTATTAATAGAACTAAACTTGTGGTTTGCATCCCTCTCTCTGTTAGGCAAACAAAAAGCGAGTTTGTTAAAGGCTCTTCTTGTAGATGTTCACTTGCAAGTGTGCAGGTTGTCCGTGCTCTGCTATCTTTAAGAGGATGTTGACCAATTTTCATAAGCTTCATAGGCTCATTCTGGGTAGGAATCACCCTGCTTCTTTACCTCCTCCCAGAGATTCAGAGCTGGGCAACCTTTGGGGGCAGTGGCTGTGTGGCTCTGCTGGTGGAAGCCTAAGGACATGCAATGCCAAGAAGGCACAAGGTCTGCAAGTGGCCTTAATTAGAGGGAAAGTAGTCAAGGAAGTGGTGAGGGAGGAAGGGAAAGAGAGAGGGGCTGGGAGAGGGAGCAGGAAGAGACAGAGAAAAGGAAGTTCCACTCTAAGGATGGTAAAAAAAAAAGAATTTCAGTGAAGGGAATGATGGAGAGTTGTAGATGGATTGTGCAAATAAGATCTGCTCTCAGGACTATAAGGTCTCTCTCTGATGAATCTTTCTACAGAGATGCTGACATAAGTAGGAAAAATATGTGCAAAAAGATACATGCTTTTTACAAAATCATTTGCATTTACTTAATCAGGGCAAAGTTATTTATATTAAACAATAAGAGAAGACAAAGATTATTTAACTCAGAGTATATCCTACCTCCAAAATAGTTTATGTGACTTATATTTGTTCTTGCCCTAACTGTTGTCTTCCCACTCAGAAGCCTTCACTCACTATTAGTACTGAGTTTATTTCTATTATTCACTAATTTCCCACTCTTATCCAACCTCTATTTGTTAATTTATATCTAACCTCTAGATAATACTATTTTTAATACAAGTTTTATTTGTTTGTTTGTTTTTTATATTTTTCTGAAGTTAGAAGCAGGGAGGCAGAGAGACAGACTCCCACATGCGCCCGACCAGGATCCACCTGGCATGCACACCAGATGCTCTACCCATCTGGGCTGTTGTTCCAGTGCAACCAGAGCCATTTTAGTGCCTGAAGTGGAGGCCATGGAGCCATCTTCAGCACCCAGGCCAATTCTGCTCCAATGGAGCCTTGGCTGTGGGAAGGGAAGAGAGAGACAGAGAGGAAGGAGAGGGGGAAGGATGGAGAAGCAGATGGGCATTCCTCCTGTGTGCCCTGCCGAGAATCGAACCTGGGACTTCCACACACCAGTCTGATGCTCTACCGCTGAGCCAACTGGCTAGGGCCAATACAAGTTTATTTTAATTCAGGAAAAATTTGCTAAGAACTTACTGAGTTAGTGGTATTTTTGAGAATAAAAATGTAAGCAAGATACTTTGCAAATTCTCCAAGATACTACAGTAGAGAAAATACAAGGCAGACATCTGTATCACTGTCACCGATGCTAAAGAAACATTCCTACAAATTCACATGGTCGTAAAGTTACTGAAGAACTTGTTCCGACGTACAATCACAAAGAACACTAGATTTGCATGTAATCACTATTGTTAAAGGTTGTTAAATACATGCATCCTTCATTGAATAGGTATAGAATACTCAAGGACCATAATATATAGAAGACCAGCACAAAACCCAGTTTTTTCATTTTGACAAATGAATACCACTGTGGGTTTTTGTGGGGTTTTTTTTGCAGTGTAGTATAGGCAAGATCAGTAATAATAGTAGCTGCTGTTAAGAATGTTTTAACTAGCCCTGGCAGGTTGGCTCAGTGATAGAGCATTGGCCTGGCGTGCAGGAGTCTTGGGTTCGATTCCTGGCCAGGGTACACAGGAGAAACGCCCATCTGCTTCTCCACCCCTCCCCTTCTCCTTCCTCTCTGTCTCTCTCTTCCCCTCCCGCAGCCAAGGCTCCATTGAAGCAAAGTTGGCCCAGGCGCTGAGGATGGCTCTGTGGCCTCTGCCTCAGTCTCTGGAATGGCTCTGGTTGCAACAGAGCGATGCCCCAGATAGGCAGAGCATCACCCCCTGGTGGGCGTGTCGGGTGGATCCCGGTCAGGTGCATGCGGGAGTCTGTCTGACTGCTTCCCCGTTTCCAACTTCAGAAAAATACAAAAAAAAAAAAAAAAAAAAAAAAGAATGCTTTAACTAATAATGACCTTGAAAATCATGAGCATGAATTTTTATATTACTTTTGGTATTACTGGAAAATTGATGGTGAAATGAGTATTGAACACTGTACTCTCTGTGTTAGTAAATCTAACTGGGAAGAATGGGTTGGATGGTGGTGTAATTTATAGATGCCAATCATCATAATAAAAGATTTTTGAGGAGAAAAAGTGGAATTGGATCTCCAAAGTATTAAAAGCCAAAATAGAGGTGCAGACTAGAGAGGTAAGCCGAAGAAGATAATTGTTGTTAACAAAAAGGCAAATTAAGGGACTGCAGTAGTATACAATGGTCATGTCATAGCAAGAAATCAACAGAGTTAACATACAGCTGACTTACAGTTCACATGACTCTAAAGGACACTTGTAGAAGATGGGACCAGTGTCCATCCTCCACTTTCCCCAAGTCCCGGCACCCAACCCCAACTGCTGCCCTTGTCCTGGACTCATCAAAAATCACAGTTCTCATCTTCTCCTGATGGACTCTTGACCAAAAGGGGGCAGCCTCCTCCCATGGCCACATCCCCTGGGGGGAATGCTTCCCACATGACTGGCTGACCAAAGGGTTCAGAGCCTTGGTCCCCACCCCTGTTTCAAGTTGCAGCAGGCTGTGAGTTGTGCTTTATCCTCAGTCCTTCTCCAGCAGAGACCGTAACTTCCTGAGCTTTCTTGCCTTTGCTCGATCCTCTTTCTCTTCTGAGAGAACCCCTAAAAATCACCTACAGAACCATCTCCATATAAGGAACTGCTCCCGGTGAACACTAAGCACACTCCACTGATATCTGAATTTCCCAGGGGCATACCAGAAGCCTCCCCTTTTCTTTCACTACAAAGCCTTCCCACTCCATTATGGGGTGTTGATCTCTGCCAAGTGCACGTGATGGTGATCTTGCTGACTGCCTTGGTCGAGGAGGCTCTGAATAAGTAGCCTCTGCTTCTTCTCATTTGGGTGGGTTTTGTTTCTTTCCACAGTGGACATGAAAGCAGGGGAATCCATGAACATCCATGCAATCTCTAAGTCAATGAGTAGAATGTGTCATTTTTTTATATAACAGTTCTGAGAGAAAGAATGAAATAATTGCAAGATTATGAGTAATTAAAAGATATCACCACTTTTTTGAATATGGAGTTCCCCAGAGGCTTTTTTACAGTAATATAGTCTATATGCTAATGTTGAGTAAGCCAAGTTGAGGTCCCAACTGTGTTTCATTGGAAGCACAGTTGATATTTTCCCTAATTCAAAGAGTCTAATCTTTACTGCTCAATGTATTCATTAGAGATGTAGGCTCTGGTCTTTTCTAGTGTTCCCCAAATTTGAATGATTTTCATGTGAACTGATAAGAACACAGTCCCCCTCCACTCTCATTGTGTTGTGCTCTCCTATTATGGAATCCTGAAACATCAAAGGTATATTAGCTGTAGACACAATAGCTACATTTAGAGATAGGAAAATATTATTTTGTGCAACAGGAATATTGTGAGGAACACAAACTCAAGTATTAAGATTTCCAGTTTGACCTATCTGAAATGTTTTTTTTTTCCTAAAAAAGTAAAAAGGGCTCCCATTGCAAGAACAAAAATCCATTTTCCGTTGTTTTTAGAAGAATTTAGCGATTATGATAGTCTATGACAGTTGGCGTCAGATATGGAGATAGCCTTGTTTGGGCACCTGTCTGTTACCAGAGCTCCATAAGACTCACTAGGATGACCAGGTTAGTAAACAGATGCTCGGAGTTTCTAACTGTGACTCTGATCAAGTGCGCTGTTGGCACCGGGGATTGCTTCCTCCCGACCACTGAGAGGGACCCCAGGCAGTCGCTGCGTTTACTTCTCCAAGACATAATTACTTCTTATGATTCTTTCCCTCTTTGGTTGGGTACATGACTTACAGCCTGATGTTCATATAAAATCTCTGTGGTCTACCTTGATGCTCACCTGGGTCCTTTTATCTGACAAAAATGAAAAAACATTGGGAATCTTCTCAAACTATTACTTTGTGACTGGGTCTGGGTCTCCTTTTAGATATAGACAGGGGTTGTGAATCACTAAATATAATGATTGAAATATTATGAATTTGAAGATATTTTATAATTTTTAAAAAACTCGCATATTCTTTCTAAGTTTTTCCATCCAAAAATTATCAGTATATGCATACTTATTCTTCAATGGAAAATAGTAATATAGTTTTTGGAAAGTAATTTCCATGCTCTAAGAAAATGTGGATATAAGTAAATATATTTTATTTTTAAGGGAATTTTATCCAAAAAATGTTTTAATATTTTGATGGGCTTTAAAAAGACAATTTTGTGGTTATAGACTATTACTAATGTATATTCTACTAAGGAATTTATGTATACTGCTTTGGGAATAAGTAAAATAAGTCTGATATGTGTGACAACTAAGGAAAATTTGTAGTACATTCAATTCCCATGTATTACTTGAAAAGTTCTACCAAGGATTATGAGATATGTGGGTCCCTGGATCATTCTACTGTCATTTAAAAACTATTAAAATTGCAGTTATTCAAATATCATTTTTAAAAATCTCATTTATTTAAACAGTTCTTTGTAAATTGTTCCATGCAATGAAGCAACACATTCAAAGGTAATTAATTCATCTCAGCTCCATTGACTCCAAATCAGGTTGATGCATTATATTTTCGTGGCAGATGTTGACTTGAAACACTCTTGTAAATTGTCATAATTCCATTTTCAAAAAGCTTTAGAAATATAGTCACTGATAATAAACATGTGAATCTATGGTGAATTGACGGGTTTCTTAGTATACAATCAGAAAATATATATATAATCTATTGGGGTAAAATTTCTTTTTGAAATGAAAAATTTAGATCCCTGCTCTGTGAACCATAAATTAAATAATTGATTTGTGATAATCCTTCATTTTTTTCTTTTAAATTGCCAAAACACATAGTGTGAGAATTTATGATATTTCAACTGGAAATGCCAAAAACATGTGACAGAGTTTCAATCGCCTGTATCATATATTAGAATGCTGTGTGTTTTACTCCAGTATATTGTATATATTTTTTTCAGTAAAAAGAAAGCAGAAACTAAACTTTAATCTTTCCTTCTTCATTGCTATATTATTTAACCCAACCTTGATTTCAGTAAAAATTTTTATGGAAACATCTGGCTTTGACAATCCTGTAACCCAAATGTCCACTTTCCCCTGCTTCTTCAAAACTTCAAGGTTGTTTTTCCTAAAATTTGTATACATGTGACGTCCAAGTCATATTTTTAGGACACTATGCTGGAAGAAATTTTCTTTTGAATTTTAATGGCAAATGTATGTATTACAAAAAAAGGAGAATAAAAAAAGAACTGTGTACACTTACAAGCCAAGGAATGAATTAAAATTTATCTCACCCTCATCCTTGTACATTTTTATATACATGTGGAAGTCAACTAGTTACCTTATCATTGCTATTATTTAGAATTTTGCTCTTCTCCAATTACGAATTTCTGCAACTATGTATTTCTATCACTATGGACATAGGAGTATTCACTTTGTACTTTGGATTATGAACCAACACCGTTTTGTTTAACTTATGGCTCTTGCTTGTCCAGATATGACCTGTGGAAGTAGTTTCGGTTTGCGTTGGCACCTCTGTGACATGCTTCCATCTGGGTGGGCATGCGTCTGTGTTAGCGGTTCCTCACTTCCTGGCACTGCCACGTGCTTTTCTTGGAAGTTCCCTGCCCACGTCCTGGAATCAGCACTTGCTCCAGAACAGGGTTGTGTCCCTGGAGAATGGTGCGGTGAGCCCCTTGCACTGGGCTGTTGCCGGTAGACCGTGCGCTGATGGATAAGGAAACATGGATACTACCCATCCCACACTTATCTGTAGATATTTTCATGTGGAACCACTTAGATCTGCACTAAGCAAAATACACATTTGTCAAGTTTGTGAGCAGATGGTTCATAGTTTTTGCTTTGTTTTGTTGTTGTTTTAATGTCCATGAGAACATTAGCGATGTCATCATCTTTCATTTCTGATGTCAGTGATTTCTGCCCCCACCTCACCCTCCCACCCCCAGATAGCCTGGATACATACAGGTTGAACAATGTCATAGAGCTTTTCAGGACACAGCCTTTAGTTTGGGTGCTTTTCTGTTACTTTTTCAATTACACTGATTCCACTCTAACTTTTACTATTCTTTTTGATGCTTCCTTTTAGGCTTAAGTCGCTTTTCTTTCTCTCGAGTTTGCTGGGGTTGATAGTGAGACTTTGATTAGGCACGTAGTGTTCTCCAGCACACGAGTTTGATGAAGTTCCTTTGTCCCCGTCAGAGCCAGAGGGAGGCTCTGGAGGCGCTCACTGAGATGAGGCCATGGCATTGGGTGGCCACCCTAAGACTGAATGAAATACCTACCGGCTCTTGCCAAAACTCCTTAACTAAAATGCTCATGTGCTTTGACATTGGTCCCATCTCCAAAGCCATCAGTCCTGCCAGTGAATCCTGCTGAGCTTTCCCCAGGTCTCCCCTCATTCAATGAATACATTTATTCTCCAGGCAGGTGCTTCTTCTCACATACCTGTGATCCAAACTATATATTTATACATTGTCTCTCTTCCAATAGACAAGACACTGGCCAGTAGAGAAACCCACCCCCACAGCGGTACCATCTCCTGGATGGTGGGGAGACTTACTTTCTCTTTTGCCCTCTGACCTTCTCTCTTTCCTTTGCACTCACGTAAATCTCAGTTGTTGTTGTTGTTGTTGTTTAAGTGAAAATGATCAGTAGTGAAACCGATTTTTGCCTTTGTGTGGGCTTGGAGAATAGGAGAGACTCCTGTTTAGCCTCTCGAGGGCTTTGCATGTGTCTGAGTGAATAGATGATGGCCAGTGACATGTCTGTCTGTCTATCTATCTCTTTCTTCCTTCTTGACTACTGTGTCTGAGCTCAGTCATGGCATGATCATTATTATGCCTATGGTATTAGCAACAATGATATGGAGAGCAGACTCAAGAGCGTCTGTTCATTTTATGCTTCATTTAGTAGGTAATAGACTTGTTGGTAGATTTGTGCTGCTTAAAAATCCTCCCGTGGTTTCTGAGCCTGCACTGTACAGTTATATATCATGAGAAGCGCCTTGTTGAAGGATGGTAATTGAGTTTTCATTTACCAACTTTCCTTGGGAAGAAGATAAGTTAAAAGCAAACATTTACACCTACTTTCAATGTTGGAAACACAGTCCGTAAAGTAATTTTTGGAAACTGAAAAACAAAGATAATAGAACCATGGATTGTGCATGATGGATAACTCTATTACTCATGTGATGTGAGCAAGTCTCAGATAGTTTTTAGGATGAAATCCTTACTGGAAACCATGTTAAAGGCTTTCCCTTTTTCCAGAGACTTGAAAGCTTACATGTCTGGAAAGGATTACACAAAAATACTACAAAGTACATTAGACTCATATGGCATGATAAATCAGAACATCGAACTTCCTCTTCTTTAATATTCTGAGAATAGCCTCCATATGAACAGCACTTATCGCTGGGTGGAGAACATGCCTTCAGTCATCTTACGTGTTTCATACTGTTACAGCTTGCGACTTTTTAGGGGAACCAGTTGAATATGTTTTTTATTTTGTAAACACTATATAGACAGACAGATAGATAATTAGAGAGTGAAAAAATATAGCAGTTTGAATATAATGGCCCATTCTCTTTATTTCTCTCTCATAATCCAAAATAAAAATGCAAAGCAGTGTTAGAAATTCTTTTCATTGTTACTTTGATGTCTTTCTGTGTTGATTGTATTACTGTATTAATTGGATAGGCTACCTCATGAGATGAAATCAAAGGCACCCAAATCTCAGTAACCTAACACATACTTAAAAAATGGGCTTTTTTGTTTGGTTGGTTTTTTGTTTTGTTGGGTTTTTTTTTTTTTTGGCGCAGAGACCTAAGCTCTGGAGTGTCCATGTCTGTGCGGGGAAGGAGCTGATGACTCCGTGTCTGCCCTGGAGGGCCTCCACCTATGTGGAACACCTCCTGCTTCTGTTCATACCAATTTGTACAAAGTCCTTCTGGCCTCCCCTAACGTTGAGGAGGCAATACGAAGTAAAATGTAATTCTACCATGTGCCTGGGAGGAGAAAAGCTGACATGTTTGTAACAATTCCTACATTTGGGGAAATTAAAGCCACAAATGAACCCACCCTCATTATTTTTTCAATTTCCATGGCTTCCCTGATGAAAGAGAAAAGTAAAAAGAATACAGTGCTACCACAACCAAGGTCTAATGCCATCGCCAATGGCCACCGCATCACTGGAACCAAGTGGTTTTAGAGATTTCTGTGTAAAGATCCCCATGTGAACAGGCGGGCATATCCCAGTAGCCCACTTTGTCTGAAAAGTGCATACTCTCTACCACTGCGTTGTCTCACCCGGGTAGGACTATTTTTCTTCTTTTTCCACTGTCTTCACCGAGGCTCCTATAGCCTACGTTCATTCTCCTTATGTGCCACTGCTCATGTGTTCTGCCTTCTAAAGGTAAAGTCATATGCTACAGGAAACTTTTCCTAATGTCTTTCGTTCACGGTTGAAATTTTCTTGGATTTATTTTGTGACACACTTTTTTTTAAATAATCCTCTTATTCGGGGTATTTCTTGTAAAGCTATCTGCTTTATTCAGCAAATAAAGCCTAAAGCAATCTTAGATATTTCAACTATCTGTGTTGTAATTATTTAAAAGTTGAAATTCTTTGTCAAATAACAAATATCTGAAAAAGGAATATCCAACTTTTGACCTTCGTTATCTAATGGTAAGGATGAATTAATTTTTCTGTTACTTTACCTTCATAGAAATTTAATATTTATAGCATGATTTTTATTTTACTCAGTAGAGATCATCAAAGGCATGATGAGTTTTATAGTTTAAAAAATTTAACAATAGATTCCCGATTGACAAGGTTTACTTTCTGTGATCTTAAGCAAATTGCATAGCCTTTCTAAACATCAATTGTTCTCATCAGAAAAATAAAACTCTCATATCTAATACATAGGGTAAGGGGGAACACTAAATGAGAACCTACGTGGGAAAAAAATGAACACCATGTCTGAAACATCGTAAACAGTCATTAAAGTTACTGCTATTTTCATTCTTTTCTTTCTGGCATTTTAACAAGAATAGTGTGTATTATCAACCAAGAAAATCTGAGAGATTGCTACACAGAGCACTTGTTATTATGTCCTTCCCAGAAAACAAGCCACTCGCATCACAGACCTCCCTGCAAGTTCATTCCTTTGAAATTTCTAAAAAAGAGAAAAAGTAGAATATATGAATTGAACTTAACATCAACAGTTAGGTGACTTCTATGTGGCCCATGCTCTCTAAATATAGATGACCATGGTTTCCTGTAATGGTAGAGTCTAGTTTATCAGCTTTCAGAAAATTAGAGTCAGCTTAAAATTCATTTCCCTGATTTATTCCTCTATGACTTTTCTGGATTCTAAAGGAGGGGCACAGCAGCAGCTGTATTCATTGGTGTTTTAGGTGCTTTATCCTAGTGAGTTTTCAAATTCAATAATTCTAATAATTCTCATTCGAATAAAATCAGCTCTGTTCCAGGCAAGCCATCCCAAAGAACCCGATCTCCAAAGCTCATGCTGGTAATAAACCATTGTTCTACGTACAGAGATAACTGCTATTTGCTTATTGTGTTCTCGGTGCCTCTGTCTAGTCGAGACAGTGAAAGGATGGAGAAATAGCAATGCTGATAATTACCCAGGTGATGGAAGCTGGTATGGCGCCCACAGAAAGAAACAGTGGCAGGACCTGGTGCACCCATGAGGGCCGGACCACTTAGATGTACAGTTGGTCCACTTTTTGACACATTTTATCCTCTCTTTGATCCTAAAGGAAAGAATAAAGCGGCGGAACACAAAGCAAAAGCTAAATGGATGCTTTGGCTAAATAAAAAATGTATACAGAGCCTCCTGTGTGATTTTCAGTGAGACCCTGAGAAAGTTCTGTGTAAATGAGAATGGGAGCATGAATAGACTCTCTTCCAATAAAAGCTCCAGAGAGTCCAGGAAAATGGACATTGTGATCAGTGAGCTGCCTACAGGATTTAACCTTGACATTTCATAAACACAGACAATCAAATAAAATCATACCATAGTAAAATAAGCCCATCAGCTTCAGCTCAAAATGGCCAGTTTTGATGAAAGAAATGCACTTTGTTACATACAGACAGGTTAAGTTCTAGAAAGCAGTTTTGACCCCGTTTGTATCTGATGCCAAAGTGACACAGTACAAATGACCATGAATGTCATCCTTTGCTGATGGGCACAGTTGACCTTTTGTTCTGCTATATAGTTCTGCTTATATCAATGCAATTTCATAAGAAAAACAGTTTCTATCATGTATGTATATTACATGCCAAGGATACTGATAGGACTCATTGGGCTTCGTGCTAAAATAACCAAGACTTGACAGTGAGTTTTAGAGTAAACATTTTAGTCCTAGAGCAAGGTACGCCCTTGAGCACTGAACACCAGACATCACTAGCCATCTGATTACAGATGTTCTTAGCAACTATTTTTGTGTTAAACTTTTACCTAGCTAGACGAAATTGCTCCTGGACTTCAAATATGTCTTCTGTTCCCCTTCAAAGCAAAACGATGAAAAAGAAAGCATTATCCTATACAAACATGGCCACCTGCAGTGGTGGTAATTGCAGGGGAGTCAGCAGGCTGTTGCCAGGGAAAAAGAGGGCAAGCTTCCTGGGTCAGGGCTGCACTTGCTTCTGGCAGAAGCAGGTAGAAGAGGGAAAAGTAAGGCAAGGTACTCACATTTTGAGTGAGCATGAACGGAAACTGAGGTGTACAATAATCATCTTTTTTGAAGATTTTGAAGAATGGCATGCCAGCGGTGTGTTCAAGATAATACTCTGAACACAACCCATCTATGTGTATTTAAAGAACACTATTTTAAACTTTTTATGTTTATTATTGCCTAGTAATGTTCACATTTGATTGCATCATCATATCTTGTGCTGCCAGGCAATCCCCAAACAAGGAGTTGATGATCCCCCCTTGAGCCCCCTTCTCCCCCTGCTTAAATGTTATCATTCCATCCTGGTTTTGAGCTTTGCTGAGGCTGCAATCAGCGGGACACCAGAGGGACAAGTTGCCATTGTTGTTGGTTCATAGATCAGGTTGTTCTTACATTACTGATATTATATTTATGTGTGAGTGTTATGTATGCATATGTTATGTATACATATATAAGACATATACATAATACATATGTTACTGACATTGTTATTTTTATTCATTTTTTAATGTATTGGGTTGACATGGTTCACCAAACCACACAGGTTTCAAGCATACAACTCAATAGAATACCATCTACACTCTGATATCATTAAGAAGGGCTTTATGAAGTAGTCATTTTTATAATAAACTTTATATTTTAGGAAGGGTTAGCTTTACAGAAAAAAATGAGAAAATCATACAGAAATTAACCTTATACCTCATGCTGTTACCTCTATTATTAACATTTTAACTCAGCATGGTCAACATGTTATAATTGATGGAACAATGTTGGTATATTATTATCAACCAAAGTGCAGTTTATTGACTTTTCCTTAGATTTCACCTGATGTTCTTTCTCTCTTCCAAGGTGGGGTTCCCAGGAGGGGGATCTGACGAATTAATGTAGTGGGAACTCTTCTTGGTTATACCAGCTTCTAAGATTTTCTTTTGTTTTATTGACAATGACAGTTATGAGGAATGCTGGTCAATGTTTGGTAGAATGTCCTTCTAATGAAATTTGTCATATTTTCTTTATAATCAAACTAGGTTATGGGTTTTGGGAGGGAGATCCTAGTCAGGAGACAGTTTCATTGCATTATAAGAAGGGTTCATGCTGTCAACATGAGTCATTGGTGTTGGTGTTGACCTTGATCACCAACTGGATAGTAATTGGCAGGATTCTCCACCTTTGAATATAGAAAAAAAAAAATCTTTGGGAAACAGCATACTCATATATCTAGGCAAGAGATCATGCCTTGTAAGAGAGTGAATAATTTGGTTTCTCATCTGTGAAGAGTGTCCATTCATATCATACATGACATATCACACTTGACCGAAGTCACATTAAGGAAGAAATAAACACAAGCGTTAAGAAATGTTTTTAGATACATTCTATGTCTGGCTTCAAGATTGCAGCCTTACTAAGGGAACAGTTTTTGTTTTGCAGTGATTCAAAGCACAAGGTGCTTTGAATATATTATAATAACACAGGTGAGCACATTTTTAATCTCAGGTATCTGATCATTTCTTACTTTTACAATCATCTATGTAATTCACTGTTGGCTTTATCTTACTTAAACTGTGATGGGTGAGTTAAACATATTCAAAGTATTTTTCTTTAGGTAACATAATTCAGACTACAAATTAATGCAAAATAGTTTCTCTAAATGATAGATACTTAGAATGCCAGGTGATTTTGTATAAGTTCAGTTATTATATTCAGTGGACTATGAAATAGAATATGCTTGACCTGATCTGTTCTTAATATGACTGCCTATAGACCTTTGCCCTCTTCCTATTTCCTCATAAATATTTCAAAGAATATATGGTGCCAACTTGCTTCTGATGTTCTATAGGCCAGGAACGATGAAGACCATTCTATGACTTTGACCTATAGAACATGGTGTGAGCACAACAATGATGTACTTTTTTTCTTTGGAGATAAATTAATTTAAGAGAGGGGATAATTATTTTGTTAAATACCAATACAACTTTCTTCTAGTACATTCCATAATATTAGAAATCCTTTATTCTATATTCTATCTCTCTGTCTACTAACCATGAAAGAGTCAAATATAAGGGAATGAAAATACTAAGTACAATATTCAGCAAAAAAATTGAACATTTTTTTTCCAATAGGATGGAAGTAAAAATAGGTTAAAAAAAAGATTTTTGCATGAATACTATCACTTAAACCAAAAGAAATGAATTTTTCAATTGTAGGCTTGACAGAATGAGAACACAACTATCAAGTGTGCACTGATATAATAATCAAACATTTGTTCATAAGTTCTACACTAAGAACTTACCATATAGTATAATTACTGTAAATTTTTTTCTTTCCAAATGAATGTGACATACTTTGAGAGATGTCTTTTGTCATAGTGATTTTTTATTTCCACAAATCAGCATAAAGTTTAGGATAAATTCTGAGCACAGTATATATTTGTCAGGCTTAAGTTTTAAATTGGATCACAAAGAAAGTATAGTGTGGCAGTCAGAATATATGAAATCAAAAGTTTTGGTTGTTGAGCATACTGACAATACACTATTTCACATTTGGTAACACCATACAACCAGACCATAGAAGGGCATTTTATTGTATAAAAATATATAATTCAATGCAAAGCTTTAGTGTAGAGATCAAACAAAGGAAATTCCAAATTCCTAGAATAATTTGCTTTCTGAGAGCTGATAGAGAACTATTCATATTTCCATTTCTAGTTTAAAATTAATTTCTATTTAATATATCATAAACCACATTAATTCCAATCTCAATTGTTTATTTAATTGGCAGATTTCATAGAAAAGTTGTCCAAGTCCCCACCAACTTTCAGTTCTACCCTGCAAATGAAAACAGTAAGATTTTGCAAAATGTCAAACTAAGAAAATGCAGCACAGCTAAGAGTTCTTGGAGAACAATGTTACAGAATATTATTCTCAGAATTCTGTTCCTGGAGACTGTCAATCAAAGATTACACGTTGGCTGCAGCAGCAATGAAGATGTCCCATTGGCGAAATGATAAAAATAAAAGAAAGTCAGCAATACTTCCTAAAGTTTTATATCTAAATAGCTTACATAATAACAGTGTTAAAAATTTACAATGTTTAAGTCACCTTCTGTGATCCTTCTAAATTAGACATTAAAGGCTAATGAAAAAAATTTTTTTTCATTTGGTCCCTATCTTAGTTGTAAGCAAACCGTATGGGTCTGTGGGAACATGGTTGGAGAGGACTTCATTGTTTATTTTTATATAATATTGGTTTACTTTTATTTTTTAGGGAATGTTTTCAATTTGATTATGTTTTTTAAAATCTACTTTTAATCAATATGGGTATAAATTGATATTGAAAAGTAATGTAAAAGAATGTTTAATTACAGTATTTATTATGGCTGTCACATCACGTTGTCTAAAAATGAAAGTATAGAATTAGAGATATGATTTCACGATTAAGATCTAAAATGTGGAAAAGCACTTTTATTTGAGTACTATTTTTTACATGTTGATCATGATTCTTACATAGTCTATTTAGTAAGTAGGGCTAAATTATATTACCTCAACGAGCATCATTCATTTGATAGGGCAAGTTTTTGCAAAGGAATTTATCACCGTGAGGACTTGGTACATTATTTACTTTTTTACATATTTGTGCTAGATATAATGTAATTCCTATTATAATAAAGTAATATATTATTGCAATATATTTAGGTTATTCAGGCAGTAGTAAATTCATACATAAATTAAAATAAAATTTAAAAAGACAAAGATGAACATTTGCTAATGCAAAGAACCCCAGGCAGTTTTAATATACGCTGGGTCACGGTCAGCTTCATGAGTTCACACTCACTGAATGTGGTATTGGTATATCCAGCACAGTTTTGAGGTAGCAAAGAATACTTTTGCCTAACATTGATCAATTAAATGTTAGTAAAATTATATTTTTATATCTTATTGTAAAACAATTATAAAGAAAATTGTACCCTGTGCCCACTGATGAGCATAAATGTATCTTTTGTTCATACTTGTTAAAAAAATGTAAAGCTGTGAAGGTAAGATTTTAAAATTAATGTATTTGAAATATACTATTGACAGCTACATTAGTAAGTATGTATTTCTTACTGGAAAATAGGTCAAGGAGCTCTAACTTTCCATTTGGGAGTTAAAAATCAGAGTTTTAGGCATAATTGGGTATATAACCATACCCCAGGCTAAGTGCTACAACCAAGTTCTCATCTCACTGTGTGAAGAGCTCATTGGTAACACTTCTCTAAATAGGTCAAAAATAAGTTTAAATTTTATAACTACCAATATGTAATACAAATTTAAGTAAAAAGGTACAACATAAAATGACAAAGTATTTCCTACATTTTTTACTAATAAAGCATCTTAACGTCAAAACATATTATTTAAAAAAACAATGTATCCATTGTTAATGTTTATTAATGCAAAGGTATCAAGAATATTGCTACACATGTTAAAATTGGTGATTTTTCTCATTTAAAACAAGATTTCCTTAAAAGTGAATGAAACAAAAATTTTATTTACCTAGATTCCAAATTCTAAACATAGCTTTCCACCATTAAGTTTATCCAGTATCTTTAAGTTAAAATACTGCAATCAGTGTTTGATGGTAAATATGCCTAGAGGTTCAAAATATCGCTTCCTGAATCACATAAATTTAATATAAACCAGAATATAAACATGTAAAGATAAAATTAACTTATCTTCTTACAACCAAAGAGAGTAAAGTCAGTTAATGAACAATACCTCAATTAATATTTTGGGAAATACTTCCCTGAAGACTTTCAATAGTGATGTATAATTAAAATAAGATCCTTCATAATCCTTTTCTCTAACTTAATCTAATAAATTTATGTCTGTATTCTAAAACACTATTATGTTTTAATCAGCCATGCATAGAAATGAGCATTTATCATCAGAGCCACTGTGGTGGTGAGAACCATTCTTATTCTGACTTCTAGGCAGATTTTGTAAGACTTCAGAAAGCAAAGAATAAATAGCACATGCTTAAAGGTTTTTAAACCAGGATTTATGGGTAGAAAACACATCTCCTGACAGGAATTAACTCCAAGAAAACATTGTCTGATCAGACTTTATTTTCATGATTGCCATTTCAATCAGTTAATCGTTCATCATTTGATATTTTACCAAGCACCTGACCTGTCCTAGAAGTGCGCTAGGTCCTGAGAACACAGAGTGCAGTGATGTTTTTTCTCCTGGAATATAGGAGTCAGGGGAAGAAGTGTGAGAAATCATTAAATATTTTTCCACAAATTTATAATGCAATTGGTGCAAATGGATGAATAAGTGGGGTCCAGGGTGATTTCAGGGCTTAAAATCTTCGCTTAATTCATTTTTCATAACCGATAGAACTGTGTAACTCACAGAGTGAATCCTGGCGTGCACTACTGACTTGAGTCAATAATATGGCATCGGTGTTGATTCATCAATGTTAACGAAGGTGCACACTATTGCTAGAACTCAGGAACAGGAGACATACTGATCAAGGGAAAGAGGGGCATATAGGAATGTCGCTTTATCTGCTCATTTCTCCTCAGACATAACACTTCTCTAAAAAATAAAACCTATTCACAAGTATCATAATACGGAGGACTAGATTACCTGATGTAATCATATTAAATGTTATTGGTGGTCACTCTCAACTTGAAAATCTCATGTCCTGGGATGAAATGTCTTCTTTATCTCCTTTAATGACTTGAAAGCCTCCTGCTTTAACATGGAACCACCTTGCCTTCGGCTTCCTGTTTCTACAATGAGGGTGCTTCCCTGGAGTAACACCCATCATTTCCTCACTTAATGCTCTTCAGCAATGTCTGCCTGGGGTGCCCCAAAATCAACATGGTGAACAGACACGGTGGAGCATAATGACGAAGGAAACAAGGGGTGGCTGGCGCCAGACTGTGGAAGGTATCAGAGCCCGTGGAAAGGTGGCCCGAGACATGGCTATCACGGGGAGTCATAGCCAGGCTGGTGGCAGGCCAGTGCTGTTATCTAATTTATGCTGCAAAGGGGGTCAGACTCTTAAGTGATACTGTAGGAGTAATGAGGAGAGGCAGAGTAGTTAAAAGTCAAGTCCAGTAGTTCACAAAACAAGTGATGATGACCTAGGTTAGAATAGTATACCAGCCCAGGTCTCAAAAGGTAGACAGATATAAGAAACAAAATTTGCTGGAGGATCAAGTGTGGGAAGTAAGAAAATACCAGGAATTAAGGTTCTTTAAAGGGTTTCAGGTAAGAAAATAGAAGTTATTGATTGGTTTGGACAACATTGGGTCTTAGCAGGGGTAAGACTTATATTAAGAGAGCAGACCAAGGATAGATGACCTAAATTAGTAAACTAATCTAATGGAAACCTAGTACTTGAGGGTATACATAGGAAAATGAAAGAAGTGGAGGTCTAAAAGATGTGTTGTTTCTGCGTTATACTTTCCCCAAGGCCATCCTTGCTTTCATCGGGTTAAAGAATATAAACAAGAATCAATACTCAATGATTTTTTCTCTGAATATATGTATAAGTAAGAAGTGTGTTTAACTGCAAGTTATTAAAAAAAAAAAAAAAAAAAAGCCTGCCTGGAAGTGGAGTAAACACATAGCTGTTCCCCCGCCTCCCTTTCAGTACCCAGGAGCAAGGCAGTTTCCGCATTGGTTGAGCTACTCAATACGGACATCAGAAGGCCGGACTCTTTTTCACTGTGTTTTATTAAACTTCCTGAGTTGGCTTTTTTTCTCATATTTATTGTTTTATGATTGCAGGGAGGTTACTGCATCTCCAGGCGTTTGTGTGCTTTCTTGGTAGGAAAAAGAGGCGGTTATAAAGACATAAATCTCTTTCTCTTTCCATGAGAAAAGTAAAAAGTGACACTGATTACTTCAGAGCACACTTACGTTACACCTCATTGACCCCCCCCCCCATAAAAAAGTGTGTCATTGCCTCCTTTGATGAGAATAAGACTGGCCAACCTGCACCTTAGAGGTGTATATTTTTTTGTGGATAAAGGCAGAAAGAAACACATCACCCATCATTATTTAAGCCAACACGCTGAGTTTTGGATTCCTGTTTCTGTGCCCCTGACTGTGTCTCTATCTCTTTGTCTTTCTGTTTCTCTTACATGCATTTGGATATTTTTATTCATTTTAATTCTTATTTTTCATTAAATATATTCTGGTATTTTTTTCATTGCTGCCAAGATTAGCTAAAATATAAGGCAAGTGTTCTTTGAACCTTTTTATGACATTGAGAAGTAAGTTAAAAACACAATGGGACAAGTACATGGAATTTTAAAATGGCATACAATAGTTAGAATTTCAGGGAAAATGCTAACTTAAACTTTTTATGTTGTATTTATACAGTGTGGGGGCAAAAGCAGCTTTGCAGTTGTAAGTACATGAACACAGAGTTTATTCTTGTTTATTATTTATTAATTATTATATTATTATCCATATAACAACGTAAATCTACTTTAGCCCACTCTGAATTTGTGAATAAAAGCAAAGGATTTACAACATGTATTTCCTAAAAACCTACTTCATGAACTTTATCTTGGAGAAAAGGTTCCTATTGTACCAGTGAGATCTGAACAAAATATCAAAATTATCTGCCTCCAGATACCAGAAACAGGAACAATAAAAGATGTATAAACACTTTCTTTAAAAAAAAAGAGGCCCTGGCCGGTTGGCTCAGCGGTAGAGCGTCGGCCTGGTGTGCGGGGGACCCCGGTTCGATTCCCGGCCAGGGCACATAGGAGAAGCGCCCATTTGCTTCTCCACCCCCACCCCCTCCTTCCTCTCTGTCCCTCTCTTCCCCTCCCGCAGCCAAGGCTCCATTGGAGCAAAGATGGCCCGGGCGCTGGGGATGGCTCCTTGGCCTCTGCCCCAGGCGCTAGAGTGGCTCTGGTTGCGGCAGAGCGACGCCCCGGAGGGGCAGATCATCGCCCCCTGGTGGGCAGAGCATCGCCCCTGGTGGGCGTGCCGGGTGGATCCCGGTCGGGCGCATGCGGGAGTCTGTCTGACTGTCTCTCCCCATTTCCAGCTTCAGAAAAAAAAATAATAAAAAAAAAAAAAATAAATAAGAGGCACATACCAATCACTGACCCATAGCAATTTTGAAATATAATTAGGAACCTGTTTCCAGAACTCTGTATTCTGGAGGGAGATAATTATTTATGTCCAAACCTATTAAAGGATTGATTCTTCTCTATGGGAGAAGGCATATCCAAAAATTTATTGTTAACAGCGATGTCAAAGACTTTACTGCCTATGTTTTCTTCTAGAAGTTTTATGATTTATGGACTTAAATTTAAAATTTTAATTTATTATGAGTTTAATTTTGTACATGGTATTAGAAAGATGTCTAATTTCATTTTTTGCATTCAGTTTTTTCAACACCACTTATTGAAGAGACTGTCTATACCTCAATTGTATATCTTTGCCTCCTTTGTCATAGATTAATTGACTATATAAGTGAGGATTTATTTCTGGGCTAGCTCTTCTATATCATTGATCTATATATTTGTTTTATTTCTATATTAGACCATTTTGGTTAATGTAGCTTTATAGTATTTTGAAATTGGGGATCATGATATCTCTGACTTTGTTCTTGTTTTATTATTGAATTTATTGGGGTGAAATTGGTTAATATTATTATGCAGTTTTCAGGTGGCCAATTGTACAACACATCTCTTTACACTGCATTATGTGTTTGAATCTGCCCCCCCCCCCCCAGCATGTCTTTGGCTATTTAAGGTCTTTTATGTTTCCATATAAATATTAAAATTGGTTGCTCTAGTTCTAAAAAGAATGCCATTGAAGTTTTAATATAGATTGTATTAAATCTGTATATTGCTTTACATAGTAAAAACAGTTAAACAATATTAATCCTTCCAATCCATGAGAATAGTATATCCTTCTATTTATTTGTATTCTCTTCATTTTCTGTTTTCAGTGTTTCATAATTTTCTAAGTATATCTTTTACCTGTTTGGTTAAATTTATTTCTAGATATTTTATGTTTTTACATGCAATTAAAAATAGGATTATTTTCTTATTTGTTTCCTTCAGACTATTTATTATTGATGTACAGAAATGCAACAGATTTCTGTATATTGATTTTGTATCATGCTACTTTACTGAATTTCTTTATTAGTTCTAATAGTTTTGGTAGAGTTTGTGGACTGCATATAGTTTCTATTTCTCTATTTTTTAGAACTTTTTAAAAATACAAAACCATACAAAAATAGCCACTCACCTCCTCACATCTTTGCTCTGCTCTCTGAGATCTTAAGGCTCAGATCTCAGGAGGCATAGACTCTGGCATTTTTTTCTTATTACTTAACAAACTTGCCATCAATGCTCATATATAAAAAATAATTCAGCTTGCTTGTTGCCCATGAACATATTGGAGATCTTAACAACATTTACTTTTTTAATTTTGAAGTCAGTCTCTTAGTCCAATCAGGTGGTGTCTTCTTGCTGGTAGAACAAACCTAAATCTTTTTCCAGCATTGCATGAATCTGAATTGGATTCACTTCACCTTTATGGCCCCAAATACACATTCATTATTCTTTGCAAGGTAGGCAGGTCTGTAATAACCACTTTAGTCATGCTTGGTCTCTGTAGATAAGACCCGGAAGAATTGGAACAGTTCTGTTGCCTGACAAGGTCAACCAGGTTCTGCTTACATGTTTCAAGAGTCTTAGAAAAAGATTTTTAAGCCTCATACCACACATTTTATTTGATCTCTGTGTCTAGGTTATACTTAACTTTGAGGATCTTTTAACCAGTATAGGGATTGAGGATGAGAAAAAAAAAGTTTTTCATATCTCAACTGAACAAATCTCATTAATTTTATGTTTCTGTTATATTTGGTGTGCAAATGGAGCCATTTTTTAATTGATGTCTCTCTTCTTTTACCTTATTGTACAGAGCTACACTAAATCAACAGCATTCTCAATGCTTTGCTAGGAGCTATCCATGGGCAAATCAACAGATTCTTTAGTTACTCTTCCCAAATTGTTGGAGGAAACAATTGAGTCACTCATATTGTTATTAGGTAGAAAGCTTACTTCTTCTGCCAGCTTGCACAGGTAATTTTTATACTATTTTTCTAGCTTTTTCTAACAGTTTATTCCCCTCTTTAAGCCTCTGCCATGCCTTGCTACAGGGCCAATGCTATCTATTTTTCTCTTATGATGTCAGCACATTTATGGATATTAATTTTCATGATATAACAAGAGCATATATTTAGCAAGTCAATTTGGATTAAATTCAATGGTTCTTCTACTGTTGTTGGCTTAGCTCAGTGACAACAGGTCTGTGAGGTCACAGACCTCTATTACTCTAACTGCTTAAGTGTGTTTTTACTTATAAATGTAATAGTAGATATGTATGCTGGTTTGATATGGTATAAGATTTCTTTTTTTTTTTCCTGTTTTCACTGAGAGGATGAGAGGTAGAGAGTGACTTCCATATATGCCCTGTCTGGGATCCACCTGGAAGGCCCACTAGGGGGCGATGCTCTGCCCATCTGAGGCATTACTCTGTTGCTCAGCAACAGAGTTCTTCTTAGCACCTGAGGCAGAGACCATGGAGTCATCCTGAGCTCCTAGGGCCAACTCACTCCAATTAAGCCATGCTATGGGAGGCAAAATGGAGAGAGAGATAAAGAGAGAGAGAAAAGTGAGAGGGGGAGGGGTGGAATGCAGATGAGTTCTTCTCCTGTGTGCCCTGACTAGGAATCAAAACCAGGACATCAAAACACTGGGCTGATGCTCTACCACTGAGCCAACTGGCCAGCACCTAAAATTTATTTACTCTGACCCTGCCAATACTTTTCAAATGAGCATTAATTAATTTTTACAACATTTGCATACTATTGTGCATTTGCATTATCCTATGTGCTATACATAAAGTGAATTGCTTTAAATGATTTCTATGGTGTAATAAATTGTTAGTTTTTAATTTATTCTAATGACTCCAGGGCAATGTCAATTCATTTATTTGGTTTGTGCAGACACTTTTATTGAACACTACATTTTGAGAAAACAAAACTTTTTGTAACAATTTAACCATTGGGGCTTTGCAGCAATAAACTTGTCTTCATAATATAAATGATACACTATAAAATTAGTTAATAAGAGACATATTTATATAATTTTCATTAGGAATCTTTTACTACTGTAGTGTAACTATATACAACTTATGTGTAAACATATTTATATTTACTATCAAGACAATGTGTTTCATTTGGGAATTGGTCATTATAATTATACAATTATAGAAACTATGTGGAGGACCCTAGTGCCTGAAATTAACTATCTTTAGATACTGAAGAAAATTTTGTAGATATATTCAAGTTATATGTATTCTCATTATTTGTTAGTGTTATTAAAGAATAGTTCTTTTATCCACACTTTGCTTTTTAAAATGATTGTATTATTGTTTAGTTAGTTTTTTTGGGAGGGGGCCAGAGACAGAGAGTCAGAGAGAGGGACAGATAGGGAAAGACAGACAGAAAGGAAGAGAGATGAGAAGCATCAATTCTTCATTGCAGCTCCTTAGTTGTTCATTGATTGATTTCTCAATGAACTACTGCATATCTTTGGGGGGCACAAGTGAACCCTCAATGTGCATATAGTTGGGAGTCCAGCAGGTCTGCTTTCAGGTTTAGGATTTGCTACTTTCTTAAGCTGTAATAATCTCCATCTGCAATGTAGAAAATATAAAAAAAATTAGCTTTTGTATCTGTTTTTTGTTTGCTTGTTTGTTTGTTTTGCTGTTTTCTGTCTCACTTAAAGGTTTCACAGTTTTGTGTTTATTCATATGTTGAATAAGCTTGATTATCTCCCATATTGTGTGAATGTCATATTGTGGAAGTGAAGATAATTCAGACAGGGGTGGAAAATGATTCCTCTCCTTGAGGAGATAGTTTTTATTAAAAAGTTATTATCAATAAACAAGAATTGCCCAGAGAAAGGAAAGATTAAGTCTGCTCTGATGGAGAAGTAAATTAGGACCTTTTCCATCCAATTGTTTTTAGTTCATTCGTTTTGAGTACATTTTTATTTCTGACAGAAGTTGTTTTAAGTATTTATGTATTTGTGGTTTTTTTTAACACTTGCCTCCTTGATCAGCCTTCAAGCTTCAGTAAAGAGACCAGTTCTTATTTGTATCCCATTGGATGTATAGCAAAGAGGAAGGCTCACTAATGTTGGATTCACTGCATGAATTAGAACTGGGTCTTGAAATGATCATGGCAGCCTTTGTAAAACAGTTTGGGTGTGACTGGGAGAAAAAACAAATTGTATAGGTTTAGAAAAAAAAATAGTGTCCAGGCAGAAGTTGGTCAGTAGAAATACCACTTTCAGGAGACGTGGACTGCAGGAGAGAAGAGGGACGGGTTGGTTACAGCACGGGGTCGGGTCAGGGCGAGTTTGTGAGGAGTCATGAAAATTGAAGTATGTTGGCAGGCTGACCTACCTATGTGAGCGAGTGCCTTGTATCAAGGTTCCAGGTTGTTTATTTGGAAACGCATAAAATAGGGCCCTGGCCAGTTAGCTCAGTGTTAGAGTGTCAGCCTGACGTGCAGGAATCCTGGGTTTGATTCCCCACCAGGGCCCACAGGAGAAGCGCCCATCTGCTTCTCCACCCCTCCCCCTCTCCTTCCTCTCTGTCTCTCTCTTCCCCTCCCACAGCCAAGGCTCCTTTGGAGCAAAGTTGGCCTGGGCGCTGAGGATGGCTCTGTGGCCTCTGCCTCAGGTGCTAGAATGGCTCTGGTTGCAACAGAGCAATGCCCCAGATGGGCAGAGCATTGCCCCCTGGTGGGCATGCTGGGTGGATACCAGTGGGGCGCATGCGGGAGTCTGTCTGACTGCCTCCCTGTTTCCAACTTCAGAAAAATACAAAAAATAAAAAATAAAAATAAATTGTCCTTTCTGAGATGGATGGAAGAAGTTGGGGATGTGTGATATGCAGTTGTGTTCCAAGAGGTGACGACATAATTGCATGTTTCGTGGATGCCTCTACTGCCTTGCTAAGTGGAAAATTTACAAACCTCTGGATGACAGGGGTGAGAAGGGGGCTTGGTGTGTGCAGAGAGGGGTACATTTGTGTTTCAGTCAGTGAGGGACCGGGGATCTCTGTTCACATTTAGAAAATAATGAACATGGGCAGGAGATCAGGCAGTGAAGGGGCGGTGTGGGACGGCAGGAATAAAGCCATTCTGTGGAGCAGACAGGACAAATGTGTTAACAGAAGGATAGATGTATTTTTAGGAGGGAGAATGAAGGAGACCATGCTTTGAAAAAGAAGAAAGTTAAACAACAGGGGAGGAGAGATGGACAGGTAGGATTAGAATAACTGTCTCTGAGATAATCATTCCATGCAATAATATACACAGACACTTTTCATAATGTAGTTCAGAGACTTACTTGCATTTGGACCTCTTCCTTCAAAAATAAACATTTCTCATGTTATTCTGTTATTTTTTGTTCTTCTAACCTTAAAAAAAAAAAACATTTAAAAAATCAGAATTTATAAAAATCAGTGGCTAGGGCCCGACAGAAGTTTTAGTTTATCATAATACCAAATGAGTGTCCGTGACCGCAGAAGGCTATGACTTACATTATCATTTATGCCTAAATGAACTGTTTTATAGGTTGTATATTATAAATTCTCCATAGTCATTACGAGTTATTCTCTAAACTCATTGAAGGAGTGGTTATAAAAAATATGCATCTCAATTAGGTGATCCCAGCTGCAAGTGGTTGTGCTCAAATGATGAAGTGAAAGGGGCATGTAAAAACACTGCCTTTTCAGAGGCACGGGCGGTTACTGAAGTATCTTATAAACTGTGGCATTGAGATCTTGGATGGTCTTCGAAAAATCCTATTCTAGACATAAACTTTCATAATATTACAGAATCAGGGCTGGCTTTGATGTCATTGTTTTCCAAAAGGAGTTTTGTAACTCCCAGAGTAGGTCTCCTCAGTCTGCATTTTTGTAAATTGGGGCTTTAAAAAATTGATTCATAGCTGCCTGACCTGTGGTGGCACAGTGGATAAAGCATCGACCTGGAAATGCTGAGGTCACCGGTTCAAAACCCTGGGCTTGCCTGATCAAGGCACATATGATGCTTCCAGCTCCTCCCCACCTTCTCTCTCTCTGTCTCTCTCTCCTCTCTCTCTCCTTCTCTGTCTCTCTCTCTCCCTTTCTCTCTCCTCTCTAAAATGAATAAATAAAATTTAAAAAAATTGATTCATAGCAAATTGCACGTGCATTTATTTTAATGCTTCTGATCATGTGCTTTTTGTCACTCTGTCACATTGAAAGCAAACTCAATGAAGAAATATAATTTTTGTTTCCTGTTCAGGTCCATGCAATTTTTTTAGTGATAGAGTGGATCTGTACCGAAGCTCAAATAACTCACCAGAGTGAAGTCCTCAGACACTCAGCAGAGGGCCAGGGAGTAGAACCACTTAAAGACGATGTGTTCGTGGTGGCCAAGATGGTGGTAGGAAGGTGTCATGGAACTTACAGGAACTCTTTCAAAATGTTGCTACATTACTGTTTTTGGAAGATTGCTTGCTCCCAATACAACTCCTCAGATAAACTGGAGGTTTTAGTTTAGCATTATTGCTGTCCCTAAAGACAATTTTTTAAATTATTGAATGCCTTAGAGAGAATACCACTTAACCATGAGATATGTAAACCTTATTTTTTTGAGAAATGTAAATCATAAGGAATGATAAAGTACAGGGAAAAGGAAAGAAGGAAAGGAAAAAAATAACTCAGAAAAAAGAGAAGACAAGAATAAAATTTAGGTATAAATGAATGCAAATAATAAAAAATGTGGCAAAAAAAATTGTGCATTGTGTAGTGGCACAATCAATAAAACATCTCCTAAGGATGATTTCCATCAAGTTAACTTTACCTAGAGGTTGCCAGTCATGAGGTCACATTTACAGTGCCCTGTCCATTATACTGCAGGGTGTTAAAAAAATACTACATACAAAATAAAGATCCTACAAGTCAATACATGCAACTGTTCTAAAATCCCCAGTGACTATTTATAAATGTCATTGATTTAACTCATTGAATCTCTCATTAATACAGAATATTTCCTTATGTCAGAATGTCTTTGTCTCAGTAGAGCCCAAGCTCTAGGTCAATCAGGCATCCCTGATTCGACTTCCCAGTGCAGTGGGACACTCCTGCTTATTAGCAGGGTTGGCAGCCTCTTCGAGACTACTCTTGAGGTAGCTATGAGGATGCTACTGTTAAGTGCCACTGGAGGAAAGACACGACCGACACACAAATTAGTTGCAATAATCACACAGGCAATTTATTACTTACAAATCCTTTTGGCGTGCCTGGGTACAGCTTAAGGGGGCCCTGTCGGTGTGCTCCTCTTGGCTGGCTTTGGTCAGAGCTCAGAGCGGCGTGGAGATAGTCCACATCAACGATGGAGTCTGGGCAACTACTGCAGCACGGGGCCCCTCAGCTTTAGTACCCTTTCTGGACAATGCCTTCTAACAGGTGTCAATCTACAGGATTATCACCTCAAACCACCTTTTTGAGATTTCCTCACAGAGAATCCCCTATATGTCAATCTACTGAAATGTTTACATTAAACCACTTTTTAAGATGTTCTTATTTTTATTAATTTACAAAGTTAATATAAATAACAACAAGCCACTTCTTATCTATGTATAACTTCACACACATACTAACTGAGCTCTGCTTGTAAATCAGTCTGTTTTTCACATTACCGAGTTATGGCACTAAGCCACTAAATTAATTTCTATCCAAATGGCATAACTTTATTTAATTTTAATATCCTTTTAATTACTTTTATATATCTTCCATATTTTATATTTCTATATATTTAATTACTATAACCTTATATTACTACAACAGTCTTCTTGTCAAAAAGAGAGTTATTATTGCTCCTGCTGTCACACCCTGGTCACCAATGGCTCATTGAAACACCCTTTCTGGTGCCCTTAGCCCTAAACCAGTGTGAGTAATGGACAGTAACATTTAAAAATTCGTCAGAAAAAAATATTTTGACTGTTTATCAAGTATTTCAATGAACTGAGATTATGTCTTGTCTTTCTGAATTCAATTTTTAATTGATCAATCACTACGCCCTGAAATGACTGATGGTGTAAGATTTTCTGTGCCTCCCAGGAAATTAAATGCAAATCTAGTCAGTCATAGACTAGCAACGACTGCTATTTGGAATCCGCAGGAATACTAACAGAACGCCCTGCAGAGGAATTAGTTGCTTTTATTTATTTCTTTATTCATTTATTTCTTAATAACCCCTTGTAAAAGGTGCCCGTTTGGTTTTCCTCTGACTTCTCTCCCTTGGAAAGGAAATCTGATTCGATGGTAATACATCAAAGGGCTTAACTCTGATAGCAAATTAGAGTTCCTTAGAGTTCCGTCTTTTTCTTTTCTTGTACCAGTTTCTGGTGGATAGCGTGGCTCTGAGCAGCCTGGGGACAGCAGGAGCCCCGCAGGCTCAGCTCTCTGGACTTCAAGGGCAAGAGGGATTCTCCCTTTGAGATGTTATGTTTAAACCAGAAGCAGAGAGGCATAGCCTGTTCTCTGAAAACATCAAGTGGAGCATGTTTGTCCTCTCCAGTGCCTCGTGGTACTGATACTCCATTTTAAGTAAATACACTGCTCACAAAAATGAGGGGATCAGGGAATGCGCAGATGCTCCGGCACTAGTGCATTTTCACCAGTGGGATAAAGGTGGCTTCTGCACCTCATTTGCATAGTTGAACAACTTTGTTTGACTTGTTGTTTGCTTTTCTGATGTTCTTGTTTAATAAGAAAATATCAAATGCTTTTTTTTGTTATTGCTTCATATTCATTTTGAAATATCCCCTAATTATTGTGAGCAGTATATTTTAGCAACAAGAACTAAAATACGAAATATTTAAATATTTAATTTACTTGATAACATATTGAACAAAACCTTGTTCACACTACCACATCGTATCCTACCTTATCCAATTAGTTCTGTGTAAAGCCAGTAGCCACAGCCACCATCACAGCCGCCTGGCCCATGCAGGTTCGCATTTGATTCGGACAATTGGTAATGAAACAACAGAGCCAAGAACTGGTGAGCCATTAGCTTTAATCCTAGCTTGCACCCGGCAGGCAAGAAATACACACAGTGGAAAAACACTTCCCTTTCCATTCAGGGCTCCCAAAGCCACTGACTTATCCGAGTGTTCCTAGAATCAAAGGTTTCTACCTCACCAGCCTTATTCACCTCTGTTCCCCATTTTCTCTCTCTGCACAAACTCTGCACAAAATGGCTTCTCCTTCAGCATTCCACCATCTTGGCTGCTTCTCCTGTCCTCCACGTAGCCTTTCTCTGCTCTCCTTTATAGTGTAGAAATTAAAACCTTTAATCCAATATACAAATAAGGAAATCTCTGATACAAAGTCACTTATCTGAGGCATAAACGGGATTCCTCATGAGAGTGCACCACCCCACATAACGCAATCAGTCAACTTTTAGGTCTGGTAACATCTAAAATGTTCTCAAATAAATAGTCTCTGTTGATACCCTTATTTTCATAATCCCTTAGGATTATTAATCTCACTATATCTGTTCTTAAACAGTTGACCCTTCTAGTCCAATGAACACTTAAATTTCTTTCCATATTACCCACTTCATTTTTTTTTTGTACCTGGCCATATAATTTCATTTTTTAATCTAACATTGAATTAGATTTTGTCAGATTACCTCTATGTTTTGTGTTTATGGTGCTGGCTGTTTAGATGAAAAACTCATCCACACTGAGTCTAAGAGCTTCTTCTGTCTGTGTTGCAAAAAGTACTTCTGGGGAAAGATCCTATAACACGGCCAAATAGATCAACTATTGATTCATGGTTTCCACTCATCCTCTTTCTTAACTGATGAATTAAGTAAACTGGAAATCGAGGCATTAGCAGGTCAGTTTGGAAATTTGCTATTACCCAACATAAAGCTTGAAACACAGTATCTATTCTTGCCTACTGTCCCCTGGATGACACTGGTCTGTGGGAAGTCTCTCCACCAGTTTTTTTTTTTAATGCAGTGTCCTTTAAAAGCTGTGGAATGAGCATGGGTTTGTATCTTGGTTCTGGGCACTGGCCAGTTGGCTCAGTGGTAGAGTGTCAGCCTATAGTGTGAATGTACTGGATTCGATTCCCAGTCAGGGCACACAGGGGAAGAACCCATCTGCTTCTCCACCCTTCCCCTTCTCCTTCCTCTCTCTCTCTCCCCCTCCTGCAGCCAGGGCTTGATTGGAGCAAGTTGGCCCCAGCCACAGAGGATGGCTCCATAGCCTCCACCTCAGGTGCTAAGAAGAGCTCCGTTGAGCAACAGAGCAACACCCAGATTGGCAGAGCATCACCCCCTAGTAGGCTTGCTGGGTGGATCGTGGTCGGGGCTCATTCAGGAGTTTGTGTCTGTCTTCCCTCCTCTCACTGAATGAAAAAAAAAAAATCTTGGTTCTGCTACTTAATATCTCTCTGATTTTAAATAATAGTAAGTATCCATGCATATGCTTTGTCATCTTAATTAAAGGTGAGTGATAAATGTCATTGTTATCGCCTTGGCTGCTGTTCCTGAAGGTCATTGATGACTTGTTCTGGTAGAAACAAATACCTTTCAAGTACCTTTCTCTTTCTTAATTCTCCCTGTCTGGGCAGACTGACTGCTATGATTACTTCTCAATTTACTTTTTTTATTTTTTTTATTTTTATTCTTTATCTGAAGCTGGAAATGGGGAGAGACAGTCAGACAGACTCCCGCATGCGCCCGACCGGGATCCACCCGGCACACCCAACAGGGGCAACGCTCTGCCCACCAGGGGGCAATGCTCTGCCCCTCCGGGGCGTCGCTCTGCCGTGACTAGAGCCACTCTAGCGCCTGGGGCAGAGGCCAAGGAGCCATCCCCAGCGCCCGGGCCATCTTTGCTCCAATGGAGCCTCCGCTGCAGGAGGGGAAGAGAGAGACAGAGAGGAAGGAGGGGGGGGGGGTGTGGAGAAGCAAATGGGTGCTTCTCCTATGTGCCCTGGCCGGGAATCGAACCGGGGTCCCCCGCATGCCAGGCCGACACTCTACCACTGAGCCATCCGGCCAGGGCCTGATTACTTCTCAATATAAAAGACGTTGATCTCTTTCCTCGACAACCTCAGTGCCAATTTCTGGACTATTGATTTGTACTTCTGGCTACAATGACTTGTGTGGTTTTGTAGAGACAGTTTTAAGAGATCCACTTCTGTGAGCACCAAAGAACGTTGTCTCGAAGACTTAGCACAGCTTATAAATCCTTTCCCACTTGAGACAGTTTCAAATGGATATTTATTCAAATAAAACATAAATGGACTAAATCCTCCTTCAGAAAATTAGCATTGAAAAAGGCAATGGAAAAATCACTTTCATCATGTCAGATGAGATTATACAGAGAATGTATTTGAACATAATATTATCTCACTGCTTTCTGATGGGAACCCTGTTTTGACAGAAAGCTCACTTTGGATTGCTTTGAAGAAAGATGAACTCTTTCTACCTGTACCTTTGTGGAGCTCTACCATTAACTTGTAAAATCCCGGGGTCAGCGGACAAGAAAGCTATTTATTCTTAAATGGTATTTTAATCCTTCTTCTCTTATTCCATTCCTACATTGTCCTTTAATTTAAATCTCATCACAAGAATAATCTCCTTTATCCATTTCAAGATTTCCCCAACTATAGCTACATTTACCTCCAAATATTAATTTGATGGCTACAAAATAGAATTATCTTAGGGAGGTGGGGTAGAGAAAATGGAAGATAAGAACAAGGAAGTTCAGGCTCTTTCTGCACCTTATAGGTGTCAACATATGCAGATATCCCTGGAATGCTTGCTGATTTCCTTTCCCAGTCAGTTTCTGATGCAAACAAGCTAATGATGTTTTTAAGAGAGGCTGGAAAACTCTGGCTAACAGAGCATTCCTTTATTTTGATGGGTTCACCTTGGATGATAAATACACAACATTTTACTCCAGACAGAGATACATATTTTACCCATTACTTAGGGTAACATATACTTACTAAATACTCAGTATAGTCTAAGGACTTTATAAATAATAACTAATTTAAGCTTCATCATCAGCCAAGGCGGTAAGAACTATTCATTTATATTCCTCTTATGCATAAGAAATTGCAAGCCAGAAATGTTAATGACATGACATTCCTAAGGGGCCACCTATCACTCACTGATGGTGTCTCCAGAGTGGTGGCTGATGCTCTTTGATGTAGTTCTGCCCAGGACTCACTCATCACCTTGAAAGACCTGTCTCACTTACAGAGGGTGCTTTGTCATATGGTATTTCAAGTATAGATTTTAATTTAAATCTTGTCATCTCAACCTATACAGATTGTCAACTATGGTTCAATTGTCAACCATCTGTATTGACTTCAAGAATGCCATGTTTATAATTAATGATCACTAGAGTTACATGCACATTTAACGGCGGGTCTCCACAATCTGTAGATCCATTACTGTCACCACCCTATTTTTCAGAGAGTGAAGTGTTTGTTTGAGGATGAAGTTCCCCTCTGATACTTTGCAATAATGTAATACAAGTATTAAAGTGATCATCATTTTGTCATCAGCCAGAGTTGTGCCTGTGGGCATCTGCTCATTCATTCTCCTGTGGGCAAATCTGAGAAGGCTAGTTGAATGACAACCAGGCAACTCAGAGTTAGAACCCACTCTTTTTTATCGGCAGTGTATTCTACACAGCGTCTCCCAAGGACCTAGTGAGATTAAACACCAGTTGTCCACAGGGGTGCCTATTTTGATAATAACTCTAGATTTCTTTCTTTTCTTCTATGATGCTCTTCCCTGGGGTCCACACTTTTTCTTTGACATTATTTTTCAGAATAACCACCCCTCCCTGCCAACATGCCCAATATATTACAGTTATTTAGTTAAGAATCCAATAAATGACCATTTTTAGTATTATTAATATATCTTAGGGGAAAATGGTAAATTCTATGTACATGAAAAATCTGAACTCGAGAAAATCATCAGTAGAGAAACAAACACATATTAATAAAAAGGTTCTGCCAAATGATAGTAAGGTCACATCACTATTACAAGATAGAAATGAAGTTTAGATACCTAAGCCCATTTGTCGTTTTCTGTATGCTGATAATTTTATAGGACACTAGGCATCTAAACCATTAAATATATATATATTTTTTATTATTAAATTTAAGCCGTGACATTAATAAATCAGGGTACATATGTTGAGAGAAAACATCTCCAGATTATTCTGACATTTGATTGTGCTGTATACCCCTCACCCAAAGTCAAATTGTCTTCTGTCACCTTCTATCTGGTTTTCTTTGTGCCCCTCCCCTCCCCCACACCCTCTCTCCTTCCTTGCCCCATCCCCCCTCCCCTCAACCCCCACCCCATTGCCATCACATTCTTTTTTTTTTTAATTTTATTTATTCATTTTCAGAGAGGAGAGAGAGAGGGAGAGAGAGAAACAGAGAGAGAGAAGGGGGGAGGAGCTGGAAGCATCAACTCCCATATGTGCCTTGACCAGGCAAGCCCAGGGTTTCGAACCGGCGACCTCAGCATTTCCAGGTCAATGCTTTATCCACTGCGCCACCACAGGTCAGGCCGCCATTACATTCTTGTTCATGTCTCTGAGTCTCATTTTTATATCTCATCTATATATGGATTCATATAGTTCTTAGTTTTTTCTGATTTACTTATTTCACTCCGTATAATGTTATCAAGGTCCATCCATGTTATTGTAAATGATCCTATGTCATCATTTCTTATGGCTGAGTAGTATTCCATAGTATATATGTACCAAAGTTTTTTAATTCACTCGTCCTCTGACGGACACTTGGGCTATTTCCAGATCTTCGCTATTGTGAACAATGCTGCCACAAACATGGAGGTGCATTTCTCCTTTTGGAGCCGTTCTATGGTGTTCTTGGGGTATATTCCTAAAAGTGGGATACCTGGGTCAAAAGGCAGTTTGATTTTCAGTTTTTTGAGGAATCTCCATACTGTTTTCCACAGTGGCTGCACCAGTCTGCATTCCCACTAGCAGTGCAGGACGGTTCCCTTTTCTCCACAATCTCGCCAGCACTTATTCTGTGTTGTTTTGTTGATGAGCGCCATTCTGGCTGGTGTGAGGTGATATCTCATTGTGGTTTTAATTTGCATTTCTCTAATGATTAGTGATGTTGAGCATTTTTTCATATGCCTATTGGCCATCTGTATGTCCTCTTTGGAAAAGTGTCTATTCATTTCTTTTGCCCACTTTTGGATTGGATTGTTTGTCTTCCTGGTGTTGATATTTACAAGTTCTTTATAAATTTTGGTTATTAACCCCTTCTCAGACTTATTGTCAAATATGTTCTCCCATTGTGTAGTTTGTCTTTTTATTCTGTTCTTATTGTCTTTAGCTGTGCAGAAACTTTTTAGTTTGATATAGTCCCATTTGTTTATCCTGTCTTTTATTTCACTTCCCCGTGGAGATAAATCAGCAATATATTGCTCCGAGAGATGTCGGAGAGCTTACTGCCTATGTTTTCTTCTAAGATGCTTATGGTTTCATGGCCTACATTTAAGTCTTTTATCCATTTTGAGTTTATTTTTGTGAGTGGTGTAAGCTGGTGATCTAGTTTCATTTTTTTGCAGGTAGCTGTCAAATTTTCCCAACACCATTTGTTAAAGAGGCTGTCTTTACTCCATTGTATGCTCTTACCTCCTTTGTCAAATATCAGTTGTCCATAGAGCTGTGGGTTTATTTCTGGGTTCTCTGTTCTGTTCTATTGATCTATATCCCTTTTCTTATGCCAGTACCAGGCTGTTTTGAGTACAATGGCCTTGTAGTATAACTTGATATCAGGAAGTGTGATACCTCCCACTTTATTCTTCTTTTTTAATATTGCTGAGGCTATTCGTGTTCTTTTTTGGTTCCATATAAATTTTTGTAATATGTGATCTATATCTTTGAAGTATGTCATTGGCATTTTAATTGGTATTGTGTTGAATTTATATATTGCTTTAGGTAATATAAACATTTTAATGATGTTTATTATTCCAAACCATGAGCACGGTATATGCTTCCACTTGTTTGTATGTTCCTTGATTTCTTTTATCAATGCTTTGTAATTTTCCAAGTACAAGTCTTTAGTCTTCTTGGTTAAGTTTACTCCTAGGTACTTTATTTTTTTGGTTGTAATAGTGAAGGGGATTGTTTCCTTAATTTCTCTTTCTGACTGTTCATTGTTGGCGTATAAAAATGCCTCTGATTTCTGAGTATTGATTTTATATCCTGCCACTTTGCTGAATTCATTTATCAGGTCCAGTAGTTTTTTGACTGAGACTTTAGAGTTTTCTATTTACAATATCATATCATCTGCAAATAATGATAGATTTACTTCTTCTTTTCCAACTTGAATGCCTTTTATTTCTTCTTCTTGTCTGATTGCTGTGGCTAGGTCTTCCAGGACTATGTTAAATAAGAGTGGTGAAAGGGGGCACCCCTGCCTTGTTCCTGATCTTAATGGGATAGTTTTTAATTTTTGCACATTGAGTATGATGTTGGCTGTGGGTTTCTCATAGATGGCTTTTATCATGTTGAGGTATGTTCCCTGTATTCCCACTTTGCTGAGAGTTTTGATCATGAATGGGTGCTGGATTTTATCAAATGCTTTTTCTGCATCTATTGAAATTATCATATGGTTTTTCTCCTTCTTTTTGTTTATGTGATGAATCACATTGATTGGTTTATGAATATTGTATCAGCCTTGCCTCCCCAGAATAAATTCTACTTGATCATGGTGTATGATTTTTTCCATATATTGTTGGATCCGGCTTGCTAATATTTTGTTGAGGATTTTAGCATCTATATTCATCAGACATACTGGCCTATAATTTTCTTTCTTTGTATTGTCCTTGCCTGGTTTTGGAATCAGAATTATGCTCGCCTCATAAAAGGAGCTTGGAAGTCTTCCTTCCTCTTGAATTTTTTGAAATAGTTTGAGAAGGATAGGAGTTAGTTCTTCTTTGAATATTTGGTAGAATTCCGTTGTGAAGCCATCAGGCCCCGGACTTTTCTTTGTTGGGAGTTTTTTGATAACTGTTTCGATCTCATTTGGTGTAATCGGTCTGTTTAGGTTTTCTGATTCTTCCAGATTGATTTTTGGAAGATTATATGTTTCAAGGAATTTGTCCATTTAATCTAGGTTGTCTAGTTTTTTGGCATACAGTTCTTCATAGTATTTTCTTACAATATTTTGTATTTTGTTGTGTCAGTTGTTATTTCTCCACTCTCATTTTTAATTTTATTTATTTCAGTCCTCTCTCTCTTTTTCCTGGTGATTCTAGTTAAAGGTTTATCAATCTTGTTTACCTTTTCAAAGAACCAGCTCCTAGTTTCATTGATCCTCTGTATTGTTTCTTTAGCCTCTATGTCATTTATTTCTGCTGCGATCTTTATTATTTCCTTCCTTCTACTACATTTGGGCTTTACTTGCTGTTCTTTTTCTAGTTCTTTTAGATGCAGGGTCAAGTTCTTTATTTGAGCTTTTTCTAGCTTCTTAAAGTGTGCCTGTCGTGCTATGAACTTCCCTCTCACTACTGCTTTTGCTGTGTCCCATAAATTTTGAGTTGTTGTATGCTCATTGTCATTCGTTTCTAGGAATTTTTTTATTTCTTCTTTGATCTTATTCTTAATTCATTCATTATTTAAAAACCTGCTATTTAGTTTCCATGTGTTTGTGAATTTTTCAGCTTTTCTGTTGTGGTTCATTTCTAGTTTCAGGCCGTTGTGATCGGAGAAAGTGCTTGATATGATTTCAATCTTCTTCAATTTGTTGAGACCACTTTTGTGCCCTAATATGTGGTCTATCCTAGAGAATGTACCATGAGCACTTGAAAAGAATGTATATTCTGCTGCTTTAGGGTGAAATGTTCTGAAGATATCTATTAAATCCAGTTGATCTAGTGTGCCCAATAAGTCTTTTGTTTCTTTGTTAATTTTCTTTCTTGAGGATCTATCTAGCGATGTTAGTGGGGTATTGAAATCCCCTACTATTACAGTATTGCTGTTGATCTCGTCCTTTAAATCCATCAAAGTCTGCTTTATATATTTAGGTGCTCCTATATTAGGTGCATAGATATTTATAATAGTTATATCTTCCTGTTGGATAGCTCCCTTTATCATTATGTAGTGGCGTTCTTTATCTCTTACTATATCCTTTGTTTTAAAGTCCAATTTGTCTGATATAAGTATTGCTACCTCAGTTTTTTTTTCATTTCCATTTGCATGAAATGTTTTTTTCCATCCTTTTACCTTCAATCTATGTGTATCTTTTGTTTTAAGGTGTGTCTCTTGTAGACAGCATATCTACGGGTCCTGTTTTCTTATCCACGCAGCTACTCTATGTCTTTTGATTGGGTCATTTAATCCATTTACTTTTAAGGTTATTATTGATATGTAGTTGTTTATTGCCACTTTATTCTTTAAAGCTGAATTCCTTTTTTGCTATATTTTTTCCCCACTTTGATCTGTTTACAATAGGCCCCTTAACATTTCCTGCAGCATTGGTTTGGTTGTAATGAATTCCTTGAGTTGTTTTTTGTCTGGGAAGATTTTTATTTCTCCTTGATTTTAAACGATAGCCTTGCTGAATAAAGTAATCTTGGTTGTAGGTTCTTGTTCTGCATTACTCTGAATATTTCTTGCCATTCTCTTCTGGCCTCAAGTGTTACTGTTGAGAAGTTGGATGTCATCCTTATGGGGGCTCCTTTGTAGGTGATAGCTTTTTTTTCTCTTGCAGCTTTTAATATTTTCTCATTATCACTTAGCTTTTGTATTTTAATTATGATGTGCCTTGGTGTAGGTTTCTTTTTAATGGAGTCCTCTGTGCTTCTTAAATTTGTGAGAGTTTCTCCTACATTAATTTAGAGAAGTTTTCAGCTATGATATGATTGAACAAAGTCTCTATCCCTTGTTCTTTTTCTTCTTCTTCAGGAACCCCTATGATGCGGATGTTATTTCTCTTCATGTTGTCACAGAGCTCTCTAAAATTTCCTCAGACTTTTTGAGTCTCTTTTCTTTTTTCTTCTCTGCTTTCATGCCTTCATTCCAGTTGTCCTCCAACTCACTGATTTGATCCTCAGCTCTATCTATCCTGTTTTTAATTCCTTCCATTGTGGTCTTTATTTCTGATATTATATTTGTCATCTCCGACTGATTCTTTTTTATACTTGCTATTTAGGTGTTCATAATGACCATGCACTGTTGTTCTAAGATCCCTAAGCATCCTTACAATCATTATTTTGAACTCCGCATCTGGAAGTTTGATTATTTTCATATCACTCAGTTCATCTCCTGAAGGTTTCATTTGGATTGCACTTTTTTTGTCTTTTCATTGTCTGTGTTTTATTTGTAGAGTTGGTTGAGTCTAGGCTTGGTGTTGTCTGCCTCTAGTTTTCAGTTGTTTTATTTCTAGGTCTTCTTGGGTTGGTATCAGCTATTATTTGTAATCCACTTTTGGATTTTGGCAGCTTTGAAGTCTTGATTTGTTTATTTTCTTAACAGGTGATAGTGTTGTTTACTGATCTCAGCAGGGGGCTTCCTTGAAACTGTATCCAGGAATGAGATGGGTGTAACCTGAGACTCTGAAGGCCTCTTCCACCAACTAATCTCTCTGGGGGCAGGGAGTTTTCTCAGCTTCAGTAGGGGGAGGTGTATCTCAGATCTCCATGGAGACCTGAGTTACTGCCCCTCCTCCCCACTTCTTGTTTTCAGCTGTGTCTTACTGTGCTGATTGGAACTCGAGAGATGTCTGGAGATCTCTGATCTGGGAAGCAATTCAGTACTCTTTTGTGGGGAAGGATCAGCCCGTCCCCCAGCTATGGCCGCCTCTAGCATGGATGAGTCAGCTTTTTTTTAGATCATCTCCTATATTCCTTAGCCCCTCACAGTCTGTCCCTCTCTCTTTCCTTTCCACTTGGGAGATAAGCTGGTCTTTTCAATACACCTCGCTCCCTGGTTGCCAGACAAGTGGCTGTGAGCAGTATTTTCTGCTCTTTTCCCTGGGGTGAGATCCTCTCTGGGCTCTCAGCCTCACCTTCCTCCCTCTGTTCCTGTAAGCAGGGGAGATTCAGGTGCTCCCTACCAGGTTTGTTGTGGCTTCTTCTTTCCTCCTTGGTTTTTGAGAGCTGTTCTCGTAGTCCAGAGTTGGTTTTTCATGTTGATTTTTCCTAAATTGATTTGTATTCCAGTTTGGTGGTGAAAGCTCGATGTCTGTGCATCCACCTACTCCGCTGCCATCTTCAGGTCTCTTGGACATCCATTTTTTATTGGTGATCCTCACCCTGATAGCAAAGTGGTATTTCTCCCTCCAAACACTGCCTCTTTGATCCAACCAATGGAGCAAGGAGTTATGAGCAGCTTGTGAGGCCCAGTACCTAAGAGGAGAACCTTTGCCCAGGCTATTACTGCCACTGAGGAAGGCTCTCTAAACCATTAAATATATTAAGACACACAAAAGTTGAATGTGACAAAGGTTTCCCTTCCCCCACACTTTTGTTTTTAGTTAGTGCAATTTAACTTTTCATGGGTCTTTGTATTGGATCATGGCTCTAATCTGAGAACTGTAACTAATTCTAGAACTAAAAATAGGAGCCCTGTTTCAAGAAAACCACAAGTGGGAATGGGTAAAAGAAAACATAAATAACAGAGCAGAATATTAGCGGAAAAGTGATCAATGAAAACCGGAATACAGACAAATAAGGACAAATGTCTGACTAAGGCTTATTGCCATCTCTCTCATAAATAAGAATTCAAAATCAATAGGATGACATCCTTAAGTTTTATTTACTATCTGGTATGTATAATATTGTTTAAATTCTCTATTAAGTGAAAGTATTTGAATCTCACCACAGGGGATACGTCTAGGGGCATAAGGCCATATACTAGTTCTGCAATTTTTTATTTATTTATTTTTTACACAGACAGAGAGAGTCAGAAAGAGGGATAGACAGGGATAGACAGACAGGAACAGAGAGATGAGAAGCGTCACTCATTAGTTTTTTGTTGCAACACCTTAGTTGTTCATTGATTGCTCTCTCATATGTGCCTTGACTGCAGGCCTTCAGCAGACCGAGAAACTCCTTGCTCGAGCCAGCAACCTTGGGTCCAAGCTGGTGAGCTTTTGTTCAAACCAGATAAGCCCGTGCTCAAGTTGGCGACCTCGGAGTCTCGAACCTGGGTCCTCGGCATCCCAGTCTGACGTGTTATCCACTGCACCACTGCCTGGTCAGGTCTGCAATTATTTTTGTGAACATTAATTTATTTTATTTTATTTTTTTTGTATTTTTCCAAAGCTGGAAACGGGGTGGCAGTCAGACAGACTCCCACATGCTCCCAACTGGGATCCACTCGGCATGCCCACCAGGGGGCGATGCTCTGCCCATCTTGGGGCGTCACTCTGCCGCAATCAGAGCCATTCTAGCGCCTGAGGTAGAGGCCACAGAGCCATCCTCAGCGCCCGGGGCAAAAATTGCTCCAGTGGAGCCTTGGCTACAGGAGGGGAAGAGAGAGACAGAAAGGAATGAGAGGGGGAGGGGTGGAGAAGCAGATGGATGCTTTTCCTGTGTGCCCTGGCTGGAAATTGAACCCGGGAACTCCTGCATGCCTGGCTGATGCTCTACCACTGAGCCAACCGGCCAGGGCTGTGAACATTAATTTAATGTCTGTTTTTTCAACTAGGATGTGTATTGTGAAGCCAAGGGTTGTACTGACTTTCTTCACCAGTAGATCTTCAGAATGTGTGTGTGTGTATTATATATATGTATACACTAAGTAAATGTGTTTACAGAGAAATAAGTTTTGCCCTCACAAATAAATAATCCTACTTTAAAAAAGTTTTTAAGTTGTATACATTTCTGATAGAGGATTAATTATTGGCTATTTTTTCTAAATTGATATTTAAAAATTAAGATTATAGTGCCCTTCTTAGGCAAAATTAGAAAATAGGTTTTGGTATCAATTCTACTGTTTGTGTCTACATCTGTGTGTTTGTGTGTGTGTTAGGGGGATCCCCCCTTCAACAAGCCATTCTCAGGGTACCAGCTGGTGTCCTTCATTTCGCTTCAATGCTGACACTGTCTACCTAGAGATGGCATCCGATCCGGATATGAAATGCAGGGGTCTGTCCTACTAGACTGACACCACCCAAAGCCCTTCAGATGCTAGCTAAAAGTCTAGATTGCTACCTGCACTTCTGACCAACTGACAATAAATCAAGAGTTTCCAAGACCTCTTCTTGGATCTGCTTAATTTTCTATAGCAGTTTGCAGAAGTCAGAAAAACGTTTACTTACTAGATTACTGGTGTTATAAAATGATTGGGAGATAACAGAAAATATTGGTCTCCATCCCAGGTTCCTGGTACAGAGCTCCTAAAACCCTTGTATTTTGCTAAGTGATTAGAGCACAGGGAGCATCTTTTGTTCTAATATTTGATCTTTGACCTCAGCCCCTTATCAAAGACTCCTGAAACCCTTGTGATTTCCTGGGTGATAAGAGTCTTTTGTTCTAATGAGACCGTTCTGGGTGGGGTCTGAATGGTTCCAGGTGAGGGGTAGTCAATGGAAAGACTAAGCCGGAAAAGAAGCTTGAAGTGTCCAGCCCTGCCTCCCATTCTCTTGAGAAGAGAGATGTGCTGAAGATGATGTTCATGTCAGCCATGCCTACCCTATGAACTGTCCATAAAACCCCAAAAGTGTCAGGGTCCTGGGTGAACACGCAGAGGTTCTCGGAGGGTGGCATATCCGAGAGGCCAGGGAAGCTCCATGATTTTTCCAAATACTTGATGCTAATGCATCCCTTCCCTTTGGCTGCTCCTGACACCAATACCAGGATTTCATTGTAGCAACTCTTTACTCTGAAATATTGTTAAAAATGATGTTACCTTGTGCCTTATTCCCATCCCTGAGCCAACCTCTCCATGAATCATGACATTAAACACTGATTGGGGTAGGTTCCTCAGCAAGGCATAGTTGTTGCCTGATGGCACAGTGTGTCTGCCCTTATCCTTCCAGTGGCTACATTTTACCACATTTACACATATCTAGATAAAATGAATCTATCAGCCTACTACAGTAATAAAATTATGGGAATATGAAAGGGTGCATTGAGGGAGTCGGGGTAGAGAATAACCATCGTACAGATAGGAAATCTTAGGAGAGTCCCACTCTGAATCCCAATAAATGCAGCTGAAGGAAGACCAGATAAAAATGCTTAATGTGCAGGTCTGTCTCAGCACTAAAACTTGGAACAAAAGTATTTGTATCTTAAATATAATAGGCTGACTGAAAAAAAGTCTTAAAAATATTTATTAATATTTTCTATCAGTAAGAACCTAACATAAATATTTATTACATTTCAGATAATGAGTGAGTATAAATAAAAAGCAATATGAGGGCTCTGTTGCTATGGACTAAGTTAATAATGTGTGAATTATAAGCAGTCATTTAAAACATGTCATGTATTTTCAATGGATAGAAAATTGAAATTTTTTTTTATTCATTCAAACCAGATTTATTGATTTTAGTGAGAGAGAAGAAGGGGAAGGGAGAGAGAGAGAGAGAGAGAGAGAGAGAGAGAGAGGAACAATGAGCTGTCCTGTATGTGCCCTGACTGGGAATCGAAAAGGCAACTTTGATGCACGTCCGACACTCTTCACAGAGTTAACTGAACAGGGTGGGTGAAATGGTTTTAAAGGTGAATCAGTTTGGTATACAAATAATTAAAGTGATGGTCTTATGCACTCATTAGCAAAGATTGCTTTTGAGCCTTTAATGAATTTCTGGAATACACACATACCTCAAGATGGTAAAGACTGGACGATTCAACCACAAGATATTAGTCAGGCACCTGTTAGACACCATTCATTGTTAAGGTCTAGGATAAAACAATCAGTTAGACACAGCCTTGCTCTTAAAGAAACCGTTCCTTAGCAGAACACAAGACAATCATCATCATCGTCATTTTCTTTTTTCAGCAAAAACCCATTCACACCAAAAAAACCCAGATGTAAAAAGTGACCTAAGTTTTGAGATAAGGCTCCTCAGTATCAGCAGTGTTGTTGATCAGATCTCAGTAACATGGAAACACACACGGATCCGAATCGCATTGTAAACCTAACAGAGTTACAAAGATAGGTTATTTTCTGCACCAACTGTTGCTGATAGTAAAGCTTCCAGTGTAAAAGGGGATAATTGGGTCATATTTATTTTTTTGGCTAATTTGGATCAGAGCAGTTAGCTCAAGGCTTGAGCTTGGATCATTTTCTTCTAACATTGGTTCTTTGTCAATATGCATATTTTAGGCCTCCATATAGCAATTCAAAACACAAACAGCTATAACCACACATCTAAATAAAACAAAACCTGTCATAAAGCAACTGATGAAAAAGCCTCTTTTTCATTTTAGGCTGTTTGTCAAAGCAGATTGATGTACTCTTTTTAAAAAATTAAACGTTTGGGGGTGGCATTGGTTAATAACATTATATAAACTTCAGGTGCACAACTTTATAATGTGGCACCTGTATACTTCCTTGTGTGCTCACCATGTGAAGACTAGTCTCATTCTATGACCATGTATTTGGCCATCCTTCCCGCCTTTGTTCTCTCCCCTGTCCCCTTCCCCTCTGGTAACCACCATTTTGTCTGTATCTGTGTTTGTTTTTTGTTATTCTGATCTGTATTCATGATCATCTCATTCCAATCCCAACATATGGTGATTTGTTTCTTTGCTATAGAAATTATGTCAAGGTGTGACTCTTTTCCCAATTGCCCCATGATCCTGCTTCCTAGGAAACACATAGTGTCCTTCACAGTGTTAGCAGGTCACTTTGCTCTGTGTCCTTTCCTGACCCCGATTCATGGAAGCTGACCTTGCCTTGGAATAATGCCCTCCTATCCCAACATCCTGTCGTGACACCTACTATAGTCAGTTTCACTGACTTGATTAAATATTAGTTTCTCCTTTCTAAACTGCAACTAAGGCAGGGGTAACCTCAAGTTCAGTGCTGAGAGTCCACTCTGCGGTGCTGTGCTTGGTAGGGTTGAAGTCCTCGAGAGCCATTGGATGAGTTGACAATAATATTAGATGAGTAAGTAGATTGCCAGTAGAGTATGTGGCTGAGAGCTGGAACTCTGGATTCAGAGATCTATGATTTCAAGCAGGTGAGCCCTTAGAAAGTTAGACACTCCTTCAAGCATGTGCACTGGCGGTATTGACTTAATGCGTGTGGAATGGTTGGTAGGGAACATTGTATAGAATGGGAATTAGTAGTTTTAACAGTCTTCACTATTCCCATAAACTAGATTGCCAAATTTGCAATAAAGGATTAGGAGGGCATGAGGTTGTTAAGATTCTTGATACACACACTGCTAGCAGCGATGGTCTGACCACTGTTGCTGTAGCCACTGCGGGGACTCAGGGCTGACTCTCTGTTTCCAGGGCAGTTCTTCAAGCTGCAGAGTTCAGGGAGCCAGCAGGGGCTGGGCACACCTGTGTTCCCCAGACACTGTCACGAGGAAGCACCTGCTGTCTCCGCAGTTCATGGAGGAAGGAGGGCGAGTGGAATGAATGTACCCCAAACCGCACAAAATCAGAGAGAAATAATTTCCTCCAAATGCAACGGATACCTCCATGAACTGTGTATCTATTCCTGTCCTACACTGTCTAAAATTTAATTCTAGGTTAATCATATTTCTTGCAATAGAGAACATCTTTAAGGCTATTTAACATCCATAGCAGGAAAATGTGGGCAGCTCTTTTCAAAGACCTGGGTAGCATGTATTTCCTAAACTAGAACAAATAAAGGGGGGAAACTGCTCTTTACTTTGGAAATGCATATTTCTGAGTCCTTGACAATGAAAAATGCAATTAAATCTTATTTAAAAGTTAATTTTTGTGAGATTAGAAAAGTAAGATGAGAGACACCTCATTACTGCTGACAAGAGGAAGCTCATAAACATAGCATTTAATTCGGCGTAATGAAATTGGAGGGATCAATGCTTCAGAATGGAGAGACACACACAGAAGAGTGCTTCCATTAGGTCTCCTTGTTCCAATAAGAGGAGATTATACGGTGACCTTTTCTTCCGCTGCCTTGGTTTCTCCATTCTTAATCATTATGCAAGATTTGGTAGGCATCCTTGCTGACACTCTGCTCCTCAGGGGGCAATTAAGAGAGTAGTGAATTCTCTGGAAACTGTAAATCATTTCACTTGACTATCAAAATGACAGGAGAGAGGCCCGGACCTAGTTGAACTGTCAAAGCTCTCTGCCAGGGCTGACTGGAAACACCATGCATGTGTGCTTAAGGAAAACTACACATCCAAAGGAAAACAATGAAATGTGCATCACAAATGGATCAGTTACAACTAAGGCCACATTACACAAAGTTTAGAGTCATAGTCCTATAGTCATCATTTTGGACACATACATGAATAAACTCATTCGCAGAAAATCCTCTATTTTTTGGTTTTTGCCTTTTGCTCTTTTTGGTTTATATTTATTTCTGAGTTATGTTCCTTGGGTAAGAATTTTATTTTTGAAAGTTGAAAATAAAGCCTGACCTGGCAGTGGCATAGTGGATAGAGTGTCAGATTGGGACACGGAGGACCCAGGTTCAAGACCCCGAGGTCATCGGATTCTGCACGGGCTCATCTGATTTGAGCACAGCTCGAACCCAAGGTCGCTGGCTTGAGCAAGAAGTCAGTTGGTCTGCTGTAATACCCCCCCCCCCCCCCATCAAAGCACATATGAGAAAGCGATCAGTGAACAACTAAGGTGCCGCAGCAAAGAATTCATGGTTCTCATTTTTTTCTTCCTATCTGTCTGTCTCTATTTGTCCCTCTCTCTGTTTCTCTGTCTCACATACACACAACAAACAAAACAAAGAAAGTTGAAAAAAAAGATAATATCAATGCTGTTTTTGTTTTACCCAAATCAAATTAATTTAAACCGAACAATGATTTTGAGTGTTTGTGAAATATTTGTGCATATGTATATATATTTAGGAAAAAATCCTCAGAGTCAAATATATTGTCAGAGGCTCATTATTCAGGGCATGGGCCACCTGATGTAGTATCAAACAGACCCCTAAATCATGGATCTATCTTAGATTTATCCCTGTCAATGAGGGTGGCCAGTGGACTTCTTTTTCTTCTTATGGTTTATTTGTCCCTTTAGAAACTCTGATTTCTCCACTGGAACCTTTGGGAGAAAGATTTCAGCAGGGTGTGAGAGACCAGGCCTGGTGCCCTGTTCTCTGTCTCACTGTCCAGGATCAGAACTGTAGTTTTTTTTTTTTAATATTTATTTATTTATTTTAGACAATTAAATTTAACAGGGTGACAATGGTCCACCAGAGTACATAGATTTTAAGAAAACATTTCCACATCATTTGGACAGTCGATTATGCTGTATGCCCATCACTCAAAGAAAAATCATTCTCTGTCACTCTATAATGTGTTTTTCTTTAAGCCCCTCCCCTTCCTCCTGCCCTCCCTCCTCCCTTCCCCTCACCCTGGTAACCACTGCACTTTTATCCCACCTATGTATGGAATCATACGGTTCTTAGCTTTTTCTGATTTACTTATTTCACTCAGTATAATGTTATCAAGGACCATTCATGTTGTTGTAAAATGATACTATGTCATCATTTCTTATGGCTGAGTAGTATTCCATAGTATATATGTACCACATCTTCTTTATCTAATCCTCTGTTGAAGGGCATTTTGACTGTTTCCATGTCTTGGCCACCGTGAACAATGCTGCAGTGAACATGGGGCTGCATGTATCTTTACGTACCCATGTTTTCAAGTTTTAGGTATATATACCCAGCAGAGGGATTGCTGGGTCATATGGTAGTTCTATTCTTAATTTTTTGAGGAACCACCGTACTTTCTTCCATAATGGTTAGACTAATTTACATTCCCACCAACAGTGAGTGAGGGTTCCTTTATTCCCACAGCCTCTCCAGCACTTGTTATTATCTGTCTTGTTGATAATAGCTAATCTAACAGGTGTGAAATGGTATCTCATTGAAGTTTTGACTTACATTTCTCTAATAGCTAGTTAAAAGAACTCTTTTTTTTATTTTTTAATGGGGTAACATCAATAAATCAGGATACATATATTCAAAGATAACATGTCCAGGTTATCCTGTCGTTCAATTATGTTGCATTACCATCACCCAAAGTCAGCTTGTCCTCTGTCACCTTCTATCTAGTTTTCTTTGTGCCCCTCCCCCTCCTCCTTTCCCTCTCCCTCTCCCCCTCCCCCCGTAACCACCACACTCTTATCAATGTCTCTTAGTCTCACTTTTTTTTTTTTTTTTTTTTCCAGTACATGAATTTTATTTTCAGATTTGAATATTTCATTGAGACATTTTTTATCCATGTTAAATCAAAGGAAATAAAATGAAAAACTTACATAAATTTCTCTCTAATATTGTCATCTATTTGTATATAAAATGTTAGAATTTTTATAAATGCATTATCAGTTAATTGTCAGTTTTTTTTTCCACTTTGCATTTTCTTTTTTTTTTTTTTTTTTTTTTTTTTTAAATAAATTTTTATTAATGGTAATGGGATGACATTAATAAATCAGGGTACATATATTCAAAGAAAACATGTCTAGGTTATTTTGTCATTAAATTATGTTGCATACCCCTCGCCCAAAGTCAGATTGTCCTTCGCCACCCTCTATCTAGTTCTCTGTGCCCCTCCCCCTCCCCCTAACTCTCCCCCTGTCCTCCCTCGCCCCACCCCTGGTAACCACCACACTCTTGTCCATGTCTCTTAGTCTCATTTTTATGTTCCACCAATGTATGGAATCATGTAGTTCTTGTTTTTTTCTGATTTACTTATTTCACTTCTTATAATGTTATCAAGATCCCACCATTTTGCTGTAAATGATCTGATGTCATCGTTTCTTATGGCTGAGTAGTATTCCATAGTGTATATGTGCCACATCTTCTTTATCCAGTCTTCTATTGAAGGGCTTTTTGGTTGTTTCCATGTCTTGGCCACTGTGAACAGTGCTGCAATGAACATGGGGCTACATGTGTCTTTACGTATCAATGTTTCTGAGTTTTGGGGGTATATACCCAGTAGAGGGATTGCTGGGTCATAAGGTAGTTCTATTTGCAGTTTTTTGAGGAACCACCATACTTTCCTCCATAATGGTTGTACTACCTTACAGTCCCACCAACAGTGAATGGGGGTTCCTTTTTCTCCACAGCCTCTCCAACATTTGCTATTACCCGTCTTGTTGATCATAGCTAATCTAACAGGTGTGAGGTGGTATCTCATTGTAGTTTTGATTTGCATTTCCCTAATAACTAATGAAGCTGAGCATTTTTTCATATATCTGTTGGCCATTTGTATCTCTTCCTGGGAGAAGTGTCTATTCATGTCTTCTTCCCATTTTTTTTTTTTTTTTTTTTTCTTTTTTTTTTTTTTTTTTTTTTTTTCATTTTTTCTGAAGCTGGAAACAGGGAGAGACAGTCAGACAGACTCCCGCATGCGCCCGACCGGGATCCACCCGGCACGCCCACCATGGGGCGACGCTCTGCCCACCAGGGGGCGATGCTCTGCCCATCCTGGGCGTCGCCATGTTGCGACCAGAGCCACTCTAGCGCCTGGGGCAGAGGCCACAGAGCCATCCCCAGCGCCCGGGCCATCTTTGCTCCAATGGAGCCTTGGCTGCGGGAGGGGAAGAGAGAGACAGAGAGGAAAGCGCGGCGGAGGGGTGGAGAAGCAAATGGGCGCTTCTCCTGTGTGCCCTGGCCGGAATCGAACCCGGGTCCTCCGCACGCTAGGCCGACGCTCTACCGCTGAGCCAACCGGCCAGGGCCTTCTTCCCATTTTTTTATTGGATTGTTTGTTTGTTTGTTGTTGAGTTTTATGAGTTCTTTGTAAATTTTGGAAATTAGGCCCTTATCTGAGCTGTTGTTTGAAAATATCATTTCCCATTTAGTTGGCTGTCTGTTTATTTTTATATCAGTTTCTCTTGCTGAGCAAAAACTTTTTATTCTGATGTAGTCCCATTCATTTATCTTTGCCTTCACTTCTCTTGCCATTGGAGTCAAGTTCATAAAATGTTCTTTAAAACCTAGGTCCATGAGTTTAGTACCTATGTCTTCTTCTATGTACTTTATTGTTTCAGGTCTTATATTTAGGTCTTTGATCCATTTTGAATTAATTTTAGTACACGGGGACAGGCTGTAGTCGAATTTCATTCTTTTGCATGTGGCTTTCCAGTTTTCCCAACACCATTTGTTGAAGAGGCTTTCTTTTCTCCATTGTGTGTTGTTGGCCCCTTTATCAAAGATTATTTGACCATATATATGTGGTTTTATTTCTGGGCATTCTATTCTGTTCCATTGGTCTGAGTGTCTATTTTTCTGCCAATACCATGCTGTTTTGATTATTGTGGCCCTATAATATAGTTTAAAGTCAGGTATTGTAATGCCCCCAGCTTCATTCTTTTTCCTTAGGATTGTTTTGGCTATTCAGGGTTTTTTATAGTTCCATATAAATCTGATGATTTTTTGTTCCATTTCTTTAAAAAATCTCATAGGAATTTTGATGGGAATTGCATTAAATTTGTATATTGCTTTGGGTAATATGGCCATTTTGATTATATTTATTCTTCCTATCCAAGAGCAAGGAATATTTTTCCATCTCATTGTATCTTTTTCGATTTCCCTTAACAATGCTTTGTAATTTTCATTATATAGGTCCTTTACATTCTTTGTTATGTTTATGCCTAGGTATTTTATTTTTTTTGTTGCAATCGTGAAGGGGATTATTTTTTTGAGTTCGTTTTCTAATATTTCATTGTTGGCATAGAGAAAGGCTATGGACTTCTGTATGTTAATTTTGTATCCTGCGACCTTACTGTATTGGTTTATTGTTTCTAATAATCTTTTTGTGGAGTCCTTCGGGTTTTCGATGTATAGGATCATATCATCAGCAAAAAGTGATACCTTTACTTCTTCTTTTCCAATATGGATGCCTTTTATTTCTTTGTCTTGTCTGATTGCTCTGGCCAGAACTTCTAGCACCACGTTAAATAAGAGTGGAGAGAGTGGACAACCCTGTCTTGTTCCTGATTTAAGGGGGAAAGCCTTCAGTTTAGTGCCATTTAATATGATGTTAGCTGATGGTTTATCATATATGGCCTTTATCATGTTGAGATATTTTCCTTCTATACCCATTTTGTTGAGAGTCTTAAACATAAAATTGTGTTGTATTTTATCAAAAGCCTTTTCTGCATCTATTGATAAGATCATGTGGTTTTTGTTATTTGTTTTGTTGATATGGTGTATTACGTTAACCGTTTTGCGTATGTTGAACCATCCTTGAGATTCTGGGATGAATCCCACTTGATCATGATGTAATATTTTTTTAATATGTTGTTGTATTCGGTTTGCCAGTATTTTGTTTAGAATTTTAGCATCTGTATTCATTAGAGATATTGGTCTGTAGTTTTCTTTCTTTGTGCCATCCTTGCCAGGTTTTGGTATGAGGGTTATGTTGGCCTCATAAAATGTGTTCGGAAGTATTGCTTCTTCTTCAATTTTTTGGAAGACTTTGAGTAGAATAGGAACCAAGTCTTCTTTGAATGTTTGATAGAATTCACTAGTATAACCGTCTGGGCCTGGACTTTTATTTTTGGGGAGGTTTTTAATAGTTTTTTCTATTTCCTCCCTGCTGATTGGTCTGTTTAGGCTTTCTGCTTCTTCATGACTCAGTCTAGGAAGGTTGTATTGTTCTAGGAATTTATCCATTTCTTCTAGATTGTTGTATTTGGTGGCATATAATTTTTCATAGTATTCTACAATAATTCTTTGTATATCTATGATGTCTGTTGTGATCTCTCCTCTTTCATTTTGGATTTTATTTATTTGAGTCCTGTGCCTTTTTTCCTTGGTGAGTCTTGCCAAGGGTTTGTCAATTTTGTTGACCTTTTCAAAGAACCAGCTCCTTGTTTTATTGATTTTTTCTATAGTTTTTCTGTTCTCTATTTCATTTATTTCTGCTCTGATTTTTATTATCTCCTTTCTTCGGCTGGTTTTGGGTTGTCTTTGTTCTTCTTTTTCTAGTTCCTTAAGGTGTGAAGTTAAGTGGTTTACTTCGGCTCTCTCTTGTTTGTTCATATAGGCCTGAAGTGATATGAACTTTCCTCTTATTACTGCTTTTGCTGCATCCCAGAGATTCTGATATGTCGTATTTTCATTTTCATTTGTCTGTATGTATCTTTTGATCTCTGCGCTTATTTCTTCTTTGACCCATTCATTTTTTAGAAGTATGTTGTTTAGTTTCCACATTTTTGTGGGTTTTTCCCCCTCTTTTTTGCAGTTGAATTCTAGTTTCAAGGCTTTATGATCAGAAAATATGCTTGGTACAATTTCAATTTTTCTAAATTTGCTGATATTGTCTTTGTGGCCCAATATATGGTCAATTCTTGAGAATGTTCCATGTACACTAGAGAAAAATGTATACTCTGTCGCTTTGGGATGAAGTGTCCTGTAGATGTCTATCATATCCAGGTGTTCTAGTATTTCGTTCAAGGCCACTATATCTTTATTGATTCTCTGTTTGGATGACCGATCTAGAGCCGTCAGCGGAGTATTGAGGTCTCCAAGTATGATTGTATTTTTGTTAGTTTTTGTTTTAAGGTCAATAAGTAGCTGTCTTATATATTTTGGTGCCCTTGGTTTGGTGCATATATATTAAGGATTGTTATGTCTTCTTGATTCAGTGTCCCCTTAATCATTATGAAGTGACCATTTTTGTCTCTGAGTACTTTTTCTGTCTTGTAGTCAGCATTATCAGATATGAGTATTGCTACACCTGCTTTTTTTTGGGTGTTGTTTGCTTGGAGTATTGTTTTCCAGCCTTTCACTTTGAATTTGTTTTTATCCTTGTTGCTTAGATGTGTTTCTTGTAGGCAGCATATAGTTGGATTTTCTTTTTTAATCCATTCTGCTACTCTGTGTCTTTTTATTGGTAAGTTTAATCCATTTACATTTAGTGTAATTATTGACACTTGTGGGTTCCCTACTACCATTTTATAAATTGCTTTCTGTTAGTTTTGTATCTAGTTTGATTCTTCTCTTTTGTTTTTCTATCATTTGTTTCTGTTTGTTTGTGTTCCATACTTCTTTCCTCTGTTGCTACCTTTTTTAAGTCATGTGTTTTTGTGGTGGTTTTTTCAAGGGTGGTTACCATTAAGTAATGAAAAGGGTACCTACCATATTCATTGTAGTACCCTATCTTATAAGTATTTCTGCACTTCATCGTCCTTTGCTACTGTTAATCTCCATTCTCTCCCCCCCTTTTTTTTTTCCTTTGTTGTCACAGTTTAAGTTTGGTTTTATTGTGTTCTTGGTGGAGCTGTTACTTGTGGTGTTGTTTTCTTTTGTTCTTTGAATCTGGTTGGAAAACCCCCTTTAGTATTTCCTGGAGTGGGGGCTTTCTCGTGATAAATTCTCTCATCTTTTCTGTATTTGTGAATGTTTTTATATCTCCTTCACACTTGAAGGATAGCTTTGATGGGTATAGTATTCTTGGCTGAAAGTTCCTCTCTTTCAGGGCCTTAAATATTGGGGTCCACTCTCTTCTAGCTTGTAGAGTTTCTGCTGAGAAATCTGATGATAATCTAATAGGCCTTCCTTTATATGTTGTACTCTTCTTTTCCCTGGCTGCCTTGAGAATTTTTTCTTTGTCATTGGTTTGTGTCATCTTTATTATGATGTGCCTTGGAGTGGGTTTGTTGGGGTTAAGAAAACTCGGTGTTCTGTTTGCTTCTTGAACTTGAGGCTTTAGTTCTTTCCACAGGCTTGGGAAGTTCTCGTCTATTATTTGTTTGAGTATATTCTCCATTCCATTTTCTTTCTCTTCTCCCTCTGATATACCTATTATTCTTATGTTATTCTTTCTGATGGAGTCAGATAATTCCTGTAGGGCTTTCTCGTTTTTTATTATTTTTGAGTCTCTTTCTTCTTCTCTCTGTTGTGCCTCAAGTTGTTTGTCTTCTATTTCACTAATCCTATCTTCAATCTGGGTAGTTCTGCTAGCTAAGCTTGTTACCTCGTTTTTCAGCTCGTGAATTGAGTTTTTCATTTCTGTTTGATTTGTTTTTATAGTTTCAATTTCCTTGGTAATATATTCTTTGTGTTCATTGAGTTGTTTTCTGATCTCCCTATATTGCCTTTCCGTGTTTTCTTGTATATCTCTGAGTATTTTTAAGATTTCTATTTTAAATTCTCTGTCATTTAGCTCCAAGGCTTCTAATATGTTAAGTCTTTTCTCCATAGATTTTTCCACATCTATTTGTGTTACCTCTCTTTCTTTTGTATCCATAATATTCGATTTCCTCTTTCTTATTGGCATCTGCGGGTGGTCTTGTTGATAGCACTAATTAGAATTAATAAAGAGTAAAAAGTAAAAAACAAAAACAAAAACAAAAAAAAAAAACAAAAAACAAAAAAAAAAACAAAGGGTAAAACACCCCACAAAAAAAAAAAAAAAAAAGCAGTAATAATTTATTATTTCCCCCTTTTTTTTTTCTTTGTTCTCCTTCCCTCCTCTCCCCTCCTCAGGGAAATATCGTGCCTATAATGGAGGGCCTGGTTTGCGGTGAAGAGTTCAAGGGGGCAAAAAAAAAAAAAAAAATAAATAAATAAAAAAAAAAAAAAAAAAAGGGAAGAAAATCTTAGACAAGCATAAGTTGATCTGCCTGCGGGTGACGGTCAACCAAGAGATATAATGAGAGGGACAAGAGGGAACCAGAAAAAAGGACAAAAAAAAAGGAATAATCAAGAAGAAAAAATAAAAATAATAAGTAAAAATACGTTGTATTAAGTGGAGCAAAGACCAAATACAATGGAGACCTTGGGTTGGGAGGACCCAAAATGCCACTAAAACAAACCAACCAGAAAAAAACAAAAACAAAACCGAAAAAGAAAAACAAAGCCAAAAAAAAAACCTTGAGTCCCAAATTAACTAATTTGTTCTTGATTGAGGATTAAATGGGAGGAAAGTAAAACGAGAAAAGAAAAAACGAATAGAAAGGAAAAAATAAGAAAAAGTGAAAAACGAAGGAAGAAATAAAAAAGGAAGAGAAAAAAACAAAATAAGGCAAAAAAAAACAAAAGAGGAGAGAGTGAGAATTAAGTGTCCTGGAGTATAACCCCAAAGGAGGGTGAGGATGAAGGAGAGAAATAAAATGTAACACTTATGGGTAGTGTAGTTCAAGAAAAGGGAAGCATAAGATGGGCAGAGAATAGAAGGGCTGAGGTGGAGGAAATAAAGGCAATAAGATAGAAGGAACAAACAACAACAACTACAAAAAAAAAACAACCAACAAACAGTGGAACAAGCTGCAAAGTCTGTGGATTTTTCCTGATTTTGAGATGTCAACCTCTTCTTCCTTCTCCTCTCTCCCTCTTCCCGGTCGGCGACTCTGCACCCCAGGCCCTGCCCCTGCGCCACACCCAGGCAGGGACTTGCAGTTGATGGGGTTCTATGGCAATGTCACACAATTGGCTTTATTCTTGTTGGTAGTCAAGGCCTGCCGGCGTCTGCAGGGTCTAACGACGAGAGAGTTCGCCTTCGTGGATTCTCTCTCCCAGTCCCCCCCTCCTGAACCAGCAGCCTGGCGATCCAGCCCCAAGGCTGCCACTGCTTCTGCCTGGGGAGTAAGAGGCTCAAAGAGCTGGGAAATCCCCACTCTATCCCCACTCAGTGCAAGGCTCTGGGAAGGGCTCTGACAGTCAGGGCCTCCAGTGAAATCAGGCGGGGGTGGGAGTCAATTGTTGTCAAGGTGATTGTTCAACGCCTAGCATTCCGTTGGACCTCTCAACCCAGGCTTTCCACACTTTGTAGCCTGTTTTGGCCGGTAAAAAGAGGCACTAGTCTCTGCTTGCGACTAGTGTGGTATAGATCTTATTATCTGCCAAGTCCTTCTTGTTAGCGTTTATCCCTAAATATGGAGGCTCTATCAATCAGAAGTTGCCCCCGCCCCTTTAGCGAGAGGCACCAAAAAATATCACGCCTCTTGTCTTGGGTCGGTGAACTGAGAGAGATCTTATCAATTAGAACCGAGGGTGCGCAGATTTCACGGGTTAAGTTAATTTTAGTAATTGGGTCGCAGCTGTGCTCCCGAAGGTATTTCAGGCTGCCTGCGTGCGCCCCTCCCCCAACGCTTGATTGTTAGCTTGAATGGCTGGGTGAGGTGCCCCGCCCGCGGAGAGAATCTCCCAAGTAGGGAATACCGCCCTGGGGCCTCTCCCGCTCCCCGTGCGCGGGCCGCTGGGAACGTTAGCGGTGCTCGGTCTGCAATGCTCGGTCTGCAATCAGACCGGGAGCGCGCCAGCGGCTGTTTGCCGCTGGCTCTGCAACCGACCCACCGCTCGCAGCGGCGGCGGCGGCGGCGGCGGTTTCCGAGTGCGGGATGACTTACCACCGGCGCACTTTCTCGCGGCTTGACTGAACGTCCCTGCGGTAGCTTCCTCCACACCCTCGTCTCTCAGATTCGAGTGATAACAGTCCTTTTGCTTTCAGTTTGCTCCGAAGATAAATTTTCCTGTTTCTAGTTGATAAATTTGTTGTGATTTTGGGGAGATCTGTCGGACATGCTGCTCACGGCGCCATTTCCGTGACGTCACCTTAGTCTCACTTTTATGTCCCACCTACGTATGGAATAATGCAGTTCCTGGTTTTTTCAGATTTACTCATTTCACTTCATATAATGTTATCAAGATCCCACCATTTTGCTGTAAATGACCCGATGTCATCATTTCTGATGGCTGAGTAGTATTCCATAGTGTATATGTGCCACATCTTCTTTATCTAGTCATCTATTGATGGGCTTTTTGGTTGTCTCCATGTCCTGGCCACTGTGAATAATGCTGTAATGAACATGGGGCTGCATGTGTCTTTACGCATCAATGTTTCTGAGTTTTGGGGGTATATACCCAGTAGAGGGATTGCTGGGTCATAAGGTACTTCTATTTTCAGTTTTTTGAGGAACCACCATACTTTCTTCCACAATGGTTGTACTATTTTACATTCCCACCAACAGTGTATGAGGGTTCCCTTTTCTCCACAGCCTTTCCAACATTTGCTATTACCTGTCTTGTTAATAATAGCTAATCTAATAGGTGTGAGGTGGTATCTCATTGCAGTTTTGATTTGCATTTCTCTAATAACTAAAGAAGATGACCATCTTTTCATATATCTGTTGGCCATTTGTATTTCTTCCTGGGAGAAGTGTCTGTCCATGTCCTCTTCCCATTTTTTTTATTGGATTGTTTGTTTGTTTGTTGTTGAGTTTTATGAGTTCTTTGTATATTTTGGATATTAGGCCCTTATCTGAGCTGTTGTTTGAAAATATCAGTTCCCATTTAGTTGGCTTTCTGTTTATTTTGTTATCAGTTTCTCTTGCTGAGCAAAAACTTCTTAGTCTGATGTAGTCCCATTCATTAATTTTTGCCTTCACTTCTCTTGCCTGTGGAGTCAAATTCATAAAATGCTCTTTAAAACCCAGGTCCATGAGTTGAGTAGCTGTGTCTTCTTCTGTGTATTTAATTGTTTCAGGTCTTATGTTTAGATCTTTGATCCATTTTGAGTTAATTTTAGTACAGGGGGACAAACTGTAGTCCAGTTTCATTCTTTTGCATGTGGCTTTCCAGTTTTCCCAGCACCATTTATTGAAGAGGCTTTCTTTTCTCCATTGCGTGTTGTTGGCCCCTTTATCAAAAATTATTTGACTATATACATGTGGTTTTATTTCTGGGTTTTCTATTCTGTTCCATTGGTCTGAGTGTCTATTTTTCTGCCAATACCATGCTGTTTTGATTGTCATGGCCCTATAATAGAGTTTGAAGTCAGGTATTGTAATGCCCCCAGCTTCATTCTTTTTCTTTAGGATTGCTTTGGCTATTTGGAGTTTTTTATAGTTCCATATAAATCTGATGATTTTTTGCTCTATTTCTTTAAAAAATGTCATTGGAAGTTTGATGGGAATTGCATTAAATTTGTATATTGCTTTGGGTAATATGGCCATCTTGATTATATTTATTCTTCCTTACCAAGAACAAGGTATATTCTTCCATCTCATTATATCTTTTTCGATTTTCCTTAACAATGGTTTATAGTTTTCATTATATAAGTCCTTTACATTCTTTGTTATGTTTATTCCTAGGTATTTTATTTTTTTTGTTGCAATTGTGAAGGGGATTATTCTTTTGAGTTCGTTCTCAAATGTTTCATTGTTGGCATATAGAAAGGCTATTTATTGACTTCTGTATGTTAATTTTGTATCCTGCGACCTTACTCTATTGGCTTATTGTTTCTAGTAGTCTTTTTGTAGATTCTTTGGTGTTTTCAATGTATAGGATCATATCATCTGCAAAAAGGGATACCTTTACTTCTTCTTTTCTGATATGGATGCCTCTTATTTCCTTGTCTTGTCTGATTGCTCTGGCTAGAACCTCTAGTACCATATTAAATAAGAGTGGAGAGAGTGGACAACCCTGTTTTCTTCCTGATTTAAGGGGGAAAGCCTTCAGTTTTCTGCCATTTAATATGATGTTAGCTGATGAATTATCATATATGGCCTTTATCATGTTGAGATATTTTCCTTCTATATCCATTTTGTTGAGAGCCTTAAACATAAAATTGTGTTGTATTTTATCAAAAGCCTTTTCTGCATCTATTGATAAGATCATGTGGTTTTTGTTGTTTGTTTTGTTGATATGGTGTAATTCGTTAACCGTTTTACGTATGTTGAACCATCCTTGAGATTCTGGGATGAATCCCACTTGATCATGATGTAATATTTTTTTAATATATTGTTGTATATTATTTGCTAGTATTTTGTTTAGTATTTTAGCGTCTGTATTCATCAGAGATATTGGTCTGTAGTTTTCTTTTTTTGTGCCATCCTTGCCTGGTTTTGGTATGAGGGTTATGTTGGCCTCATAAAATGTGTTTGGAAGTATTGCTTCTTCTTCAATTTTTTGGAAGATTTTCAGTAGAATAGGAACCAAGTCTTCATTGAATGTTTGATAAAATTCGCTGGTATAGCCATCTGGGCCTGGACTTTTATTTTTGGGGAGGTTTTTAATGGTTTTTTCTATTTCTTCTCTACTAATAGGTCTGTTTAGGCTTTCTGCTTCTTCTTGACTCAGTCTAGGAAGGTTGTATTGTTCTAGGAATTTATCCATTTCTTCTAGGTTGTTGAATTTAGTGGCATAAAGTTTTTCATAGTATTCTACAATAATTCTTTGTATATCTACGGTGTCCGTGGTGATTTCTCCTCTTTCATTTTGGATTTTGTTTATATGAGTTCTTTCTCTTTTTTCCTTGGTAAGTCTTGCCAAGGGTTTGTCAATTTTGTTGATCTTTTCAAAGAACCAGCTCCTTGTTCTATTAATTTTTTCTATAGTTTTTCTGTTCTTTATTTTATTTATTTCTGCTCTGATTTTTATTATCTCCTTTCTTTGGCTGGTTTTGGGTTGTCTTTGTTCTTCTTTTTCTAGTTCCTTAAGGTGGGAAGTTAAGTGGTTCACTTGGGCTCTCTCTTGTTTGTTCATGTCAGCCGGAAGTGATATGAACTTCCCTCTTATCACTGCTTTTGCTGAATCTAATAGATTCTGATATGTCATATTGTCATTTTCATTTGTCTGTATGTATCTTTTGATCTCTGCACTTATTTTTTCTTTGACCCATTCATTTTTTAAAAGTATGTTGTTTAGTTTCCACATTTTTGGGGGATTTGTTTCCTCTTTTTTGCAGTTGAATTCTAGTTTCAAGGCTTTATGATCAGAAAATATGCTTGGTACAACTTTGATTTTTCTGAATTTGCTGATGTTGTTTTTGTGGCCCAACATATGGTCAATTCTTGAGAATGATCCATGTACACTGGAGAAAAATGTATACTCAGTCACTTTGGGATGAAATGTCCTGTAGATGTCTATCATATCCAGGTGCTCTAGTGTTTTGTTTAAGGCCACTATGTCTTTATTGATTCTCTGTTTGAATGACCGATCTAGAGTCGTCAGCAGTGTATTGAGGTCTCCAAGTATGATTGTATTTTTTTCAGTTTTTGTTTTAAGGTCAATAAGTAGCTGTCTTATATATTTTGGTGCTCCTTGGTTTGGTGCATATATATTAAGAATTGTTATGTCTTCTTGATTCAGTGTCCCCTTAGCCATTATGAAATGGCCATTTTTGTCTCTGAGTACTTTTGCTGTCTTGTAGTCAGCATTATCAGATATGAGTATTGCTACGCCTGCTTTTTTTTGGATGTTATTTGCTTGGAGTATTATTTTCCAGCCTTTCACTTTGAATTTGTTTTTATCCTTGTTACTTAGATGAGTTTCTTGTAGGCAGCATACAGTTGGATTTTCTTTTTAAATCCATTCTGCTACTCTATGCCTTTTTATTGGTGAGTTTAATCCGTTTACATTTAGTGTAATTATTGACACTTTTGAGAGTCCTATTGCCATTTTATAGATTGCTTTTTGTTAGTTTTGTGTCTTGTTTGATCCTTCTGTTTCATTTTTCTATCTTTTGTTTTTATTTGGTTGTATTCCATACATCTTTCCTCTGTTGCTATCTTTTTTAAATCATGTGCTTCTGTGGTGGTTTTTTCAATGGTGGTTACCTTTAAGTAATGAAAAGTGTTCCTACCGTGTACATTGCAGTGCACTATTTTGTGAGTACTTTTGCACTCTATCGTCCTTTGCTACTGTTAATCTCCATCCTCTCCCCCCCCCTTTCTTTTTGTTGTTGTCACAGTTTAAATTTGGTTTTATTGTGTTCTTCTTGGAGCTTTTACTTGTGGCCCTTTTTTTTGTTTTTGTTCTTTTTATCTGATTGGAGAACCCCCTTTAGTAATTCCTGGAGTGGGGGTTTTCTGATGATAAATTCCCTCATCTTTTCTGTATCTGTGAATGTTTTTATTTCTCCTTCATATTTGAAGGATAGCTTTGATGAGCATAGTATTTGTGGCTGAAAGTTCCTCTCTTTCAGGACTTTAAATATTGGGGTCCACTCTCTTCTAGCTTGTAGAGTTTCTGTTGAGAAATCTGATGATAATCTAATGGGCCTTCCTTTATATGTTGTATTCTTCTTTTCCCTGGCTGAGAACTGTAGTTTCCATGTGACTTTTAGGACCTGTAATGCAGTCTTGACATATTTCCCAGGAAGGACCTGAAGAAAGATCCTGGTAGTCATTATTATTCTCTGTAAGAATGTTTCCTTTGAAAATGGTTTAGTCAGTTTCCACCTGAGTCATTCATCTTCTTTGCAGAAGATACTTATTATTTGAAGGTATAATCACCATGGCCATGTCTTGCTTCACTAGTAAAAGGACAGAGAAATAAAATACAGTTGTATTTACAACTCCTATATATTAACATCCCAAATTCACATCAGCCTACACCTCTGTGAACTCCAGACTGTACCAGCTAATCGCCAATGGCATGTTCACTTCCATGACCAGTCTCATTGAAAGGGCGGTCTGTTCTTGTGAATGCTTCTCTCCATTCCTTCCTAAACACCCCACTTCTCTCAGCATGACTTGCAGCATCACTGTCAAAATATATAACCCAAATCTGGCCACTGAAACCTCCTGGCTTGGTCCAACGGAATCTCTTCACTAGCTTTAAAAAATAATCTTGCCACGAGTCTCTTCTTCTGTGCTTGACAACTTCCTTTTATTCACAAAGAGGCCTACATAATTAAGTGTAAAAAACAAAGAAACAAAACTCTGAATTCCGTAAATTGATCTACGGGCCCCCACCATCTGCCCCGCACAACTGGGCTGCCCACTGACTTTCCCTCCTGTGTCCTCTCCCTCTCTCAGTCTGCTTCCCAGGTGCTGGGCACTGCATGCTGGGCACCGGGAAGCAGGCAGCGGGCAGCAGGTAGGGCCCCGGCAGGATGGCTCTTTCTGCAGCCCGTCTTTTGGTTCATACCCTCATCCCACCAGGCCGATGCTCCCTGGCTGCCCCGTGAGACTCCTCTACATCATATTTCATGTCACAGACCCCGCCTGCGGGCATGCCTCAGCCGCAGGCTCTATTCCCTTGCTCTGTAGTGGTCATCCTCACGGACCGCCAAGACTACATGTGACTGTATAGAACTACATGTGAGCACTGACATGGAATTGTGTGACTATCAGCCACCGAGATTTCTTCTTCTCCTTTTTAAATTTGTTCTTGTGTGTTTGTTATTGTTGTGACTGAAGCATTCTGCCAAAGCTGCCTAAGAGAGGTGAAATAACCTCTATTTAATTACTTTAGAAAATCGCCTATCTCTCTGCACTAGACTGCATTTTTCATCGGAGAAATAATTTTTTATATTTTAGGCTCTCATCTCTATGACAAAGTGGGCTGTATCTCAGAAAATACCTTCTAAGAAATGAATATGGAAGTGGAGTCTCTTCCCATTTTGACTGGGGAGAAATTTACCATCAGAAAATGGCTTAAAAATTATTCTGAGTCCACGTTTACTAGACAGTCGGGTTACAATTTCATGAATTATTTGTTGTGAAACAGTAGGACACTTTATCCCAAATAAATCATCTGGGAATAAGTTACTAGAATGGATACAGGGAGATAGTCTCTTCCGCATACACATATTAGACTGAAATTCTCAGTAAAGGAGACTGTCATTCATGACATCTCAAGATACCTGATAACTAAAGTAGATGATTACTAAGATTTTTTGGAAGGAGTCATAACCTCTGATTTCATGATACTCTGCCTTTTCCAAATCCTGTTACCCTCTTATTGCCAAGAAATGTTGCAAAAATCCAGTTATCATTTCTAAATGCTAAAGTGGAAAAAAAAATACTTTGAGGAATCTTGTCCTATGAGAATAATTATCTCCTTATAGTTGTTGAAAGATCTTGATATGTTCAAATGTTCTGTATGGAAGTTGAGAGGTATAGAAAGTCACCCTCTGAACTCTTCATCTTATAAAGGGTGTTTCACGGGTGCATGATATGAAAAAAGCAATATTCTCTGACTGCTGCTATAAATATTGCTGAAAGGTGTGAAGTGTTTAATACATGTTTTAAGTATATGCAGAAGGGAGAATGAGCTCTTTATGGACCTGGAACAGGGTAATCACAGTAAACCATCCTCTTGGACTAGGCTCCTTTCTGAGATTATATGAAGTTTTGACCTTCTGAACTTGTTTTTGATTGAATAGGTTAGAATGTAGACTTCTCATAGGGGTACGTTTTAAATAAGTCCTGATGATCAATATCAAAAAGCCACAAGTAATGCACCTAGTTTGGAAGGCAGGTCAGAAGACCTAATACCCCTGAGAAGCTTGTGAGATCCAGTCGGGAAATGCATTTCAGTGTCTCATGGAAGATCCCACAGGAAAGCACCCCAGCACAACCTGAATCATTGTGTCCACATGAAAGTGCCAGGAATGGGTCAAGGAGAACGGGCACTCAACACAGGGACAGAGAAGTTCTTCAACATCTCGCTTCCTGAAATTAAGTTGTTCCAATACTAATCTAGTGATTTATTTTCTGCTCCTCTCACTTGATGTAAGCTGAAATTCTTCAACATTCTGTTGAGGGCTGTATCCTCAATTTCTAAAACAATGGTTATAATCTAGTAGTTATTTAGTAAGTTCTTGTTGGGGAGATGCATGAATTGATCAGTGGAGGATCAGAGACTCATGGAAGGCTGACTTAGCAATGAATAAGTCTAATTATGAATGGCCTCAGAAACATACCCTGAGCTTTCAAACTTCATTGAAAAATGTTCTAGAATTACAAGGCTATGACAAAATGTCTTTCTAAATAATTCCTATATTATTTTGTAAAGCTGGGATCATTTTCTTTCTTTTTTTTTAACAGAGAACTGAAGGACTGACAAACCAATGTATAGAAAATGGCTTGGTTTGGTGGCACAAAGTAGGGAGACTTCCTAAAAGTAAGATAAGTTACTAAGGAGTGAAAGTCATTACTGAATAATTAAAAGGGAGAGAGAAAAGATAGTTAACCTACTGAGTTTTACAAATAACAAAGTTGATACAAAGGTATACAAGTAGAAAAATAAAGATGTAGTTAATTCAATTGTAAAAATGGATTAAATGCTGGAGACAGTTTTTTTTTAAATTATGAAATTTATTAGGAAGTAGAGTGAGTTCTCAGGGGGATGAATGCAGATTCTCTACTCTGAGCCATTTAAAATATGAGTGATTTGAACACTTGAGAATACCCTGAAGGGAACAGTCTTTTATTAGAACAGGATTGAGTAGACGATTAATATAGCTTCTATTTATAATGCTTCCGATGTTATCAATGTGTGACTAAAAAAATATACAAAGCTAATAGCATTCTGATATAAGGAGTTAGAACATATTACAGAGAAAAAATAATTTTTCCAATTAAAGCACAGATTAAAGGCTCTGGCTGGTTAGCTCAGTCAGTTAAAGTGTTATCCCGAAAATCCAAGGTTTGAGTTTGATCCCCACTCAAGGCACATATGGGAACTAATGAATGTGTGCACAGCTAAAGTGGAACAATAAATAAATGCTTTTTTCTCTTGCTCTCTTCCCCTTCTCCCCCTCTCTCATCAATCAATCAATAATACCAAAATATAAAATATAGATTAAATATTCAATACTAAATTTTAGATTTATAGTAAAATATATTCCCTATGGTCAAGTTCTTGGGGGTAGATCTCACAATAGTGTGGGGACACCCTTGGACTAGATCCCCCTGGAGTTTTTGACTCAGACTTGTCCACACTGAACTCCAGCAATTGGTCAATTGCAGTCCAAGTTTTCCCAGCCCTCGCTGGTACCCTGGGCAGACCAGGCTCAGGGTCTCCGCACCGGGGTCCACAGCCCCTGGACATGCCTGTCTGTCCCACTAAGCTCTCTGAACAGTGGTTTACCTTGTGTGTCCTCCTCTCCTATGGGTTCAGAAGGAGTTGTTCATCTTCTATCTGTTCAGTTTTCTACTTGTTGTTAAGAGAGAGCTGTGACTTCAAGCTCCTTGCACACAGAAGCAGACACTGGCAGCCTAGTATCAGTGCCTCCTCATGGGTGACTTTCCTCCTGTAACAAAATCAATTGCTGTGAGCCCCCTTCTTTGCCAGAAAATTGGCCTGTAATATCTTCCTCCCGTGTTGGCAGGAATTCCATTAGAAGAGAGAGGCCCTTTCCTCAAATATCCTTTTCCAGAATAAGTAAAATGAAAGCCCTTTTGATTAGAGTGGATTGTAGTGTCTTAAGGAAATAGGAAAAGTTAAAAACATTCAATAACAAAGCTGCAACTACTCTAGAAACAACAAGCTAGAGCCTCATGCCTGTAAGCATGTATAATTCTGTGATTAATCCCCTGGAATCCTATCAACATGCAGTCAGGACTGCAAAGTGAGGATATGAGTGAGTTTCACATTGAGCTTTATTGATACAAGTTTTACATGTGTTACTTTTTTTATTTCCACAATAATACTGTATGGTTTTTATTATTATTATTTATAGATTACACATCATATACCCTGGACTCTTAAAGAACAAATCAATGCTTTGTCTTACAACACCTACATAATACAAGGTTAGAAATAAATTTTAAGCCTAGATTTGCATCCTATTTATTGACTTCAATTCACAATTATACAGAAATTATCCCCTAAAATATATTATCAGTTTTATAGTACAGATTTGGAAAAAGAAAAAAGAACCTCTTCTCCACCAAAGTTGATGAAAATATTTGGGGTTCATTTCTGATAAGTGTCTTAAAATTCCTCCCTTTGGGTAAACACTCTCCTTGGCTTAACATTTGAGAGGTTGAAAATATAATCTAAGTGTAAATCAAATTTTAATTTGGTATTTATCAAGCCTGATCTATGATGCAAAACTTCTTCCAGAGGGCCTTGTTAACTGAGTGTTGCGGTGAAACGTGATATTAACAACAGGATTCAAACATGTGGTACTTTTAATTTCTCAGGGATCTGTAGTCTTCAAAACCTGTCCTTACATTTTCATGCTTTAAAGCAGTGATTTTCAATCTTTTTTGAGCTGTGGCACATTTTTTACATTTACAAAATCCTGGGGCACACCACCTACCAAAATGACACAAAATGACACTCTAACACAGTACATATTATACATATAGTTAATAATATAGTTTCTAAGTGTATTTATACTCACTTAGTGTGAAATCTGGGCCTGTTTTGATGAACACAAAAGGGATATCCTGGCAGGAATGGTAGAAAGACACACACAAAGCTCTTCCTCAACAGTTCTCAGTCTCTTTCTGGTTTTAATTTTTATCGCAGTCAAGCTTGAGAAGCTTAGCTCACATAGATATGTGGTTGAAAACGGAAGCAATGTCAAAATAGCTTTGTTGACCAGAATGGGGAACTCCTTGGCAACAGATAACCAAAAACTGTCCGAAAGAAGATCAGTGAACTTTAGCTTTAAACCATGATCTTGTTTCAGTTCAATGAGTTCCTCTTGCTCCTTTAAAGTCATGTCCTTTCCAGCAACGGATACTGAGCTGTATGGGTCCCTAACCCAGTCAAGGCACTCTGTGAAGGCTGAAGAGAAATAAAATGACAATGTCTTCTCAAGAGTTTTCAAATGTCTGCCAATTACCTCGCACATTGCAGCAGCGTTGCCACTATGCTGTTTCTCGGTGAGCGGGAACATCTCAAAGTTGCCACCCTGCACATGTTGTTGCCAGAGCTGCACCTTTAAATGGAATCCGTTCATTTTATCAGTGCTTGTAAGCAGGTTTTCATTTTGGCCTTGCATCAGTGTGTTCAATTCATTCAGATAATGAAATATATCAGCCAGGTATGCCAGCTTTGCACACCACTCATAACTTGCAAGCAGCTTTGAGTAATCAGACCTCTCATTTGTCAGAAATACTTTAAGTTCCTCTCGCAACTCATACACATGGGCCAGCACTTTGCCACATGACAGCCACCGGACCTCCGTGTGGAGCAATAAGATTTTATGTTCCGCTCCCATTTCTTTACACAAAGACTCAAATAAGCAACATCTCAAAGGTCACGTCTTCACAAAGTTCACTATGCTCACAACATCATCCAACACAGGAGCTAGATCTGCTGGTAAAGTCTTTGCAACGAGGGCCTCACAGTGCAAAAAACAGTGCGTAACAATAACATCTAGGTTTCTTTCTTTGACCCTACTTACAAAGCCTTTGATGTGTCCGACCATGACTGCGGCTCCATCAGTGCGGACACCTGTGCAGTTTTCCCATGTAAGCCCGCTTTTATCAAGATATTCTGACGTGACCCAAAATATTTCCTCTCCTGTTGATTTTTCTGGCAGTGCCTTGCAAAATAGGAAGTTTTCTCTAATGGCTTCTCCATCCACAAAACGCACGTTGGCCAAGAGCTGACTGTAAGGTCAGTGGATAGAGGGATGGTCACGTGGGGAACCTAGGCCCGCGAACTTTGACTAGGACCACCCACAGTCAAACGCACCAAAAAGAAACTTCCTAGGACTCCTTGGAAACAAAAGCGACTGACTGTCAGCCAGTAAGATTTCTCTACGTCGTTTTAGCCTGACTTCCCTAGAGGGACTCCTTTTTAAATATACCCGCGCGGTCTCTCCATGTGCGATTTTTTCCTGACCTCCATCTTGCACGCCAGTGAGTCTCAACCGGGGAACACTTTGTACTGAATAAAGCCTTTTGAACTTACCACACTTGGTGGCTCCGAGACCTGTTCCTTCCTTCTTGGCGGGGAAAAATACCTTACATTTTGGTGCCGAAACCCGGGAGGAGTCAGAAGTCTGCAAGGACCGCTTCTCTCCCCTTCCCTCCGAGAAAGAACCAGGACCTCTGACCTTCCACCCACTTCAGTGCACGGTGTGGAAAGTTCCCCACCTCCAGCCTCCTCCTGCCTCAGTTATCTACTCCAAGAATCCCTGTCCGAAACTGCAGCTGCCTCAGGGACTTCTTTTTTCCGACCAAGTGCATTTGCTTTGGAGACGTCCGGAGCATTTCCACTTTACCTTTTCCATCCATGGCCGGACCGTGAGTTTTTTAGGACACTAATACTCAAGTCTGACCACTCTGAGAACTGAGGGTGACTATGGGGACAAAGGGGTCCAAATCTGACTCTAAAACACCCCTGGGGTGCCTAATCCAGAATCTCTCAAACATTGATCGTTCCCTGAAAAAGAAGAAACTAATATTCTTCTGTAGCATACCCGCTGGATAACCAGACCAGGTGGCCTCAAGAAGGGACTTTCGATTTTAACATCCTTACTGATTTACGGAATTACTGCCAGGAGGCTGGGAAGTGGTCAGAAATCCCTTATATTCAGGGGTTTTGGCATCTGCATTCTCGTCCTAAACTCTGTGCCGGTTGCTCTACATCGCACATTCTCTTGGCCAGAGAAACCTCAGCTAAACCCTCTGCTCCAGATTCCTCCTCCTTTTCCAACTCCCCCGAGGAACTCTCTTCCCTCCTGCAAGACTCCCTCGTCTCCCTCGGTCCCATCGGACTCCTCCCCCCTCTTCGCTAGATCCTGCTTCCCCACCTGCAAATGATGCTCTCTCTCTCTCCTCTCCAGTCAGCGCTCACACCCGATCTCACTCCAGGCCACAAGAGGAAGCCAACCTCCTATGCCCTCTCCGCGAGGTGGCTGGAGCAGAAGGAGTTGTTCGGGTTCATGTGCCTTTCTCCCTCTCTGATCTGTCTGCAATTGAAAAGCGTTTGGGGTCTTACTCTTCTAATCCTACCAACTATACCAAGGAATTCTAATACCTCACTCAGGCATATGACCTCACTTGGCATGATCTCTATGTTATTATGTCTTCTACCCTTACCCCCAATGAACGGAACCGAATCCGGACGGCGGAGCAAGCTCATGCAGATAAGGTCCACGCCTCAAACCCTCAAATGCCGGTGGGCCCAAAGGCGGTCCCTGACACGGACCCCAACTGGAATTACCAGGCGGAACAAACAGGTAGGAGACGACGAGACCAAATGATTGAATGTCTTGTAGCTGGAATGCAGGATGCAGCACAAAAGGTAGTTAACTATGACAAGTTAAGGGAAATTACTCAGGGACCTGAGGAAAATCCAGCTCTCTTCTTAAATCGCCTCACTGACACTATGGCCCTCCACACTCGTTTAGACCCCACCTCCAATGCCGGGGCCACTGTATTAGCTACTCACTTTATTTCTCAATCAGCCCCGGACATTTGGAGGAAACTTAAAAAGGCAGAAAAGGGCCCCCAGACCCCTATCCGAGACCTGATGAACATGGCATTTAAGGTTTTTAACAGTCGAGAGGAACAGGCCGAGGCTGAATGCCAGGCCTGCATGCAGCAGAAAGTATCACTCCAAACCCAGGCTCTTGTGGCAGCCCTAAGGCCAGAGCAACAAGGGCAAGGCACAGAGGGTGCTCGACCTAGGTCCGGGCTGCCAAGAGGATCCCCACCAGGAGCTTGCTTTAAGTGTGGCAAGGAGGGTCATTGGTCCCGGCAGTGCCCCTGCCCGAGGCCGCCCACTAAGCCCTGCCCTAAGTGCAAGCAGCCTGGTCACTGGCGGAGCGATTGTCCCCTTTTGGCAGCAGGCTCATCCTCGACATCTCTACGTGAAGGACAGGCCGCTCAGATGGGAGACCAAGCCAGCCAGGCGGGGCCATCATTTGAATTCCTAGGCCTCGCAGACGACTGATGCGGCCCAGACTCGGAGACTCTCATTGCTCTCTCTGAGGTAGCGGGTAAGTCCATATCATTTCTTGTGGACATGGGGGCTACCTTCTCTGTTTCGCCTTCATACTCTGGACTTCTAGTTCCCTCACAGGTCTTGGTTATGGGAGTAGGCAGAACCGTTTCTTCTCCTCTTCGCACACCACCTCTGACATGCAGTTTGAATATGGAATCCCCTTTTCACACTTGTTCTTAGTCATGCCATCGTGCCCTGTACCCCTTCTGGGTCGAGACATTCTACACAGTCTCGGGGCCACTATCCAGCTGACAGCATCTTCCCACCTACTCCTACCTCTCCTGACTAAAGACTCTTCCACTACCACAGATCACTCTAACCCGGTCACACCTCCTATTCCACCGGATGTTGTCAACCCTCAGGTCTGGGACACTTCTACCCCTGTGGTAGCAACCCATCACCCACCTGTACACATCCGCTTAAAGAATCCCTCCCAATTTCCATCTAGGCCCCAATTCCCTATTTCAGCAAGTCACCACCAAGGCCTTAAACCCATAATTACCCACCTCTTAAACCAAGGCTTACTCATTCCCACGGGCTCTCCCTGCAATAACCCCATCCTTCCTGTTCGAAAACCTTCAGGAGCTTATTGCCTCATACAAACCTTACATCTAATCAACGAGGCAGTAGTTCCCCTCCATCCAGTAGTCCCTAATCCTTACACATTACTGTCACACATTCCATCAGACACCACTCACTTCACAGTCCTAGATCTCAAGGATGCCTTCTTTACCATTCCTCTACACCCTGACTCTTACTTTCTGTTTGCCTTTACTTGGACTGATCCGGACACTAATGCAGCCCAGCAGCTTATGTGGACCGTCCTGCCCCAGGGGTTCAGAGACAGCCCACACCTGTTTGGACAGGCGCTGGCTCGGGATTTAGCTGAATGCGATCTCGAGACTAGTACTCTCTTACAATATGTAGATGACCTACTTCTCTGTAGTCCCTCTGTCTGCCTCAAGAAGACACACAGCTACCCTTCTTAACTTTCTTGCCATGAAGGGATATCGTGTCTCCCCTACTAAGGCTCAACTTCACTCTCAGTCTGTAGTCTATCTGGGCATCGCCTTGACTCCCACCACCCAAGGTCTCATCCTAGATCGAACTCAGACCCTCCGCAGTCTCCAACCACCTACCACTGCTGATCAGATTCTTTCTTTCCTTGGTCTAATAGGCTTTTTTAGACACTGGATTCCCAATTTTGCTCTTAGCCAAACCCCTCTACGAGGCTGCAAAAGAGACTCCTACGGGACCTCTCACATCCCCTAACACCATCAAAAGGGCTTTCTGTACCCTTCGAGATGCCCTCATCTCCTCTCCCCCTCTCGCTTTACCTGACTCCAGGCGCCCCTTCCATCTTTTCACTGATGAAAAGCACGGTAATGCTGTTGACGTGTTAACTCAACCTGTGGGGCCTACATACCGCCCTGTGGCATATCTCTCTAAACAACTGGACACCACTGTCAAAGGCTGGCAGCCCTGCCTCCGGGCACTGGGTGCAGCAGCTGAACTCACCAAGGAGGCTACTAAGCTCACCCTTTCCCAACCCATCACTGTATTCTCCTCTCACAGGCTCACTGACCTCCTTTCACACAAATCTCTTTCTCTGTTAAGTCCTTCCCGCCTACAAGAATTTCACCTCCTGTTCATCGAAAACCCTTCAATCACTCTTTTACCCTCTCCCCGACTCAACCCAGCCACTCTACTGCCAGCTCCAGTGACACTTCCGGAACCCACCCACTCCTGTACAGAGCTAATAGATTTCCTCAACAGGCCTCGAGATGGATTATCAGATTCTCCTTTAAAAGATCCAGATCTAATACTCTTTGTAGATGGGAGCTCTGTACAGGGACCCGATGGACAACGATGGGCAGCCTATGTGGTGGTCACCACCTCCTCCACCCTAGAAGCTCAACAGCTGCCAGAGGGCACCACCTCCCAGAAAGCAGAACTGATTGCTCTCACGTGGGCACTCAGTCTGGCCCAGGGAAAACACGTAACTATATATACTGACTCTAAATATGCTTTTCTTATCACCCACAGCCACTCTGCCCTCTGGAAGGAAAGGGGCTTCCTCACTACCAGGGGCTCCCCCATAATCAATGCTACCTTCATTTCTAAACTTTTGCAGGCATTACAGCTTCCCGCTGAGGTGGCCGTGATACATTGTAGGGGCCATCAAACCTCTCGGGACCCGATGGCCTTGGGAAATGCTCGGGCTGATGCGACAGCTCGAAACCTCACCCTGAGAGCCTCCCCCTCTCCTCTCATGTTTCTCTCCACCTTCTTGAAACCTTCCTACACTCCTGAGGAAGAACAGACCCTCCTCAAAAAGGGTGGAGACGTGTGCAACCAGGGATGGATATTTCTCGAAGATAGAATTGCCTTTCCAAAAGAACAGGCTGAAACTCTCCTTTCTGATATCCACTGTTCCTTACACATAGGGCCAAAAGCTCTCTATCGGTTCTTACAACCACTCTTTTTCTTCCCAGGCCTCCAGCAGACTATTGAAAAGGTGCACGCAGCATGTGCTGTCTGTTCCAAAACCTCTACACAAGGGGGACTCCGTCCCCACTTCCCTACTCATCAGCTGAGGGGTCACGTGCCAGGCCAGGATTGGCAGATTGACTTCACTCATATTCCCCCTCACAAAAAAACTCCGTTATCTCTTAACTTTTGTTGACACCTTTTCAGGGTGAATTTCCAACTTCTCGAGAAACAGCAGATACTGTTGCCTCCATTCTCATTGAAAACATCATCCCGCGGTTTGGACTACCGACTACCATCCAGTCAGACAACGGCCCGGCCTTCACTGCCCAAATAGTCCAGCAGGTTGCCACCTCTCTCAACATCACCTGGAAACTCCACATACCCTATCACCCTCAATCATCAGGTAAGGTGGAAAGGGCTCATGGCATCCTGAAGAGTCAGCTAACTAAACTTCCCATCGAGACCAGGCTCTCCTGGCCAAACCTCCTTCCCCTGGCACTCTTCAGAATCAGGGCAACCCCACGAAACCCCACTGGACTTAGCCCCTTTGAGCTGGTTTACGGTAGGCCATTCCTAAACAATCACAGCTTACCTGTCAACCCCCCTCCTCTTGTCACGTACCTCCCCTTTATGTCTTTACTTCGTCATCTTCTCAGGGAACACGCGGACCGGACCCTTCCTCCCATAGGGGGTCCAGATGAAACACAGCCAGCGGTCCCCCTCCAACCAGGAGACAGTGTTCTTCTAAGGGAGCTCCAGCCTGGCTCCCTGCAGCCCAGATGGACGGGACCCCATACGAACTGCACCAACGAAGTTTCTCAACTCATGGCCAAACAGATGTTCCTCCTGACACCCCTCAAAACCACCACCTTCCGATCTCCCCCTCCCCACGACGCCCCTATTCAGCAGGAAGTAGCCAGATGAATAAGCGGCACCCCTTATTAACACAAAAAGATCGGAATGTAAGGTCGGTGGATAGAGGGATGGTCACGTGGGGAACCTAGGCCCGGGAACTTTGACTAGGACCGCCCACAGTCAAACGCACCAAAAAGAAACTTCCTAGGACTCCTTGGAAACAAAAGCAATGGACTGTCAGCCAGTAAGATTTCTCTATGTCATTTTAGCCTGACTTCCCTAGAGGGACTCCTTTTTAAATATACCCGCGCGGTCTCTCCATGTGCGATTTTTTCCTGACCTCCATCTTGCACGCCAGTGAGTCTCCTCCGGGGAACGCTTTGTACTGAATAAAGCCTTTTGAACTTACCACACTTGGTGGCTCCGAGACCTGTTCCTTCCTTCTTGGCGGGGAAAAATACCTTACACTGACAATGTCCACTAATATTCGTTGACTCATCAAGTTGCAAGGCAAATTTCTTACTAATGCGCACCTTTCCAAAACAACAGTTTCAATGTCCACAGACATGTCATCAATACTTCTGGCAATTGTGTTATCTGAGAGAGGCACTTTAGCTATCTCTTTGGCCGCGGTAGGGCCAAGTATCTCATTTACAATGGCTTTACAAGCTGGCAGTATTAATGTTTCTGCCACAATGTGGGACTTTTTTGATTTAGCTATGAGTTCAGCAACAAGGTAGCTAGCTCTGAGGGCTCTCTCATTTACCTTTGTGGTTTTTCTTTAAAAAGTTGCCTGTTTCTCATTGTTTGTATGTAAGCATACAAAATAGTCCATCGGGTTGTTTTGAATGGAAGGGTGTTTCGTTTGGAGATGGCGTTTAAGCTTGCTTGGCACCATGGTGCTATTAAGCTTCTCACCACACACCAAGCACAGTGGAGTTGGTGCTGTCTCATTCCCGGTGAAAGTAAATCCAAATAAAAGATAGCTTTCGCTGTATTGCCTCAAGCTCACTGTCTTGTCTTTTTTCTTTTGTCGACCACTCATACTAGGGCCTTCATCTGGGTCAGAATTTTGTCCAGGGTCCTGTTTGGCATTTGCATTTTCCCTTCTCAAAAACTTTTCCATCACTGTTACTTGCTCATCTTGTTGAGATCCCAAACAGTCACAAGAGTGAAATATGCCTGGCAGAGGTCCTTTAAATAAATTACATTTATTAAAAAAAAGTTAAATAAAAAAGGATAACCCTCTCATATATACAGTCCCATATAACATTCCTCATATATACAGTCCCACGTAACATCCCCTTATAAATACAGTCCCATGTAACATCCCCTCATATACAGTCCCACATAACATCCCCTCATATATACAGTCCCATGTAACCTCATATATATAGTCCCATGTATCCCCTCATATATACAGTCCCGCTAATAGACACTGGAGCTTTCATCAAGGTTGTGGGTTCAAATCAATTTGGCAAATACTCTCTCTACATAGAGACTGGACAAAATCAATTTTAGAAAATGTTGGGTAGTTGTGTAACATCATAAGTCCTCAGAGCATCTCTACTGTCAGATTGAGAAGTTTGCTTTCTAGGTAAGGATTCTGATAAATACTAGAGTTCTCCTTGAGGTTGTGAGTTCAAATCCCATGGTCAGCTGGGTGCAGGGGGCTTGGTCCTGTCTGTTTTGATGGTGTATATAGAGATTTGAGCTCTTTAAGAAGATGACCCTTCAGGAGGCCATATACAATATAGATAACACTGTGATGCATTGTATATCACCCTCTGCGGGGGTCTCTTTTAAAAAGAAAAAGGTCAAATATCTATATACACCATCAGGATAGACATAACCAGCTGAGGCTGAGGCTTCATCTAGTGGCGGCAACGTTTACCTCCAGTCCTGACTAGGATTAGAAATCGGGACCAAGGGGAGGAGTAGCAGCTTCAACTACTCGCCGCTGCCACATAATGACAAGTGCGTGGCAGCCCGAGTGGGGACCTTCCTGGGTGTGGATGAGAGGCGGCCTACTATTGGTTCATCGCTAGTGGTCGGGATGAATCCTAGAAGGTGATTGGTCAGAGCGTTCCCTGTGCCTCCACTCTTCCTGTCGCTGATAGCTGGAGGCACTGTGAGGAGAATGTTTATGTTCGGATGGAGGCTGCTGGCGGCGGGCTGGATAAATAGCCTCTGCGGACTGTATCCAGCACACGGGCTATAGTTTGGGGACCCATGTTTAATTTCCCCACAGCACACCTGACCATGTCTCGCAGCACACTGGTTGAAAAACACTGCTTTAAAAGAAACATTCAATGGGAATTTCTTTCCCATGATAGCCAGTAACTTCACATGAAGACATTAAGGTGTTTGCCTCTTTTTAAAAAGTATCCATCTAGGCCTGATCCTTGGTGGTGCAGTGGATAAAGTGTCAACCTGGGAACGCTGAGGTTGCTGGTTCAAAAAAACCCTGGGCTTGCCTGGCCAAGGCATATATGAGAGTTGATGCTTTCTGCTCTTCTCCCTTCTCTCTCTGTCTCTGTCTCTCTCTCTCTCTCTCTCTCTAAAAAAAATGAATAAAGTTAAAAATAAAATATTAAAAAAAATAAAATATCCATCTAATACGTTTCAATTCAACCAGCAACACGCATGCTCTGTGCGGCCACCTTAAAAATAGAGAAAGCCCATTCCAACACTAATGTGCCCTTCCATCTTCTGTGAGTGGCTTTGTTTTGTTAATGGATGTTACAGAGGGCACGAAAAGTAAGCCTATTTCCACGTGATGTGAAGAGTAGAGGGGGGGGTATCACAAACCCACAGAGGGACAACCCTGATCTCCCTGAAGAGATTTACAGGCAGGAAAAAGTTGTTTTTCTCTTCTCAGCTGAGTTATCAGAGTAGAGATGCCTGCCCTTCAAACAACACTGCTGCTCAAATTGAACAGCGCGGTGTAGGGGCGTAGCTCCTTGCCAATTGAGAGACCATACAAGTATGAAAGAGTAAAAAAGGTTTTCTGTTTGTTCATTTGTTTGTTTGAGTTTACTGTGGAAAAAAAATGTTCAGTATTTTCAGAAACTGTCCAGTGAAAATACTTTCTCTTGTTTTTAATTGAGTTATAGGGGACTCCTCCCTCAAACAGAAAAACAATTAAAGATATAAGTTTGTCATTCATTGCTCATAGCATCATCTGTCTCATTGTATTTCTCACTTAAAAAGTAGAATATAAAACAGACTTAATAACATGAACATTGAATAACAGACATATTTTCAGTCACTCCTTTTTTCCACCCTATTGCCCTCTCAGACACAGAGAAAACACAATTCTTCTCATTACCTCACCCCACACTCCTACATGCTCAGGAAAATATTGCTTTCAAATGAACACATTGTTCTGGCTTGGACAGCATCCAGTGGACAATGGACAAAGGTCTTTTTAGCTTGTACATCATGTAGAAATCACTGGCAAAATTATCTGAAGAATACGTTTGTGTTAATAAACACAGTTCCTATGGTGCATGGTTTTGTGTCTAGTGTTGAATATACATATAATGTAACATAGAGCGTATTTCATTACTGTGTTTTGTTCCCCTTGAAGGAAAATGACAGAAAGTAACTCTAGTGCGTGGAAATGATCCAAAATTAAAAACAACTTTTAGCAAACACATGCATATGGTTCAGTCGGGTTCTGTGGTAAAAATGGTTCAGTACAGTTGTCCTAAGGTGTCTTAAGATGAACGATCCTATGAACTCTTCAAAATAACTTTAATGATTTTTTGTAAGTTGAAATAGGGTTGAAAGACATGAGGCCATTGAAAAAAACCAAATGAGTAATTCCTAGGACACTGAAGTAATACCTAGTTTACAGTCTGCCCGAAATAACAATAAACTAAATTTCATTGTTACGACATGGGCAGATCTCCCTCATCTGAGAGGTGTCACATGTCTGATTTCTTCAAGAGGAAAGAAAAATAAAACAAACTATTTCCTTATCCACTTCCTCCCAGGCCCAAACCCACGAAGCAGCCATGGTGAGTGGCACAGCTCAGCAGAGAGGTCGTAGAAAGCCCAAGACTAAAATTGTAACAGACAAGAGAATAAGACTGGGAAGTGATGCCTGGCTCTGTCAGACTCAGTTAGCTCGTTACAGAATTTCCAAGCAGTGATTTCAATATTACATTTTTATTTGCTCCGTCCTGTAGTTTTAACAGGGTAAAAGTTTCCTATTAGCTTAGTTGTGTGGACATAAAAGTGAGTATTTTATAAAAAACAAACAAACAAACCAAAACCAATTAATATAATGTGTCAAAATGGAGAAAACTCCTCATTGACAAATATTTCTATCAAATTGTTAACGGAGCTGAATTTTGATTTCTACCTTCTATACAGTCAATTTATGTATGACTCACTTCCTATAGGCTGCTCTATCTCACTTACAAAATTAGTTTTTCCTACATTTAAACTTTCTTTTCAATTTCCATCCTACAGAATGGTGTGACGATAATTCAATTTTTGGTGCTTTTGTTCTACAGAATCAAATAAGTCTGGAATCTCCTTTTAAGGTTTTCAAATCCAAATGGATGCAGACAAAGCCAGTAGGTCCTTCAGACAGTGTTTCATTCAACATTATTTTGTTTTAACATCTATGAGATGCCTAGGAACCTAGCTCTTGTTTACATCAATTAGCCTGTGGTCAAATTGGTTTTGTTACACGCTGTTTTGCTTCAAGTCCCAGAAGCTCTGGAAGATATGAAGTGAGGACTTTCTGTACAGATATTTTTGATAGCTAATAAAGTGTGTTATGAAGAATAAATGAGAAACAGGTCTAAATAGAAATAGTTTTCATAGAAGAGATTGTTTATCTGAACAATAGAATTCATGGAGTTCAGGTAAGAGATAAACAAAATAAAAAGACATTCAGGTGGATGAAATAGTTTGAGCAAGTCATGGAAACGGAAACATCAGACACATTTTTTTAAGAAATGTGCCTAGTTGATGTACAGTTGTGTAAATGGGATGAAATTTTTAGATAGGAAATGAGAATGAAGACAAGGAATGAAGCCAAATAAGAAAGATCAGAAAGTGTAACTTGCCTATTTTACAATTAGGGTTACTGTTTCCAATAAAACTGGCCTCTACAGAGATGAGAGTAGACCAGGGTTGCTTGTAAGACTTTCCAGAAGTACAAACATGGTTTTCAAACTAGGGTAGAATCTTTAATAAACATAAAAGTGCATACATACACACATATATTTTAGAAGTTGTCAACCGGTACATCAGTGAATGAAAAGTCAACCCAACATCAGCAAGATACCTTCAGCTGCCAACTGTTGAATATTCTGTATTCCACACACCTTTTCCCTTTTTCCGTGTTTGCCGTAGCCAGTCGCGGTCCCCAGCCAGTGGTTGCCTGAGGGTCACTCACCCATCTCTGTGCTTTTTCCTACCAGTGAGCACAATGGCCGTGTCTCCCAGATGTCGCTTTGATGGCTGGCTCTCTGCTTTGGGCATGGGATCTTGACCTCATTATATTTTGGTATGTCTTTTTTATAATCACTCTAGGTCAGTGGTTGTCAACCTGGTCCTTACCGCCCACTAGTAGGCATTCCAGCTTTCATGGTGGGCAGTAGCAGAGCAACCAAAGTATAAATAAAAAGATAGATTTAATTATAGTAAGTTATTTTATAAAGATTTATTCTGCCAAACTTAGCGAAAATCTGACATAAAGTACTTGGTAAGTAATTATTCTTATATGCTTTAACTTGCTGTAACTCTGCTTTATAAATTTTATAAAATAAAGTTACTTCCCTACTTTATAAATCACCATTACTGTGGAACCGGTGGGTGGTTAGAAAATTTTACTACTAACAGAGATACAAAAGTGGACGGTAGGTATAAAAAGGTTGACTCCCCCTGCTCTAGGTTAATAATTTCTCCTGCGCTATGTGATCCTCTGAGCCATGGTAAAAGGAAAAGCTCAGAAACATGTCTTTCCTGTGGGAGGACTTTCTCAGTGTTCTTTTCACATCAACAGAATTCACCCCGGGGAGAGAGTCCAGTCTCCCCATTTGGACAGAAAAGCCAGATAATCAAGGGCATCTTGGGAGACAGAGACATGGCTCCACCCTTCTGGAGTTGAGCATGTAAATTAATTTTTCTGTAATGTTCTCAGCCATGACTAGAAATCATAACACCACGAATGGGCACAGTGAGGAAAATGCATGGGACATTTTATAGCGTCTGAGAACAGATGTTAGCTATCATCAGCACCGTTATCAAAGTCACTGCAGGTTGAAGAGCAATTAACAGCTCATGCTATTTTACATAGAAAAACTAGGCCTGACCTGTGGTGACGAAGTGGATAAAGTGTCAACTTGGAATGCTGAGGTTGCCGGTTTGAAACCCCGGGCTTGCCTGGTCAAGGCACATATGGGAGTTGATGCTTCCTGCTCCTCCCCCTTCTCGTTCTCTCTTTTCCCGCTCTCTCTCTAATAAAAATGAATAAATAAAATATAAGAAGAAAATTTGGTTTTTTCCTTTTTGATAAGTATTTGCAGTAAAAAACAACAACAACTGGGCATGGGATGATCTTAAAACAACTGATCTTAAAGCTAGCATACTGTAACATATATTATACTTAAGTTGATCATGAGGATTCGGTTTCCTCACCAACATCTCAGACTTGTCTGCGAAGGGGCAGAGGTCTGTAGACTTTGTCACATACCCGTTTGGGGCCTTAGCAGTTCAGAATGGGAGCTGCTGTGTCATCTGTGAGAAAAATACATAGGATAGTAACTTCTTTACATTAGAGGACATGACTGTCATAAAGTCCTTGTTTTTGTTTTTATATCTACTAGCTCATGCATTATTTTTATGTAACCCTTTGATTTTTCACCCAGAGAAAACATGTTAATGCTTTATATCAGTTCGTGTAATATGTACCATGCTATGCCTTTATGTATCCCTCAGCACAAAGGAGAACTTTTACAGGGTGTTTTCATTCCTGTACTTGTTTTGGGAGAGCTAGAATTCTGTAGCCATTATTCTTCCTTCCTTGGTTCACACTCTCTGAGGCCCATGCCTCTTAATGCAGGGTGTATTGATAGACTGATTTGACATAAAAACAGCTCTTACTGAGATACGCCTCTCCCGTGACATAGGGAAGGATAGACCACATAAGACACTTGCAATATTAAAATAAATTAAAATCCAAAAAAAAAAGTTCAATTGCATTGTTGTGATAGGATCAGTTTGATAAGTTGGCTACTGAGCGTCCAGGGGAGAAAAGGAGAGTGAGCTTTCTTGTTTCTCTTGCTCTTCTAGCTGAGAGCGGGAGATGACGAGCATCATCTGGGCCTCCTGCGGAGGCCTCAGGAAGGTCTCTCTAAAAGGAATGGCTTCGACCCCACCGTCTACATCTCTGTTTATTTCTACTGACAATTCTCCCATTGTAAGTTGTCTAAGTCAGTCTCTATTGATAATTCAATATCTTAGAAAGTCACATTGACATTTTGTGGCACTAAGTACTAAGGCACTTACTGTTTAATGCATTGGTAAGAGAGGGAAGGAGAACTGCTCCCCACTCAATGATTGATGGCTCTTTTACAGGAGCAAGACTCGGCATGGTGGGGACAGTTCCCACTCACATCTCCATTCCTTTAACAACATTCAACGTAGTTTGTAATATGAAGGTTACTCTGTAATATCTTTAAGTCATTGCTTAGGAGTATAATGTATTGGAGTGTTAACTAAATTCTTTAGGGGTGCCTAGTCTTACATTGAGGGTGAAGGGAGATGAAACATGAAAAAAACAATGCCATTTAAGGATAGAGTGCCTAAAAATATATGGAAAACCTAAGAGTCCCTGAGATTCCAAACTAATATGAAAAGCTATGGAGGCCCATAAGAACTATAAAATTATTGCTGCGGGAGGGAACTGTTAGGAATGTCATCATTAAGGCATTTAGACCTCTGGTTTGCTGTCTACTTTTGAAGTAACCGCACACTGGTTGATGTATTACATATTACAATGTATTCTCCAATGTTCACATCAAGTTTAAAATTACCTTACAATCGATTTGGAAATTATGTTGAAATGTTAAAATAAGATTTTTTTTTTCCAATACAATCTTAACAATTAGGAATGTAAGGCCATTGTATTTGAAATTTAGGTCAGGTTTGAAAGATCTTTATAACCTGATTTGAGAAGAATTTATTTATTTAAATTTCAAGGACTTTAGTGTATACACTTTATAAAGCATTTCTATTTTGTATCCATTTTTATTCTGTTGCTCACTGCATTTTATAGAACACTTCACTAGTACCTGTGAATCTGTGACAGTGCGTAGTCACACCTTTCCCTTCAGATCGGCAAAGAAAACACAGCACGCTTCCTTCCCAGTGACAGACTGCTGCTGCTTCTAAGCTCATACACCCTCAATTGAGAGAAAGCTGAAGTTGCCCATGCTATTCTTCTCTTAAAAATGGTCACTTTTGGTGATGAGTCTATCATATCATCACATCATCATGTGTATGTCATTTATATGAAATCATCTACCTATCTACCTACGGACATACTTACCTCTCTGTATGCTTTTGGATAGCTCCATCTCTCTCTTGTAAAATTCTGAGCTTTTCTACACTGCTTTGTCCTCTCCTTTTGACCTGTGGTGGCTCCAGAGTTTAAAGTGTGGTATAACATCAGGGGTGTGGACAGTGGTGTGGGCCAGGGAAAGAGCCACTGGTCTACAGGGCATCTTCTGGACTCGGACTGGTTCCAGCTCAGTGTGTTGTGATTTGAGTCTCTGGACTGTCACTGCAATACCACCATGCTGGTTTGGCCTCTTCCATCACTGTGGTATGCACGCTACTCACGAATCTAGTGATTGCTTCCAGGTGCAAAACCCCGGCTGCCTAGTGCTCTTCTTGTGAACCCTAGGAGCGGTCTCACCCATCAAGCCCCCTTTCATGGGGCTCACATCCCTGCATTGGATGAAACACACCCATCTATGTACCTAAGTAACTCCACCAATTCCAGGTAGAATAAAGATTCACATCCAGAGTCGTCTGGGAAAAATGTTCACGGCCAGAGATACCGAGAAAACACCGAAAGCATTAAAAGAAAAATTATAGGCCACGTAAAAGGGAACCTCAGTGAGATTAATAGTAACTTCTCATCAGACCCAGGGAGGACAGGGAGCCAGTGCTATCCAGCAAAACTATCTTTCAAAAAATGAAGGCGAAATAAAGACGTTCTGAGAGAAATAAAACTGCTAGCAGACCTGTCTTATAAGAAATAATAAAAGAAGTTCTTCAGGCAGAAAACAGGGGCACAGGCAGTAATTTGCAGACTCAGGAACAAGCAAGGGCACCTGGATAAGTAACTGTGGCCATGCCACTGGGCTGGAAAAGGTGTTTTTTTTTCCTTTATCCACCTGCTTGCTGTCTGTATTCCACTGTAAGATCCATTTGCGAAGGTGAGATGTCTTACCCACCCTTCTCATGTGGTCCATCAGATGTGACATAGTATAAGCACTTACTTGACATGCTTACTTGGTGGAGAAAGGGCAGGAGGAGAGGGAGCTGTCAGAAAGTGGTGTCGCAGGCAGACTCCAGCCCCCTCCTTATCGAATCCCTGGCCCTGGAAGTCCAAGGAAAGAAACACCTACTTATATGAATTTCATTAGTTAGAACCATATGACTTCACGGGCCTTATTTACCATTTATATTTCATGATGAACAATTATCCTAAAACTTCAGAGGAGCTCAATGCTATAAAACTAAAAACAAAGAAATAAAGAAGCGAAACCCACTAAATCCTTTGGTCACAAGTGAATTGCTCATCAATGCTCAAATGGTGTCTGTTACTTAGCAGTCTGTGCACCTGCCAGGAAACTGATAAATTTTCTTTTCCTCACCTTAGGGATGTACACTCCTGCACATCATCACTATGTTTGCAAAAATGGAAGCAATAGGTAGCTTCTTAAAAACTAAGGTTTTACAAACCGGTATATTAACCACTGATTGGCAAAGTCATTAATGTATTCATAATACTGTTTCAAAATGCCTGTGCAAATACTTCGCTTAAGTTAAAATTAAATTTAGAGTTTAATATAAACCTTCACAATTTCTCAGACTTTTCATAAATTATTGCATTACTATGCTATAATAGCTTAATATAGTGAATGCAGTTTCCAAATGTTTCACACACTGGAATTTTTAGCACTTTTTTATTTTTTTGACAAATCAACCTCCACATTACTTTAGGTAGAAGTATTTGGAAAGAAGTTTACTTTTAAAAATCAATTTAAGAAGACTGCTCTTGTGAGATGAGAATGTTGAGCTAGTTATCCCATTTTTCTCCCCTCACACTTAATGAATGACATAATCCCCCCAAAAAACATAATCAAAAATATATTACAGCAATCCATCAGAGGAAAGGCACGACACATTGCCACACCTAAAACTTTGAGAAATAATGTGAAATCAAGGGGGGGGGCGATCAGCATGTTTTTGTTTTTGAAATTATCAAATATTATGAATATTATGGTGAAAGGAGTTGGGGCATACCAAGATAAAAATTAGTCTAATAACTGAACCTCCTTCCTAGCCTGATTTGGCAGACTGAGACTCAGAAACCCACTTAAAGAAGGTATTTTAAATTTCTTTTCTTTTTTTTTTTAATGTTATTTATTCTTTTTAGAGAGGTAGGGGGGAAGAGAGAAAGAGATGGGGGGGAGGACAGGGGGAGGAGCAGGAAGCATCAACTCCCATAAGTGCCTTGATCAGGCAAGCCTGGGGTTTCAAACCGGTAACCTCAGTGTTCCAGGTGGACTCATTATCCACTACGCCACCACAGGTCAGGCAGTATTGACGCTATAATTAAGCAACAACCAAAACAAGGAAATTCCACTATATTCAATATTTTGTTTTTGTTTTATTTTTCCCAGCTGGAAAGAAAGCGTGAAAGGGAAGATGAGATAAACATAATTATCAAGAATTAATTATCTTTCAACTTAAACCAAGATGAACTAGAATGCAGATAGATAATGACTAAGTTAAAGCACTCTGTAGGAGCTGGCTCTCCGCGGGGGAGATTTTTTTCCAGCCTATGCCGGTTGTATTTCTGTTCCTCTACATTTAGAGCTAATGACAACTTGGCCAAATATTTACATAATTTGCCTTGTTTCTTTGGCAGACGTTCTAGATGGAACATCTCCCACTGTGTAGCCAAATGATGAGGATAACTGTCTATGTAAATGATGTGTGAGGACAGAAATAAAGCCAGAGTGGAATGCCCACAAAACAAACAAACAAGCAAGCAAGCAAACAAGTAGTGCCTTGATTATAATAGATGGACTATTTGACAGAGGATGCTTTTTTTTTAAATGTGTAGGGAGGAGTTCAACAAATGCAGAACGCCAAGAAGCCACGCTCGGCAGGACAAAAAATCACCAGCATGTACAACCCCTCATTTCAATGACAACCCCTGTGGTGAAGCTATTGCCCTGCAGTGGGTAGCCTCTGCTTTTAGTACTCTATCGATAATGACCTTGAAAAGAGGAAGCGTGTCCCAGATCCCATGGTCTTCATTCTGTCATTCAGGGCCCCGTTTTTGTGGTATTTATTTGTTTTCTGTTGTTGGTTTAATTCTTTAAAAAAGTTGTATCTGATAAAAACATTAAAATTTTTTTCTTTCAACTGAGGAGCTACAGAATGTGTATTTTCTTTTACAAAGCACCATATGTTCTGGCCCATGGGAATTTTCTGGACTGATCTTGTACCTAAAAGCACATGCCATGCTCCGCCCACACCCAACGTATTCCATATTCCGTACTCCCAGCCTCGCTCCAAACTTGGTTTACGTTGGAGACCGGCCCTTGCTTTTCCTCCTACCAGAAATAGTCTTTCCTCAAACTCATGTCAACGTAAGAAACATCCAGACCTGTAATGAACTGGTATAAGATTTTATTTGAGGCAAACTGAGGACAGTTGATGTGAAGCGAGATCCCGCATGCTCCAGAGAATGACAATTTGCGGTGTCTTCTCTGCATCTGAATTTCAAGCAGGTTCCCTGAGAATGGCAGGGAGCAAGGTGGATGGATGACAGGTTAGTTAAGATTGTGTGCTCTCTTGAAGGTGGTCCAGCTTTAGAAGGAAGGTTCTGGAAAGGGACCTTCCAAAGGTGTGTTAACCTAGAGGCACAGAAACAATGTGCAGGGCTTGCTCAAGGCAAAGTTAAGCCTTTTAGGAAACAATTTATGTGTCTTGGGTGTGACCACCCACCATGACCTGCCCAGTTAGAAACTGATGGTCCGGTCAGCCTATCAGGTTACTTTTCATAGAACCCCTTCTTCTCCGCACTTATCACTTTTCAGTGGAGGCTTTTTTTCATCTTTCCATACTTATAGTTCTTCTTTTCACCATGTTCTGTAGTCTGACATTCAGTACTTGATTTCATTGTCATTTTCTACTCATGGATTTAATGTCTATAACTCTGCACTCAAAAGCAAGCTCCTTGGAGAGGGAGGAGGCTGTGTCTGCTCTCCCAGGGACATATCTCTGACCCTGAAACACAACGTACAAATTCTCCACTGGACTCAACAAAAATGCATTCAAAGACTAGAAAAATAATAGATGCAGGACTGGATGAATAAATGCAGTGTAGCTTGGGAGATGTAGAATTTAACTTCTAAACACAGACACTGAAGAGACTTAAATGGAAGTGTTATTAAATAATTTTACTATTTTGTAAGATATAAATTTGAGAATGTTTCAGGCTAACCTATTGGTTTTTGGAAAATTGGTAAATATGATCACCGTACTTGTCAGTTCTGGAATACTTCAACTCCAGACATGAAGATAACTCTTTGCAAAAAGTTTATAACACATAACATTTTCAAGCATTTAATAAAAATGGATGCTTTTTAAAGGGCTGGTATATATGTATGTATGTATGTGTATATATATTCAGAGATAGTTTTTTTTTTAATTAATGCAAAAGACTATTTTTTTTGTATTTTTCTGAAGTTGGAAACGGGGAGGCAGTCAGACTCCTGCATGCGCCTGACCGGGATCCACCCAGCATGCCCACCAGGGGCAATGCTCTGCCCATCTGGAGCATCGCTCTGTTGCAACCAAAACCATTTTAGCGCCTGAGGCAGAGGCCACAGAGCCATCCTCAGTGCCCGGGCCAACTTTGCTCCAATGGAGCCTTGGCTGCGGGAGGGGAAGAGAGAGACAGAGAGGAAGGAGAGGAGGAGGGGTGGAGAAGCAGATGGGCACTTCTCCTGTGTGCCCTGGCCGGGAATCGAACCCAGGACTCCTTCATGCCAGGCAAACATTCTACCACTGAGCAAACCGGCCAGGGCCGAAAGACCATTTTGAGATATTCAAAACTCATCAGTTCAGGCACAACACAGAACTTGAACAAACAGGCATCTTACATACACATCAACTACTTTATGGTTCAAACTGTGTACTTATTCTGAAGCCTTTTTGTGAGATCACTTCAGAGCTCAGCTGGTATCACAGTTCGGAATTCATACTTTTAAAAGGAGTCCAGAATTAATTTCACTGGTCTCATGACTTGAGGGGCAGACTGAAGACAAGTAATGAACACTCTTCTGGGAAGTTCTTCAACACCAGATTCAATCTGTAATCTTAACTGCAATTGAAATTTAGTTTTATGAAAAAAAAAAAGAAAGAAAGAAAGAAAGAAAAAAAAAGAAATGATTGCAGACAATTTGTTGCCAGGGTACTCAGACATCAGAAAGAAGAAGAGCGAGGGAAAACAAAGAGAAATCAAGGGACCTGCAGGCATTTTTATGTATAGTGGCTGATTGACAATGGCCACTCTTGGATTTGCTCATCACTGACAGACTTTCAGGCCAAAATTGAAAACTCAATTGATATTGATAGGTGCTGGTTGGGGAAGAGAACTGTGCTGCTTGCAATAAATGATGAAGAAATTAAAGGTGCAGCCCTCTACCAGCATTACCGTAGCACCCTCTGTCGTGCTAGGCATAGCTCTACAGAGGAATTCTCCTTGGATGTATTGTAGTGTGTGGGATCTTTCACACGCGATGAACCGAAAATATCAGACTCGATATTTCCCTTTCAAAAGCCTTGTAATGTGCATAAATTTCAAAGGAAGACTACCCAGACATGTAACTCAGCAGGTAGGCTATTTATAAACTGATAGGGATTATGATTAGGAAACAAGAAAACATGCTGCCACACTGAATGACATGGAAGTGATCTACAGCTGTCCATTCTCAAAGCAACTAAAGCCAGAGAGGTGACCTTGCTCCCAGAAGCAGAGAAGAGTGGTGGGGTCCATTCTCACAAGCAAGCAGCCTCTTTCTGTAGGGTTCATGCTAGAGAGGCTTACTGGGGACCGAGAGTTCGGGCCTTAAGTGTAGATATAGTGATGAGTAAACAAAATGCACAGAGGGAAAGAAAAAATAAGCAATTAAAATAGAGAGTGTCACCCCTATTGTACTTGCCGTGGAGGAACACAAAACCAGGAATGGCCATATGGTGTCATGTTTGGGGGACACATATAGGGTGAGGCCACAGACATTTTAATAAGAGCCATCAGGACTGGCTTCACTAAAGGGAAACAACAAGAATGAAATTTTTCACCTACAGAGCCAGGCAGAGAGCAAGGGAAGGTGTTCCCAGGCAGAGGGAACAAGGGCAAATACCCACAGGGTAGGCTGTGGTTGGTGCCAGTCAGTGTGCTTTTCTGCCATTGGAGAGGACAGGAAGAAAAAACACTCATGTTTCTCACTAGAACTGACATCTTTTTTCTTTCAGTTTTATAGTCTAAGCCAATGGTATGTATGACCTTAGTGAACACTAGAGCTGAGAAATATATTTTTCTTGATTAAAGCTTTGCAGTTTTAGTTATGGCTATGGTTGATTGCAAGTTACTGTATGTAGTTGGGCTGATGTTGTGTGAATATTTGGGCCCTTCCAAAAGTCATTGATTGAAATCCTAACAGCCAATGGTATCAGGAGGTGGGGTCTATGGGAGGTGATTAGGAGCGCATCCCTTATGGATAGGGTTAGTGCCCTGAGAAGACACCCCCCACACCCCGGGGTTCCCTAGCCCTTTCCACCAGGTGAAGTTACAAGACCTAGGCAGTCCTCAGCCCATAGAGGGATCTCACCTGCCAGGAACATTCTGGAACCCTGGTTCAGTCTCCAATGATGTGAGAAATATATTTCCACTCTTTGTAAGCAACCCCGTCTATGGTATTTTGCTATAGCAGCCCAAATGGTTAAGACATGGGTCAAGGTAGAAAATGAAATATTTTTTTTTAAATGTACATGGACACTCAGTTGTCCCAGCAGCATTGTTAAAAAGACACCTTTTCTCGCTGCACTTTAGTCAAAATCAATGATCTTTATCAGTGTTAGTCCAGGTCTGAATTTTCTATTCTGTTCCATTGATCCATTCATCTATCTTGATACCAGTTTTCTTCTTTTTCGATTACTGCAAAGTTATAAATCTTGAAATCAGGTAGTATCATTCTTCATTTATTTCTTATTCTTTAATTTTTTTTAAAGAGTCAAAAACTTCTTTTGGCAAACCTTGGTCCTTTTTATTTCCATGTGGATTATAGAATCAGTTAGTCAATATCTGCACAAAAAAAAGGCCTACAGGATTTTTATTGCATTAAAAATATAGATCAATATAAGAGGAAAATGACATCTTTATGATTGTGAGTTTTTTAAACCCTATTAGTTCTTTAACTTCTCTCAGCACTGTTATAAATCTCTCCATAATTTGAGAGATTTATCTCCATTTTTATATTTTTGATGCTATGCTGAAAGATATTTTTATTTCAATATTTTGTTGATTCTAGCTAATATACTAAAAGACAATTACTGTCCTATGTTCAATTCAATCATTCTAAATTTACCCACTAGTAATAGTGGTATTGTAAGTTCTATCATTTTTAAATGATATTGTCAGTAAACAATTTTTTTTTCTTCTTGACATCTCAATAGGAGTTTTCAGGCTGACCTCAATCAGGTTAAGGATGGGCTTTTCTATTTCTAATTTTCTTAAGTTTTTAGTGAGAATTTATATTATGGTTAATAGTTTGGCATCTAAGTTGACAAAAAGTGGCATGGTTCCTTTTTGGAAACTACTGAGATTTTGGAATTATCTATTATATCAGAACAATCTAGGCTATGTTGACTAACACATCAGATATTTCATGTATTTATTGTTTCAATAGTACTGCATAAATATTTTTCTGCCGCATGTCCAGGGTGTACCCACTTTCTCATTGTATAGATTAAAATTTAGCCAGTACTGGTCTGTGTATACTATTAATTTAGAGTAATTTCCTTTTGTTTACTCAAATTGTTTTTGAAAGCATGGTTCTTCCACTGTGTCTGTCAACGATACTTGCACATAAAGTCAATGTTGTAACAGCAGCTATTCAGTCTCCTTGAGTTCCTACGTTTTTAGTTCCCAGTTTTGATCAAACAGAAGAAAACATCAAAATAATAATAATAATGGTATTAGTAATTATAATACTGGCAATGATAGCTAACTCGAAGTATGCTAACTCAGAATGTGCAATCTACATCCACTTGAGCAAGATCTCTAATAAATATCTCCTACAGGATATTCACAGACATATAGTTAAGTTTATTTTTTCCCTGCAAGTGAGATGTGTTACCATTTAAATATTATTCTGTGAACTTTAAGATGATAAAAGTCAAATTTAAACCCATAAAAGTCACTGAAGTCTATTGATGAGGCCAGGTACTAAAAATGCGTTGTGTTGATCCTATCTGAGTTCAAGACTATGGATTCTGCATCCTTAAAAAGAAAGGAACACTGACATTTTAAAAGATATGTTTGGTCCTATTAAATACAGAAACAGCAGTGTCTTGTGATGCTGTATGAGTGGTAGCTTATTCCCTAAGGCTCCTACTTCTCCATGAAAAATAAAAGTGATATGAAAAGACTGCTAGTCTCAGACCTTCTGAAAATTGCAGATAAGGGTAAGAGAGTTCATTGTGCTATAAGATCAAACCCATCCTCTATGGACAAAGTCTGGTGAATGGGCTCTGTCCTTTCCCCCATCTGTCCCTGCATCACCCTCAAACAAATCAGGTCCTGGGGAAAGCCCCGAGCTCCGAGGATGTCCGTGGACAGCCAATCACATCTGGTAAACATCGTGTAAAACAGCTGGTCTGTTAGTCAGAAGGGACACTATTTTAAGAGCATCACTATTACTATTCGATCCAGACACTTGGGTCTTTGTGCAACCAGGTGTCCTGAAGGACGGGGCGCGTCTGTGCTCTGATCACAGCCGCACTTCTCTGCACCGCCACGGGCGAAAAGCAAAGAGCTCGCATGCAACCTCATTACCCAAGACGGCAAGCCTAAGTGGCATCCAAAGCTTTTAGGCTAACGAGATCGGTCCATAATAATAAGAAACATATTTCACATCTGCTGCAGAGTTCAGGGCTTTTAACAAGGAGCAGGCGGACATGTTGGAAAAGGGCTGCCCCCTCTCCTCCCCTCCTTACATCGTCAGGGGGACCTCTGTCTCAAAAGAAGCTCTTATCTCATACACTTTATTGCTTGATAGCTTGCTGATTGCTTTTACAAAGCAATAAATTGATGGCCTGATTCAGTACTGACAGTAGGTTGTGTTCATTTTCAGTGATTGATGTGCTGAATTAGAACTCTTGTATTCTTCCCCGTTTAAGAATATGAAATTCTAAACGGGTCTGTCTGATGTCACCAATAAAGCAAGATAACTGATGCCAAATGAGCCATCTTTATTCCTTTAAATAAAAACTGGCTTTTCCCTTTAATAACATTTCCATAATTTATGTTTTAATGTCTCCATTTCCAATTAAATTGTCCAGCCAAATTAAAAGAAACTTGAAAAAAATAAGGTGTTGTATGTCTTAAAATTTTCAGTTTAAAAGCAGATGCAGTCAAGCATACGAAATCAGAATATGTAAATGATTAATAAAGCAATTCAATAAATGTAATGATTTAACTGCTTTTCAAATTTAAGACAATTTCTTTTTATTATTTTTCATTAACTAGAGTTTTGTTTGACTTGGTAACTTTAAAATAGGAATAAAACTAGAAAGGTAAAAATTATTAAAATAATTGAAAGACAAAGCTATTCTTTCTGTTTGATGTTTTTACTCTTTTTTAATTCAATAGGACAACCTTGAGTGAAATAACATTAATATTAACCACATTCCCATAGAAGCTAGCAAATTCAGTGCTAAGATCTTTCATAGTTTAAGAAAATCAAGTAGTAAATATATTTGCAACCCAGTATATCTAATGACAGACAGTCTGATGCATAATTAAATGATCTCTCTAGCCCAATGGTTCTCAATGAAGCATGAGTTTGCCCCCAGGGAACTTTTAGAAATGTACGAAGACAAATTTGATTGTCACAACAAGGGTGTTGCTACTGACATTTGGTCGGTGGCAGCCAGGATTGATGTTAAACACCTTATAGTACAGAGAACATCCCCCTACAACAAGAATTGTCGGGCCCCAAATGACCAATGTGCTGAGGTGGAGAAAACTTGCTCTAGATATGTAAAGGGAGCAAGGAAACACCGTGGGGGTCTGTGTGCCTGCTTGGCGAGTACTGATAGTGCCTTACCCTGTTCAACTGAACTCTCCTAACGAGAGAGACACACGTGGTCTGCTTAGCAGTGCCCAGTGCCTCTACGTCTCATTCCTCTGACCTATTAATAGAATAAAATTGAGCTGAGACCGTGGACAAGTTACAGGCAGGTGGAATAGATTAAAATGGATGGTTTCCATCATGTTTAGTCTACTAGCAAACTGGGTATTACTGGACAGCCAAATGAAGTCACTTAATCATAAAAGAAGAGTGTGCTTGTCAGGAGTAAATGAAGAGATGTGTTATGATAATGCTGATTTGATGATGAGAGTTGGAATTTGTGGACAACTATCTTATGTTTTAGTAAAAGCTTTCAGCCCAGATTAAACACATGTTAACCTGCAGCTAACTGCGACTATGCTATTTAGAGTACCATCTTCTTACATTTATTTTATTGTATCATAGGTTTGTATCAATATAGAGTAAGTACTGTGTGTGTGTTTGTGAGAGAGAGAGAGACAGAGACAGAGAAAGAGAGAGAGAAAGAGAATGTGACTAAACATAACATTATTAGTTCTATATTAGACTTTTATTATTTATGGAGATACAAAGTAAGATAGAACTAAAATTGAACAAGTAATATTTCTATTATAGCATAGTTGAGCCCTAGCCAGGTAGCTCAGTTGATTAGAGCTACCATTAAGCCCAGGTTGTGGGTTCCATCCCTGGTCCAGGGCACATGCAGGAAGCAACCAATGACGGTATGAATAAGTAGAACAACAAATTGATGTTTCTCTCTCTCTCTCTCTCTCTCTCTCTTTTCTCCTCTTCCACTCCCCCTCTAAAAACTAATAAATATATAAATATATATATATTTTTAAAAGCAGAGTCAAAAAATAATTTTATTTTACAGAAAGACTAAAAATAGCAATTCAGTGGACACAGTTGACAGGGGTCTTTGTTATGTATACATGGCTGAGGATTTCTTCAGTTATGCAGTAAAATGTGGTGAAGTGCGGAAAACAGTGCTCACCAAGGCAAAGTTGAGAGGGCTGAAGATGCTGCCTTTGAAGGATCAAATAGGACCCTGTCAGTGACCCCAGATGCAGAGGCCTGTGGAAACTGCCCCTGGAGTCTCCCATTGTTCTCAACACCACAGACTGGGAGCACCCATGGGTGGGGGAACACTAGGGTCCTCTGCCTGGTGCTACCTCTAGGGGGCGACCTTTGAATTAGTCATCGTTTTACTTCCTCAGTCTTTGGGGGAGGACACTTTGACCACGGTGGGTTCTTAATCAGCACTGGTTGAATAAGTGAAGGCTAAGGAAGAATGGAATAGATGGGAAGATTTATACTCAAAACGTTTGAATGTTTGGAGAAACTGGGAGGTTGCTCCCGAGTCTTAGAATTTATATGTGTTTTGATGTGCCTCTCCCATTCTGAACTCTTCACAGAACTCAAATGCTTAATTGCGTTTGTCAAGGAACCCATGAATTAGATTTCTAAACATTATCTTAAAACAATATTAAGAACAGAAAAATAATATGCCTAACTTCTGTGCCTGGTACAGGCTTAAATCCAGTATTTCATAAATAGATACATAGAATACATAGTAAGATAAAGGACATTTAAAGGTAAGCTGGTAGTCTTTAAATCTGTTTAATGAGATTAATGAGATCATTAGCATTATCTTAATGCATTTAAAACTATTTAATTGCTGCTCTACTTTAATAAATATGCATAATGCACATCTGGCTAGGTTTTAAACAAGGATCTCTAACAGTCAAGGAATGTACTGTAAAATAGATGAATTGTATTATTAGGTGTAATTCACGGCATCCCAGTTAATGGAAGGTTGGTCGGTGTGCTGCAAATGTTTGAAGAATGTAGTGGAAACATTTTGATATTATAAAGACCTGTGTCAATGTGTGTGAGAGTGAGATGTTCATCTACCTGAAATTATTCTAGAAAAAGGATTGCAATTATCTTGTAAATGCAAGGATTTGAGCCTTTTTGAAATCTTTCTATCAACTATCCACATTATAACCTGAATTTATTTTGCTCAGAGCAGATTTGAAAAATATCAAAGTGGCTCCTTCTAGTAGTTATATCTGTCAAATGGTTACCAAAGAAAAGCTATGTAAGACATTTGCCTTCCATTCTTCTCTTTTCTTAAGGAGTAACAATTATTTACTCAATTTCTGAAAATAATTTTGTGGTAATTCATAAATAGGTATTTAATTTAACCGCTAAGTACCAATATGAATAGGAAAAAGTTTTTTTATACAATATAGAATTTTCTAATTAAAGAAAGGGCATTTTGAGTTCAATCTTGTATATCCAAATATTATGTTAACATAAGCTTTAGTCTTAAAGAAAATTAGTAAGTAAAACTTAAATATCAAAATTAAGAGAATAAATGCAAAAAGGTATGTTTTTGAGAAATTATGAATAAGGACTTGCTTACCGAAAATGAAAAGTAGATGCTATTTAGATACACCTTTAATGAGGTTCATCTGTCAACATCCTCAACACCATAAAAGGAATGAAAAATAAGAGAAAACGTGACAAAAAAAGAAATAACCGAAAAATATGATATAACATGGTCATGTGTTTTATAGGATTAGTAGAGTTTCTCATTACTAGAATGTGTTTTTAATATCCAACAAATTCACATGGCATTTTGTGGCCTTCGAACTCATTCTGTTTAGTTATTTTGTTTTTCCAAGAGTCTAAAATTTTTTTATGCACAATCTTCTTCACTCAATCTCATGTCCATCCCTTTTGAGTTTACACCTTTCAGTTCACATCTGATGATTCAATTTTTTGGTTAAGGATAAAATACAAGTTACTCCTGAGTTTATTGTTCCATCACCTGGATTCAGTCCTTTCCTTTTTTGTGTAACTTTGATTACACACATGCAGATTAATGTTTTCCATTCCCTAAAGCATTCTGGAGCTGAGCTGTTGCAAGGAGTCCATGTGGCAGTTTTGATTGATGATTTTCTAGCCACTAAAAATTACTTTGTATGCTTCTACTTTATATTTTTGATTGCATGATAAAATTACTAAAAAATAAGTGAAAGATGTTTTGAACACCTTTGTCCCATAATTATGAAGAATGCCAATTTTGTTGCATAAGTTTCCTTGGATTCCTTTGTCATAACCTGCCATAACCCTACCTTACACACACATACACACACACATACACACACACACACACACACACACACACACACACACACACACGCTTCCTGTAGTACTTAGTACTTAAGGTCTTATGTGAACAGTCTTCAGTCCCCAAGAAAAGGCTAAGAGACTGAATCATGCATTTGTCCCTGAAGTCACAGTAATAAAACATTATAGAAGCAGGAAAAAAAGCATTTTTGACTGCATTCAAAAATGAGAATTCTGCCCTCATTTTCCAAATTGAAAAGAAATATTCATTTCCCACTGGATGTTTGTCAGCAACAAGAAATTTTATCTAACACTTCTATCACTTAATAATTTTCAGAAATTCAGTAAAATAAGAAAAGTAAAAAGTAAATTACATGTTTATTTTTTTATTTGGAATAAAATATTGCCTTACCTTAAAGCAAAGTAATTATCAGAAGTCTAAAATGTAAAAAAAAAGTCTAAAATGTGTTACAAAAATTACCAAATAAAACTCTATAAGTTAATAAATACTGTCATAACGAGACAATGTATACAGCACCAAAATGTTCTCATTAATATCAAAAACATTTTTAAATATTTTAATACTTTTTAAATTATAATTTTTTTGATTTTTCAGAAAAAATATGAATACTTCAAATATACACAACTCTAAAAAATCTTATATATATTAAAAACTATAGCCTGACCAGGTGGTGGTGCAGTGGATAGAGCATCTGACTGGGATGCTGAGGACCCAGTTTTGAGACCCCGAGTTTGCCGGCTTGAGCGTGGGCTCATCTGGTTTGAGCAAAGCTCACCAGCTTGGACCCAAGGTTGCTGGCTCGAGCAAGGGGTTACTCGGTCTGCTGTAGTCCCACAGTCAAGGCACATATGAGAAAGCAATCAATGAACAACTAAGGTGTTGCAACGAGAAACTAATAATTGATGCTTCTCGTCTCTCTCCATTCCTGTCTTTCTGTCCCTATCTATCCCTCTCTCTGACCTCTCTCTGTCTCTGTAAAAAAAAAAAAAGAAAATATTATATATATATAATTTTATATATATTATATATATATAAAAAATATATATATATATATATTAGATTTAAGGGATTGAATTGCTTTCCTACTAGAAATAAAGATAATAATGTGTGCTGGATCGATATAAAAAAAAATGCTGTGTACCAAAATGAATTCTAAAATCAAGTAATTTTTTGTGTGTTTTTCTTTTTAATCCATCATGCCCAAACATTTTCCAAGACTCAGGGTATTTTTCACAATTTTGTCTTTTGGCCAGCTCTTGACTCCTAAGACTCTCATAATTGAATAGGTTTTGAGAAGATAATGGTGGATAACTACTAATACCCAAGACAGAATCACAGATATGGTCAAGAGTCAAAATCTCTTTCTCAGTTTTCCCTTTTAGTGTTACAGGCAGTGAAGGGAACGTAGCATAAGAGAACTAAAAATGAGAGGAATTAATCCTTTGTGGTGTGTGTGTGTGTGTGTGTGTGTGTGTGTGTGTGTGTGTGCGCGCGCGCATGCGCTGATCTGTGGGGAAGGGGAAAAACAGAATAATGGAGAACATAATCTAATTACATATATACATACAAGGGTTCCATAAGAATCTGGGGCCCAAGGTAAAACCAGGTAATTAAGGCTTTTATATGCCATCTTGCTCTTAAGAGAAAGACAGAGAGGATTGTGGTTTGGTGCTTTGAAGGGGAAGAAGGCAATTCACATAGGAATAGAAGAGCCAGTATTTGGTAAATACACATTTGCAGGGTCATCTTTCAAAATGACACAGAGAAGACTTTGATCTGGTCTTGGTGGGCCCCTCCCTAGCTATTCTGTGCTAGTTTATGTTAAGCTGTCGTTATCTACAGAGGGAAGATAGCTACTTCCCTGGAAGCAGGCCCTCCATCTAAACTCTTACAGGCAGGTGGGGAACAAGTCAAAGGGTCTCCCTGTGTCTCATGTTTCTTAAAAATCACCATCTTAAAATAATCACTATCACAAAAGTATCCTATTTTGGGGTGACAAGTTTTCCCTGCTTCAAATCTGAACCAGAAGGCTTTTGTGTTTTTCTCTGTTCTCATTAAGGTTGGTGTTCACAACAATTATTTTAAGAGAGAACATATACTTTCTTACTTGTGGAACTTTATATTTCCTCATTTTCCTCTTACCTTTGGGAACATTGCAAAAATCCATGAATGAAAATGGGAGGGGGGATGGTAGTTTGAGGTTATTTATAACACTTGCATTGCAATAAGAACACAAATGAGGTTCAAAGTTTACAAGCCTCTCCAGGGATAAGAAAGGATTTTAATAAATGTCCGAAGAACTGAAAAGATCTCCAAAGCAGTCTCCCAAACCCATTCTTTTCCCTCTGCTCAGCATATAGAACAATGAATGACTCATCTAGTATCTGACAGAAAGCTCCATTTCTGTCTCATCATTCGGAAACGCCAGGCAAAATGAGACCCGGGGTGGGAGTCACTGGAACAACTAAGCACCTTCGGAACAATTATGCCTCCACGCTCCATACCCTAAATAACCACGAGGAAATACATAAGTCAGCACCCACCTCTGCCCTCTAAGAACCAATAAGGAAATAATATGACTATTAGTCTCCTCAAAAGTGTTGCCATGGTGCAACTTATACATCAATCCTTCCTCAGCCATCCCTTTGGGACAGGGATCTGTTCATAAAAAATCCATTTGAATTCTCCTCTCTATGTTAATCCTTAAAATCTGGTTTCCCTTTACGCCTCTGTACACAGGCCCACAAACACATGAAATGAGCTTGATTGAGTCTCCATAGGCATGCAAGAGATGAAAGCTGTAATACAATCCAACCAGACACCTTCATGCAAAGGTTGGGGGGGGGGGCAATTTTCTTTTGTTACAAATGTTTTGCATTTATCAAAATGCATGCGGTTGAAAATACCATAGGAGATCTATTAAGAGATGATTGATTAATTGTTTTGCAATGGCATAGGTAGCTCAGAGCATTTCCTTTGATCCAAACAAAGGGCACTAGGTTTAGCTAAAAAAACAAAAAAACAAAAAAACAATGTGTTGAGTTCCTGGCAGGGTATTGGCAAGTAATACCTTCCTAGCTTATGAGTTTTAGTGCACCAGCTACAGAAACTGTCATCCACCACGGATTCCTGCCCCCACCCCAGCCTCGCACCCCTACCTCGTGGTTTATGATGAAAGGCTACTCTAAGTAAACCTGAAAATCCCCCCTAAGCTGGCAAGCAACTCAAAGCAACTTAAAGATGATTCATTGCTCAAAACATCATTTTATATTTGCAAGAGAGTGAAGAGTCAAGGCTGAAAACGAATGGCTGTGGGAATAAGATGGGAAGAAGACAAGGCAAGGAGGAAGAGCAGATCATATACAATAGTAACCTTCCTTCATTCTGTATTTCTTTCCTCTTCCCTCCCTCCCTCCCTCCCTCCCTCCCTCCTTCCTTCCTTCCTTCCTTCGTTCCTTCCTCCCTCCCTCCCTCCCTCCCTTTCTCCCTCCCTCCCTCCTTCCTTTCCTTCTTTTCTTCCTTCCTTTAGTTTTCTTTCCACAATTTTCTTATTTATTTATTTTTAAAATTTATTATTATTATTATTATTATTATTATTAAGTGAGAACATGAATCCTGAGCAGGATCCACCTGGCAAACCCCTTATTGGGCAATGCCCTGCCCATCTAGGTAGGACCACTGCTCTGTTGCTCAGGAACTGAACTATTTTAGTGCCTGAGATGAGGTAATGGAGCTATCTTCAACAGCTGAGGTCAACTTTCCCAAACCGTTCAAGCCATGACTGCAGGAGGGGAAGAGAGACAGAGAGAACATGTAGGGGTAGAGAAGCAGATGGGTGCTTCTCCTGTGTGCCCTGACTGAGAATTGAACCTGGGACTTCCACATGCTGGGCCAGTGCTCTACTGTGGAGCCAACCCACCAAGGTGGTACTTCCCACAATTTTGTAAGGGTAAAATTGTAATTATATTGCAGTGGAATGAAAAGTCTCACTGCACTGTTTAATGTTTGATGGCCAGAGGTTGTAAGCCCCCGGCCATCCCCTTTCCTTTGTGCCCACAACTGGAAAAGCAGAGGGACAGCCTGCTTGCTCCTTATCTGGCTGCAGTGGGAGTCAAGCTCAGTCCTCTGATGGGTCCAAACAAAGTGATTGGGTTTTAGTACTTCTGGCTTCTTCTTCTTCTTCTTCTACTTCTTCTTCTTCTTCTTCTTCTTCTTCTTCTTCTTCTTATTATTATTATTATTATTACTATTACTGCAATCGCAGGAATGATAGCTTTGAAACTGTTTACATGTGGGATACCTGAAATCTGACTTTTTTTTTTTTTTAATTTTTTTATTTTTTATTTATTTATTCATTTTTTAGAGAGGAGAGAGAGAGACAGAAAGGGAGAGAGAGGAGAGAGAGACCGAGAGAGAGAAGGGGGGAGGAGCTGGAAGCATCAACTCCCATATGTGCCTTGACCAGGCAAGCCCAGGGTTTTGAACCAGCGACCTCAGCATTTCCAGGTCGACGCTTTATCCACTGCGCCACCACAGGTCAGGCTGAAATCTGACTTTTAAAGCTACTTTTCACCTTAAAACCACCATTGTAATCTCTCTTTCCTCACTTCTTTTATGTTGACTTTTCTCAGGGGCAATGATCTTCAGCATTAAGGTCTGTGTTTAACAGTATGAGTGATAGGTAAACTGAAGTATAGAAAGAGGACTGAAATTTACAGAAACAGATCAGATAGTACATTAAAATAATATAATTCTACTGCCTGATGTTACTGCTCTCATGACCTAACTGATTAATAGGAGGTATATGGGAATAAATATGCCCGTGCAATACTATTTAATGCATACTTTGCTGTTCATGGTTGTGGTGATGGACTTGCAGGAGAAATCGGGAGAGAATGTGATTCTACAATAAAGATTGGCATTGCCAAGGAAAGGCAAAGAGAAATCTCTGGACAGAGATTGCAAAGTATGCCAACGGCCAGAGCATTGAGAGGCTTTAGGGTATAATTAGCATAGGAGACAATCTTAAGGAAAATATAGCCACACCAATCTGTCATGTATATGTGAGATATATCCAAGTATTTTAACATATACATCCTAATATTTTTAACTGTTTCAGCAGAAGAGTGGTCATTTTAAGTCCTGGTACCCATAAAATTATTCCATGGGTATGACAATTTTTGTTATCAAATAAATACATTTTTGTATAAGAGGATGAGTACACATCTCATCAATCATCAACCTACAATTTCCATTTGTTTGGTAGAATTTGCACTCAATGTTTTTTAACTAAAGGAAAATCAAACTAATAGTATCCATATAAAACATATGTCTCCCAAGCATCCAGCTATAAATTGTTAAAGAATAAGAAAAACAAATAGAAGGGCACAGTTCCCATGCTTGTGGGGTTCCTAAGCACTTTGTAACAATAATTTATCAAATGTCGACTTTCTGTAAAGCAAGGAGTTTGGCAAAATCAGGGTGAGGCAAATATACCCTACACATAGATCATTATGAAAAAGTCTGTATTCTCAAGGAATGTTAATTTTGTTTAGAGAAACAGCCTAGACCAAATACACACACACACACACAGAGTCACACACATGTACATAGGATTCATAATCTTTATATGTATTAATTAAAAGTAACTTTACTTAAGAAATTTAAAAGTAGTTTCTCTATGGAAAATATAAAGGTGTATAAAACTTTCCAAAAAATTTAAAAAAATGAAATAGTTGATGGGAGACTATTTGAGTTCTCCATGTGTAGATTGTATGTGTGTAAGTTGGTGTTTGCTATGTTGTATCCCCATACGTCTCCTTATGATGGTGATCCTGTGCCCTCTTATCCAATGATGATGAAATCTACCTTTTTGGTTAGTAACTCATTTTAGAAATAATCTAAGCAGCTTCCACTCACTCGATCACCACCAGCTAGTGAAAACTTCAATTTAAAAGTGAGGAAGCAGACAGCTTTTAAAAGGTTAGTCTTCAAAAAATCATTACTAAAGAACGGGCACTAATAATGGCAACACCTGTCTTTCATCAGGTTCTGATGACACGAAGAAGACTGTGCCTTCAATTCATTATCTTTCGTCGTCTTCACCTAGAATTGTCAAAGTGATGATCATTATTCCCATTTCAGAGTTGATGAAAGTGAGAACAGGTGAGTCCTCTAAAGTTACTTAGTGAGGGAACAGAAGACGGGAAAGTTTACATCTAGATATGTCAAACTCCACATCGAGTTTTTATTTTTTATTATTATTATTTTTTTATAGTTTTGTACTTTTCTGAAGTGAGAAGCAGGGAGACAGAGAGACAGACTCCAGCATGCACCTGACCTGGACCCACCCAATATCCTCACTAGGGGGCGATGCTTGGCCCATCTGGGGCATTGTTCCATTTGCAACTGGAGCCATTCTAGCGCCTGAGGCAAAGGCCATGGAGCCATTCTCAGCACCGGTGCCAACTTTGCTCCAATGGAGCCTTGGCTGCGGGAGGGGAAGAGAGAGACAGAGAGAAAGGAGAGGGGGAAGGGTGGAGAAGCAGATGGGCACTTCTCCTGTGTGCCCTGGTCAGGAATCAAACCCGGGACTTTCATATGCCAGGCTGAAGCTCTACCACTGAGCCAACTGGCCAGGGCCAGGTCGAGTTTTTAACCCACATGTTGCAGTGCCCCTTGGAGGGAAGACAAGGAAAAACTTGGAGTTTTGATGGCCTTAGCAATAGAAAGGGAGACAGGGCAGTATTGAAATGCATGCCTCTTTTTACCCATCCCTGCCTGACCAAGTATATTTGTTCTTGTGTAGCACTTGTTAAACTTGATATTAATTGCTCAATTAATGCATGCATTATTTCTTCATCCCTTTTCCTGCTTTCTTCAGGTGACAATCTCTAATACCAGGTTTCTCCAGAGATGCCACAGGGGCGGGCCAACAGGACTTTTAATCTGAGAAGCTTACCTCACAGGAATCTCTTAAATTAGATCATGTGCCATCTTGTTACAGATAATCAGAAACTGCATGACAAAAAATTTATGTCACAAACATAAGTGCATCCTTAGTTTAAAAGCAATTCATACTAAGCAATGTGACATGTGACAATAACAAACGTGTCCCAGGAATTTTTTGGGGGGTGGGGTGGATTTTCCCAAGATATATTTAAAACTCCTGAATATTTTGAAACGTCCTTGCCTGGAGTGAGGGCAGTCTAGGGGAGATAGTCACACACTGAGTAAGCAATGGGCAGAAAAGGGTGTTCATTGTCCACGAAAAGTTCATTTCTCAAGTGGGTTGCTTTTCATTCTTTTGCGTACTCCCAACAACCAAGGACGTAAGTCTGCTTACCCAACGCATTTCTGTACACCTACCGCCCCTACCTGGAGGCAGACACCCTTGCTCGCCACAGCCTGTCTCACATGGGTAGATTTGTGAAGGCTTTGGGGATTGGTTTCCTTGTGAAGTTGTCGCCTTTGACCCTGGCCACGTTCTTCTCCAGGCTCCAATGATTCCCCCCCACTCCGTCTTTCTCTTTCAGAAGGTGGCCTATTCCTCCAGACACTTGTGAGCTGTTTCCTTCTCCAGGCTAACCCTGCCTGTTTTCTATCTTTCAACAATTTCTTTAGCTTTAATAGGCTATGGACCTCACCTTATTTTCAACAGAGACCTCACATAACTGTGTATCTTTTGGACTATTTCCAGGTTTGTATAGACGTTAGAGCCAATGCCACTTTAACTTAATCAGCTCTTGTCTGTCTGATTAATTCCCACACCTCCTCTCAAGTTTTTCCATAACTGTGATGTATGTTGAAATCTGTAATTAATTTCTGATACTCCCTGCCCCTATAGTACTCATGGCTTATCTTATTAACTTCATAATAAACACTTTATAATAGAACTACTTCTGCTGTCTAGAGGCATGTATTGGGCTTTATTTAAACTTTTGGTTCAGAGAATTTAGTTGTTCATTTTCTTATCTAAGCCCACTCTGTGAATATAAAATTGTTATTAATAATTATCTTTTAAACTTTAAATACCAAATGGATTAACATGTAAATGGAAACAATTAACATTTACTCTGTTAGAAAGGTAATTAAAGTAAAATAATTGTTACTCGTCATAGTGTTCTTGCATATAAATATTTCTATTTTGTCTTCTTTCAGTGAAATAGTTTAATTATAAAATAAATAGTGGTGAGTAAAAAAAAAAACAACAAAAAAAAACTGAGACAACTTGTCTTAGAACTAATTAAAATAAATGCCTAGAGTCCTTTAAGATTATGAATCTTTCTCTGAAAGCTATTTGTTTGTAAGATGTATTCTTGTATATAAAGAAAAAAAAGATGAACACAAAAATTTAGCAATCCATCCCTTCCGAAAGGGACAGTTAAGGAGCAGGATAGGATATTCAGCAATTGCCATGGAAAGTATTCCTTTATGTGGATGCTGTGATGGGAGCAACGGTATTACCAGTCTGGAGGTGAGTTAGAAAACCACTGGTGATGATAAGATACAACAGAATGCTACCTCGGGGAGAACAGTGCCCCAGAACACACAATCAGGGCTCTCTAGGCAGAAATATACAATCAGGCCACAGAGCATAAGCCGGATGCTTCCACAGCAGAATAAAGGCTCGCGCGTGGAGCGTACCCTGATGGTACCGCATCACTTCTTACTTTGTTTAGTTTGGTTTTCCTTATTGAAACTCTTTTCAATGACCTGTACCCCTTTAGGAATTCCATAATCATATTTTTCCCCCTTTCACCTAAGTCACATTAGAGTTCATCTCGTCCTATCTTTTAACAAGGTAGAATGCTGAGACCAAAGGTCTGCAAAGGTGGTGAAGGCAGATGTACACCCACACGCCTTCTCGCCCAGCCCCCGCCAGGGGTTTCTCCGCGGTCCCTCTTAAAGGTAACCGTTATCGGCATGATCATAATCCTTGTACTTTTCTTCTGTTCACTATTTAAAAATATGATTTAAAAATAAACTTTTAGCCAATAGTATTTCAAATACTTGAAATATTATTTTTCCAAAAGATACAGAAGAATGAAACAGAATGGAATGGAACGGAACGGAATGGAACGGAGTGGAATGGAATGGAACGGAACGGAATGGAACGGAGTGGAATGGAACGGAACGGAGTGGAATGGAATGGAATGGAACGGAATGGAATGGAACGGAACGGAGTGGAATGGAATGGAATGGAACGGAATGGAATGGAACGGAATGGAACGGAATGGAACGTCACGGAATAGAATCCATAAAATACTTCAAATTGCTGCAGCACTTCTTTCCAAAAGCCGAGATGATGGTGTGGATTACTGCCCAGAAATTGAAGAGATCAAGGTGCTTGTCAATATGGCAGCAGGCCCTTGACTTTTAAAATTCCAGATATCAGTCCAAAACAGACTCATGGCCAATACCTAGAGCTGTCAGAGGTAAATAAAAGACCATGACAAATAATAAACAAAACTACAGGCACAATGAAAAAAAGTAATAGTGAATCCCAAATTAGATTGCAACGCAAGGCAGGAAGTTACAACCACCATTTTCTTTTTACCAGATTTTTTTTTCTCATTTAAAACTCTGAGAGTTTAGTTAAATTTACTGCCTGAAAGTAGTCCGTAGAAGTTTTACTTTACCCCTTTCAGCATCTTGAAAGATATCAGATTGTATGTTGAAAATTGTACTGAAAGAAATTAGAAAATTGTAGCAAAAATAAATAAATTTAGAATTAAAATGCAAATCACATGAGAGTCTCTAAGCACATGAAGCTAAGAACAGTAGAGACAGCGCTGCCTACTAACATGGTAATACAGGAATATATATCACACCTGTAGATTGTCCTGCACAGGACCTGTGGCTGGTGCGTAGATGCGGCTCTGGGAATAACTTTTGGTTACATTGCTTTGACTCTAAGAAGAGAGTCTTCGAAATCAGTGGAGACTTTTCCCAGAAGCATGCCATCAAAGCAAGCAGAAAAGCTTACTATCATTTTAGATATGAGATCGGATTGATCTTGAAAGTCTTTCTGTGCAATGAAGTAAAATTCATGGGGGATTAACATATGGCTGAAACCAAGATCCACTCCTCCCAGATGGGCCAAGCACAGAGCTTTCTTGTGCCAGAAACACCAGTGTGAGGCCAGGAGCAATGAGAAGGGACCAAGCAGTGGGCAGTGACAGACGCCATCAGTGGTCTGTTCTACAGGTCCTATGTCACTCCACTATAAGATGCTATATTTGCTAATTTAAAATGGGGTAATATTTTCCAATTAGGATGAAGGTATATGAAACTAATACATGTTGAGTTGAAGATACCAGTAATGCACTGGTTTCTTATGGCTATTTCACATCAAGACCTTATAACAAAATGAACACTGTAAAGATCCATCCACAACAAATATCCAAACAAAACTTAAAATGCATTTTTTTCTGCTAAATATTAGTACTTTCCAATACAGTAAGTCTTTTTTTACTTAATTTTTTTCTATTATTCATGGGAGAGATCAGAGTGTTAACTTAAGAAAGAGAGGAGAGAGAGAAGAAAAACATTAGTTTGTTTTCCACCCGTCCATGCATTCATTGGCTGATTCTTATATGTGCCATGATTAGGGATTGAACCCACAACTTTGGCATATCAGGACAATGCTCTAACCCACTGAGCTACTAGGCCAGGGCTTGAAAATTTTACAGAAGTTTAATAACATGCTTATTGATAAACAAGGCACTATATCTATAAATCTTATAAAAATTGGTAAAATAAATTTCTTTATCCTATTTTTAAGTCTTTTTTGGTAATTTCTTGCTGTAAAAAACTTAGTCAACCAAATATTCTACTAGTAAATAATAACCATACTAACTAACTTGTGATACTCATATACTAGTTATTTTCTATGTTATTAGAAATACACTAGTGTAATAATTGGGCCTGCTCACATGATTTATTCATTTGAATAGTGAAGTTCTTTTATTTTATTTTATTTTATTTTATTTTATTTTATTTTATTTTTCTGAAGCTGGAAATGGGGAGAGACAGTCAGACAGACTCCAGCATGCGCCCGACCGGGATCCACCCGGCATGCCCACCAGGGGCAACGCTCTGCCCACCAGAGGGCGATGCTCTGCCCCTCTGGGGTGTCGCTCTGCCGCGACCAGAGCCACTCTAGCGCCTGGGGCAGAGGCCAAGGAGCCATCCCCAGCGCCCGGGCCATCTTTGCTCCAATGGAGCCTTGGCTGCAGGAGGGGAAGAGAAGAGAGAGACAGAGAGGAAGGAGGGGGGGGGTGGAGAAGCAAATGGGCGCTTCTCCTATGTGCCCTGGCCGGGAATCGAACCCGGGTCCCCCGCACGCCAGGCCGACGCTCTACCGCTGAGCCAACCGGCCAGGACCTGAAGAGTGAAGTTCTTAATGCAGAAAAAAATTATTTCTGTTTATCCTGTCACTTGCCCTCAAACAAGTGACCTTTGAAAAACAAACAAATCATTTATCTCAAAAGTTATTTTACCCATTTAAAATGTAACCTTGTTGGAAAATGTCTTAATTTAAGGAAGATTTTTTTTTTTTTTTTTTGTATTTTTCTGAAGCTGGAAACGGGGAGAGACAGTCAGACAGACTCCCGCATGCGCCTGACCGGGATCCACCCGGCACACCCACCAGGGGGCGATGCTCTGCCCCTCTGGGGTGTTGCTCTGTCGCGACCAGAGCCACTCTAGCACCTGGGGCAGAGGCCAAGGAGCCATCCCCAGCGCCCAGGTCATCTTTGCTCCAATGGAGCCTCACTGGGGGAGGGGAAGAGAGAGACAGAGAGGAAGGAGGGGGGGGTGGAGAAGCAGATGGGCGCTTCTCCTGTGTGCCCTGGCCGGAAATCGAACCCGGGACTTCTGCACGCCAGGCGGACGCTCTACCACGGAGCCAACCGGCCAGGGCAGAAGATTTTTAATTTACTTTTACTTTTTACCCTCAAAATGATGTTAGTAAATGTGTGTGTGTGTGTGTGTGTGTGTGTGTGTGTTATTAACTAATGTTATGGCAATAAATTTTATAATAATAAGAATAAAATAAAATTTTAAAATGTTGTAAATTGCATAACTACAAACATTTATTTTACATAAAATAAACTTGAACATCTCTATATCTGTCAATAAATATTGAACTAGCCCTGGACAGTTGGCTCAGCAGTAGAGCGTCAGCCTGGCATGTGGAAGTCCCGGGTTTGATTCCTGGCTAGGGCGTACAGGAGAAGCACCCAATTGCTTCTCCATCCTTCTCCCTCTCCTTTTTCTCTATCTCTCTCTTCCACTCTGGCAGCCAGGGCTCCATTGGAGCAAAGTTGGCCCGGGCGCTGAGGATGGCTCCATGGCCTCTGCCTCAGGCACTAAAATGGCTCCAGTTGCAGTGGGCAGAGCATCGCCCCTTAGTGGGCTTATCGGGTGGATCCTGGTTGGGTGCATGCAGGAGTCTTTCTGACTGCCTTCCCACTTCTCACTTCAGAAAAACACAGACACACACAAAAAAATTGAACTAAAATTTTACTTTCTATTTGATAGACTTTATAGCATTAAATTATGATTTTAAAAATATGTAGTTAGATATAAAGTATATTTAGAAGGATAACTATGCAGTTAAGCCTGGAAAAGTGAATTCTGTTTTGGGTAATGAATCATATTAAAAATAGTGAACAGAATAGCTTACCCTATGCTTATGCTGTAGGCCATGTTAAGAAAAAGTTAGGTGACAAGTTTGACTTTTGTGTTAGAAGTTTAAGAAACTTGTATAACTTATTCAAACCATGCATTGATGAATGACAGCTATGTAGACCAGCTATCTTGACAACCATTACAAGTATATGTTTGATATGTTGCACCCTGTCAATATCCAAGCAATATGTGCATATACATATGAACACATATATACATATGCATGTGTATGTGTGTGTGTATATATATATATATATATATATATTTACACTCACATATATAAAAAGAAGAATTGCACTGGAAGGATTTAGACAAGGAAGAATTTCAGACTATTGCAATAGGGGAGAGATTGACATCAACTCCACTGAAAGAGAGGACAGGTTTTGTAACCAATGGATTTCAACTGTCACAACTTGTCCCCAGCTGCACATCAGCCCCGTTTCTAGGGAAGATAATTCAGACATAAACTTGTAAGCAAATCATTTGTATTAACTCCTAAGGAAGGATCTAAAAATATATGACTGATGAAATTTACATCCTAGAACTATAATCATAAATTTACAGAGATAAGCTGGATACATGACAAAAAATAAATACTACAAGGGAGTGATGCTTAAAAATAAAATGTGTTTCAAATAAGAGGATATATATTGAAGATTTCAGGAAGGAGAGAAATTTTGGTCATGTTTGAATATTTCTATTAACTCAAAAATAGCTTAATGAATACGTAAAAACAATGTTATTTATAGATATAGTATGTACTTCAATATTTAAGTCTTTCTTGGAATGAAATAATCTTTGAAAATGTCATGAATTGACAGTCTGGTGTTTCTTTATACAGATTTAAGCAAAAAAAAAGATTTTACCCCAATTATTTAGAAATACCCATGTTCTATATAAATATCTCTTTCAGGGTGAAGGATGAGTACTGACTGAGCAGTTCTGTCAAACAAAATTGCAAGATTATTTCATCAGTATAGAAATCAATATTGACTCTCTTCTTCCCTATTGGTTGAAAAGTACTTTTTCCTTCTACTTGAGTGATGTAATATATATATATATATTTTTTTTTTTTCCCATCATGACTTGTAGGAAAAGCCATACAAAACCATGCCTGAGTCTTTGTTTCTTTAATCATTTAAGGAATTTTTCCCCCAGAAAACCATTTCATTTCAACCAATTCTGATTGTAATGATTCAATTTTAATGCAGTGTTTAAGAACTTAAAATTTTCAACTACATTGAACTAATATGTTTTTAAAACATTGTGCCCTTGATACAACTGTAGACCTTCACAAAATAATGGATGCTATGGAGCTGATTTGATCATTGTCTACAAACTGGAATGCTGCCCAAATCCTTCCTAATTCTTAGAGTGTATAACTATGAAAGACCCTTTTTTACAATTTGATTAGGAAAAACCCAACCCTGAATTTTGAAGAAAGATATAAAGGTCAGCTCTAACATGCTGGCCCCCTGGTGGCTTCCTTTGTCCAACCCTTCCTGGGCCTCAGACACTGTGGCAGAGAGGATGCTGATGTATCTCTGTATCCTGGTGCTTATCAGACTGCTCAGGGACCTGTGCAGCCCTGGACGTGTTTACAGCGTGATTATCAGAGTCACCTCCTCTCTGTCACTCTTCTGCCGTACACAAAGTGTTCACTGGCACAGAGTGGTGCCCAGCTAGGTGGACTGAATCCATTTTATTGTGAAGCTTTAAGAGGTATCTGATTATCTTAGCCGTCATGCTAAATCTTTGGTCATATTGTAACAAGACTTTTGCAAAGGTTAGGTCGATAGCCTGGAGAAGAATCTTCAGCTTTCTGAAAGCATAAAATTAGATAAAAATTTCTTTTCAAGAGTCCAGCTGAAGAGAATGTGACATGTATTACAAACATATTTCTTAATAAATGAAATGGGAAAATGTTTTAATCAGGTGATGGGATGAACAATTGAGCTGTTTGCTTATGATATGGGCAGTTTTCTACATATGCTTTAATTTAATGAAAACAAATATGTATTTATGAATAAATCATGTTCAGATACATATTTCTAATATTATGCTAAAGAATTTTTTTTCTAACGGGAGAAAAATTAAAATGTCCTCATATATACATCTTTTGACAAATAATGTTAAGAGATGTTGAGGCTCTGTCCAGTAGCTCAGTTGGTTAGATTGGTGTTCCAACATGTCATGTTGTGTATTTGATCCCTGGTCAGGACACATACAAGAGTCAACCAGTGACAGCATAAATAAATAGAACAACAAATCTATGTTTCTCTCTCTCTCTCTTCCCCTCCCTCCCTCCTTCCTTCCCTTTTTCTATCGCTAAAAATCAATAGTAAAGAAAAAGAGACATTAAAAGAGCATACATGGAATTAAACTTAAGTTTGAGATACAAAATATCAATACCAATTCTTTCTCATGTTCTAACACTGTATGAAGGTACATTTTAGGTATGCAAAATCTGGGAGGGCATAGCTCCTATTTATTAATCATAGGAAAAATATAAACAAAGAACACTCAAATATGTATTCTTAATCTATAAAAGATCACTTTAAATACATACAATATTTGAAAATTTTTAGTACATAACCACTGATTTTCAACAATGGCATCTAAGTGTCTAATAAAATCAGTTTGGGTACACAAATTATAGCACCTCTGTAAAATAATATAATATTTTAATTTCAAAATATTAAAAAATAATATTCAATTAATAACATGCATGATATATTTTTAGGAAGAAAGTACACCTCAAAACTGTATCTCGGTTTAATCTCAATTCATGGTGGAACATATCCATGTATAGATATGTTCTAAGTCAGATTTAGATATACTCTTCATTTTTCACACTGTCTCTTATGTATAGATACTGCTTTGGTTATGTATAAAAATAAAATAAATATCCATTTGAAAGGGAATATGCAATGAGATGAATCAACTTGTATTGCTATATACATTTGATTTGAGAAAATGTTCAAAAAAAGAAACCTAAACAAAACTAGCTATTAATTTTATTTTCAGATCTTTAAAGTGCTTTGTAAGATGCAGATGTTTTCGGATTTACATATTTTAATTTCCTGTGTATTGCAATTCGTCAACTTACTTGCCAGCTTACCCAGATGCCCACATATTACATTGTGTTACTCTCAATTTTATTTTCTCCAATTTGTATTGAATCACAAATCAAAAAGTTTGCAACATAGTTGTGTGATTAATTTAAGACTCCATAGAAGCTGTTTCCTGTTTTATGTTTGACAATAATTTAGCATAATATAAAATAGTGTGACATTAAACAATGTTCCAGAACAGAACTCGGTTTCATTAACAAGCTCTATTAGAGAAGCATAGGCACCTACAAATCAACGATTTTGTGTCAGTTTCTGTAATTACTCTTTGGGCATAATTGGTGTAACGCCATACCTTTTATTACACGTTTTGAATTGTTTGGCAAGGCAAGGCATGGTGTTGAAAAACGTAGAACATAAATGCACTTGTAAATTAATTGTATCAGAGTCTGTTGCTCTGGGACAAGACTAGTCATTTACTTTATAAAATTCATGAATGGTATTTTAATTTTGAATGAATAATGTATTAACAGGTAATTCAAGGTAAATTTGTCATTTGAAAATGCATAATAATATGATCAAAGGTTCACCTTTCCTAAGGGGTGTCCATTTTCACTGTAATATTGTAACCCATTAAGAAAAGCAGATTTGACCACCAGGAGATGACGTCAGAGTAATGGCGGGGTAGGAAGCGATACTGATAAATCTCCCCCAAAACTCAACAAGATCTTCAACCAGAAACAGAAAAACCTATCCTTGGAGCCTCCAGATGTTTCGAAATACACCCAAAGGTATGGTCGAGCAAAAAATTGGCTAAATATATAACCAAACCCCAAAGGAAATAGGGAGTAAGAAATGCTCCGCCTTCCTCACTAACCTAAAAAGGGCGGCTTTCTCTGGGATCCGTGAATATAGAAACTGAGGTGGGCAAAGGGGGTGAATAGATCCAGGCCGCAGCACAAACGGCCGAACCAGGCTGTGGCACGGAGATCCAAGCTGAAGAAAAACTGATCCTGTGGCAACCCGGGCAATACAAGCTAACACTCGCGCCAAACCCAAACAAAGAAAGAGAAGCAGGGCAGCCATTTTACCCAATCTCCTGGTCGGCACGCGCAGATAGTGGGCGAGAGATTTCTTCCTAAGCCCCGGGAGTGGGTGCCCGTGTTACCCCACAGAGAGGCAGACTCAGAGGCCTTTGTGTGGGCCGAAAGCGGAATCTCTGGGCAGCCCCAGCGCCCTGGGAAAGCCGCGCACGGGAGGGAGCGAGAACTAATTCCAATGGTGGAACTTTTCCATGCTGGTGAGGGTTTCACTCAGAGAGAAACGCGGCCAGCCTGATATCCTGGTCTGCGCGCGCAGATAGCGAAAGATTCCTCCGAGTGCCTCGGCAGTGTGCGCCCGTGTTATCGCACAAGGGGCAGAGTCAGGGGCCTTTGTGTGGGCCAAAGCAGAATCTTGGGCCATCCCAGTGCCTTGCAAAAGCCGCGCACGAGGACGGAGAGAGAGCCAAATCCAACACTGGAACTTTTCCATGCGGTTGGGGGTTTCACTCAGAGCGTGAGACTGCTGGCCGGATATCCTGGTCTGCGCATGCAGATAGTAAGCGAGAGTTTCCTCCAAGCGCCCCAGAAGTGGGCGCCCGCATGTGTTACCGAATAGAGTGGCAGAGCCAGAGGTCTTTGAGTGGGTGGAAACCCCGCCTGATTATGCTAGCAGCTCTGACTGACTGAGCCTTACGCAGAGCCCTGTGCTGAGTGGAAATAGAGTGGGGAGTTGCCAGCTCTTTGAGCCTCTTACTATCCAGGCAGAGGCAGCAGTAACCCCATAGCTGGATTATCAGGCTACTAATTGAGGAAGGAAAGACTAGGAGAGAGGCTCCAGGAACACGAACTCTCTCACTGTCAGAGCCTATAAATGCTAATGAGCCTCGACTGCCAACGAGACTGAAGCACAATACATGACATCGCCATAGAGACTTATCAACTGCAAACCTCTACCTGAGCGTGCCAAAGGGGCAGAACCCGGGGTACAGAGTCACCGACCAGGAAGAGGGAGAGAAAAGAAAAAGCAAGAAGATAACCTCTCAAAATCAAGAATAATCCGCAGACTTTATAACCTATCCCATTTTATTATATTTGTTTGTTTGTTGCTCTTATCTTCATCCTTGATTTTTTTTTTCCTCCTCCAATTTGGTCGTTTAACTCTCTACCGGTATTATTCTCTCCTCTCCTTGAACTAGACTACCCATAAGTGTTACATCTCCCATTATCTTTTCTTTCCTCTTCCTTTATCTCTATGAGGGTTGCACTCCAAAACCCTTAACTCTCTCTCTCTCTCTCTCTCTCCTCTTTTTTTTTCTCCTTTTAGTGGTTCCCTCTTTTTTTTTATCTCTCTCTCTCTTTCTTTTCTCCCTTTATATTAGTTTCTTCCTTTCTCCTTTACGTCTCCTCTCATTCAAACCTCAATAACAAACAAATTATCTTATCTGGGACTCAAACTTATGTTTGTGGCATTTTGGGGGGGTTTTACTTCACCTTTTTAACTCACTAGCAGTGCTCCCATCCCTGGCTCTCCATTTTATCTAGTTCTTGTTCCATTAAATACAATAGTAATTTTTTAATTTGTCCCCCCATTTTTCTGTTTTCCTCTTATTCCTCTCATCATAACTCTTAGTCAACCAACACCTAAAAGCAAATCATTTTATTCCTGACCCAGATTTTTTCCTTATTTGCTTTTTGTGGGTCCATACACCCTTCTTTTTTTTTTTTTTTTCTTTTTTTTTTTTTTTTTTTGCCCCCTTATTACTTTTCCCCAATTCAGGCCCTCCATTACAGGCATTGTTTGTTATAATTCACAGTTCACCACAAGATTTTCTCAAGAAAGAGGGGAGAGGAGAGGAGAGGAAAAAAGGAGGGGGGAATAATTTCCTTTTTTTTTAATTTTAATTTTATTTTATTTTTCTTTATTTCATTATTAATTTTTTTTAAAAAAACAACTCTTTTCAATTTTTTACTTTTTTAACTTTTTATTCTTTATTAAATCTCATTAATACTATCAACAAAACCACCCTCAGATGCCATTAAGGAAGAGAAAATCGAATATCATGGATACAAAAGAAAGAGAGGTAAAACAGATAGATGAGGAAAAATCTATGGAGAAAAAATTTAATATATTGGAAACCTTGTAGCTAAATGACAGAGAATTCAAGATAGAAATCCTAAAAATCCTCCAAGATATACAAAAAAACACAGAAAGGCAATTTAGGGAGCTCAAAAAACAACTCAATGAACACAAAAAATATATGTCCAAGGAATTGAAACTATAAAAACAAATCAAAGAGAGATGAAAAACTCAATTCACAAGATGAAAAACAAAGTAACAAGCTTAGCTAATAGAACAGGTCAGATAGAAGAGAGGATTAGTGAAATAGAAGACAAGCAACTTGAGGTACAACAGAGAGAAGAAGAAAGAGACTCAAAAATTAAAAAAAAATGAGATAGCCTTACAAGAATTATCTGACTCCATCAAAAATAATAACATAAGAATAAGAGGTATATCAGAGGGAGAAGCGAGAGAACATGGAATGGAGAACATACTCAAACAAATAATAGATGAAAACTTCCCAAGCCTGTGGAAAGAACTAAAGCCTCAAGTTCAAGAAGCAAACAGAACTCCGAGTTTTCTTAACCCCAACAAACCTACTCCAAGGCATATCATAATGAAATTGGCACAAACCAACAGCAAAAAAAAAAATTCTCAAGGCAGCCAGGGAAAAGAAGAATACAACATATAAAGGAAGGCCCATTAGATTATCATCAGATTTCTCAGCAGAAACTCTACAAGCTAGAAGAGAGTGGACCCCAATATTTAAGTCCTGAAAGAGAGGAACTTTCAGCCACGAATACTATACCCATCAAAGCTATCCTTCAAATATGAAGGAGAAATAAAAACATTCACAGATACAGAAAAGATGAGGGAATTTATCATCAGAAAACCCCCACTCCAGGAATTACTAAAGGGGGTTCTTCAATCCTATACAAAGAACAAAAAAAACAGAACCACAAGTAAAAGCTCCAAGAAGAACACAATAAAACCAAATTTAAACTGTGACAACAACAAAAAGAAAGGGGGGGAGAAGATGGAGATTAACAGTAGCAAAGGACGATGGAGTGCAAAAGTACTCACAAAATAGTTCACTACAATGAACAGGGTAAGAACCCTTTTCATTACTTAAAGGTAACCACCATTGAAAAAACCACCACAGAAGCACATGAGTTAAAAAAGATAGCAACAGAGGAAAGATGTATGGAATACAACCAAATAAAAACAAAAGATAGAAAAAGGAAAGAGAAGGATCAAACAAGACACAAAACTAACAAAAAGCAATCTATAAAATGGCAATAGGGAACTCACAAGTGTCAATAATTACACTAAATGTAAATGGATTAAACTCACCAATAAAAAGGCACAGAGTAGCAGAATGGATTTAAAAAGAAAATCCAACTGCATGCTGCCTACAGGAAACTCATCTAAGTAACAAGGATAAAAACAAATTCAAAGTGAAAGGCTGGAAAATAATACTCCAAGCAAATAACATCCAAAAAAAAGCAGGTGTAGCAATACTCATATTTGATAACGCTGACTACAAGACAGCAAAAGTACTCAGACAAAAATTGCCATTTCATAATGGCTAAGGGGACACTGAATCAAGAAGACATAACAATTCTTAATATATATGCACCAAACCAAGGAGCACCAAAATATATAAGACAGCTACTTATTGACCTTAAAACAAAAACTGACAAAAATACAATCATACTTGGAGACCTCAATACACCGCTGATGGCTCTAGATTGGTCATCCAAACAGAGAATCAACAAAGACATAGTGGCCTTAAACAAAACACTAGAGCACCTGGATATGATAGACATCTACAGAACATTTCATCCCAAAGTGACTGAGTATACATTTTTCTCCAGTGTACATGGATCATTCTCAAGAATTGACCATATGTTGGGCCACAAAAACAACATCAGCAAATTCAGAAAAATCGAAGTTGTACCAAGCATATTTTCTGATCATAAAGCCTTGAAACTAGAATTCAACTGCAAAAAAGAGGAAAAAAATCCCCCAAAAATGTGGAAACTAAACAACATACTTTTAAAAAATGAATGGGTCAAAGAAGAAATAAGTGCAGAGATCAAAAGATATATACAGACTAATGAAAATGACAATACGACATATCAGAATCTATGGGATGCAGCAAAAGCAGTGATAAGAGGGAAGTTCATATCACTTCAGGCCTATATGAACAAACAAGAGAGAGCCCAAATGAACCACGTAACTTCACACCTTAAGGAACTAGAAAAAGAAGAATAAAGAAAACCCAAAACCAGCCAAAGAAAGGAGATAATAAAAATCAGAGCAGAAATAAATGAATTAGAGAACAGAAAAACTATAGAAAAAATTAATAGAACAAGGAGCTGGTTCTTTAAAAAGATCAACAAAATTGACAAACCCTTGGCAAGACTTACCAAGGAAAAAAGAGAAAGAACTCATATAAACAAAATCCAAAATGAAAGAGGAGAAATCACCACGGACATCGTAGATATACAAAGAATTATTATAGAATACTATGAAAAACTTTATGCCACTAAATTCAACAACCTAGAAGAAATGGATAAATTCCTAGAACAATACAACCTTCCTAGACTGAGTCAAGAAGAAGCAGACAGCCTAAACAGACCTATTAGTAGAGAAGAAATAGAAAAAAAAACTTTAAAAACCTCCCGAAAAATAAAAGTCCAGGCCCAGATGGCTATACCAGCAAATTTTATCAAACATTCAACGAAGACTTGGTTCCTATTCTACTCAAAGTCTTCCAAAAAATTGAAGAAGAAGCAATACTTCCAAACACATTTTATGAGGCCAACATAACCCTCATACCAAAACCAGGCAAGGACTGCACAAAAAAAGAAAACTACAGACCAATATCTCTGATGAATACAGACGCTAAAATACTAAACAAAATACTAGCAAATAATATACAACAATATATTAAAAAAATAATACATCATGATCAAGTGGGATTCATCCCAGAATCTCAAGGATGGTTCAACATACGTAAAACGGTTAACGAATTACACCATATCAACAAAACAAAGAACAAAAACCACATGATCTTATCAATAGACGCAGAAAAGGCTTTTGATAAAATACAACACAATTTTATGTTTAAGACTCTCAACAAAATGGGTATACAAGGAGAATATCTCAACATGATAAAGGCCATATATGATAAGCCATCAGTTAACATCATATTAAATGGCAGAAAACTGAAGGCTTTCCCCCTTAAATCAGGAACAAGACAGGGTTGTCCACTCTCTCCACTCTTATTTAATGTGGTACTAGAGGTTCTAGCCAGAGCAATCAGACAAGACAAAGAAATAAAAGGCATCCATATCGGAAAAGAAGAAGTAAAGGTATCACTTTTTGCAGATGATATGATCCTATACATCAAAAACCCCAAAGAATCCACAAAAAGACTACTAGAAACAATAAGCCAATACAGTAAGGTCGCAGGATACAAAATTAACATACAGAAGTCAATAGCCTTTCTATATGCCAACAATGAAACAATTGAGAAGGAACTCAAAAGAATAATCCCCTTGATGATTGCAACAAAAAAAAAATAAAATACTTAGGAATAAACATAACAAAGAATGTAAAGGACTTATATAATGAAAACTATAAACCATTGTTAAGGGAAATCGAAAAAGATATAATGAGATGGAAGAATATGCCTTGTTCTTGGTTAGAAAGAATAAATATAATCAAGATGGCTATATTACCCAAAGCAATATACAAATTTAATGCAATTCCCATCAAACTTCCAATGACATTTTTTAAAGAAATAGAGCAAAAAATCATCAGATTTATATGGAACTATAAAAAACCCCGAATAGCCAAAGCAATCCTAAAGAAAAAGAATGAAGCTGGGGGCATTACAATACCTGACTTCAAACTCTATTATAGGGCCACGACAATCAAAACAGCATGGTATTGGCAGAAAAATAGACACTCAGACCAATGGAACAGAATAGAAAGTCCAGAAATAAAACCACATATATATAGTCAAATAATTTTTGATAAAGGGGCCAACAACACACAATGGAGAAAAGAAAGCCTCTTCAATAAATGGTGCTGGGAAAACTGGAAAGCCACATGCAAAAGAATGAAACTGGACTACAGTTTGTCCCCCTGTACTAAAATTAACTCAAAATGGATCAAAGGTCTAAACATAAGACCTGAAACAATTAAGTACATAGAAGAAGACATAGGTACTCAACTCAGGGACCTGGGTTTTAAAGAGCATTTTATGAATTTGACTCCAATGGCAAGAGAAGTGAAGGCAAAAATTAATGAATGGGACTACATCAGACTAAGAAGTTTTTGCTCAGCAAGAGAAACTGATAACAAAATAAACAGAAAGCCAACTAAATGGGAAATGATATTTTCAAACAACAGCTCAGATAAGGGCCTAATATCCAAAATATACAAAGAACTCATAAAACTCAACAACAAACAAACAAACAATCCAATAAAAAAATGGGAAGAGGATATGAAGAGACACTTCTCCCAGGAAGAAATACAAATGGCCAACAGATATATGAAAAGATGGTCATCTTCTTTAGTTATTAGAGAAATGCAAATCAAAACTGCAATGAGATACCACCTCACACCTGTTCGATTAGCTATTATTAGCAAGACAGGTAATTGCAAATGTTGGAGAGGCTGTGGAGAAAAAGGAACCCTCATCCACTGTTGGTGGGAATGTAAAGTAGTACAACCATTATGGAAGAAAGTATGGTGGTTCCTCAAAAAACTGAAAATAGAACTACCTTATGACCCAGCAATCCCTCTACTGGGTATATACCCCAAAAACTCAGAAACATTGATACGTAAAGACACATGCAGCCCCATGTTTATTGCAGCGTTGTTCACAGTAGCCAGGACATGGAAACAACCAAAAAGCCCATCAATAGATGACTGGATAAAGAAGATGTGGCACATATACACTACGGAATACTACTCAGCCATAAGAAATGATGACATCGGATCATTTACAGCAAAATGGTGGGATCTTGATAACATGATACGAGGTGAAATAAGTAAATCAGAAAAAAACAGGAACTGCATTATTCCATACGTAGGTGGGACATAAAAGTGAAACTAAGAGACATTGATAAGAGTGTGGTGGTTACGGGGGGGGGGGGGGGGGAGGGGGGAAAGGAAGAGGGAAAGGGGGAGGGGGAGGGGCACAAAGAAAACTAGATAGAAGGTGACAGAGGACAATCTGACTTTGGGTGATGGGTATGCAACATAATTGAATGACAAGATAACCTGGACTTGTTGTCTTTAATATATGTATCCTGATTTATTGTTGTCGCCCCATTAAAAAAATAAAATTATTTAAAGAAAAGCAGATTTTTGTGCTGTGCTATTGCTTAGAAGAGTACTAGTTTATTCCACCAGAGAAAATGTATATGTAGATGACAGGAATGGATAATGTGCCTCCCTAAAATTTAATTTATTACCAAAATTAATACAAACTACTATTGATTAATATTTACATCACAGATGACAGTTATCTACTAATTCTTATTTGTAAAATAAAATTCTTTGGTGGATAGAAACTTCTTTACATAAATTTTGTGGTTGGCAAATTTGATTGACTATTTTTTTTATTATAGATTTATTTATTTATTTATTCATTTTTAGAGAGTAGAGAGAGAGGGAGAGACAGAGAGACAGAGAGGGAGAAGGGGGGAGGAGCTGGAAGCATCAACTCCCATATGTGCCTTGACCAGGCAAGCCCAGGGTTTCGAACCAGTGACCTCAGCATTTCCAGGTCGACGCTTTATCCATTGCACCACCATAGGTCAGGCTGGCAAATTTTAATTAAAAAAATTTTTGTTATATATTTAGCTTTTGTCCAAAAAATATTTTTAAAAATCACACATTGAAAATAAAAAAACAAACAATTTATTAATTTCAAATTCAGATCTATCCCTTTTCCCCTTACATATTTTTTATTATACATACAATCACTTCCTGGCCAAAATAATTATAAATAAATTAATTCAATATTACTGCACTTTGTACTCCTGTCAGCAATTGACTATGCAAAATAGAATTGATATCACTATGCTAAGTCCCCTATTACATAAAACTTAAGTTACCATTAATTAAAGATGCATAATTTTGTGTACAAAGAAGGAATAAAACTATGACACTAATTAAAATATAATATCCATTAAGGCCTTGGGAAAAACAGAAACCACTGTAGTTACTTGAACAGAGAAAATATAGTTGTCTTCAAGGTATTAAGTAAGTATAATTTAGATTATCATTGAATATATATACCTATATCTGCAAAAATGGCCAAGAATCAATGGGGAAAAGTTAGAATTATTAAAATTTAATAATTTTAACAAGGACGCTCAACAGGGCTGCTACTCACATTTCTGAAGAGAAGACTCCTTCTGGTTTCTCAGACATAAGGTTTTGGATCAGAAGACATGTTGCACATGATACCACGACCATAAATAAGACACTCCTCACACCTGTCGATGATGTATGCTGGCAGAGAGCATCATGGGAAGGGTAAGTACAGATTACCTGCCTATTTCATTACAAACAAATCCCTGCCTCCTTCAGGGTGGAAGGGTCCCGATGTTATTTATCAACGATGTCTGTCTGTCTCCAAGATAGGATGTCATAGAGGGAGTTCAGTATTATTCTCTGCTGTTGACAGGTTAGGTACGAAGCATGAGCCAGATAGTCCTTGGTGAGGGTCAGCTCTGCTATTAGTTTCTTGCATGGTCTTCGTTCTCACCCCCATGGCCACTTTGCACATGGACTGTGACCACACACAAGGTGGCTGGTAATAGAGACTGACACATTCACAGAATAGGCTTCTTGCTGTTCTGGGTGTTGAGAGCCTCCTCGGGCTGGATGTCCTTTAGTGTTCATGTTGGATGCAAACCTTGTGCTCTCTGCATTTGCTGAGGCAGTCGACCAGACAACTTTACCCCAGATCTCTTAGTCACCAATCAAACCTTATTTTTCCCAATCACACAACATTGAGCCTGAGACTTAACCTCACAGGAGTCAATGTAGATCATTCCTTCTGGCCATTTCTAAGTCCAGAAAGGACCGGACATCCAAAGTACAGTGTACTTCCTACCTGAAGAATGTACCTTGAAGTTACCGTTCTTTTTCAGGCCACTGCTGAGTCACACTGTGAAGACCCAGCCTTCCTTTTTTAGATTAATGCTGGTATATTTTGACCAACCATCTCTGAACTACACCCAAATATTTTTGAGTTTTTTTTCCCTCCTATATCAACTGTTTGTAGAGAAGGGGACCATGAGACTACAGATGGGACTTTCAGTGCCACAATAGTCACTGTAGGAGTTTGAACAACCTGGTTGCATAACTGACTTGTGCCCTAGACATTCTAGAGCCCAATTTTATTATATGCTATTTCCATTGATGCTATAATACTTACTAAACTTACCCAATATTATAATTTTGTGGATCAGATACACACAGTCTATGATGTAAGCTCAAATCACCAATGTGCTGTGGTACCCACCAATGGTTTTCAAAAGATGATACTGATCTCTAGGAGAGAACATAAACTTGCCCCCAAATTCTAGTTAATGTATGAGGTTCTTCTATGTCAGGGGTCAGGAACCTTTTTGGCTGAGAAAGCCATGAATGCCACATATTTTAAAATGTAATTCCTTGAGAGCCATACAACGACCCATGTACGTTATGCATTATCCAATAAAAATTTGGTGTTGTCCCGGAGGACAGCTGTGATTGGCTCCAGCCACACGCAACCATGAACATAAGCTGTAGGAAATGAATAGATTGGAATACATGAGAATGTTTTATATTTTTAATGTTATTATTTATTTTATTAAAGATTTTTCTGTGAGCCAGATGCAGCCATCAAAAGAGCCACATCTGGCCCGTGAGCCATAGGTTTCCGACCCCTGTTCTATGTCATGTTGTTGACAAATGATAATATGACATGACTTATAAAACAACAATGTGGTTTAAGGAGCCCTCATTTTAATATCAAGCAGAAACAGGACAGGTTTGGAGCTGAGAGAATGGAACTTAGTAATTGGCCACATATCATGTCATCCATTATAAGACCACCCTGATTTCAGATAGGTTAAATGGGAAACAAAATAAAGGATTTGATTTACTTAAAGACATGCTTATTTATTTAGTAACTTATTTTAACACTTTTCTGAAGTACAATTAGCATAAAATAAACTGCATAGATTGGAAGTTTGTAGTTTCAAATGTTTGTACACCTGCACCATCATCACAAAGTAGAAACAACTTACATGTCCATCACCCTCAAAAGCATTCCATCACCCCAGAAGAAATCCCCTCCAATTACCAGGTCAGCATTGCTTTCCTTCTGATGCAATACACTGTATTTCCTAGAATTTTATAAAAATGCTATGTGGTGAAATCTATTGTCCTGGCTTCTTTCTCTAACCATATTTGCTTTCGTTCATGTTTCAACCTGATAAGTACTTTACTCTTTTTATTGCTAGGTGGGATTGATTGTACGGACTTAGCACCGTGTACTTATTACCACTGATACCCCTGATGGGCTTTTGAGTGGCCTTTGGGTTGCCTGGTACACAAGTTCCTCATATCCTCCTAGGAAAATACTTTGGCATGTAATCCCTGTTACACTTCATTTTCATTCCAGCGAATGTTTTGATAACTTGGCTGTTAAACCTTCTCTTTGATCTATGAGTTCTTAAAAGTGTGTAATTTAATTTCCATATATTTGGAGCTTTTTTGGTTATCTTGCTGTTACTAAATTTTTGTTAAATTTCATCATGCTCTGAGAGCATAATTTGCATGGTTTCTCTTCTTTTAAATTTGCCTCTCTTTTCTTTCTTTTTTTTGTCAAAAATATGTTTTCTCACCAAAAATATGTTTTCTCTCGGTAGATATTCCAGCCATACATGATAAGAATGTGTGTTCTGTGTTGTGGGTTGGCTTACTCTGTCCCTGGGAGAAATGTCAAGGTGGCCAGTAGTATATTCAGGTCATTGTACACTTACACATTTTTGTCTGAATGACTGCACCAGTTGCTGAAAGTAGCATATTATAAACTATTTGTGGATATGTCTATTTCTCCTTTCACCTTGATCAGCATTTGTTTTGTGTGTTTCAAATCTCTGTGGGATGCATTCACGGTAAAGACTGCTATGTCTTCTTTGAGAATGGCTAGCTTTTCAGTTATGCAACTTCTGCCTTTCTCGCTGATTATGTTGCTTGTTCCGAGATCATTAATGTAGATGCATCAGCTTTCTTTTGGTTGGAGTTTGTGTTGCACCTTCTGTCTCCATTAATTTTTCATCCATCCTCATGTTTGAAGCATGTTTCTTACAGATAGCATGTTGAAATGTATGACCTCACTAGTTATTGTATACTTTTTGATTTGTCCTTTATTTTGTTGTTGTTGTTATTTAATTCTCTTGGTTAATTGGAAGTGTTGCTGTTTGTTGTTAAGAAAAAACCTTTCCCGTGTCTCTAGCATTTCTACAGATCTTATAAACAAAGGATCTGACCACTCTCCTTCTTTGCTGTTCTTTCAAGCATATTTGTGTAGGAGGACAGATAAAGTAGCTTCCTCTGTGCCCACATTATCAAGCATAATAAGAATATTCTTTTTTCTCAACACAGAGTTTGGGTTGTTTAGACTGTAGCCTTCTTTTAACAGATGGGCCTTAAATGACACTTAACACCTTGCCCTGTGGACATTGAGGCTTGAAGGATAGTGCTATAGACTGAATGTCTGTGTCTCCCCAAAATCCATGCATTAAAATCCTAATCCCCAAGGTGCTGGTATTTATAGATGGGCCGTCAGGAGATAATCAGGTCAATGAGGGCAGAGCCCTCTGATGCATTAGTGTCCTTGTAAGAAGAGATACCAGAAAGCTTTCTCTCTTCCTGCCATGTGAGGACACAAAGAGAAGGCGACTGTCCCTTTCCCAAGTAGGGGGCTCTTTCCAGACACTCTCACCAGTGCTTGGCTCTTGGACTTCCCAGTACAGTGAGAAAAAAGCCAACCACTCTAGTGTTATAAGTTATATGAGCTAAAAATTTTCCTTTGCCTCTGCCTTCTACCAGATCCCAAACACTGGCTGGCGAACTTATTAGTTTACAAGTATGGTAAAATCTCACTCAGATTCTTTAACATTCTAGACATGTTTTTTTAATTCAGCTATAACTGGCTTTTGATTATTTATATTGAAAACTTTTAGTGGTTAACCTATGGCTTATAAAGCCCACCAGGGGGCGACGCTCTGTTCATCTGGGGCATTATTCCATTGCAACTGGAGCCATTGTAATGCCTGAGGCAGAGGCCATGGAGCCATCCTCAGCACCTGGGCCAACTTTGCTCCAATGGAGCCTTGGCTGCAGGAGGAGAAGAGAGAGACAGAGAGAAAGTAGAGGAGGAAGGTTGGAGAAGCAGTTGGGCACTTCTCCTTTGTGCCCTAGTCAGGAATTGAACCCGGGACCACATGCCAGGCTGATGGTCTACCACTGTGCCAACCAGCCAGGGCCAACACACATTCTTAATTAATGTCAGTCTTTCTCTAAGTACTATCAGATTATGTGAGGTAACATTAAAAAAAAAAAGCTCAAATAGAGTTTGTTCCTAATATTTCTTTTCTGCCTTTTGTTCTATTGTTAGCATATATTTTATTTTTACATATGTTATAAATTCAAAGTACTTTGTTATACCATTCTTTAGTCATCTGCTTGTGGAGCTATTAGCAAGAAAGAAAATTTATTTTATCCTCATTTTCACATTTTCCAACAATCTTTGTTGCTTTGTGTAAATCTGAACATCTGATTGATATGATACTGCTTCTTCCTGAACAGGCTCCTTTGACGGATATTTTAGAATTAGTCTACTAACAATAAATCTCTATGTATTTGTTTGTTGGAAAAGCTGATTTTTCATTCATTTGGTGGGGAGTGAGTGTTTTCGCTGCGTATAGATCTTGGTTTGACAGTCTCGTTTCCTTTCAGCCTCCTGTGTAGCCCATCATTCTTCCTGAATGTTTGTGGGAAGCCTGTTTATTCTCAGCCTTCCTGTGCTGCAGGTGTTGCAGTAAAATCCTCTGTTCTATTATCTTTGTATTTTTGAATTTTCTCTTTGTCTTTGGTTTGTGAAGTGTGAATTGGGTATGCCTAAATGTGTGCATCTGGGGGGAGGGTCTTTCAGAGAAAAGAGGGGTATCCAGGGATTTTTTTGGTATTGTTTAAGGTTCTTAGGTCTATGGTTAAGTATTTGTCATTAATTGGGAAACTTCTCACTTGGTATTCCTCCATGTGCTTCTCCTGGCCTGTTTTAACATTCTTCTCCTTCTGAGACTGAATACTGTGTATCCATTTGTTATTGTCCAAATGGTGGTATATGCGCTCCAGTTTTCCCCCACTCTTTGTTTTTCTTTTTGCTTATTGCCTTAATTTAGATACTTTCTATAAACTGTTCTTCAAGTTTAGAGATGGTACCTAGTTTAATCAATCACTTTAAAAGTTTATTCATCTTTATTGTATGTGTGTGCTTGTATGTTTGTGCATGTGTGTGTCATTTATTTGTATCACTAACATCTGATTCTTTTAGTTTATCGTGGAAATGATCACATAATGTCTATGTTTTCCATCAGAACTTTTAATAAATAAGTTATAGTTATTAAAATTTGGTAATAGATAGTTCCCACATTTGTGTCATCACCGAGTCTGGTTATGCAAACTGCTTTGTCTCTGCATAGTTGTTTTTTGTTTTGTTTTCATATGCCTCATAGTGTTTGGTGGAAAAGTGGGTAATGTCCAAGAGAGAGCAGATATAAGGTAGCATTTCATATCCTAGCAAATGTACATGCCCTTTTTTACCTCTTTGGAACAGGGATTTGCATTAATTTAGATGAACTTGCATTGTCTTAAAGGTTCATTGCTACTTTGGTTCCATCAGGGTGTCACCGGTTTCAAGTTCCTCTAGTGACACCTAGCGTGTAGGGCATGGACTCATATGGTTCCTGTTTCAGAAGCCATCATCAGTCCACACAAATGGATACCTTGTGCTCCTCCATTTGAAGTGACCTGAAAAATGCCCTCCTTGAGCTGTGTACCCTACAGGGAAGCGCGGTCCTTGTGGCCAACCCCTTTACCCCATTCTTGTGTAGTGGCTTTGGTCACACTCTTACACGAGTGCCCTGCACACTCAGGGCTCAGGTTCTGATGCCAACACGGGGCAACTCTCTTATGCATACATCTTCTTCACCCTACCTCACTAGTCACACCGTCCCTTTCATGTGAATGTGCTCCCCATCTGGTTTTCAGTGGCTGATGATGACTCTGTGTTTCTGAGCTTATAGGTGGGACCCCTGGGGACACAGTCCAGACCCTCGAGTAATGAGCATTAGCTAGATTCAGCGTGAAGTGAAAATGATAGGCTGTTTTTGTTAATAATTAATAATCATTTTGCAATAGCATCCTATTATGTGCACTATTTTCTTGGCATACTTAATTTTCATTTAGCTCCAGAAGCATAATGATACATTTCCATCTATTGATGACTAACTAGTACAGTCACTGCTATATAAATCTATATTAGTAATAATAGATTGATCACTTGATAAATTTATATCTTTAACTTGAGTAAAATACTATTTTCTCTACTAGTTTAATAACTTGCATAATATCTCATGAGAAATTGTGAAAATTTACAATTTTGAAATTCAATCTGATATAAAAGATATAAAACAAGTTTCAGACTTCTTAAAATGTAGGAAATCACTTAAGTACTGTATATTTAGAGCTTTTGTAAGCTTAGCTCTTCTCCCTTTTTTTCCTAGTTATTTTCATGTATTATTTCTCTTAATATACATTTTAATTCTTGGAATTTAGAATTAATTTGGTTTTGTTTCATTAAACAGGCCTCTTTTAAATGAATGTATTTATCTTCTGTATTTGTTAAGAAATCATTAATATCCTGAAAGCAATTTAGAAAAATTAGTCTGCAGGATATAGTAATCAAGCCTTAAATTCAGTGAATTTTTCTGGTTAATCTACTGTCACTTTAACTGGAGAGCTCATGTTACTTTGCATGGCATTTCAGCATGGCGTATATGAGCTTGAGGGGAAATTAAAGGAAAGAGATTTGCTTTTCCTCCAGGTTAAAAAAATGAAATAAACAGATGAGAAAATCATTCTTCAAGAGATAGTTATTGTAGTTACTAATCATAATTATTGTCAACAATTTCGTTTTCGAGTGTATCGTGAAAAATGATTCCATACAGAGGTAGATTCAACTGAGCCAGTGGTTGACATTTGCTTGCCAGGGTCATCTTCCCCGGAGGTACTTTTGACCAGTGTGTGACAACAGGCATTCAGATCTGACCTCTGGGACGGGACACAGGAGACAGAGGGCCACTCCTGGGGAAGCCCCCGCACGATGGGCTCTGCAGGGGACGAGGTCCTGCTGCCCAAGGGGCACATTTTTGCTAGTAACCACTGTCAGGGTCCCGTTACATTGACCATTAGCTTGGATTCCCTGTTTCCTGAGACCAGCAGGCAAAGACAAGAGCTGAGCCCCTGGCCGGGGTGATCGACCCTGACCTGACACAGCAGTTATGCTACTTTTGAATGACAGGAGCAGGGAGGGACAAGACAGAACCTGGGTCCTCCATGGCCATGCTCGTTCCAGCCTGTAGTTCAGCCCCACGTGCGTGCGCTGAACTCCGACCACCTGCGCGGAGCTGCGTGACCGTCCTGAGTATGAAGGGCAGGGAGCGGTTTCTGCCCTGCTCAGAAGAGGAAGAGAAGCCTCGGAGAATAAATTCTGTCTCACGTTTTAAAACTTGGTGACAACACTTCATCTCCTCCTTGGCTAAAAGCTAATTTTGCATAAGAGTGACACAGAAATGGGTTTTGATACACATGCCATTCATCAACCTATCAACAACACCTTTAACATAAAACAAAAACCCTTTATTCGGATGCGTTACCTTGCCAAGACTCTTAGAGGCTATTATAAGATTTATGGCAGCTCTCACAGCGTTCCTGTTTCTGGCATCCACTCGAGGGCACTAACTTTGGAGAGAACCTGTTGGCCTCAGTGTGAAGACGACTTGACCCCGTCAAAGCCAGGGGAGCTGTCCTGCAGCCCCTTTCTCGGCCATCGGTACACAACATACACACATTGCGCCGCGGCTCCCTGCTTCCACGTACCTGCGGGCTCACGTCAAGTTCAGGTGACAGCGAAGAGGCCTGCCTGCCAATTTGGGGTGAGTCAATGGTGAAACACTGGTTGAGAGGGTGGCAAAAACCTGGAACAAAGAAGCCAGGGGGATATCTTTATTACACAGAATGAAAAGTGAATCCTACATCTGGTGAGTAAGAATGGTATTGGCAGAGGCCAGACTGAAAGACATCATGACTGGGGAGGTCAGAATATGATTGGTAAGAAGATGATTCATACAGATATTTCCAAAATGATGAAAGCGTTACATTCATGTGGGCTCAGCCGAAAGAGATACCCGTGGAACAGAGCTAGACTCCCTGAAATGTGGTTTGGCTTCTGTGACAATGTCACATCATACATGTCATTTAAACTCTCTGGCCCAAATATTAGTATCTAAAAATAGAAAATGATTTCATTTTCTTTGACTGTTTCACAGTGTGATTCTGTCATTCATTCAGTAACTGCATGAGGAAGAAAAAAAAGAAAAAGTAGGCTTTTTTTGTCCAATACTTGTAATAAATGGACTCATTGTCAGAGCCCGGTACTGGATTCTGAAATGATTAGGAAGTTTAGATTAAATTATTTGGCCTAATTATCATTCAGTATTATAGCAAAAGTTTACAACTCTAAAATATCATTATGAATCTTCATAATAATGACATGGGGTAGGTACTGTTACTCCTCGTTTTCTCAGCTGTGAAAACCAAATCTAGGGTGAAATAAATTAATCATGTTTACAATAGTTTAGAAGTTCTGGCAATGGGGAGAAAATGCTGATCAATATGATCCAAACCTATGGGTTTAAACACAATGATACATTGTAAATTCTAAATTAACACTTTAAGACAATAAAATGCTTAAGTGGATTAGAAGAAAAGGAAGCTTTTCAACTTGGACAGATCATTAAAACATATGCAGGATATTTTCAATGGATAGCATTAACCAACAAATTTGGAGGATGATTTTAAAGCTATCAGTCCTCGGTTTGACATTAATATTACCTAGTCAATTTTGTTGAGAAAATTAGGCCACATAAGCCTAATTTAACAAAATAAGCTACCATTGCAATTTTTGCTACCATTGAACTTTGTGCGTGAAAGAACATAATGTTGTCTTGCCTTCTAACATGATAAACTCCATGGAGAGATTACCATATCATATTTATCTCCTTTATCATGGTCTTGCTCAATGATTATAATCTAGTAGTTGTTCAACAAATAGTTGCATAAACTAAATTGATACTGTGCTTGAAGAATATTATCATAGATAAATGTGTAAATTAATCATATTTTGGTTTACCTAAGGTGATAATAATATATCAACATTAGTTCATTAATTGTGGCAAATGTCCCATACTTCTGTGAGATGTTAATAATAACTGAATAGGGTGTAGGGTATATAATTTAGTTTTTCAAACTTATTTTTAATTTATTGAATTTTTTTTTAAGAGAGAGGAAGGGGGAGAGAGAGAGAGGAGCATCGATTTGTTGTTCCACTTATTTATGCATTCCTTCACTGATTCTTATATGTGCTCTGACCAGGGATGGAATCTGCAACCTTGGTGTATTGGGGTGATACTTTAACCAACTAAACCACCCTGCCAGGGCTACAGTTTTTTTAAAAAACAAAGAATATTCCTAAAGAGTTTATTAAATAACCTAGTCATCCAGAAAGAATTTTTATCAAGCTATACAAGATTATTCTAAAATGTACATGTAGTATCAAAGTAACTATAACACCTAAAACAACTTTGAAGAAATATATATATATATATATATATATATATATATATATATATATATATATATATATATATATTTATATTAAGGGAAGAATTAGTCTACCTGATTTCAAGTCTTATCACATAGCCAAAGCAATCAAAAGTATTTCCAGAGTGGATAGACACATAGATCAATGCAGCAAAATAGAGAACTCAGAAATAGAACCACAAAAATATGCCCAATTGATTTTTGACAAAGTTGCAAAATCAGTTTAATGGAGTAAAGATAGCCTTTTTAACACATGGTCCTGGAAAATTGAATATCCATAGCCAAAATAATAAACTTCAACCTTGGTTGTACATCTTACACAATAATTAACACAAATGGATAATGGATTTAAATAGAAAACCATAAAACCTGAACAAAAAAGTACAGGACAATCTTGGGAACTAGAGCTCAACAAGAAGTTCTCAGACTTGACACTAAAAGTAAGATTCATAGGCCCTGGCAAGTTGGCTCAGTGGTAGAGCATCGGCCTGGCATGTAGAAGTCTTGGGTTTGATTCCCAGCAAGGGCACAAGGGGAAGAGCCCATCTGCTTCTCCACCCCTCCCCCTCTCCTTCCTCTCTGTCTCTCTCTTCTTCCCTTCCCCCACAGCAAAGGCTTCATTAGAGCAAAGTTGGCCTGGGCACTGAGGACGGCTCCATGGCCTCCACCTCAGCTGCTAGAATGGCCTCAGTTGCAATGGAGCAACGGCCCAGATAGTCAGAACATCACCCCCTGGTGGGCATGCTGGGTGGATCCCAGTTGGGCACATGCGGGAGTCTGTCTCTCTGCTGCCCTGCTTCTCACTTCAGAAAAATATAAATAAATAAATAAATAAATAAATATGATTCATAAAAGAAATGACTTGATATATTGGATGTCATCAAATATCTTAAAAACTGCTCAGCAAAGATCATTTTAAGAAGATAAAAATAAATGCTACAGGATAGAAGAAAACATTTGAATCCATATAGCCAACAATCAACGAGGATCTAGAAAATATAAAGAATTCTGAAAATTCAACAGCAGAAAAGCAAACAGTCAAATTAGCAAGTGAAAAAAAAACTTAAGACGTTTCACTGAGGAGGACATATAGATGGGAAGTACACACATGATAAGATGTTCGACATCAATAGCCACTACTTCTATTTTCTCTTTGTATCAATTTTGTGGGAAAGAAAAGACGCATAATGCAAGTGATGGAATATTTTTATAACAGGGGTCGGGAAACTTTTTGGCTGAGAAAACTATAAATGCCACATATTTTAAAATGTAATTCCATGAGAGCCATACAACGACCCGTGTACGTTATGAATTATCCAATAAAAATTTGGTGTTGTCCCGGAGGACAGCTGTGATTGGCTCCAGCTACCCGCAACCATGAACATGAGCGGTAGGAAATGAATGGACTGTAATACATGAGAATGTTTTATATTTTTAACGTTATTTTTTTTTATTAAAGATTTGTCTGCAAGCCAGATGCAGCCATCAAAAGAGCCACATCTGGCTCGCGAGCCATAGGTTCCCTGTTCTATAATGATGATGAGTAACTTTCTGTCACATACTCATGAAGCAGAAAATTTTAAGATGTTTAATATTAACAATATTTTAATAGTTTACAAATTCAGAGCAAGGTACAACAAGATCATGTAGGAATTAATATCAATATTATCCCCAATGTGAAAGAAACCCGAGAAAATAGATTCATTTCTGAAGGAGCACATGGGATCAGATTGTCTAACGTGATCCAAAGCAGAGATCTTATTATCAAGCTTTATTCAGCAAGTTCAAAGACATCAGCAACTATACACTGTCCTTCTGAAGTCCAAGGTCTAATGGAGAAAACAAATAAAACTATAGATGTAATTACTTCCATTCTTAGTTCACGTTAATGTATCTTGTCTCCTCTATGCATCCTTTCTATAAACTTCCTTCTGAACTGGAAAAGCAATGACTTTTTTATTAGGATGAGAAATCCAGGCTGAAAAATGTGTTTAGTTCTAGGGAATTCAGCATTCATTCTCAAAAAAAAGTTTCATGTGGTAGTAGTAAACAGCTTTAAAATAAGTTTTAAATACATACACTAGTTAAAGTATGTGATAAATTGATAACAGAGTGAATAATGTTAGTTCTGTCCATCAGAGACTGTCTCGATACTTATAACTTATACCTCATTTTATCCTCTACTCCCTTGTGGGAAGCACCACAGTCCTTGATGACCTGTGGGTCAGTCACCCATGGTGACACCTATCTTCCCTACCTATCTCAATTGTGGGGCAAGAATGGACATAAAAACAGTTTTTTATAATAGAATTAAAATGTGATTATAACCATAATGGTGCACATATTTGCATTAACTACTGACACGTTTTCTTTGTTCAAGATGGCTAAAAATCCACACTACACACCACGACTCCGACTGCATCTACTAGCAGAACCAATAAATTGACTCAGAGTGGAGAGTGTGTATGTAGGTGACATTTAAACACAACTTTAAAAGTTCCTATATTCCTTCAGAGTGAATCACTAAGTTTCACTTTGATGTTTCTTAATCGCTGTAGTCATGATCTTGACCTACATTTGTGTAACTGACATGAGGTGAAGTTTGAAATTATAGAAGGGAGAAAGAGAGAACAGAAGAAGAGAATAGAGGAAAGAAAAGGTTTTCTAATGGATTATATTTAACTCACTCCCCCCCCCCCCAGCCAAAGAAAATTGCTGTTAAAGCAATGAAAATCTTGGGAAAAGTTACTTGTTACCTTGAGATCATTCCTGTCTATGCTGAGGGAATGTTGAGTTTAAGAGGAACACTACATCAAAAAGATGTTTCTAAACAACAAGGCTGGTGATTGAGTGAGAAAGAGACACAGGGAAAATCACATCCTATGTACATTTATTTGGGTGAGCAGGTGTGAAAACCATTCCAGGGAACTGGGTGCAGGCGTGTGGGACTGTCTCAGGCCTGAGCCCTTGTAATGATGCCATCTTTCCCTCGGGCTCACTTGTTTATCTGTCTGTTGTTCATTGCCTGAACTTTGTAAATTAAAGTTTGATTAAAAGAAAGTTCCTGCCTCAAAACCGTACTTTGCAATCTTCCAAAGGACCCCAGAGAACAATTTTAAGGTTTTTATGAAGATATTTTTAAAAATCAGTTTTAGTCTTACTGTGCATTTTATTTTTCTCTTTGCTCTGTTCTAGTTAGTAGAAAATTAATTTAGAAAATACAAGTGGCCCCCAAAGTCTCCCAAATTGTTTGCATCGTGCTTTATCCAAATTAAATCCAGTGAACTTGACTGTGGTAGCTTAGCGGTGTGTAAAGATAAATCAGGGCTGGAAGTATGCATTAATTTTTATTCTTTATGAGGGAGTAGTAAATGAATTGTTTCAAGATCTTTTCTGTTTATTAAGAGCTATTTTTTTTCCATGAAAATACAGGTTTTATGAATAGGAAAAAGCAGAATTAAAGAAAATAAAGTTCTAGCACTAGAAAACATATATTCTTAGATTTGATACACATTTGAAAATGTAAATGCAGTACAGAAAAAAATATGGAAAACAGAAAAGTACATGGTACAGAAAAATCATGTAAAGAAACTCCATAAAATTCGGCACTACCGATGATTGTACAAGAAACTTCGGTTAACTGGCATTTTAACTTCCAGTCTATCTGACATTTATTCAGTCTCTCTGGCTGCAAATATCTAAATATTTCTAAATATCCATGTTTTGTTTGTAATGAACAATTTGTAATCTATCATTATGTAGGTAGCTGCATTTTTCCATCAAAATAATAAAGATGATTATGTATTTTCATTCCCTACCCTGAAACAAATTAAAGAAGAAAATTGCCATAAATGATTTTTTAATTGCTGTTTGAGAGGGAGTGGATGGGAGAGAAAGAGCGAGCGAGCAGTGGATGTGTTCTGCTTATTCATGCCGTCACTGAGTATTGTTCCCTGACCAGGGGTTGAGCTCTCATCTTTGGTATTTCAGGACAAAACTCTTAGCCAGCTGAGTTAGCTGGCCAGGGCCTACCAAAAATTCTTTAAGCTCTAAAACAACATGGATTTAATAAATTGAGACATAAAAATATATATTATTCAGATTCCAAGATGACATAAAAGGTGAAGTTTCATACTTAAAAGAACAAACCAGATTAAAAAAATAAGTTTAATACATTAATAATTAAAAAATAAAAAAAAAATGCAACAAGAGGAAAGGCCTAAATTATTCAAAGAAAATGCAGAGGAATTAGGTAAGATGAGTAAAGCACCGTGGGAGAAGTTACCATACATAAATAAAAATTATTTGAGATAAGTATAAATATTTCACTCATAATTTAAAGATCATATGTTAGCAGATGAGACAGGGCATTCCTCAATCTGATAATGCATATCCACAAGCAGCACCTACAGCTAATATCATATTTTATGGTGGCAGTTTGAATATTTTCTTCCTAAGATGACTAACAAACTATAAAATATCTGCTTGCATCCTTTCTGTCAGCATCATTGTGGAAGAGAGAACCAGTTAGTTAAACATGGCAGAGGGAAGTTTAAAAATAAATAACACACATATTGAAAAATTCAAAAAGTAAAGCTTATTCTTATTTGTAGATGACATGTTGGTTTAGGTAGAAAATAGCCAATCATCTGCAACAAGTCTAATATAGATAATATATGAGTTTAGCAACATTTTAGGATATAGTATCCATATGAAAATTTGGTATTACCACATACTACTAACAATTGATGACAAAAATTTATAAAAGGAATGCCATTTACAATCAAAAAACATGAAATACATAGGGATGAATCTAAGAAATATATAAAATATATGTACTCTTAAAATTTTTTAAATATAAGATACACTTAAGAAGACCTAAATTAAAGGAGAGGTATACTATGTCCAAGAATTCAAGACTTGATCTCTTAAGACAGATCTTATTTCAAAATGATCCATAGGTTTAATATCATCGATATTAAAAGTCTTTTACTGAAATTTTCAAGCAGATTTTACAACTTTTATGAGAATGCAAAAAAATAAATGAATAAAACCCAAATATCAGAAATAGTTTTTGGAAAAAAAAAGTATATGTATATGTATATGTATGTATGTATGTCTGGCACTAGTTTCAAGAGTAAAATGAACTTACAGAAATCAATATTGTTAGCATTTGAGAAAGGATATTCATATTGATAAATAGAAAATAAACAGAACACAGAAATAGACCCACATCAATAGAATTAATCATTTTAAAATTTTTTTTTAGATTTTATTTATTCATTTTTAGAGAGAGAGAGAGAGAGGAAAGAGATATGAAGAACAGGGGGAGGAGCAGGAAACATCAAATCGCATATGTGCCTTGACCAGGCAAGCCTAGGGTTTTGAACTGGTGACCTCAGCATTCCGGGTTGACGGTTTATCTACTGCGCCACCACAGGTCAGGCAAATTAATCATTTTTAAAAGGTACATTAATGTTAAGATATAGTATTTCCAACAACATCTACTAGAACAAATTGATTTTCATAGAGAAATAAAACTCCATTTATACTTCATATCATTAAAAAATCAACTTGAAATGGATCATAGAAGAAAACACGTAATGTGATAAATGTTATAAGAAAACATAGAAAATCTTTGTTTAAACTAGGATAGGCAAAGATTTTATAGATCATAATATTAAAATAAAAATCCCTAATAATTGGGTTATTGGACTTTATCAGAATTATTTTTTTTTCTTTTTAGTGTCTTTCAAATCACTATTTAGCATCTTAAGACACTGAAATGAAAATAAAAAGACAATACATAGAATGTGAGAAAATGCTTGTACCATACATATGATAAAACATTTGTGTTCGTAATATGTAAAGAACTAATATATATATATAGTTCTCTATATATATTTGAGCAGATGCATAATTAAAGGATTGTAGACCAAAAATAAGCAAGATGCTCTTTATCAGTATTCATTAGGAAAATTCATATTAAATTTACCATAAGAAAGCACTGCCTAGACTATTAAATATCTAAAATCTAACAGACAAAGAATTGGCAATATCAAACACTGAAAGCATGCAGAGCAACTGGCTCTGTCACGCACTGTTGATGGAAGTGCAATGGTGCAGACACTCTGACTATTCTTGGATAGTAACCCAAAAGCAATGTAAAATATGCCCATACAGAGGTCTGTTAATGAAAGTAGTAACAGCTTTGTTCATAGTAGGCAAAGCTAGAAACGACTCAAACATTCACCAATTTAGGAAGGGGTAAACAAATCAGCACACATGATATAAAAGGACTATGTGCTGAGCAGTAAAATGGAATGACCTACTCAACATATGAAAAACATGGATTAATCTCAAGAGCTTTTTGTATGTGAAAAAAGCCACGTTATATAGAAGACATTCTAGGAAAGGAAGAATGAGCTCCAGAACCCAGATCAGTGTTGGTTAGAGCCTGGGATGTGGCATTAACTCCGGGAGGCAGGCGTGCATGTGTTGGAGCTGTGGAAATGTTTTGTATCTCAGTCGTGGTGGTGGTGATCCTTTTTATATTTTTTGTAATTCCTCTATTTTCACAGTCAAATGGGTTAATTTTACTATTGGTAAATTTAAACTCATTTAAAACTGAGCTAAAATTTAACTATAGAAAAAGGTAACACCATACGTTTAGAGACATTCAGAAAATCATTGAGTTCCTTTTCTTGAGCTAGGAAAAGTGTTTTAAATTGTTTTATTAATTCTCTCCTTTTCCTTCTTAGAAATTCCCCATCTCTGTTATGCTTTTTTAAAAATATGTAATTTAAGTTTGGGGCTATTCATTTACCATAAAATAAAAATAATCTGCTTACTGCTAGACTTATGTCTGTCTCAAAGCAGAGTTGCTGGGTGTCCATATCTGCAGGAGTACAGGCAATGCGTCCAATCTTCTCTCCTTTGGAGGCCACATTTGATGTCTTTCTCACCACAGCAGGTGTGAGCTGGAGAGATCTACAGTGGAGTGCCTCCAAGTTCTAACAGCTGGACTTTCCACAGAGGTGGCCTTTGAGGTCTATGGTTGCCATGGCGACTGCCATCACCAAATTTGAGTACACTGCTGCTTTAAAACAGTCAAAGAATTTTAAAATAGAGTTGATCATATTAGATTGAAACATGGATTATAGTAAGCAGTCTTCACATAAGAGAACGTGACATTTTTCCTGCGATGCGAATTTTATATGGAGAGAACCAGTAAGTTTAAACATATCACCATTTGTTTTTTAAAATGGTCTTTCATTTCACTGAGGAGAAAATGAAGAAAGAAGAAACGTGGCCCCGATGATAAAGCACTGGATTGATTGATGGAGGACCAAAGCGTTAACGTCGTCACCCCATTTCTGTGGGCTCGGGCAGACTCCTCACTAGAATGTGGCTCACAGTAGTTCCGCATGTCCGCAGTGAGTCACTGGCCATTTCTCCAGTACCCAACTGTGAATTTGGGACTGATATGTCTCACAGTTGCCGTGATCTTTGGTTTCTTGTCCCATCAGTGTGAAAAAGCTCCAAAATGGCACTCAGATCAAGATAGGAAGGGAACACCAAATATTACGTTATAGCTGGGAGGGTGGAGGTTAGTGTCACCACTCAGGCTTAGGGGATGCATCATATCTCTGTTTTATTCACCAGTCTGGTCCCTGGTAGGAGTGGGTGGGAGGGTGGAGCAGACGAAGCCCAGAGAATGGCTACAGAAGACTGAGTCATATTAGCGATTGGCTTCCTCGAATGCTGGAATGGACCTCTAGGAAGGTTCAAACGACCAGTTTGGAGGCCATACTCTGAGTAGATGTGGCCATACCATTCAGAGTGCCATATTTGTATATGTCAGAGATTTCCATATGGTGCTTTTAGCTCAATAAGAAGAAACTGGGAACTAGGGACTAGAGGTAGACATGTAAATGGTTGTGCTCACCATTCCCACCAGGGACTTTGTTTCTCATCCCACAGCTCTGGGCTCCACACCATTGTAGTTCCCACCCCCCAAGGAGACACCTTCTTGTCAGGGAGGGTTTGTACCAAGGACCTCATTCATCTAAAGTTATAGCTACTGCCAGGGACAACGAATGAGTAGGAGTTCCCATATTGGCAGTAGTTATTGACTCTGATCAGAAGGAGCAGGAGGGGTGAACTTTATACCATGCATTCAGGGAGGAAAACATCTAGAACAGAGATGATCGACTTGAGTTCTCCTGGAGCTCCCTTCTCATCATAACTGTGAAAGGACACATGGAGTAACCCCAGGCAGAGATAACTGTGAATGTTCAGACAACTAGTTCCTCTGATAGCTGTGGGTATGGGAAAATGCTGCATAAACAGTGGAGGAGAGAGGAGATGAGTACCAGTAGAAGCCCCAAGGTCAGCTTCAAAGATGGTGACTGTAAAAAGCCTGTTCCTTCAACATCCCTCTTCTCAGTGCCCCAGCGTGTGTGGAGAAACAGATACGTATGATACTAGAGGAAGGTGCAATTAGTGGTGACTGGGAAAAATGCAGCACTCGGATCTGTTCTATACGGCATCATTGAGACACAGCGACAGGCACTTTGTTGGGAGCCCACCACCATGTTAACACCAAGACTCTGCGTCCTATGGACTACTCTGCTAATGACTTAGGGCAGTGATTCTAAGGTGGCTCCCTCCTGCAGTATGAGGGACTCCTGTGATGGGCAAGTTATGCTCAACCATACTGTATGGGGTTGGCTAGACATCTGCTGGAACTGACATCCTGCTGTTCTGTCAAAGCAACTTCCCTTTTTCCCAGCCTCCTTCACGGGGATCAGAGGGCCATTGTTTTTTGAAGGTGTCCGTCATTATCTCTGGCCCCTCCTGTTTTTTCCTTTCCTTCCCACATGTTCACCACGCACACAAAAAAGGTCTCTTCCATGTCTTATTGCATCTTGAAGGACCGTGAACTGTGCTATAATTTTGAGCATCAACTTTCTTGTGTTTTTTTGTTGTTGTGTTACTTACTAATTATCATAGTGGTATTCCAGCATAGTAGCATATTTTCAGCCCCGATTCCATGAAACACCTACTTGTATCTCTAACTTTCTCATTGTCATGGAGTCTAAAAAGCAGAGAACCAAGGCTACAGAAATTTAAATTGGAGAAAAGAACAAATGCTAGAGCAAATATCTGCTGAATATATTTAAGGGCATATTTTAGTTCATTCCCCAATTTAATATAATTCTTTTCCCTACTCAGCCCCTGGTGGAGTTGGGAGAAGAGCAGGTCAGCATTCTCTCAGAAGCCAACTTTCCAGAAAGTTTGTATGAAAATATTTAACATTTCCTGAAGCTCACAAAACTCTTAACAAGTAGGATACTGTGTTCGGGACTTCCCTTAAAATTAAGATTTAAAGAATAACATAAACAAATCTATATTTCATGTCTTCCTTTGGGCCACTTTAATTATGTGCTATTATATTTCTGAGAGTGCTTTTGAAAGAAGATACTTAATGCAGTCAGTAGCATGAATGAATTCTCCTTCAAAAAAGGTTATGTGGTATGTATCAATATTTAAAGCAAGCATGACACTCATGATTCCTTTTAATTATATCACTTATAACAGAGAATGTCTAGGCCTTTCAAAATGTTATATTTAAATCATAAACATTCTTTCTCTTTTTTCTCCCTCTTTGAACCCCAAGTCATGTAAATACACCAAGGGGGAAAAAATCTAAATGGAATTTATCAAGCGATGCTCTTAGTAATACCTTTCATTTCCTCTCACTATATCGTATCATTTTCTCTATGTATTGAGTCGATGTCCAAGTGAAGATGCATGGCTTTTGTTTTTAGAAAACCTGGTATCCACACCCAGGATCTTACTCAGGGTCTGCACTTCCATGGAGTTAAGCCACTAAATTGAATGTTGTTGTCTGAACATTTGTTTTTGTAGAATTATCAGGTTCCACTCATCAATACCCCCACACACACTAGAGAAGTAAGCTCACTATGGGCACAAAGTGGCTGTCCCTGAAAGGCCAGAGAAGAGATGTGATTAGGCTGCAAAGACGTTCTGAGCATTTGACCATGAAATTTGGGGTAGAAAACGCTGATTAGGACATCATCATCTATCCTACGGCATCCCTCGTTTTAATTCTGTTAGAATTGAGGTCAGTCATTCTAGTTTTAAATTGACAAGAGTAGAGAGGCGCAGTTATCAGCAGCCCCCTTTTGGCAGCTGGCTAGGTTACACTGTGCTTTCAGCTCTGTTCGCTGTCCTGAAATATATACCGGGTATTCATTAAAACCAAAGGCTGGAAGAAAAGATGAGGTCAGTTTAATAAGAATAAAGTTGGGAAATTACATCTCAGCCTAATGCTGTCGCATACTGCCGATCTCTTCTAAGAACTGTGTGAGGCCCCTAATTAACTGGTCATTAGTGACATCAGTCCCCTGCTCGTTTTAATCAAGATTCAAACACACAGCACGCGGAACACTATTCTCCAAGGCACACACATTACATCAACATTTTCCTCTCCAGGTGGAGATTGGGAAAGGCACTCAATGGTCTGTTGTCTTGCTGCACCCAAGAGGACACATGGACAGGTGTCCTGATACCCAAGGTCACCCGTCAGTACCTGGCAGTGACCAAAGGGTAGTCGTATTAGTTAAATGATTATTAGTAACTGGAACATAGACGGGCTCTTGTTACGTGTTTCTCCTTTTTTTTTTTTTTTTTGTATTTTTCTGAAGCTGGAAATGGGGAGAGACAGTCAGACAGACTCCCGCATGCACCCTACCGGGATCCACCCGGCACGCCCACCAGGGGGTGATGCTCTGCCCACCAGGGGGCGATGCTCTGCCCACCAGGGGGTGATGCTCTGCCCCTCCGGGGCATCGCTCTGCCTCGACCAGAGCCACTCTAGAGCCTGGGGCAGAGGCCAAGGAGCCATCCCCAGCGCCTGGGCCATCTTTGCTCCAATGGACCCTTGGCTGCGGGAGGGGAAGAGAGAGACAGAGAGGAAGGAGGGAGGTGGAGAAGCAAATGGGCACCTCTCCTATGTGCCCTGGCCGGGAATCGACCCCGGGTCCCCCGCACGCCAGGCCGACGCTCTACCGCTGAGCCAACCGGCCAGGGCCTGTTACATGTTTCTCATCACCAAGTTTTATATTATTTTCACCATTTTGAGCCTGTGCTGCTCATTTATTTTCACCGATACAGAGTTTTCATATAGAACATGATGACAATAAATTTTGAACCCTTGAATTCTGAAGCAATCACTTGAGTACCTCTAAAATTGCTCATTTTTGGCCCTGGCCGGGTAGTTCAGTTGGTTAAGAGAATCATCCCCATAATCAAGGTGGAGGGTTCAATCCTGGCCAGGGCATATACAGGAGTTAACCAATGACTACATAAATAAGTGGAGCAACAAATTGATGTTACTCCTCTCTCTCTCTCTCTCTCTCTCTCTCTCTCTCTCAAATCAATTCTAAAACACCAGCAGATCTCCTCTGCCTTTCACTCATCTTCTCACTAACTGATCATACTTTCAAAATTCACTGCAGTGATAAGTATACTGTGTTACATTCATTTCTAGTTGTCAAGAATTTTGAAGGGTCCTAGATGTCACCTTACTGCATGCTAACAAATTGCGAAAGGATCAAAGTGACCGCATCAGTTCCTTGTCGCCTGGTTACCACCTGGGCAATGCAGAAGAGCCAAAATGGAGCCCTGCAGTGGGTATCATTTCCACAGAGTAACACGTGAGCCTTCCTGGGTTTTTCAGTCTGGCTCTGTGGTGGGAGAGGTCATCTCATCCCTCAGGAGTGAAATAACCTAAACAAAGGAAGTCACATTTTTGCATTTTGATTTGCCCACTCAATACCCTTTAATATTACATATTTTGATAGCTAATTGTGTGTGGTTGTGTGTAAAATTCTAGAATACAAAACTATCTTGTCTATTAAATTACAACATCCTAAAAACGATGTACATTCAATAAGCCCTTGCAAATTTTATTAATTTATATAATAGTTGAGGTGACATTAGATTTATTAATAAAAGGTACATCCTTTGGGAAACATTAAAGATATATATTAAGTATTTTCTATTTAATAGAATTATATATAAATTTTAATGTTTTAAAATTTCAAAATATACAAGAGATACCCCAAATCTAAATTCTCTTACCATGTCTGATGTGATTTGAGGTTTATAATTAAGCTAAAAATTGATATATTGTATATTATTCTGAAAAGTGTTTAAAAGTCTAATAGTCTATATTAGGAAATCTTTGGATATCTAATTTGTATATTTATATCAACAGAATACAATTAAATAATTGAAAGGCCAAATTAAATCTCTCTATCCAATGTACCCACTCTCTAAATTTCTTGTTTATTGATTTATCTATCTAAGGATTTAACTCATTTAGAGGATTATATCAGGGATCAAAAAGTAAAACTGATCGTGTTTTAACGTAAGCACATGAGTCTGCCTACATTTTTCTACCTGGTTACATACACTTTAAAAAAAAAAAAAAAGCTTTAAAAAGGAAAGGACATTATGAAAGGTGGTTTCAATGTATTGTTCTGCCTTTAATTACTGCCCGTGTTTCTGAAAAGTCTAAATATGTGTAAGCACCCAGAGACTGAAGATACAGTACTAGTCAGTCAGAAGGCTTGGACTGTATCAAAATGGTCTCTACTGTATAAGAACAAGCCACCCAGACTTATACTTCATTCATTCCATTGCTTCTTATTGGCTTCTCGTGCCTGCACCTGATCTCTTCATTTCTTCCATGTGAATGAATGCTGTATTTTTTCCAGGAAATGACTAAGCTGCATTAAAATCCATTCAGACTCTTAACTTGTGTCAGACTGAAATGCGACCGAAGTCTCTCTTTCCTCAGTACCTTGCCAGAGGTTTTTTTTGTTTTGTTTTGTTTTGTTTTGAGACAGAGAGAGTCAGAGAGAGGGATAGATAAGGAAAGACAGACAGGAACACAGAGAGATGAGAAGCATCAATCATTAGTTTTTCATTGTGACACCTTGTTGTTCAGTGATTGCTTTCTCATATGTGCCTTGACCGTGAGCCTTTAGCAGACCAAGTGATCCCTTGCTTGAGCCACCAATCTTGGGTCCAAGCTGGCAAGCTTTGCTCAAACCAGATGAGCCCGCGCTCAAGCTGGCGACCTCTGGGTCTCGAACCTGGGTCCTCTACATCCCAGTCTGATGCTCTATCTACTGCACCACCACCTTTTCAGGCAGCCAGAGTTCTGTATTTAATACCACTACTCATTCATGTCTAAATGGTCTTAAGATTGTTTTATATACCTTTTCATTGACATGAAATATTGCCCTAAACTTTTACCTTCCAATTGATTCTATACCCCTACCCACAAAACCCATCCACCCAAATGGAGATTCCATTTTTTGGCTTCTTTTGAAGAATCGACCTTGTGTGATAGAGGAAACCCCAAGCTGCCATTTTAGGAGTGAGGATTAGCAAATCTGCACCTACCCTGAGATCGCAGAGAGGTGTGAGAATTTTTTGTTGCTGATTTTATATCAGATAGCTTAACGACACCCTCTCATCTTATGTCAGCATTTCATAAATGTTGAATCTTTACATCCTGCACTTCTTAGCGAGACAGCAATATTTTTCCAGAAAAAGAAAACATTGCCGATCACTTATAAAACTATTTATTTAAAGCATATTTTCTGTATTTGTCAAGCAATACAGGAAAATGAAGATTTAGAACCTGATTTAAAACAGACTTACAAAGCTTCTGGGACCCATGGAGGTACTGAGAGCCAGTCAGCACTCAGATGGTGCAGCACTAACCAGCAAGACCTGAGGTGACAGTCTTTGGGGTTGTGGGGGTGGTGGATACTTCAGGTGCCATAAATAAAAAACCGTTCCAAATACATCACTGGATGAAACTAGTAGACTCAAGCATATTGGAAAATCAATTCCTTTAATTTAGTAACCAAAATACTTATTAACAAAAAGGTCTATTATAAGCACTTGTGTTATTATTAAAATAATTGCTTTAAAAATATTTTATATAAAAAGGTCATATTGGTCTTTGTTAAATAATGTAAAGGGACCAATTACTTAAATGCTCAAATAGAATTAAATGTATTAATATTTTATTGTACTAGTCACACATTTTATCTTATTAATAAAATAATAATATTAGTGAATTGAAATATTTTCTTCTGCTGAGCTTTAAACTCATTTCTTTATGTTTACCACTCAAACAATCCTATGAACTTGAGAGATTTTAATCGGCCCATTTCTGCATTAATCACATCACACACGGCATGCAGTCACAAGGGTGGACATTGTGACACTCACTGCTGGTGATGTCCCAGTATCTGATCACTCCTCCACTGTCTCAAATTTCATGAGCGCACACAGATACCCCCCTAGAAACTACCATGTCTAGCCTCCTTTGAGGTTCGGTGTGGTCAAATCACTAGTTTTGTCCCTTACGATCTGAGCAGAAATGTTGCCATGAACTCAATCTTTTCCCCCTCTTCTTGCTTGGGGAATAAATTCATCTGGAGCAAAGCTCTCAAACCCACAGGAGGGAGTCATGTGTGGGCAGTGGTTGAGCCTCCATCAGGCTGGGAAACTGAAGGCCCTGTGGCCCCACACAGCATGTTATAGGGTGGGGGGGTTGTCTTGTGTGAGCCACTGTCTTTTGAGCTCATTTTGTTGTAACAACAAATTTTATACCATAATTAATAATAGTTCTGTCTCATCATTAGTTTTGATTGGTGTTGTCATATTTTGTAATAACTTGGTCAACTTTCTCACCTGCTGACTGCTGAGCTGCTCCCTTGTCAATAACTGGTCTTCTCTATGTGTGCATGCGTGAGGAGTTGAATAACTACCATCTACATCATTTCCAGTGTTACAGAAAGCTGTTTAACTCTGTAAATTGCCTGCTCTCACCATAGTTTCCTTTTCCTCTTGACCCATTCCTCAATTTCTTCTCCTAGACTTCCTTATCCCACTTATCTAATATCACATCCCAAGATACACACCCCCTAGACACTTTTTTCTTTTCTTTCTTTATTTTTTTACTATTGGTGATGTCATGCTACATAGTCAATTCTGTCATGCATTTTCTGTCATACATTCTATTCTATTTTCAGTAAACATCTCTACATTTTTACCTTTTCCCCTAAATAGTTCTAACTTGTTGCCTGATATCAGGTTGCTATGTAGCAATCTTTGAAGTCATAGTCTAGCCTATAGAGCTCCAGAGTTTTGTTTTTAATTTCATGGATTATCCTTTTCTCTCCTGATATGCCTGGTACCAACCATCATAGTCCTGAATTATAAGAGAGCAACCCTTGTCCTAAACACTGTGACCTATAAGGAGAGATGGTCTTGGAATAAGAATTAGAGGATAAGCTGACAGAAGCGTAAGTCAACCCAATGAAAATAGGGAATAAATAAGAGAATAACAGCTACGTTTAAGTCAGTAACAATAGCCACTCCCTGGGATCGATGCCATGCCAGTTGTAAGGTAAAACAACAGTGTTTTCCGAATCAGTTATAGACAGAAACATGGAGGTGGTGGGGGGTCAGGGAAGACAAGTAGACTAGTATGGATTTCAAGTAAGTACACGTGTGGGAAGAGCTTAGCTCACAAGGACACTTTTCATTGCCACAGCTCTCCTGTGTCTTATTATGTTGCTTACCCTGCTCAATGCCTTCTAATAGTCAATGATGTCAACACTCACCACTGTTCTAGGGTAAAGGGATGATTTGTTCCTTATAACATTAGACCTTCTCTTGACTCCTTGGTCCCTCCTCTCCCTGTCTCCACCCCTACCCCCCCACCACACTCCACACCAGGTGAGTCCTCCTGTGAGAAGCAGGGTGTATTATTCTGACAGGGAAGTTGGGGCACACAAAATGAGGCTATGTTGCCCAGCCTTCCTCCTTTGGGCTTTTAGGAATGGCATAGCACAGAGACCCTGTACTTCCGAAGACCCTTGCCTTTTCAGTCTTTTTAGCAGGAACATTTCTGCCATTCAAAGTCAATTGAAGGTTAGTGAACAGAAGCGGCAGGACAGCGTCTACTTGCTCGCACGTTGATGTCGTTCTCGTTGGTTCATGGCGTAACTGTGGAGGCGCCCCAGTCTTCATTGGGTTCGAAACTAGGTTGTCTCAGAAAATCTCTAGTTTCTGAATTACTTTCTATTTTCTGATTGAGGAATCTTTGCTGTCATTTTCCTTCCGTTGGTCACAGACATAGGCCTGGGACCATCAGTGTTTATTGGGCACATGCAATAGGCCAGCCTCTGTTATAAGTGCATTACACACATCAACCCTCAACAATCCTACGAGGTCGATGCTATCATTTCCATCCCCATTTTAGAAATGAGGACAGGAGGCACAAGGTGACCAGTGACTTTCCGCTCTCACACTGTCCCTAAGGAACAGAGCGGCAACCAGCAGCCAGGCGGCCTGTGGCCGAGGGTCGAGCCCTTCATTAACCACTCCCCGGGGCCCGTGGCTCTGATACACAGACCTTCTGTCCCTCTCCTCATCGCTCGTCTCTAAGGACATCAGGCCTGATGACAGAGGATCTTGCCCTGCGAAGGCACTGGAAGTCACTTTGCGGCTTCCTCACCCCCACATCTCTCTTCCCTGCTCTAAAGGCCACTGCACATCAAATTCCAGGATGAGCAGAGGCAGCAAAGCAACAGTCAGGGAGATCTGACTGTCCTTGGGGGATGCGTGCACTTCCTGCCCTGGTGGAAGCAGACCAGGGTTCCTGGCTCTTTGGAAGGCAGAAGAGAGGAGATGGTTTCAGGAGCTAAGCCAGGGTTGTAGTCACATGAAAGAGTCAAAATGAGCTCAAGGGTAATCTCATGGCAATCAAATTGTTGGCCTGCTTTGTGAGTCGTGCGTGCATAATATTTTTCTGAAAATGCATGGAGATAGAACAACAATACACATGCACCCTTAACTTCCTAGAGAAGCGAAAGTCACTTTGGAAACATCTATAAGTAGTGTAGTTGTGACCTGTCATAGGTAAGGGTGACTAGATCATTCGTCATGCAATATGGGGACCCTGTGGAGACTGAAAGGTGGTGGTCTGAAAGTGACACCAGGACAACAGCCTGGTGCTGACCCAACCTAAACAGAACGTAGAGTTTCAATTTGTGTAATTCTTGGATTTTTTTTTATTTCTATAGTTTATTTTTTCTTTATATTTAATATTTAGAAACTGAATTAGGGTCTGAACCAGCACCTGTTTTATTTTTGTGGAATATGATGGAGAGCTTCAATTAATGGTTTCAAATCTTATTTTCTAGCTGAAGGTCTCCCTTTTCTGTTGTCGTTCTATATGTTTGGTCCTTTACTTCAATAATCTGTAAACTCATTATAATATGATTTGTTCATTTTCATTTCAGTTAACTCACCAACATTCTCATCTCAATCCCTAATAATCTATATACATGTCTATTCTTTTTAAAAAATTGCTTTCATGTCTTTCATTTCTTGAAACGAATCTCTTCAATTGAAGTATAGTATAGATTCAGAAAGGTGCATTAATCCTGACTATATCTTAGTGGAATTTTTAAAGTAAACACATCCATAATACCCAAAAAGATCAAGAAATAGATCCTTAGCAACATCCGTGAGGCCTTCCACATGCTTTCTTCCAGGGTCTGCTGCCACAATGACCATTAGCTGACTTCTAGCCATATGGATTATTTCTGTTTGCCTCTGAGCCATATATCAACAGACTCTTACCACAGACCCACATTTTTGTGTCTACCTTCTTTAACTCTACGTTGTGTTTGTGTGATTCTTTTATATTGAAGCATATAATAATAGTTTGTTCACTGTCATAACTGTACTGCATGTGATAGTATTGAACATATCACCCATTGTTTTCCATTCTCCTGCAGATGCGATTTGAATGTTTCCATATTTTTCAATACATGTCTTGCAATGTTTTTGAGGATAAATCTTACAATGATGTGTCTTGGTCTGGTCATTTCAGGATTACATTTAAGAAGTGAATGTGTAGATACTTTTTACTCTAATAGTATAAAAGAAGAAAATGTACAGTATTTTAAAATCATCCTACATTGCTCAATGGCACACCCAGTATGGAGTTTTCTTTGTATAAAGCTCATATTAACAACAACAGAAAAATCTTTGCCACTTGAAATTCTTATAGTGGTTACCTTTGAGGTCTAGGGAATGGAAGTAGAGCTTCTGAGTTGTTAGTAATTCTCTGTGTCTTGATTCGAGTTTTGATGACAGAAGGGTACACGGTTTCTGAAAATTCATTATGATTTCTGTTTTTTTCCTGAGTCTAAAAATTAGTTATATGGAGTGGATCAAATATAATCCCTATGTAAAAACCTTAGGGCAATTACCTTTTATTTCATTGGATGTTTTTCTTAACAAAAGCATAAAAAGAGATCTTTTCATGTCTCCCTGAAAAATAACTTGGAAGCGCATTTGGAAATAAGGGGACTGTATCCACTCGAGATTCGGTGCACTGATGCACACGTCATTGCTGTGTACACATGGTCATTAATTATCCACTCATTCTCATGCGATTTGATTGGTTGATTTTACTAATATATGTGTGTATATATACATATATATATACACACTTTTCTTTTGCTGTGGTAAGAACAACTTTAATAACATTTCTAACCAACTCAAATAACTCTATTAGGAGGAACAGCCAGGATGAAAATAACGAGAATTATTTTCTCAATCATATTACTTAAGTAGATAACCAACTCCTAACTTGAAAACAGCTTCTGAGGTGCCGAAGGTAACACAGAAGCCTATAGGACTGGAGATGTTTAAAACATTTGTCACATTGATAATAAAACCCTGGGTCAGACCACTATTTATCATAGCATATAGAGATGGCAGTTTGCTTGCATGCATTGTTTACCGATATATATTATTCATAGCTAAACTTTTATTAGTTGGTCATGTATTTTTGTCCTTGAATTCTCTCGAGGAGAGCAATGTTACATAACTGCCCATTAGAGTTAGTTCTGCCTGTGTCCCAAGGCCACTCCAAAGGGCTCGCTGACTCTTTCACTTTAAGCTAGTGTATTATTAACTCCTTTAAATACTCAACTTGAATATGTATGGACATATATATACAGAAATGTATCTATTAAAGGCTGAATGTTTATCTTCCCACCCAAATTTAAATGTTGGCCTAGCTTCCCAGTGTGATTGTATTAGAAGGTGGGGTATTTGTGAGGGGATTATGATGAAGTCATGAGGAGTGGGGTCCCCACGATGAGATTAGTATACTGATAAGAAAAGAAAGAATACAGAGTGGTATCTTTTGATAATCTCTCTGTCTCTCTCTCTCTCTCTCTCTCTCTCTCTCTCTCTCTCTCTCTCTCACACACACACACACACACACACATCATATGTGCATAAATAAAAGGTCCTGTGAGGATGTAGTAAAATGGCGGCTATTCACAAGCCAGAAAGAGAGCTTTTGTCAAGAACCAAACCTTTAGCACCTTGACCTTGAACTTCATAGCCTCCAGAGCCATGAGAAATCAACATCTGTTGCTTAAGCCACCCAGACAATGGCATTGTCTTTTAGCAGCATGAGCTATGACACTATCTTCAAAAGCCAAACAAGAAGATGCTCCATCCATGAGACTTGTTTTAAATGATGAACCAAAACAACTGATAAGAATTATTTTATTTTTACAGAAAGCTCTTTTGTTTCAAGAGTTAAAATTTGGTTCCTGTAAAAAATAAAATGTCTTATTTTAGTAAAAATGATCTTTCAAGCATGTGTTTTAATGGCTATCTAATGAGAAAAATGACTAAAAACCATTTAAGTAGTTTCAGACGTGTTAAAAGTCAAAGAAATAGGCAGAGTGCCCTAGGGGATTTAAGGGTATTGGGACTCTCAGGTTAGAAATGTAGAAAGCTAGAAAGAGTCTTGCTCCTTCTCTTTGTATTTATACAAATAGAAAAAACTCTCAAATTAAGAGTTTTTCTTTTTTTTTTTTTTCTGAAGCTGGAAACGGGGAGATATAGACAGACTCCCGCATGCGCCCGACTGGGATCCACCCGGCACGCCCACCAGGGGCGACGCTCTGCCCACCAGGGGGCGATGCTCTGCCCCTCTGGGGCGTCGCTCTGCCGCGACCAGAGCCACTCTAGCGCCTGGGGCAGAGGCCAAGGAGCCATCCCCAGCGCCCGGGCCATCTTTGCTCCAGTGGAGCCTTGGCTGCAGGAGGGGAAGAGAGAGACAGAGAGGAAGGAGGGGGGGGGTGGAGAAGCAAATGGGCGCCTCTCCTATGTGCCTTGGCCGGGAATCGAACCCGGGTTCCCCGCATGCCAGGCCAACGATCTACCGCTGAGCCAACAGGCCAGGGCCTAAGAGTTTTTCTTAACCCTTCTGAGACCTGAGATGCAGGCCAATCACGTACCCAGACCCCGCGGGAAGATGGGCGCCCGTGTGGACTAAACGACACACACACATTTGATGAGCTTCAGAACTTGCCAGGCATTGTGCAGAATGAAAATGCAGGCACCTCTGTCTGCGAAGTATTAAGAATTTCCAGACGGCACCTGCAGGGATGAAATCGGGCCTGGGCTCTCCAAACAAGAGCTGGCATGTCTGCATGGGTCCCAGGGTCACGCGGGCAGCCCGGTTGCCAAGGCCATAGCAGCCGGTGACAAGATAAAGCTGGCATTCTGAAGGATTGGCTAAGGGCTCGGTGAGGGACGGCATAGGAGAGTGACCCTCCTGGGGGTACTGGTGCAGGGGGCTGTGTGTGCTCGCAGGGTATGCCCCCACAGTCCACAGCAGGTCCTCACAAGGAAGGTGGAAGACAGTGCTGGAAAGAGCTTTTCCTCATGATGCTGTAGAGCCCCAGGAAGACCCAGGCACTGGGGAGACTTCATCTAGACCAGCGGCTTCCTCCCCCGATGGAACATAACATTTCATGCTCAGGAGGAAGAAGAACCAGATCTGTCACCAAACCACACTGGTGGAAAACCTCAGCGTGCAGGAAGATACAAGCAAACTGACAAAACCAAAGAGCTCATGCAGAATTCAGTGTGCAGATGCTACCATTCACAATGGGGACTTTCTCAGGCCAACACGGAAGTGAAGGAATCCCTTCAGAGAATGCTTAATCTTTAACAAATGTTGGAGAATTTTCTGCAGGCCGAGGGGGGTGGGGTGTAGCCTATCAACCAAAAATGTGGATGGGCAGAAACCACAAAGAGTGTTGGGAAGAGAAAATACGAAGGTAAAATTAAATTCAGTTTCTTAAAAATTACTTTAAAATATTACCAGCTGTCTAAATACTAAAACAGAACGATCTATTATACACACACACACATACACACACACACACACACACACACACACACACGTAAACTATGTGACAATAATAGAGAAGAATGGAAGGAGGACTTGGAAATATACTCTTGTAAGGTTCAGTTCTGGTGAAGTAGTTATGGTCTTGTTTAAATATAGAGTAAAAATAATTAACAATTTATATTTTAATTCATAGGAGAATAAATAGAATGTTTTAAAATAATATAAATAATAGACAATAGAAGAGGTAAATCTGAGTCTAAAACTACTCCGTTAGCCATAGAGAAGGAAAAAATAAACAACAAAGATAAAAAGGAACAAAGAGAAGAAACTACTTTTGTCTAGCAAATAAGAAACGGTGTGCCAACCATGTCAATAATTATATTAAATGTAATTATTTTCAAGACGTCATTTAAAGGAGACTGGCAATTTTACAAACTCTAAAGACTAACTATATTTTTATTCCCAAAAAACTCACATTAGCAATCAAAGCATAGAATGAAAGTATAAAAATGGAAATTTATTGTGTAAATACTAATTAAAGAAAATCAGAGTAGCTATTTAAATTTCGAACATATTAGACTTCAGAACCAGTAGTATCATCAAGGATAAAGCAATATTGTGTAAAAATAGAGGGATCAGTTTCCAAGAAGTTGTATGCTACTGAATGTGTATGTACCTAACAACAGGGTTCAAAATACATAAGGCAAAATCTGGTATATCTGAAAGGAGCAGTAGACAAATTCATAATTTATACTATAAAATTTCAACATTTTTCTCTCAATACTTGATGGAATACATAGGTAGGATACTAGGCAATATAGAAAAGTGAATCATATATTATGAACAAACACCACTAAAAAGATACACAGATATCATATAAGTATATGAAATGATGCACAACATCATGAAATATTTACTTAAATGCAAATTAAAACCTAAATTAATTAATGCAAACTAAAATCAAAGTAAAACATCTATTATATTGGCTAAAAAATATGAGAATGCAAAATGCTGACAATATTACAGAGCAACTGAAACTCTTATACATTACTGGTAGGAATGCAAATGCTGCAGAAATATTAGAGTTAGTCAGTTTCACAAAGTTAGTAATATACTTATCATATACTTTTTGACCCAGCAAAAAAAGTCTTCTAGCTAGCCACTGAATGTGCTGAAAACATATTTTTCCACAAAGACTTACAAGAATGTTTATTGCAACTCTGTAATTACCAACTACAGGGCGTAATCCAGATGTCTGTTGACAGGGGAGTGGATGAGTGAACTGTTGTGCACTCTTACAGTTAAATATGTTCAGAATTGCAAAGTGTGACCTCCTGATTCTCACAATTTGGAAGAATCCTAAATACATATGGCTAAGTGAAAGAAGCCAGACCCAGAATAGGACATAGTACATAGTTGCATTTATATAATTCCCCCTCTTATCTAACTTCTAAGTGACAAAATATCTCTCATGAAAGAAAAAAATGAATAGCTAGAGAGCCCAGAATGTTGGCTCTCTGATTTCAACTTGGTCTGTGTATGTCTGTGATGCCTGGGGCAGTATAAGAGAGTATATTAAATAGTAGAAATTGTAGAGATACGTGTTTGTTTTTCTTCTCTGCCTGATGCTCATGTTTTAGATCTCATTCCTGCCTCCAAATGATTTAAGATTGTGTTTTCTTTGTCTGAAGAAAACAATAGAAAGGCTCAGCTGAGAAACATATGAGTTTGTTAATAGATGACATTGAACCACTAGCTTAACTAAACAAAACTTTTTATACCCAACTCTTAGCTTGTTATTTGTAATTAGTTAACTGTACTCACTTTACTCAGCCCTTTGACAATCAATCTTGAGATATTAACCATTTACTCAAAGTCATTATATTAGTTAACTGGATTTATGAAAGATCATGAAAGTCTTATTATTCCCAATAAATAAAGTCTAAGGAAACCTTTTGGGATGAGTGTGTGTGTGTGTGTGTGTTTGTTTGTTTGTTTTTTTGGTCCTCATAAGTTAGGCCTTTTGAAAGACAATATTTCATCCTAAAATAGATATGTTTCTGTCAGTGAAATAAAAAAAATAACACTTCATGGCAGGTTTATTATGAATGCTCTAATATCTGTCAACTTTAAGCAATGAGAGAGCAGGTTCTGTTTGAAACCCACAACTCTCTTGAGTCTAAAAGTATTCAATAGCTTACTCAGCTCGAACAATTTATTATTTTGCAACCCACTCTGTAAAATGACAAGATTAAATTATTCAGTCAATATCACAGTGTTAGATTTTGTCATGAATATATTTAATTTAATAAAAACATTGAATGACCCATTTGTCATAGAGTTACTGTCTTAACCTTGCATTTGCTGCCACTACCTCACTTTTTCTTGACATTAAGAACACTGATTAATTCATTCCTATGATACATTATCTATTGTAAGTGCCCCAGTGCTCAGCCATGTTAAAAAACTGGTCGAATATCCATCTACCAATAACATTTATCTTTGTACTTAAGGATAGTACATGTGATGAATAGGGATTCTCCAATAGGAAGTGTCTATGGAACAATTTCTTTTATGATTTATTCTTTCGCATGGGTTACCAGTTGCTGTGTGTCCACGCCATAGTTCAAGGTCAATTCCATGCCCAACCCTGGGTTCGGGGAAGAATTCCTTCCCAATTTCAAGTTATAATATCTAATACAGAAACATGGGAATTTAGAAAACTTTTTCTGGTGCTCTCTGCATTTTGGAAAAAAAAACAAAAATCAACTGTGTAGGTCTACCTTTTACTTCTTAATTGGTGCATTTTAAAATTTTTATTTATTTATTTATTCATTTTAGAGAGAAGAGGGAGAGACAGAGAGAGAGAAGGGGGGAGGAGCTGGAAGCATCAACTCCCATATGTGCCTTGACCAGGCAAGCCCAGGGTTTCAAACCAGTGACCTCAGCATTTCCAGGTCGACTCTTTATCCACTGCGCCACCACAGGTCAGGCCAATTGGTGCATTTTTAAGATGCATCTTGAATGATTCCCATCAAGTGGTTTGCCGACACTGAGCATTGCAGCTGGGTCCCAGTGACATAATATAGCATATGGTCACGGGTGATACCAGCTGGATGGTAACTAGCAACGGCCAACTATTTATATATTGAAGCCTAGAAAAAAAAACACTTTTCCAACTCAGTTGATCATATTTTATTTTGCTTTCATATTTTTCCATGTTAACTGTAATCTACTATGTTAGGAAATTGACTATTAAGTGTAATAAAATGGGGTGATTTGGGGACTATAAGGACTTGAAATGATTTTCTAAAATGGATTTCCTACTTCAAAGGCACATTTTTATTATTTCTTATTGAATACACAAAAGCTAGAATATTTCTCTCTTGTTATCAATTGCACATGAACATCTTAGTCCCATTCTTTTGGGGCTTTGTAGAAGAAAATCAATAAAAAGATAGATAAAAATTCAAACTCGCCTGCCATCAAGATGCAGTGTTGCCCTCTTTGAGTGAATACTTAAGTTGTGGCATAAACTGAGTCATAAAAGTTTGGGTGCATTATTTATATGGAGACAGCTTTCCTGTCTTGTAAATGGTTACTCTGCATTGAGTACATTGGGAAACAGAAAAGCAAAGAAGAGACAGTAAGAGGAATTGAGGAAGAGTGCTCACTGTTGAAAAATAAGTTTTCTAAAGTCCATTTTGGTCATGACTTGGTGCTGTGTCTCAGATTGGGCTGGTTTGGGGTGGAGAGGTGACCCTACGGGCTAAGTCCTGTCCTCCCTACTGGCCAGAGGGGTTTAGCATCACCTAACAAAGCGACAGGCATTGATCACATCACATAGAAAAGTAGCTCCAGCGATGGGCTATGGAAGACCACTGAAGTTTAGCCATGTGTGCCAGCTCAAGGCATTAACCATTGGGTTGAATGCTTTTCACTAAATACTGTATCATTTCACAAACAATCTTTGTCATCACCAACTAGCACATCAGAGAGTTGGAATGCTATCTGTTAGGGAAGTAGGAAATAATGGGAATGTCTTAAAAGGTCTAATTTTGACCTGTCACTTATGTTCATAAGTATCAGTTATGTCAGAACTGGTAAAATCATGCCCACCCTTCTTCATGCATCTTTCATATATCACAGAGTAGGTAGATTTGAGAAATAACAGCTCAATTGCAAAGTTTCAGCCTAATCATTCTACAGTGTTTCCATATAAAGTTCATTTCAGTTTCTTGAATCAGATACTCTTGATAAAACAATCATATTTTAGAAAAATTAGTCAAAACCTTTAGTGCCATTCTGAAAGTTGCTTAAAATTCCAGATGTTTTTAAATGGGATTAATTTAAATATAGATGTTGCTTCTTAATGGAACATTAGCAAGAGTTTTATTATATGTCTTGTAAAACCAATGAAATATCTAATATTAAAATCCTTTGAGTATAGATAGGTAGATGGGTAGATCAATAGGTAGTGGATACTATATTGTCCCCTAGAATTCTTTAAGGAATTACTGTTTCAAGTACTTAGTTAATTTATTCAATATTGCAATTTGAAATTTATCTTCACCCCCTTTCAAAAAAGAGAAGAAAACAAAGCTTTAAAAATTAAACAAAAAGTTTATTCCTATTGGTTTGAATCAAAGAGAGATGTATCTGTACTTTGAAAGGTACTTTTACATTCAGTCATGCGAGTTCAGAGGTTTTATGCAATAATGAAGCTCAGCTATCAAGCTGCTGTTAACTGTTGTTAACTTCTGAGCAGTTTCTTAGCAAATTACATTCAATGACTAAGTAATAAATGTAGACTGGTTCGTTTGGCCTTGCAGGGGAGGAAGTGAGAGGTCACAGGACATTCGTAACACATTACTTCCTGTCTGCCCCTTACAAGAGCAGAGCTGGGCGGGCAAAGGTGCGAGAGAGCTTTACACTTGAATCCTTCCTCCTTATTTGTTTCATACTTATCAATAAATGTGTCAAAAAATTCAGAAAGTTGCAAAATTAGAAAAAAAAGATGCTTGAGCTTGATAAAAAAAATTATATAATATATAAACAACTTGAAAGAAAAATTCATTTTGCTGTCTAAAACTCATGGCTTCATCAAAATAAATTCACAGGTACAAACCATACGAGGTCTAATTTAATTGATAGTACAAATCTCATTTTCAGGGAGGTAAGGATTTGATCAATCTTCATAACATTTTCAGAAGTATATAGTACATTTCCTCTTATGCAAATGTTGATGATTCAGTTACTGACACCTGTGTGCTTTTATCTTTTCCTCTTTAATTCCTTTGTAATCCCAGTTTGGGTTATTGCCTTGTCTGGGAGAACAGTGGACATATTCAAAAGATCAAAATAAAGGAACCAACTTTGTTGCTGAAAAGAATCAGTGACTAGGAGGTTCTAAAGCTATATATATAAATTAAGTTAAGTGATTTCTTTTTAGAAGTTTGTAGAAAGTAAAAATAAAGCCAGGAAAGGAAAGAATTCCTGGTTTTCTTAGTTATTTGTCTATTTGGTCATTCCATAAACATTTATTGGCTACTACTCAATGACGTACTAGCTGATGAACATATGGAAACAAACTGACAATCTCATAATGTCCACAAAACAGTTAGTGGTTGTCAATTCATAGGATAGAAAGGGAGGAAGCTCCTTCTCTAAACCTCTTTTCTAAGGGCACAGTTCCCACTCATGAGGGCTCCACCCTCATGCACATATCACTGCCCAAATAGCAACATCTTCAGTTTAGATTGGAACATACGACTTTGCGAGGGTTGAGGAAACACAAACATTCAGTCTATAATAGGTGACTATAATAAGCTCTGAATAAGTAGCTTCTGTTTCCTTTTTAAAAATTATTTATTTATTTATTCATTTTAGAGAGGAGAGAGAAAGAGAGAGAAAGAGAGATAAAAAAAGGGGGAAGGAGCAGGAAGCATCAACATATGTGCCTTGACCAGGCAAGCACAGGGCTTAGAACCGGTGACCTCAGTGTTCTAGGTTGACGCTTTATCCACTGCACCACCACAGGTCAGGGCCCTCTGTTCTCTTTTGAACCCTCTGTTTCCACAAAACTGAATATACAGTTTTGCATACTAAAATGTAAATGAGAAGTGTTGCATTTTGTTTTTTCTATATCTTTAATTTTTGTATATAAGATAGATGTACATATAGTAAAATAATAATATTATTTTAATGAAGGCGATACATACATATATACAATTTTTTTTGTTTCGCTTTGATTTTAATGAGAACAAAACAAGATCAAGTTCATCATGGCCTTGCAGCTAGGACAAGGAGAAAAGTTTTCCACTGAATGAGTTCCAGTGTTAATTTCTCGTTTTAAGTAGAAAAAGGAAACAGCACCACACAAGAATCAAGAGAAAACATTCAAGTAAGACCTCATGTCCGGTCAAAAACAAAATCAGAGAAAGCAGAAGCAGAGGCTTAATTCAAAGGCCAACACTGAAATTTTGGAAGTCGGAAAAGAACCTCAAATGAGTATTCCTGTCAACATTCCCAGCTACCCAACATTATCTCTGATGAATTAGAATACCATCTGACTTATTTTTTTAGGTGGATTGTTAAAACATGGTTGTAAAGATTAAAGTCTAACTTAACAATTCAAAGTTTCCTGTAAACCATCCAAACAGAACAGAACTCCTATCATCGCATTATAGGTATTTAATAGCAGGTTACCTCTCTCAAAGGTTATGTGTATTGTTGACATATAACCTATACTGTGGAGTCACTTAATAAACACTTTATTCATATACTCTAATATATTCATATATATCCATACACATGTGAAATTTATTTCTACTTAATATATATGTTCTTAATTTTTTAATTCACAGTTAACTTTTATTTATTCCATGCTAGTAGACATTTAAAATGTATTTCTCATAAGATACAATAATTTGGAGACAGATTGTACATCTTATAGATGATTTTATTAATCTTTGACCCTGATTAATAAAGTTAGGACAAGTATGTAAAATTGCATTAGCATCTAGAAGTAAGATGGGTATAACAATAGAAATGACAGTGTTAGGTAAATACTAGATGTTAGAATAATTGAAAAAAATGCATGTTTATTAAAATGTACTACTGTCTAAACTACAAAAATAATGAAAAGAATTAAGAAAATGGATGAATAATAGTGTAACCATTTTTGTCAGCTAATAATTTGCTACATCAGGTTTTATTGTATAGCACATGACATTAAATGTTCAGTCTCCTGTCAGCAGGTGAGAATTATTATCACAGAATAAAATTTTCCCTTTTCACCCTTCTGGTTAAGTACTAATTAATATTTTAAGTCCAGATGGATATCTAAAAATATGACCTCCAGTACTTTTTTTCATAGCCATGGAGATATAAATATTTACTATGAAAACAATACACTGGTATTTATTTCAAATCCTCATAACTTACTTCAAAAAAAAATCAGAAATCTTCTCTCTGCTCTTTCACATATCAACCACTTGTCTACTTCTCTAGTTTAAAAATATGTAAATGAAGTAGAAATGGGCATTAAGTGGAATTTAAATAAGTCATTTGTAGGAGATAAAAAATAATTTTCCTCTCCAGTCTGAGGAAAGATCTGTAAGGAAAGATCCACAGGGGAAAAGCAAACAGAGTTTATGAACATGCCTACCTCCTGTACACATGCGAGGGACTCCAGCAAACTGAGTGGCTCCCCGAAATGGCCCAACCCACCACCTTCAATGCCATCTCCAGCTAAAGACAAAAAAGAGATGTTGGGTTGGGTGGAGCTGGCTATGAGGGAGACCAGGAAAAGCACAACCAGGGTCAAGTGGTTATGCAGGTTTAAGTCAGGGCCCTCTCCTTTGAAAAGAGTTTCTAGAAATTCACTCATTATCTTCTTGCTCCCACAAAGAGAAAGACACCTGACCAATAGAGACTTCCCTTGTATGTGGAAATGTCTCTTGCAAAAGTCTAATGTCTGGTAGGTTTTCGGGGCTCCTCCGGTGTTTGCTGTTTCTAAAAAAATAGTTAGCTCATAATAATCTAAGAGCAAAGATTCTTCTTTTGGGATAACTATTTCTGCTCCCTTTCAGTTTGGAGAATGAAGTAGAATAACTAAATATGTCAGTTACAATGATCTACACATAGAGAAATTCCATGAATTTATTATCCTATGTATTGCTTAGTACAATGAAGACGTGGACTTCCCATTTCAATCTACATATGATTATTGTGTGATTTGGTGATAGATTTCAGCTTCTGCCATGTGAATCTCACTGCACTAACAACATGCCCTGTGGCAGTTTCCTTCATATAAGATCATCATACAAATGAGAATAAGGCTATATGCCATAATATAAGGTCAATAGGGCTATGTACTTGTCCTTAGTCATCATAGAATGATGTACTAACATTCATTCAACTCCCTTGAAAATATTTTCTTGGTCAACAAAGGTATAACCTACTGAAAAAAAGCTTGTTAATAAAACCATTAAGATTATAGTGTATATAAGGGGGGGAAAAAGCAATACACTCATTACCGTTGCTGACGTTGCTGATAGATTCTCACTACCACTTCCCAAAACAAGCATCTGTTTTCCTGGGCAGCGCAGTCCCGTGGGGATGTAGAGCAGGAGAGCCCGACATTTCTTAGGGGAGTCTCAAGACTCACCACCTTCCCAGGAATGTCACTTGACTTAGATGTCAGGTCGCCTTTAGAGCACCCCTGTGGCTGGCTTTTCATTTATTTGAATGTAAACCAATGTTAATGCTGCCCCAGGGATCCATAGAGAATCCTGCAATATTTCTCACACTTCAGTGTACATACAAATCAAAAGGAGATCTAGTTAAAATGCTGATTCAGTGGGTCTGGAGTTCAGCATCAAATTCCAAATACAGTGTGTCTGTAAAGTCATGGTGCACTTTTGACCGGTAACAGGAAAGCAACAAAAGACGATAGAAATGTGAAATCTGCACCAAATAAAAGGAAAACCCTCCCAGTTTCTGTAGGATGATGTGGCAGCATGTGCGCATGTGCAGATGATGAAGTAACACCGTGTATACAGCGGAGCAGCCCACGGCCATGCCAGTCAAGATGTGGACGGTACAGAGGAAAGTTCAGTGTGTTCTGTGGCTCACTAAATTCAAATCCATGACCAAAGTGCCATGTGAATATCGGCGCATTTATAACGAAGCGCCACCAATAGGAATAACATTACTCGGTGGGATAAATTTGAAGGAAACCAGCAGTTTGGTGGAGAAACCCCGTTCTGGTAGGCCATCGGTCAGTGACGAGTCTGTAGAGGCTATACGGGATAGCTACCTAAGGAGCCCTAAAAAATCTGTGCGTAAGCCCACATCGAATTGCACTGAATAGGTATGAAACTGGGAGAGTTTTCTTTTTATTTGGTGCAGATTTCACATTTCTATCGTCTTTTGTTGCTTTCCTGTGACCAGTCAAAAGTGCACCGTGACTTTACGGACACACTGTATTTATACAAACTCCTGGGTGCTCTCCATCTTGCTGTGAAATAGCCCCAATCCGGAGAAGCAATGCTTCCTGTGCAGCGCCCATGGACTGCCCATTTGCTGGAGACTCTCCTCGTGTCCCCGCCATTGCTGCTGAGCCCTTTGGGTGGTCATGCTGATGCTGGGCTAAGATGTGCAGCCACCTTGCCATGCTCGGCAGGCAGTATTTCTGCTTCTTACCTTCCTGCTTCTCCTGGTGGAGGTCAGAGATGAAGGGAAGTTTGCGACTGAGGATGCTTCTGCGTTCAGCTGTTGCCCAAGCTTCGTGCTTCTACCTGTTCCTTTCACCACCTCCCTCGTACCCATTCCCTACCACCTTCTCCCTCTGCTCCTGTTCTGTTTTCTCTCTTTTTGCCTCTCACTTCTTCCCTTTCACTCCCCTTTTTGCAGCCCCCTCCAATCATTCCTTCCCCTTTTTCCTTTGTAGTTAAGCCATCCCTCCCAGGAACTGACTTGACTCAAAATCCGCCTCAGTGGTCGTTTTTATATGAATATGCAGTTTGGAAACACAAATGCATGCTCCCACACATAGCTTCTCAGCTCCCATTGTAACCCTCCTTGAGATGGTTGTGCAGGACCCCAAAGATCATCTATGGTTTAATGCTTCCAGAGACAACTACTGATAGACCAGTCTTATTCTGAACTACCTTCTTTCAATTACATTTTTCCTTTTTGTGTGTGTGTGTGGCAGAGACAGAGAGGGACAGATAGGGACAGACAGGAAGGGAGAGAGGTGAGAAGCATCAATTCATTGTTGCAGCACCTTAGTTGTTGTTGAGCAAATGAGTTTGTAAAATTTGTATTTTTTGAGTTTAGTGACTTTTATTGTTACAAAATGGTACTGAACAGCCAGCTGTGTGCTTGCCCTCAGAGCAGGGCAGTTTGATTACAAATTGTGGATTGCATTCCTGCTTGGGAGGGGCCATTGTTTTGCTAATGTTTGCTGGAGGAGGAATCTTGGTGGGGCCATCCTGTTTTGCAAAAAGTGGGAAGGTATGCAGATGGGAAACCAGAGCTGAGGGGCATTGGGAGCCCTACTGAGGCTTGTGGGGGCCTTTGATTCTAGGAGGAACCAGAGAAGATTCTTCTGGTTGTGGAACCAGAGAATGTGTCTGAGGAGCCACTGAGCCATTTCACCCGCAGGTGTTGTAAAGTACCAAAGGCTACAGAATTAATATTTTAGGAGGCTTGGAGAACATTTTATTAATTTGGATTAAGGTGTGCAGAGAAATTGTGAGAATAGTCTCTGTACTGTGTGATTGGCATAACCAGGATGGCCCTTGGCATTGTATTGTAAATGCAAGGGGAGGAAAACATGGACTCCCAGACATTCCACCACAACTGTGGGGAAAGGGGTGAATGGCTAGCCAGGTGCAGGAAGAGAAAAGCCAAAATAAATCTTTTCTTATAGCAGTGAGCCATTTGCAGGCATTTGTCCCCACCGAAACTACCTCTCCTATGTAAATGAGTGTGTGACTCTGGACAGAGAGATAGCAGATAAACACTAGATAATATAGGAATGCCTTTAATATGTAAAGAGACATCTTTCTACCATTGTGTTGGCTTGTAAATTTGTTTTCTCCAAAATGATGTATGGTTTGCAAATTGAATGTGGTCCTATCATGTTAAAGGACATATGACTATAACCAATAGCAGTAAGGGGCTCCTAATTGCAATTTTTGCTTCTGTACTTCCCACTTACAAAACTATAAAAACTAAGTAGAACAAAGGGCCGGCGCGCTCTCTGTCAGATTTCTGTCGGAGTTCCCGCCGCTTGGCCAAGCTAGACAATAAAGCTTTGATGTGTAAACGACGGACCTTGCTCCTGTCTTCCATAATTCGGGTCCCTCCGAATTTGGATTAACGGTGTCAGCGGCTTGGGGAGCCCTGAATGAAAGGGAAGTGTTTTCCCTGCCTGTTTGCTCTTTGGCAAACAAATGGCCCACCATTTTTAGGCTCCACTGTTTTTTTACCATCTCTCCGAACTCAGTGAGAACCTGCACGGTTACGATAGCTGCAAGCTTTACAGTTGTTCATTGATTGCTTTTTCATATGTGCCTTGACCAGGTTGGGGGGGTTGGGGGGGGACTATAGCAGATCGAGTGACCCCTTGCTGAAGCCGGTGACCTTGAGTTCAAGCTGGTGATCCTTGCTCAAAACAGACGAGCCCGTGCTCAAGCTGGGGACCTTGGGGTCTCGAACCTGGGTCCTCTGCATCCCAGTCTGACGCTCCATCCACTGTGCGACCGCCTGGTCAGGCTCAACTTCTTTTTATGTTAGTGACTTGCTTTCTGCTGTGTCCTTCGCCCTTAGGTTCTAGGGGACTATTTTAATCTAGCCCATTTCATTTTAATAATTTTTTCAGTGTAAACATATAGTACCAGTGGTTTTAAAATTATATATATATATATATATTGTACAGTTCAGTTGTCCGAACTCCAAGACTCTGAAGTCTTTGGCTAAACATAAATGACAGAGATTTATTCAAGAGTTTTAGAATTTGGAAACTAGAATAACTGCAAGGTAAAGAAAGAACCCGGATGTTTTCTAATAAAAAAGAAAGTGAAAGGTTCTTATAGTAAACAAATCCATTCTTGAGAATCATCAACCCTAGAATGTGCCCACAGGGTGGTGACTTCCAGTGATTCACACCCTTGTGGTTTTCACCACTAGGATAGGGCAGAGGTGATGGAGAAGCCAATCCCCTGCGAGGTGGAGTTTTAGTACAAAAATGACAGCACAGCAAGTGCTTGACTAATCTAAATTACATTATTTGATAAGAAAAATGGTGTTCTACCACCATGACTGTCAGACTCGAGAGGACCCCATTGCCTGGAACTAGGGATGACCTCCAGATGTTGTAAACAACACCCCAGCTACCTAGACAGCATGAAATGGGGGACCTAGGTTCTACACCTGCACGGATCTCAGCTCTACTGGCGTCACTGTGAGCAGAGAAGACAGCCCAGAGCTGCAGGATGGGGTTCTGGGGGCCCCCAGCTTGCAAAAAGTCCTGAGGGATCTTAAAGGACTCAGATAAGTCAGTCCCAGGCCGCTGACCCACAGAACCTTTTGGATAATAAATATGCATTGTTCAAGGCACTAAGTTTGGGATTCTTACGCAGTACCTTAGAACAGATATACCAATGCTGATAACCATCTCATAGTTCAAATTAAAAATAAATTAAAATTCAGGAAAACAAGATCAAAAATTGCCCAATAATAAAGTCTTGATTATAAAATTATTGGTTAGAAATGTCAAGGCCTCTAAAGAAACCCCCAAGAAACAGTGGAGGGAAAAAGATTTTTCTCTTCCTTGTTGGATTTAAAAAATCCAATCATAGTGTATGTAGCTAAAGGCATTTCTTGCAAATTCATGGCAACTATATATTTGAACTAAATATAGTGTGTCTGTAAAGTCATGCACTTTTGACCGGCCTAAGGAAAGCAACAAAAGATGATAGAAATGTGAAATCTGCACCAAATAAAAGGAAAACCCTCCCAGTTTCTGTAGGATGATGTGGCAGCATGTGCGCATGCACAGATGATGACGTAACACCGTGTATACAGCGGAGCAGCCCACGGCCATGCCAGTCCAGATGTGGACGGTACAGAGGAAAGTTCAGTGTGTTCTGTGGCTCGCTAAATTCAAATCCATGACCAAAGTGCAGCATGAATACCGGCGCGTTTATAACGAAGCGCCGCCACATAGGAATAACATTACTCGGTGGGATAAGCAGCTGAAGGAAACGGGCAGTTTGGCGGAGAAACCCCATTCTGGTAGGGCATCAGTCAGTGACGAGTCCGTAGAGGCTATACAGGATAGCTACCTAAGGAGCCCTAAAAAATCTGTGCGTAAGCCCACATCGAATTGCACTGAATAGGTATGAAATTGGGAGAGTTTTCTTTTTATTTGGTGCAGATTTCACATTTCTATCATCTTTTGTTGCTTTCCTGTGACCGGTCAAAAGTGCACATGACTTTACGGACAAACTGTGGTTTGAATTCCTCTCTGGTTATATGTGTGTATCTTGGAGATCAGATTAGGTCAAAGGCTATGCATGGGGTTTCTTTGTCAAAAGTAATTTCTATTTTCTTTCATGGGGATGAAAATAAAAGCCAACTGAACCATTTAAACAGTTATACTCCGATTTTAGACATCTAAATTGTTTGGGGTTTTTTTTCTGCTTCAGGCAGTAACAAACAAGTTACTGGACTTGGACTGTGAAAAATATTGGAGAGGGGACCTCTGCATTTTATTCTGTTTTTGTTTTTAATTGATCTTGAAAACCATCCAAGACAATGCAACCACAGTTATTCATAGCCTTGGGGTGGTGGTGAGCATGGCCTCACCTGCCAGACACCTGCGTTTCTGCCATTGTGTGATCTTAGGTCTCCTACAGCATTTCCATAGAAACCTTTGTAAGCCAACACTCACTTCTCTGGTCTCTAGGTGTTAGGAACATAATAGTATCTATCTATATGAGAGAAATATTGTCAAGTGTATACCTACAAAGACAGGATGGGAGGCTTTTTAAATAAAAATACCAGTCCCATAATGGTATTGAAGCATTAAAATATGATAAGAACTGTACTCTTATTTTTAAAACCCAGGCTACAAGTAATTATTGCAAAGGAGAATATGTAACTTGAACTTCATGATCGTGAAGGTAATAAAATGGAAATAATAGGTTGCATGGCCTCATTGTTAATAAAAATAAAGCATGCTGTTGATCGTATCAGTGTTTAAAGAAAACCATGCTATTGAATTATTAACTTTTCATTGTGAAATGGATCTTGGTATTTTTACGATTCATTGTATCTCATTTTATTTCTGAAACTTTACAGCAACAGGAGGGAACTGCTGGAAAATATTCACTTTTCTATATTTTGCTGTCCTTTCCTTCACTCGTCTTTATGAAGGCCTTTCCATGTTTGTTGTAGGTCGGGGGATAGTTTTAAAATAAACTGACATTGCTCTAGCTAGAATCACATGGAGAATGAAAACCAGCACGTGAACCAGCAGAAAAATGCTATAGTTACAGAAGGTTGGAAGGGCATCCCGCAGGAAACACGGCGGGTATGGGAGAGAGCGGGGGAGTCAGGGCCAAGGAATCAGAGACCTTCAGACATTGATTGGGGGGGGGGGGAGTCATGTTTAAGTCAGAGACCAGCTGATACGAGTGAATAGCACGGTCAAACCCAAGGACATCTCAGCTGTGATGCCCCGAAGAAAGGGTGGCTGGTGGGAGAAGACAGCGAGGCTTGGACAGTTTGAGCGGAGAAAACAGGTGGTAGACCAGAAGGAGGTGAAGATGTGGAGGTCCTCAGCATCCTGATGGCACAGACCTGGCAAGCACTGGAGAGGTAAAATTCTCTGATGTGTGTATTATGTGGATCATTTTGACTGCTGCTTTGTGGATGGTGTATTGTAAGGGAGCAGGGACACCGGAAAGGAGGTTATTTCATTTATCAATGCAAGAGACCAGGTTAGCAGTGATAGCAAAGTGGAGATGTTGGCAGGTTTGGAATGTTTTGAAAGTAGATCAGACTGTATTTGCTGATTGGCTAGTAACAGAATGTGTATATGTATATATATGTGTGTACACACACACACACACACACACACATTATAATGCCCAAGGTTTTGGGCTGATCAAGTAGGTGAATGGTATTGCCATTAAATAAACCAGTAAGATAGTGGGAGGAAGAAGAATTTTGTTTTGTACTCAGTGATTTTGAAATGCCTATATTTCATGTTGGTTGATAGCTTTACAGATTTTCTGTTTACTTTTTCTATCATTTACCAAAGGAGGAAGGACGTGTCTATTTCTCCTCCATTTTTATTAATTTTTATTGCATGTACTTTGAAGCTCTGTGGTTAATCCTGTACATATTTATTTATTTATTTATTTATTTTGGCCCTGTTAAATTGGCCAAGGTAGGGTGATGGGATGTCTCTCCTTACCCCTGATAATACCACTGGTTCTGCCACCTGCCTGGTCTGACATTAACACAGTGCCCTTTTCTTTCTATGAATGTGTGTGGTATATCTTTTTCACCTTGTTGTTTTAAACATATTTATGTCTTAATATATAAAATTGGTTTATTGGAGAGAACAAAAAAACTGAGTCATTTTTTAAAAATCTACTCTAACAATCTATTTGTAACATGTTTAGACCATTTAATTTTAATGTAGTTACTGATATGGTTGAGTATAAATCTACCATCTTTCCAGTTGTTTTTTACTTATTAAATCAATTCTTTATTTTCTTCATTTTGTTGTTGCTTTTGGAATATTGAATGTTTAAAATATTTTCCATTCATATGTTCTGTTAGCTTCTGATTTATATCTATTAAAACACCATGATTTCCTTGGGCTTCACAATACACAGCTTTTGTTTATGGCAGTCAGCCATCAACAAGATACATTTAGAACAAATCTTACAGCAGTGTGTGTGCAACCAAACATGTCCTCATAATCTCTGTGCTCATATACTTTTATATATATTAAAAAGTCTCCATATGTTGTTACTCTTTGGATAGTCAATTATCTTTCAGAAACTCAAAAAGAAGATTATCTTTTTAAATTTTTTTTTAATTTTAACCATTTCTCAGTCTCTTAATTTCTTTGTGTAGTTCCAAATATCTATCTGGTATGACATTCTTCTGTATCAATACTTCCTTTAAAATCTGTAATAGTGCAAACACTATTTTACGTCTGGGGAAAATATCCTTATTCTTTATTTTCAAAGACATTCTCACTGGGTATAAAAGCCTGTTCTGCCATCACTTTACTCCCCTGCTTTTTCAGTAAATCACTGTATTGTTTTCTGGTGTATATATTATCTGATGAGAATTTTACTGTCTTTTCTGTGGCTACTTGTAAAATTTTTTTCTTTGGTATTCAGCCATTTAAATATAATTTTGTGTGTGTGTGTGTGTGTGTGTGTGTGTGTGTGTGTATGTATGTTTAATATTTATTTTGCTTGTGGTTCTATGAGTATCTTGAATATGTAGTTTGATATTGTTTATGAAAAATTGTTTACTTTTTATTTTTTCTGTACTCTTTTTCTTTCTCTTTTCATTTTGTTTCACCTACTGTGTACCTGTTCACCAGATGTGGTTTTTCCACTTTTTTATCACCCTTATGTGGCAAACTGCAAATGCTTACCACCCCATGTTTGCAGATTTGGCGGGAAAGGCAAGTTTACTCTCTATTGTTGCAGTCTAACATCAGTGTTATGTGGGCTCAGGTGTGCTTGGAACCACATGGTTTAGCATTTGCGGTTGTGCTGTTCTTTTTCCCCCAATAGAACAAAGTGGTGTCTTGTACATGTGGTGACCATGTGGGAGAAGAGAACTTGCCTGCCCCTCCCTTAATGGTGGGAGTTCGATAACACCATGAATCTAGCATTAGTATGGACTCTGCATTCTCTATCTTTCCTCCAGCAGTAGATGCTGTTTTCTTTCCTTTCTCCTGGACATAACGGGTTTTTGCCTGTGCCCTGGGGATGGAGGATCACTGACCCTCCCCTGCGGTTGAAGTATTTTGTCCTGTTGTTAAGGAGAAGGCTTGGTGGGGATTTGTGATTGGCACTGAACAGCTCCTCCGTTGCTCTGCCACAGATGACCCTGAGTTAATGATCCAACTCTCCATGGAGCGGGCCTGTCTTTCTTTCTATATCTAACTAATTGGCTATGTTGCAACCTCAGTCCTCTAAGGGTCCTAAGAAAAGTTATTATCTTATACTTATGTACTGCTTTTTTTTTTAAATGTCAAGTTAAGAGCAATGTGTTTCCCAGCTCTCAGTATTGCAGGTAAAGAAATACACCGAAATGCTTTACAAACACCAGTGAAGATGTGCCCAGACGATGGAAAGGTGGTTCCCAGAGGCTGGGAGAAGGGAGGGGCAGGAGGCTGCTATTCAACAGGTATGAACTGAGTGAGTTTTAGAAATCTTCTGTGTAATGTAGTGCCTATAATTAACAATACTGTATTGTGTACTTAAAAATGTGTTAAAAGAGTAGATCTGATGTTAAGTGTTTCTACCATGATTAAATTATATAAAGAAAAAAAACCTCCCATAGAACTCTAAGTTTATAATCAGCTGTTTCACACACCATTCCTTTTGTAATTCAGTTTAAATACTTCTTACCAATGGGTTAGCCTTGAGCCATAAACTCATTGAGGCTTTGTAAATAAATGTTCTTTTTATAAGCCAAAACATATTGCCCAATAAGCAGTGAGGGTATCATCAAGAGGTCAAAAGATGTTTAGCATTTTAGAAGTAATAATATATATTTTCCACGACCCTCTCCCATAATTTGCAACACAGTGCTTTGAGATTATTGTTTCTTTGGACCCACATCAGCCAGGAAAGAAACCGGGGCACAGGGGAGTAAAGGTCTTGCCCTAGGTCGCAGCATTAGGAAGAGTAAAATCTGGGCTCAGACTTGGGATTTGTGCTTATCCAGGTCCTAACAGCGATCCTGAGGCAATCTCAGTGAGCAGAGACACATACTACTCTCATCAGCTCTGTCACTTACTTTTTACTGAAGCATCCGAAAGAGATGGGAAATAGATTTCTGCAGCTGATGCTGCCCATTGCCTACTAAGGAAAGGAAATTTTAGCAGCCTGTGAGGAGACTGAAAACTAAAAGCGGGTGCTGTCACCTGTGGAACATCTAAGTCTTTGGTAATTTCAAAGTCTACATTTAGAAGCTTAGCATAGAGAATCATAGCTCTGGCTTTATAATGAACTGATAAGAGAATATTTATATATCACACATACATGTGTGTGTTTATTCATAATAAGGGCACTTAGGAGATACAGAAGTATTTGCTTCTACTGTAAGAGTAGACATCATCTGGGTAACAGAACAAAAGAAAGGCATTTTTCAACTAATAGTTTCTCACTATAATACTCTGAGAACAAAATACTGAAAGGAAGAGAAGTTTATTGATGCGAAGGAAAGAAAGACATTATAACTGTGGCTGGAAGCTACGTTAAGAAGTACATCAGCTAATTGCTGGAGACCATGTATAGATTCATACCAAACCAGCATTAGAAGTTAAAAATGAATACTTAATTTAGAAATTTGATTTGGTTTGCTACATCATAAAAATGTGATGAAAGCATTTAATATAAATATATACATAGTATACAAATAAATTAAACATCCATATTAAACATTTTATAGCAAAAGTAAGCATAAGCAAATAGTTATGTGTCTTAGAAGTTTCTCAACAAATAGGTCCACATAGTTTGCTGGTAGATGAGTAGCCACAAGAAGTTCAGTGAGAAGATTAATGGAGGAGACGTTTGAGAAAGAGGACATAGTCACACTGTCTGAATAAATCATTTTAGAAGAGAAAGTGGTACTCGCCAAACCAGCCAATGCTATCAGCTACAAGCTCTTCTTGTCGAATTTGGGTATACATTAATTCACTGGAAAAGTTTGTGATCTTAAATGATTGACATGCTTTAGAAATGGGCGGTATGTCATATTGCAAGGGTGGGTGTTGCTGGGAGAACACTGGGAAGCTAAGAATCCTGAAGCTGAGAATAATGGGTATCTGTCTGGTTTTTGTTTGTGTCCCTTACTTACCCTTTAGTAAGGACTGCTGCTGTGCAAGATCTGTGATTCATGTGGATTTGCTTTGACAAGCCAACCCTTGGTGACAATGCAATCCCTGATACCTTGTTGAAAAAAAGAAGAACCTATTTATTATACATTTGTTTTATGAGAATATATTCCCAGCAGCTTATTTTTATGATACACTTTACATAAGACAGCCTTGAAATCTCAGAAAAAGGGTTATTAAGTTTACATAAATATAAAATTAATTTATATTTAACTATTAATATTAGTATTAAAACTAATGTTAGTATTCAATAAATACTAATAAACTATTATTGGTGTTAAATTATTCACATGAAAACTAATACTGATAGTTAAATATAAATGAATTATCATCTTAGAAGTGATTTGCCATGTTTTCTTAATGTCCATTGTTACAACACAGTAAAAGGAGTCACTGAACAATGATAAATATTTGCACAATATATAAACACCTCAAAATTTTGCACTTGAAAAAGTGATTTTGTTCATGATTAAATTTGGAGAGTTTTATCTATCCATATGATTAAATTGTCATTTATATTTCATATGAGAAGATTAGAGAGAGCCACTAGCTGATCTTTTTCAACCCCAGACAAAAATTAGAAATATTTTTTTTTAATTTTTTTTTTTTTTTACAGGGACAGAGAGAGAGTCAGAGAGAAGGATAGATAGGGACAAACAGACAGGAATGGAGAGAGATGAGAAGCATCCATCATCAGTTTTTCATTGCGACACCCTAGTTGTTCATTAATTGCCCTCTCATATGTGCCTTGACTGTGGGCCTTCTGCAGACCGAGTAACTCCTTGCTCGAGCCAGTGACCTTGGGTCCAAGCTGGTGAGCTTTGCTCAAACCAGATGAGCCCATGCTCAAGCTGGCGACCTCGGGGTCTCGAACCTGGGTCCTCCACATCCCAGTCCGATGCTCCATCCACTGTGCCTGGTCAGGCTATATATATATATATTTTAATGATGGAAAGGGTTGATTGAAAAAATGCATTGGTCAGGATGTCTGAAATTGTTGTAAACTGGATAAATGGACTATCAACTGTTATCAAAAAAAGTTACGAATCAGAAATATTCATGTGGGGAACATATGATAAATTTACCTTTTTTTTCTTTTTCAATTATATTTTACATAAAATACTATATTAATTCAGGCTTATAATAAAGTGATAAGACATTTACATAACATGAAGTGATTACTCCAATAAATCTAGTAACCATCTATCACCATAGAGAGTTACTACATTAATGACTATATTCCCTATACTGTACTTTACATCCAAGTGATGGTTTTTATATGTAGCAATTTCTGCTTTTTAATTCTTTCTTCCCAACACCCTTCCCATCAGGCAACTGACAATTTGTTCTCCTCATCTTTGAGTTTGTTTCTGTTTTGTTTGTTCACTTATTTTGTGTTTTAGAGTCCACATATAAATGAAATCATATGGTACTTGTCTTTTTCTGCCTGGCTTATTTCACTGAGCAGAAAACCCTCCGGGTCCATCCATGTTGTTGCAAATGGCAAGACTCCACTCTGTTTTAGAGTTGACTAATAGTCCATTGTATATATGTACCACATCTTATTTATTTTATCATCTATTTTAAATGAGTTTCCTGAAAAATAGATGAGGAAAGGTGTCCAATGATCACCTTTATATATAAAATCCATATAAATATATATATAATAAATTTTCTCATTGTGAAATTGGATTGAAAACTACATATGTGAATGACTCATGACATGATGTATAATGATATCAAATAGAGAGAAAATGTTGAATAAAAAAAAGAATAAAAATAAAAACCAGAGAATGTAAATATTTAAGACCTAAGAAAGGACAAAAGTCTAGCAAACATAGAAGATGCAATATGGTCCATGTACTTGAGGAAAAATATTAAGAAAATGTCATAGAAACCCCTGAAGAGACAGAAGAAATCAGAAACAGTAGATGTCGTTAATGCCTATAAACAAATTGAAAGTTTGAAGCCTGTCAGGACTCAGGCATTCACTGGTGACCTTTTCCATGACCTTCCCATGACGAGTCCAATAGTATGAAGACACATGGTGGGGAATGGGTAGGTGAAAATGCAGAGGCGAAGAATGAGCAGTGAAAACAATATGAGCTCTAAAACAGAACATATTTGAGAAAATTTCCAACTGATTAGGACATAAATTTAAGATGAGAGATTGTGGGAGCCTAAATGTGTAGATGTTTTGTTAGATATCACAATGAATTATAGAGGCTCTATAGTTAAAACAGAATAGTTTTTTGCAGTTTAACAGACACATGGAATAGAAAAAAGAGTCCATAAAGAGAAGCAAAACTTTAATTTAAGATTAAGGTGGCACTGCAAATTAATACAGAAAAGCTATGTCTTCGACATATGATGATAGCCCAATTGGGGAAGTATCTTGTCAAAATAAATATGAATCCATAGTTCATACTATAAAACTAAAACAGTTACAAACAAATCAGACATTTATAATTGTTCAATTTGAATGGAAAATGAGAAAGTGAAAGAACAGAAAGAAAATATGGTAGAATTCTTCTCCCTTTTTTATTTTTATTTTTATTTTTTGATGTGAGGAGGCTGTATCAACTGTTGCAGAATACCAAAGTGTTGCTAGTTTGTCTATCAGAAATGAGAAAAAAAAACAGTCTATAGTGCATGCGCACACACACACATGTATACAAAGGGATAATAAAGATCAAAATCTGGGAAAATACACACAAGTGATATCAAATATTTCTTCTTAGTGAGGAGCTTCTTGAATTAATAACAATAAAAGACCAATATAAAATAAAAAGATGAACCCCCAAAATAATAATAACCCACACACACATCCTCCTTAAATGCATGAAAAAATGTGCAAACTTATTTAAATAAAATCTACTCAAAATTCCTTGAAAATCTTAAAGTTTGAGTATGCTGTATATAGGCATGGCCTGACATGGGTAGGAATTTAACGGCATTACTGGTAGGGCAAGAGAATCACTACTAGAGGAATAACTTGGAATATTTACTAAAAGTACCAATGCGGATCCTTAGAAAGTTGCAAGAGGATATGTCTTAAATCAGAATAATGAGAACAAGGTAGATATTTCTTCTTCCTAGTCCTTTCCCCAGTACCACTGGATGCCTCTCTCTTGCTTCCCCAATTCAGGCAACCTCCTGCTAACGGTTGCCATCTTGGCTGTTGCTAATGCTTTGAACGTTCTTCCAAATATGCCCAAAAAAGAGGTCCTTCCCCTTCCGGCTCTTGCTTATGGGTCACTTTGTAACTGGGGCATGCTCTGAGCACATTGGGGCATTTGTGTGGTGTGATGGTCCTGGCCGGAATCTCTTCATGGGTCAGAGAGATGGACTCTGTGAGTGAAAACTCAAGGCGGCATTCCTATCTGAGGATCGCCTATTTACACTAAGCTAGGGAAGTGTTTTCAGACAAGCCTTTGATTCTCTTAAAGGGGCTCTTTAGTAAAGTCAATGAAACCTGCGTGATTTCTCTGAATTCACGATATCACAATCTATATGCCTTGGTTCAAACTGCTCTTCACTTCTTGATGAAGGGCTGCTATGTAATCCTATTATTGCTCAGTGAGCTTGGTTTTTCTACATTCTTGCTTTTTGTTATAATTCAAGAGTAGAACACAACAGACACTGGGATCCTGGATGATAATTTTTTCTTTTTTACATAAAGAATAAGTGACTTTTGGAACCCTGGGGAGTCAATATTTTTTTACAAATGTCCAAATACCTTACTGCTTAAAAAAATAAATAAAATGTATGTTATTGAATGAATGAAACAGGTTTTAGGTCTGAAATTGTTCTCACCAAATACACCCCAGTGCACACAACATTCCCAGTACTTTTTTTTTTTTTTTTATCATTTTTGTACTGTAGAATCTTGGGAAATTGCATGACCTGAGGCCATTTAAGCTCTACAAGAAAAGCTTTCAATGATGGCTGCAGCTTCTGAAGGCTATAGTTACAGTGACCTTTCCTTTGAGCGACAACTGGCCCCAAGCCCCTAGACACTGTTCCCAGGAAGGAGATGGAGCCTGATGGTTCTCCTGTCTGCTCCCCTGCTGACCTGAGAGACAGCAACAGCATCAAAGGAAACGTTCTGGAATGCTTTCCAAGTAAACCGTTTACAACTCAAGCTTTGGCAATGAAGGGACCATGTCTTCCCTTTTCTCCTATTTTACTTCCATTACTCATAAAGTTACACGGACACAGAGACAGAAGTATGTCCGGGGGAAATCAAGAATACTTAACAGCTTTCTGTTCAAGTTCACATTTAGCAGCGGTGGGGTAAAATATTATTGTATTGTGTTTTCCCCTAAAAGAAATACAGTATTTTTAGTGAAAAACATATCCACTTCTATCAGGAGGTTGTCTGCAAGAAGTGAACACCTTTCTGAAACTGGAAGACTGCATAAGGAAAATCAGTTCTTTCATATGAAAACACATCCAGAGGACAGTATGTTACAGCACAATTCCCTTCTGCTGCTTTGTGATTCCTCCTCTCTTCCCCTCAGCTCTGCCTTGTATCTTGTGTGTGCTTGTCTTCAGATACACGTGATTGCCTGTTTCCAGGTGTTAACCCCGAAGCCTGAATTCCATAGAAAATGTAGTAGACCCTGGTCCCCACAATGAGGTGTTGTATGAATGGACATGAGAAATATTGGCTATCTTATTCCTTGGCTTCCCTGTGTACCCCGTTGTCTTCTGGGGTGAAGGGAAGATTCATGACTAGCTGGGTTCTTCAGAGGCTTTTCAGTGACCTCTTCAAACAGTACCTGCTGCCCGAGACCTAGAAGGAGGTGTATCCATGGTCAGAATCCTCCTTTAAAATAATCCATGTTTCACTACCATGTATTTGGTGAATAATCTTATTGATATGTGGTTGGGATCTATACTCTATTTTAATCAAGTGTAGATTTTTCTTCATTGTTGTTTAGTTATTCTCTCCCTCTGGTTTCAAAAGAAGAGGAAGTTATTGATAACTTGAGCCTGTGTAGTTTTTATAAGAAGCCAATGGTGTTCATTTAGATCAGCGCAATTGAGGGCCAAGTTAAAGAGCAAATCTGAAAAAAATAAAAATAGTTCAATTCATTTGCTGCCACTCCAGAGAAAGGTAAGCGTTTTAGTCCGAGGCTCACTGTCTTTCCCACCCTTCTCTTTCACACCATCCATGCCCATTTTAGTGTAATCATCTGCCTCAGGACCCATTTGAGTCTGCATGACACAGATTACTTAGATTTATAAGACAGGTAACATTTAGCCAAATTAGCAATCGGAATGTTTTAACATCAAGTATAATTAACTGCTGGGTGTAATAACAAATAGGAACAGCAGCTACCAGAGGACTTTGATTAGGTGACAAAAGTGACAAACTCTGAGTTATGGCCAGCCCCACACGTCCACACGCCTTTCCATGCCCGGGACTGCGGGACCGTTCCTCAGGAATAACTAACTTGGGCAGGCCACAGGGCACGGATACCCTGGAGCTTCATCCCAGGGAGAGAACCCCCCCCCCCCCCTCCAAATGAGGCCACTTTCCAAATCAGCCTCCCGAACACACGGAGTTCAGGACGGCGTCTGCACCTGGAGCTGTCGTCACTCCTGAGTGGCATCCGAAATGCACAGCGCTATGGTCTGCAATCATTGTGATTACAAAACTCCACGATCTGTCTCTCCCCCCGCCCCCGCCCCGCCCCTGTTATTTCTAGCTCATTGAACATTCATGGATACAATTCCTGTCCTTTAAAAAAAATCAAAGCAAAATAGAAAGTTACATTTACTCTGGACAGTACTGTATGGCAACTGTATCTCCTCTAAAGACTTCTGTTCACAGATAAGGAAAGTGAAACATTTCCTCGTGAAAAACTTTGGACCCAACTGCAGAGCTGGGAACAAGCCTCCAGGGAGGCTGCTTCTCACTGTCCTACGCTGGCTTCTCAGACATAACTTCCTACCTTTTGAAGAAAAATAAGTCTATGCAATGTAAAAATCGCACTGGATGCGTAAAAGTGGGGCAAGTTCTTTCCATATGGCAAATCACAGAAATCGCTAGTACCGTCAGTAGTAGTAATTAACATTGATTTTACGTGTAGTCTAAGCCAGACACTTGAATAAGCATCGAAGGCATCATGCAATGCTGACGACAGCTTTGTAGGTTGCTAGTCTTATCCCAGTTTCAAGCACAACTCACAAATAATTGTAGTTATTAAAACTGTGTCTGTATTCTGGGTCTGGAGTTGGAAGGACAAATCCAGGTCCTTTGGAGCAATGCAAGCCATGCGTTCAACCATTTTCCTTTCAAACCGCCTTGGAATGGGATGTTTCTGAGTGTAGCGAGGGCAAATCCGTGGGGTGGAAGGTTGTCAGGGTGACACCCATGATATTTATGTCTATGTTTTTATTGCTCAGTCCGTTTTCCCGTCACCTTCTCATTTAGTCGGGAGACTTTCTCTCTTCTGCGACTTGGTCCTGATAAAACTATCCATCAGAGCAATGTATATTAGTTATGACTTGTGAATAAAAGTGACAAAGGCCCACTTAAATCACTAATTGAAGGTATACTTTATTAATTTACCTTAAAAGGAAACTTTCAGGGTAGGAAGGCTTTTAGGCGTGGGTATATTGAACTTCAAAATAAGTAATGAAGAAAAGTAATTTCTCCTCTTTTCAATTGTGTCTTCACTTCCCCATGGGTGTTAATTTTATTCTAAATTTGTAATTTTATTATTAATTTGTGACAAAATGGTTGCACCCATTGCTTCTCCACTCCTTCCCCTCCTGATTCTCTCCTCTCTCTCTCTCTCTCTCTCTCTTTCTCTCTCTTCTCCTCCTGAAGCTATGGCTTGATTGGAGAGAGTTGGCCCTGGGCATTTATGATGGCTCCATGGCCTCTGCGTCAGGCAGTAAGAAGAGCTCGGTTGCTGAACAACAGACCAACAGCTCCAGATGGGCAGAGCATCATGCCCCACTGGGTTTGCCAGGTAGATCCCAGTCAAGGCATATTCAGGAGTCTGTCTATCTGTCTCCCCTCCTCTCACTGAATAAAAAAAAAATAAAATAAATTAAAAAAATGAATTAGGACTGTAGTATACTTCTCAACTGCTCCATCTCTGGCCAGCACTTCTAGAATTTTTGGAAGCAAGAGGAGGAGAGAATGATTTTTCATTTTCTATTTCAAACCCAAAGTGATCTTATCATTCAAAAGTCATATAAAATTATATTCTAGAGAGAGAACAACATCAGATGCAACAAATATACAAAAATCAGTCAGGGGTCATTCTCAAGTAAAGAGTAACGGTGCTGTGATGCATTTAGTGATTTCCATTGACTGGCAGGGCTGACCTGGTTCACAAGAAACACCACGAGGTGCCCTCCCACCCGGAATGGAAGGACACTGAAGGGTAATGCCAGTCCACACGGAGAGTAAAGAGCTGCCAATTAGTAACAGCAGTGGTGTGATGAAAGATAACATGCAAGCGTTTTTGCTTGTGACATAATGTTCTGTCATCTGTTTATTATAATGATAAAACTGTGTTAATCAGCTTCTAGCATATAAGAATGTAATATGTATAATTATAGCAATGCAGATGAGGGGTTCAGAGCATATACTGGAGCAAGTTTCTGTAGAGTATTAAAATGAAGTTGATATTAATACAGTCTAGATTGTTTTACCTTGGGGTGCATTCTCTGTCTTGTAATAATTGTTAAGTGACCTGGACTTTAGTGTCTTGTGTATTATATTACATATTATATATGATAATTTATATGTACTAGTATATTTATATATGATGAGTGCATGTATGTAAATACACATGTATACTGTCCCTGTGGAAGAGCGATAAGATCACATAGTAACAATATAGTGTGGTAAATAACAATGATGAACGTGGAGACAGGAAACTCTGTGAGTTCTGGGACGGACCTAAGTCCGTTGAGGAGGTGATGGCTGGCCAGGATTTTAGACAGATGCGGGCAGAGTGGTCCAGGACAATGGGAATGAGTGAGCAAGGACACAGAAGACAGGACTAACTGAAAGGGGGCGTGCAGAGCAGAGCACCTGGGAGCTCACTGGCAGGACCCAGTGACGTACGGAGGGGGACATGGGAGTCTGAAGAAAGAAAAGCACTACGATGTTATTTTAAGGAGAAGAACTTTCTTACTCTGATGTGGAAGGCCCTTTCAGTTACCCATTGCTGTGTAACAGACGACCCTCGAACTCAACGGCTTAGCACGCGCGTGTGTTTTCAGGGGACTGAATCTGTGCATAGCAATCAAGAACACCTGTGGTACCAGAGGGACAGCAGTCAAAGGGAAGTAGGATGAGGGGATGGGATCAGAGAAGGTGAAGCGATTAGTGAAACTATATGTATACAGAGATACAGATAACAGGACAGCAAATCCTAGAGGGAAAGGGGGAGGCAGTTAGGGAGAGGGGCAAAGGGGTATAAAAAGGGACACAGGGGTGGGGATGAGGGAGTTATATTCAGTGGGACACTTGAATCCATGTAAACACAATAAATTAAAAATTAATAAAAATTTAAAAAAATAAAGAAAAAGAACACCTGTGTTGTTTCTAGAGGCAGCGTGGTGGGGAGGGGTGGGGAGGAGACGTGGAGAGGAAGGGGCAGGCACAGATTCACAGGAGACGTGACAGCAGGTTCAAAGTCTAAGGACAGAATGGTGCAGGAGTTTTAGGGCTAGACAGCTCTGCTCCCCGCAGTTACATTCCTGGGCTGTGATGCTTCCTGCTTTTTCCTTCATTGTCCTTTGTGTCAGTAACAATGAGCTCATGCATCTAACTGTTTCAGTGGCTTAGGCGCTATGGACGCAGGTGAAGTACTTTTCAGCATCGTCTGAGAGCACAGCAGATCACGGGGATATACTGTAACGTTCTGCGGATACAGGGAAGAGGAGACAGAAATGATGGGGAGCAGGGTCAGATTCACACCAGTGCCATGCCTTCCTCCCAGCTGTCCCCAGAGTTGTGGTGACAGATAAAAGTGGGTTTACCAGAGAAAGATGAATGGTGTTCCAGCCAGTCTCTTAGTTTTATCAGGCAGGGTGATGCCAGCCAACGAGACATGTGAATAAAGCTGGACAGCCAAGTTCTAGCTCCACGACAACAGCAAACGTGTGTGTCTGCACACCACCTGAATCTGACTTGTAGAAACCAAATCGAGCATGTCAGTTACTCAAAAATTAAAGCCATTCAGTGAATTTGTCTTTAGGAACCCAAATGATTTTTTGAGGCACTAATGCTGTGCCAACTCTATGTATAATAGTTATATATATAATAAATATAATACCATAATTATACTGCATGCATATATGCATCATTTTATATGTATAAAAGTTTGAATTGAGATAAATCTACTTATAATTTTCTCTCACCATACTGCTGACAGTGTCTGACAGAGTTTGCAGTTTTGCCATGTTCTTGGGAAATGGCGTTTCTGGGGAATTTCAGGTGGCATATCTGGAAGAGTGAAGTCAGTCCCTTAGTGATTAGTGCCAGTTCTGTTCCCTAAGGGCAAAAAATAACAAGTCTTTGCAGTTTCCTCATCCTACAGCATTTCAAGAACAATAACCATGAGACTATATCCATATTTAGCAGACAAAGGTGGGTACACTCGGTTTGTAATTCAAAAACCCCGTTGCTACAACCCTCAGCCTAAACAAATGGTGGTATTATGTCCTGTAGAGGCTCTGCAAGGCCGGGGCAGCTGGGACCCCTCACAGAGCCAGGCACCTGCATGCCCCACTCTTGTTCCTCTCGTAATTTGAGAGCATGTGCTTAGTGAGTATAATGCACTATGTCACATGAGGCAGAGCAGGCCTAAAAAAAAATCTCATTACCCAACACTTGAATTCATAACTATGTGCCCATGGCATAGCACATTCTACACTGTGTGATTACATTTTGATTTCACTTAAATTAAATGGAGAATATATTCATGCTTTTCCCCCAAAGAGAATAGAAGAAGATAGATTTGTTTTGTTGTGAACAAAAAATTGTGTTGTGGATTAAATATTTTGATTTCCTAGACTGTTCTTTAAATGTGTATTTCTCCTTTTGTGGAATAGACTCACCTTCTTAGCAAGAGGGCAAGGAGGCTGAGTTGGAATGTGTCACTGCCCCAGTATGTTCTAATAGAAACAATATTCACCAGAAGATTTGGGATTTGCTTCAGAAAGGATGAATGGTGGGGATGGAGAGTTCAGTTCCAAATTATATCAAGGTAGTTTTTGCACTTTGATCAATTACAATGCAGAATGTTGCATCTTTGTCATCATTGGAATATTACCATTGATTATGGTTTACTATAAGAATGGCTATAAAAATTTGGATGAAAATATTGACATGAAAATTGGCCTGCAAAGTTTTTGACATCTTGCCTACAAAAATATGCATTACTTGACATGAAGGTGAAAGTATGTTTTCTTCTTGTATAGAAATGCTTAACATTTTGTCACACTAACATTCAACTATTTTATTGGGCTTTTGTTATAACATATTTCAGCATGCATTTTTCATTTGTAGAAAGCAATATCAAAAAGTATTCAAAGGGCATGATCTACAAGATTGTTGCTATAAAGCCTAGAGTATTTACCGTTGATGTTATGATCATGTCTTTTATTTATTTTTTATTTTATATCCATTTATCTCAGCTGTAAGTTGCTATTAATGGGCTCACTGACATTCTCTCTAAGATTTATAAACCATAGTTTTGTAAAAATGTCTCAATCATGTTTCAATACTAGTTTAATGTGAATGATTTAATACCTTCAGGAAAATAATCATAACCGTGAACTTTGTTGTGTTATATTATTCATTAAATATGGATATTTCATAATGTATTTATTATAAAAAATTAAAGCAGATAATTCATAATAATCAGCTGAATGTTTTTTTTTCCAATTTTTAACATTCAACATATTTTTAAAGTAATATAGTTTTATTGAAATGTTGGGCAATCAACTTAAAATATAAATTGTCAATTTACTTAGTTTGCTATATTTGATGGAATTGGCTTAATCTTTTCCTTGAATATGAAGTAGTACTAGAAATTTGATAAAAATCATTATCTTCTTGAGAATAAGATGTACTTAAAAATATTCCATAAGAACTGATACCATTTGGAATTATAAAGTTGTATTTTATGCTTAGAAAAGCCGTAAGGCTTTGTCTCCTGTATGTATGTGTGTATGCATGTATGCATATGTCTATGCATGTGTGTGTATGTATGTGTATAGTGCTTACAGTAGCATCAGAAACACAGAGATGAGATAAAGAAACAGATGAATTGAAACATCCTGTATTCATGCACCATCTTGTCAGATTGCAAGATGTTTATTGTGATATGACATCTGTGTCTTATCTGCTGTGGACCCATGATTGCTCTTTTCTTTTTCAAACTAAGAATCTTAATTTTGTAGATCTATATAAGCAATTGATTTTTAAAGGAACCATAGAATTCTGTATATCAGCCAGGTTCAGGAAACTCCCACTGGTGTTATAATACCACTTTTATTTTATGCATTAATATATCCTGATGGCAAGATGAAGAATATCAAATGGCCATAAGTGGTAAATATTGCAGTTACGTAGAACAGGTCTTCCTAATGCGGTGAGCTGCCATGCAGTTGGTGGAGCACAACTTCTAACACTAGGAAGTGATAGAACATTCACACAGACACCACATGGGCACTGGGGAGAGGGACCTGTGGGAACGCAGTGGAATTGGCAGCAGCTGGGATTTTGTAAGAACAGACTGAAGTAGTGTGCGTGTTCAGGAAGCAGTGGATTCAGTCCTATTCCCTAAATGAACCCTTACACAGGCTGACGTATCAGATTTGAAGTAATACACAGGACTATGATAATGCACTTGTCAACATTAAAACATCATCAGCACCAATTTTACTTGCACACTTGCAAAACTATAACCACCATGTACACAATTTTGAATTGTAATCTAAAACTGCAATACCTACTGAGAGCACCTATTATAAGGACATAAGCTGTATAGTTTTTAATGCATACAAAACCAGTTTTTTGTTCCATTGACAGTAAACAAAAGTCAACTAGGTATTTTGTCACCAAAAAGAAAGGATTGCAATGTAGGATATGCAATCATGGACAACGGACAGGAAGCCCCTGTCCATGGGGGGAGAGACCAGAGGCCGCTACAACCTGGGAGCGCTGTTGTGAACCCAGTCTCTCTGGAGCCCAGGATGTGAGAGGTCCTCCCACAGACCCTCCTGATTTCAAAGTTAAGGTCTCTGTCGTACATTCCAACAGTTCTCAACCATACCTGTATGTCTGTTGGATTCTATTGATTGATGCTGTCATTCAGGTGTTCGGTAGTCTCTGTGATTTATAGAAGGGTTGTAGAAGTTCCAGTGTTCATCACTGTGGACGTGCCTGTTTCTCCTTGTAGCTCTACCAGTGTTTGCTACACTTCTGAAGAAGCAAACCAGTGTTGGTTGGAGAGGTACACATTTAGGGTCATTATACCTGTTGGATTGATCCTTTTATCATTACCTTTTATCATTATTTTAATACCTCTCCTAGTCTCTAGTAATTCTTTGGGCTTTTCCTATAGTCACTCCAGTTTTATTGTTTCTTTCTAAAATAGATGCATGGATGCATGGTATATCATTTGTATCCCTTTTCTGTCAAGCTCCATGTTATTGTATTTGAAATGAGTCGCTTCTAGACAACATATCATTGGATTGTAGGTTTTTAAATCCACTTGGCCAGTGTCTGACGTAGAGATAGGCGGATGCCCAAGACCAACTGTGCCATACACATTTTCATTTTATGCATCAGATGTGTGATTTAGGAAGTTTGCCTCTGATCCCAGCCCTCAGCCTACGAGCCAATGCTGTAGAGAATGGGAAGGCGAGAGAGAGATTCTCTGCAAACACAAAACCCGTGAGGGATGATGAGTCCAGTCACTCTAAGCTGCTACGTATGGGAGAGGGAGGGTAATATAACTATTCAGCAACATATATTTTTTTACTACATAAATATAAAAAATGGAAGAATTATAGTAGCAAAATTTTGAAGGAATGAAACCAGAAACAAAATTAAGCATACTATGTGATTCCATGTATATAAATTTTGGAAAAGATAAAACTCACCTATGGAGACAGAAGTTAGCATAAGTAGTTAATGTAAATGTTATACTAAAGGCAAAGGCATCATGACAGTTATTAAGTAATTTTTATTTTTCTATATTGGACTTGTACAATAGACAGATGTTCTCACTTTGTTAAAAAAAGCATTACAAATGACACCTGGGATTCTCTATATATTCTCTATATATTATGTGAATTCACATAATAAAAATTTACCAAAAATAAACAGGTGAAATAAATGTAAAAAGTTGAATTGCCACTTGGTGCATAGGAAAAATTTCTTTGACATTCTATCCCTTATATGTTTCAATTTCCATCGGGAAAAGGATAGAACAGCTGCTGCATGGGTGGTTTTCTAGCTGGGCCAACCTCTGCCTAGAATTCAGTCCCTGTGTTCCTCTAATTAAATCTGAGGTCATGCCTGACCTGTGGTGGCACAGTGGATAAAGCGTCAACCTGGAACACTGAAGTCTCCAGTTCGAAACCCTGGACTTGCCTGGTCAAGGCACGTATGGGAGTTGAAGCTTCCTGCTCCTCCTCCACTTCTCTCCCTTCTCTTAAATGAATTAAAAAAATAAACAAAAAAAAAAGAAAACTAAGGGGTCATGTTTAAGCTCTCGACCTCACACCCTACGTGAAGACTGTTCCTGGTTATAATCAGGAGAGATTGAAGGAACATCGGGCCAAATGTTGACCTGAAGCAAAGCATTTCCTTTTTGCTTATCTGATTTGCACTTTGCTTCTCAGTGGTGATTTTCAAACATCAGCTTTCCTCCCAGTAACCTACAGTGCGTTATCATGGGCTATTAGAAACTGATTCTGTGTCTCTCCAAATGCTTTGTGTCCTAAATTGAGTTCCCATCTGGATAACTTCCTAACAGAGATTACAAGTAAAAGTAAAAAACACAAGGCTGCTCAAGCGAATAAACTTCCAAGGACTAAATTGTTTTAAGCATAATGTAAGGTCCCAGAATATGCACCAGGCAGCAAGTAAAATAATCTCACAACAAACTGGAAGTTATCGATTTATTCTGGCTTTGCTTCTCATCAGTGGACTGCTGGGAAATTCTCACCACATCCCTTCTTTCCGCATAGATTTCCACCAGTGAATTCAGTAAATTCCCAGTGGTTACTTTTTACACATCCCAGAAGTATTCCGCCACCTCAGTCTCCTTCCAACAGACAAGTGTGAACATAATACTCCTACCTACTCTAGCCTGTTCCTGCCCCTCGCGATACTCTCTCTGTAACCTCGCTGTGAACTTCTGATATACAGCTTTACGTCGACTTTTCCTGCTTTTATATGCAGTCATGTTTGACGAACTACTCAAGTCAGGGTGACCTCAGCTCCTGCAAGGTTGTTCATTGAATGCACCGTTTACTCTGCAGCCCACATTCCAACCTATTTCAAGAGAACCCACCAATGGACAAAGTACCTTTCGTCTCCTCTGTGTGGCTTAGGCAACAAATCTGCATGCTCTCGAAGCCATATATCTCTCTATATATTTCATTGGAACACCTGGATTTTTTCACCCTTTTCTCTCATCAGAGCTCTGATTGATTCGCCTTGCAGCACAGTGGGGCAAGAGTCAGACACTAATGTTTTACACTCACCCTTTTCTGATCAGAACCACCAGTTCCCTTTGATCCCGACCCAGTGATTGAAGATGAGGCTGACGCAGCCCCCTTGCCTCAGGAGGGCCCTGCCTGGCTCATTATGCAAATACAGGTAGGCAGGGCGGCTCTGAATTCCCAGCAGGTCTGTGGACATAGGCTTTGGTGAGCAGTGTGCATGCCGGATCGCGGAGGCCGAGGGCAAAGGGAAGTAGAGGGCCCACAAGTGACAGGAGATGTTGTTCATTTTCTCCTGGGACGTATACAAAGAGGCCACGGGACGGGGCAGTGCGGCAACCTAGTGTTGTTCCGTGAGCTTTTCCAGTGTGATGTTTGCACTTGATCCTGTTAACTGCCGACTGTGACTCTCACCTCCCTGTGTCCTTTCTTCGCAGTCAGAAGTCACCTCCTTCTAGGATCTTCAGCTTGTCTGATCTTGCCACACCGGAGACAAGGTCCTGGATGCTCCAGTCTCACAGAGATGCACTTCAAGCCTCTGCCCCTGTGTGGGATACAATAGCCCTCTGTTCTTCCACAGGCCCGCTTTTAAATAATACATCAGGGGACGCAGTGGTAGTCACAATTATACAAATGAATGATTGTAAACTAAATGGGTATTGTTGGGGACCTATATGCACATGCTTCCTGGGGCCACGTGACAGAACATGATGGACAAGAAGCTGTAACCGTTGACACGTGTGAACTGGTATTAGAATGTAGCCTAGTCCTAGTTTCTGAAACGCCATGAGATGCTTGAAACCCTGTATGGTCACGGGTTGTAAGACCTGCTTTTATAGAAGGCACACGGTGTACAGGGACCCCTTCATTAAACTTCTTCGCTTTTCTCTGTGCTTTTTAACAATAGCTGTTTCCTTAGAAAACTACTTTTGGATCATGTTCCTTCTACTCTTCTGTTTGAATGATGTTTCAGTAAACTTCTTACCAAATGAATTCTGGCTCCGGAAAATGACTAAGCTTTTTTTTTTTTCTTTTTTGTCCTTGTTCGCATCTCAGAGATATTGAACTCCTGCTTCCCCTAATTTACTCTATTCCCCGCATCAGCACCGTGCAGGCTCTGCCCTGGTAAGTCAAGATGCCACATCTGAGGACCTCAGATGACTAGATGACCCTTCACCTCAATTAGCTGCCCTGGGTTTCTCATCGGTGAAAGAGAAAAAAGCAAAGGAGGCCTGATCACACACCCGGAATGCAGAGGGGTGGGTGTGGCCTCAGTGTCGCAGGGGAACTGACCGTGGGATCACAGGTACACACACGCCAGGCGCAGCCGCGCCGTGAGCCGTGTCTGAACACTCGGCTCCGACGTGAGCAAGATGCACAAGAGGTCTCATGATCACCCAGGACAGCGCAGGTCTCCTGCTCCTCAGAAGGTGTAAGACGGGGTGCACAGCTCTCTTCATTAACACCATTTGTGATCACCGGCATGCTTTGGGAAAACGCCCTCGGAGCTGGGAGCGGCTGACACATAACTGTCTATTTCTGGGGTGCCTTCTGGGTCAGTTCATTTCACAGATGAGCCAGGCAAGGTACAGAGATGCCGTTTGAATTACAACCTATGAATCCAATGCCTGAACATTATAAAATGGGCATAATTGTATTGCCCAACATTTCCCTAAAAATGTCAAATTTTTTTTTAAGTGACAGGAGCGGAGGTAGTGAGACAGACTCCCACATTCACCCCCACTGGGATCCATCCACTTGGTGACCCCCATCTAGGGCCGATGCTCTGCCAACTTGGGCTGATGCTGGTAACTGAGCTATTTTTAACACCTGAGACAGAGGCTCCATAGAGCCATCCTTAGCGCCTGGGGCCAACAGGCTCAAATCAATTGAGCCATGGCTGTGGGATGGAAAGAGAGAGAGACGGAGAGAGAAAAGGGGGAGGGGGAAAGTGGAGAAGCAGATGGTTGCTTCTCCCACGTACCCTGACTGGGAATGGGGCACAGACTTCCATATACCGGGTTGACTCTCTACCACTGAGCCAACCAGCCAGGACAACATGGTGACTTTTAAGGTTGAGAAGAATTGCTGCTACTTTAGAATTTCTTGATAAGTGGTAATAAAGAGTCTACAATTTTGACACACACTGAGTTAAATATCTAGCTTCTGTTGAACAGCAAGCGCTTGTCTATCCATGGGGTTTGTGTCTCATCCCAGGCTCAGAAACAGAGCACTTAACCTTTTACTCCAGGGGAGGCAGTCATATTCAATCATCTAATAAATTTATTTTCAATTTTTGTCCCAAAATAAATACATTCAGGATAATAGAGAAAAGGAAATCACTTTTTTCATTGAAATTACCGTGGTGGCACTGGTTAACGTAATTGTACAGATTTCAGGTGCCCAATTCTGCAACACATCTCTATACTCTTTTTTATGTGTTTACCCCCCAACTCAAGTGTCCATCCATCATCATGTATCCCCCAAACCCATTTCCGTCTCCCTTCTCCACCTCGCCCCTCCCCTGCCCCAGCAATCAACACACTGTTGTCTGTGTCCACAACTCTTTCTCTGTCTTTTTGTTTTGTTTTGTTTTTGGTTCTTTTTTTGAGAAAAGTGGATCATTTTAAATAAACATATATAATTTATAAAATGTATAATAAACTCAAGCTCTCCTATGTTATAGAAGAAATTTTAAATGAGATTAAAATGTTTCTGGGAAAGCCAACATTCTCAAGAAGAGATCAGACTCTGTCCCTTAATGTTACAGCTCATTGTGATATGCTGAACAGAATATCAGAATACATTCCATTTGCACAAACTTTATTTTCTGAAAGATTATGAAGGCAATACAATTTCTAACCTTCTAAAAAAAGGGGGGAGGAATCCTGCACATGACATTTCTATCCCTTGCTGTTTTTAAACATGGCACAAATTTTGATATCAGCATTATGAGCCCGTTATTTGTCACAGCTTCAGGAATGTGCCCACTCTCTGCTGGCTGTCTGGGACAGAGCCAGTTCACCATGAAGTGTTATGCAATTTAAAATAGCCCTGGGGAAGCCTCCTGGCAATGCTTGGGGTTAGTTCTGTGTTTATATGTATACTATTTTTCCTAGTTGTATTTTATTTTTTAAAATCTACATTACAATAGAGTGAGATAGAGTTGTTGTTTGGAGTCATGATGGCTGCACATACTATCAATATTTAGAGTTGATGGAATGAGAGCTATGGAGCTCTCCACTGCTAGTCTGCAGGCAAAGAGGAATCTGAACACTAGTGGCCTTCTTCATCGTGAGGGGGCACAAGTGACAAAGCGCCATAACAAGGATGCCACTTCAGGAGAAATAGCTTCCTTGTGTGCCTTACGAGTAAAGAAAATCCTGAGAGATGAGCACGTGTATGTGTGGACTGTCTCTTCTGTGACAGTCACTGTCTCGTTGTATCAGATCTGTCAGTGGAAATGCTATTCACCATGTTATTAAATTGTCCAGTCTCTGTAGTCAATGCTAGTTGTAAAAAGAAAAAAATTAAAAAAAACCCACCAAAAACTTTTAGCTGATTTAAAAAATATCCTAGTTAATTTTGCTTTTGGTGTCATTCCAGCAAATTTCATGGAGAAATACTCCAGATAGAAAATGATAATGAAGACATATGAAACAATAGAAAATTAATCTTTGCCGATGGAAGCATGGTCTTTGGTACTTGTGCACATGCTTAAAACCCTGCGCAAATATTTTTATTTAACAAGAATGAAGACACGACGCTCTCTCTCTCTCCCTTGCTCTCTCTCTCCCCCTCCTGTTGAAGTTGCTACTGGAATAGAAGTGATAATTAACTGGCTTATAAATTTGCATATATTAATCCCTTTTAAAATTTAAAATAGCTTTTGATGGATATAAAAATACTAACTGAAATAATAATGCACCATCTTCTTCACAGGGAAAATATTTAGTGAGAAAAGCAGGTGTATGGGTTAGGTAAATTGAGTGGAAATTAAATGATAAATATTAACTTAAGGGGAAGGAATAAGAGGGAAAAAGAAAATATTAACTTAAGAACACTGTTTCACACACAGTGAAAATTAATGCCGTATTTTTTTTTGCTCCATTAGACGCACCTGTCCATAAGACACACCTAGGGTTTTAAGGAGGAAAATAAGAAAAAAATATTCTGAACCAAATGGTGTGTTAAAATATTTATAAAATACTGTATTTTTTGCTCCATAAGATGCACAGGCATTTTCCCCTCCACTTTTGGGGGGAAAAGTACGTCTTATGGAGCAAAAAATATGGTATATTAAACTATTCTAACAACTGAATTTTTGTGTTATCTTTTTCAAATATAGCCTCCTACCAAAAAACTATTTCTAAGAACAAGCTTTCAAGTAGTTACACAGACTCTCAGGTGATATATTCAATATCTTGATAAAATACCTCAACACAGTTTCCATCAAGTAGGAATATTATATGAAAAGCAAAAACCTTATTTTTGTCTATAATCAAGCATAGTAAATGTCAGACCTTGTTCAAGGTAAGTTAGTGAAATAAACCTTTAGGTAATAAAGCAAATAAAAAATTAAACAATAACTATTCTAGTTAAAATTTCTTGTGATCTTCTTACACAGTGATTAAATCTGTTGTTAATGTCTACATTGTATTTGGCAAATAACTCTATTAAAAATATGTATTTGTTTTGTTTTATATATCATATATATCATGACAATTATTAAGTGAACTTAATGTCGATTAATAAAATGTTTTCTTATTTTTTCTAATTTTAGATGTAAAATTAAAACAACTTTCTAATATTTTAATAAATACATTTATGTTTTGATAGCTATTTAGTTCATCATGTAATGGCATATACAATGATATGAGTAATACCAGGGATTCTATAGACAAGTATCATTTTAAAATAATTTTGTGAGAGATTAAAAAAAAAGATACATGGCCACATAAAGTAATTAGAGTCACCATATTTCTCTATAATGTTATGGAAGCTAACGTACCAGCTAAGGCAATAGGTCTTTGAAATTCTTGAGAGGGTCCTCTCCCAACCTAGAATTTTATTCATAGGCATAGTATCAATTGTTACAAATCAAATCAATGTATTTCCAGAAATTACATTTATGGTGTTAGAATACAATTAGAAAAAACAACAACAACAAAAATGTATGGTGGTTGTTAACGAGTCCATCAAATACTGAGAAATATTACAATTCATTCTAGTGCACATTTTATAGAATCTCAGGATGTAGTCAGACAACACGTCATCCTCTCTCTCCACTGAAATGCTTCATGACATGTAACAGTTAGGATTAGGGAAATGGATAGGACAGATGTTCTTTTCTTAATGGTCAGTCAGTAGGGTAAGTTGTCCCCTGAATGCTTTCATTATAAAGGTTGACTGAGAAGAGCCAAGGATAGCCACTGCTCAGCAAAGAGCTGATCTTGACCATAAATCATTAACTACACAAACCTTCCCCTGGAAATCATAAACCTTCAACAGGCTCCAGAGTTCCAAAATAGTGGCCGTGAGACAGATTCTGCCAGTTCCGTGGTCGTGTGGGTGGCAGACAGGTTCCTGGGGCTTCCTCCTCTGCCATCTTTCTGTAATCTTTTTTTGAAATGTTTATGTATTTTTGAAGTCCTTGGCAGTTTCATGGTTGTGTATAATTATCCACTTGGACAGATATTTTCTCTAATTTTAGATTTCCTTTTCTACAGCTCCCAGTAGGACATTATAAACTAAATTTCTTTTTTTCTGTCTTTGACTAGCCAAAATATAGAGCCCTTTGACTTTCATTAAGATCATTTCTATAGAAAGACTTTATGTCAGGGATTCTGTAGATGAAAGAGAACTGCCTATGGACCTACATGACATAGAAAGGATTGAAATGGAAGACAGAACTGTCCTTTGTTACATTGCACTTGGTCAAAATCATAATCTCTCTCTCTAAAGCCCAAATTTTTACTGGACATAAGTCAAACTATGAGTTTCTGCAAGTAGGCGTTTATTTAGCTAAGGGATATTGATGGTCATTGTACTCAATATTTTTACTAAATACTCCTTAGGCTTGCAAGGAAAAGGATTTGATTATAGGATTAAATAGAAATTTCTAGAATCATAGGTATTGGGAGAAAAGAAAAATTCAAGTCACCATTTTTTATATTTATTTTCCCATTTTGTATTTCCTTGACTTGCCTTTGTCCACCTCTGTCGTCAGAGGGATGTGGTTGAGGGATCCCTTCTGGTCTCTGAGGGAGACTAGATGGACCCATGTACAAGAAGAGGCTGGAAACTCATACATGAACTAAACCATGTTAAGTCCAAAGCATTTCATCTTGTGTGTGTGAATGCCTTTGAGTCACTTCTCGCCATGATTTCGCCTTTTCATTCTTATTGCTCCCACCAGTCCAGTCCCCGCCCACACCTAAGTACACATCTACTTCCATTTCCAACTCATCCTCCTTAATGTATTGAATGGTCAAGGGCAATGAGATCTCATTTTTACTTTTCATTTTGACAACTTTCATTAATTTTTTTTTTTAATCTGAGTCCATACCAAAATGTCCCCAAATCATTAAACATAGATACATTTCATTTATTGGTTCAATGTTTTGGAGTGTGAACAATGTATCACAAACTGCTTAATGGTGTAAGAGTTTTAAGAAACTTCTTGAACGCTGACCTCCAGGATCTAACCCTTTGCTTCATGCAATGGATAATGTAATGATAGATCATTATGGATTAATTGAGGTCAGAAGAGGGAGTGACCCCTTGTGAGGGTGCCCCATGCTAGGGACTCTGGGAAGGAAAGAATGAAGATGATCATGAGGATAATGCTAGCACTAATAACAGCTAATCTTTGTATAATGCATAATGCTTACACTATGTCTGGCTCTCTAACCTTCATCTACGTGTGCAGTAAAAGGCCAGGATAAATCTATTTCAGAGGCAATATGAGTGATCCATATTTGCCATTATCCTTAATCTCCAACCCATTAGCACTGCCCACCCCACGCCATCCTGTCCTCCTCCTGCTCTGTCAGGAACAACAGATTAAAGTCCTTATCTCCTAATGGGAATTTGTAAATTATACACAGAGGTAAGGGCATAACAATTGCGATGGGTGGGAACTAGACCTGATGGAACGACAAAGCAGCCAAGGGACTCGGAGTCCTTCCTGAGAACATATTAACCCAGAGTTGATCACGGACACTGGCATGCAGGGGGTCTTCCTGGCAAAGTGACAGTGTTGAGCAGGAAGAGTCCAGCTCAATACTGGGTTTTAAGGGGAGCTGGCTGCACTTCTCTGGTCATTTCATGAATCTGATGACAATGTCGTCCCCCACATAATGCACTCACGTGATGTTACAGTGTGTCATCTCATTTAGCTCTGACAGCGGCCCTCTGCGGTGGGTACTCATAGTACCTCTTTTACTTTCATGCCAGAGGGAATAGAGTCACAGAAAAGTAAAACAGTGATTCCGTGAAAAAGCAGGTTTCAAAATCCAGACTCCTTAGCTATGTGTGCCAGTGACTTCTGAGAAAAATATGAAGGAAAAAAATAGGGAAAGTTATATGCAGAAGAAATTAGGGACTGTAGGACAAAGGTTATTGAATCCTCCTTTTGATAAGAATCCAGGTGGATAATTTAACATGAATCCAGACTCAAAACCCATCTGATAATTTAAGTGCCTTTGAATCTACAGGCAAAAGATAGCTCAAGACATCAAATGGTAAAAATCATTATTTAAAATTAAATACCTTAAGATTGTCATGCATTAGAAGTAAGAATTATGGATATTAAAAAAGAAAGCAGAGATTTTTCCTCTTGTTCCACAATATGGACCCTCATGAGCATTTGGCTTTCTAGGTGTGAAATACCATGTTAGGGAAAGAATCAACGCTCAACCTTGCCAGGTATATAAGAAGCAGGTGATCCAACATAATGTTACTAATGGACTTGCCTGAAAAATATCCAAGAGCCAACACCGGCTGAGTCTCACCGCGGGCCCCTTGAGTCCTCTGGGATCAGCACTCCAAAGGTGACCAGGAGGAGACTGTCAGAAGGCTGGGGTGGGCGAAGCAGTACCTCACTTTAGACCAGTGGTTCTCAAAGTTTTTGAAGTTGGGGCGCATTTAAAATCCTACCAATAATTGTAGGTACACTATATACAAATTTCTGAGAAATGTGTTATAATAATTAAGTCAAATATTAAAGAAAAAATATAAAGTCCAATCATGCTTTTATGGTAATTAACAAAATAAATGTGACAAAATTAAATTTATTCTGACATTAAAAAACATTTTTATGTTACATTTTTTGAGTTATGCTTTTTTAGAAGAGGGGTTAAAAAATAAAATAAAAAGACAAAAAAGTTATCTTTTTATATATATAGATACATTCTTAGTAAGATTTAGTAAATTCAACAGGTTCCAGCGCGAATATGTTAAGTTTTTTGCATTCTTGTGTTTATGAGAAACATGAGCCTGATGTGTCCTAGCAATTTCTTCAATGTTTGGGCATATATTTGAAAGACAAACTCTCATTTCTTCATCAATACATTGAAGAATTCCTCTCTTTTTACTCTTAATTGTGTTGAGTGCAGAAAACCCCCACCATACATATCATCTTAACTTTACACCAAACAAAGGATAAAAGAAACTTGCCTCCAGTCTTTCTGTGTAACGTGGGAGGTAGTGTAAACAATCCAGCACCACAGCTTAACAGCCTTTTGCAACCTAATCAGGCAAGTGAGGTGGGGGGTTGGGCAGACTGTCATTTTACAGCCAATTCCCCACACCTTTGTCTCCCCAAAATCTAAACTCCAAAATCCCTGTTGGTTTTTTGGTCCCCAACAGGCACATATTTCTCTGGAATACCATAGGGCGCACACTTCGAGAACCAGTGCCTTAGACAACAGAAAGTCTGGCCTCATAGGAGACGTTTGTAATGTATCAGTAGAACAGTTAGTTAGAGGAATAATTAAACTCGGAGGATGCACCTCCTTCTTCCCACCATCGGCCCTGAAGTTAAATGCGAGACACCCCAAAAGTGAGCATCATAAAAGACGGATGGGGGGAGTGTGTAAACTCGCCAGACGGAGGAAGCACCCGTCTGTGACTGTCTAATCTGAGGAGCAGGGAGCAGCAGCTTGTTGATTCTCAAGCTGAAATAATTGAGGTTTCTCTTTCATTATGAATTTTGAGGGCCTGGGGAAATTCTTTCTTTCTTTTTTTTCCCCTTTTGTTTTCCTCTGCAGGAAATAAGAATTCTGTTTCACACATGCGGCTTTGAAAACCATACCCTTTCTAACGTATAACAGAGCATTTTCTAGACTCCAAGATTCTTCTGATAAATTTCTGCCACACCATCCTCCTAACTTAGCTCAAGGGAGAAAACAAAATTTAAAATGCTTCCATGAAAGCTTAAGTATATTGTGGAAGGACCTCTGGCCAGATGCTGGACCTGTGGATGGCTCACCTTAATGCAGTCACTTTATCTTAAGGAAAGCCCTTGACTGAGGCTTCCCATCACTGCCTTAAGGAACTGTTTGCTAATCATATTAAGAGGCAAGATAACCCTGTTGTGCTCCCTGGCTCTTTGGGAGTCACTAGTCCAAGCTCTGCATTGTATCCTGAGGAAACAGAGGGGAAGAGATTCACCTCCCAGCATGTAGGGAGTCAGAACTGAGAGAGTGCGCAGACCTGCCTTCTGACCTCAAGCCCCGTTGGTCATTTTCAAACCGCCCCTTCCTGGGAACATAAACGAGATACCGCGTGGAGCCCAAGCTTCACACAACTAGATGTTTTCTCACAGGTCAAATTAGTCGTTTCTGTTTTTCAAAAACTGTCAACAAGTGGATGAAATGGTGGCATGAAATGAAGAAGCAAGTCTATTGAGTGAATGAGCAGATCCACAAACTACATACTAAAATAGTACTTATTTGAAATAAAACATTATATAAAAAAGGAAAGGAAATTGAACACCTGAGAAATAAATGAGCGTTTCTAAAACTTGCAGGTTTGACAACACTGCACAAAATAGCACCTGCTTTGTCCTGAAGAAAATCTTAACATGAGTCAAGGTTATGTTATCTTACACAAACAAGAATAATGTTATCTCCCCCCTCTTTTTTTTCTGGAACCTATCCTATGCGCCCAGCATTTTCCTGAATATGTCATTAATTCTGTAACTTTTGATGGTGAACATGGTAATAAGGAGGAAATATTCTGAGAATAACTAGGTTCAAATTTGCGACAAACTCTAGTTCTGTCACCAGTGATTGAACCATTGATGATGACTTCTCAATAAGATGCAGAAATATTTGCTGTAAGATTATTTCAAAAGAAATTTTGAAGCAAGGAATAGCATCCTCAGGCATAGTATGTGCAAGACAGGAAATGACTAAAACAAGACTCTTCAGTCTTGTGGATTTTTAATTGCACCGAAGTGATACTGGAAAAGTGTTTGGCAATTAGAAAAATTGACACAAATTCTTAGACTGCATTTTTGAGATTTTTTTTTTTGCATATCATAGGAACCATGTATTGCTTTATGAATATTTGCTTAAACTCATTCTGAAAGTTTGTTTTATTTGAATGGCTACAGTCTTAGGTAGCCATGACATTGAAGAATCTAGAATCACTAACTAATCCCATGACAGAGATGTAGCAGGGAAACTCTAGTTTTGTAAAACAAACCCATCTACAATCACAGCGTTCTTACTTACTACATACCCAACAAGGTCATCATGCTTGTTTCCAAGCTGAAAATGTATTTACTGAAACTTCTGTCAGACACAGCCAGACCCTATGATATTTGCTCGTGGAAAATTATAAAAACAATTGAAGGATAGCAGGAGAAGGTCAAATTCTATAAATAGAATAGATATCTGTTTCTAACAGATGCCAGAGGATGTGTGCTAACACAGCCTGTTTTAATCCCCCACCAGACCACACACAGAGGGGCCCTACCTGACCCAGACCCGGGGCAGTCTTGCATATATTATAATGCCTCCATGATGATACTCACCTTGATGATTTTTCCTTTAAGATATGTTTCTGCATTAAAGAAAAAAAAATCAGCAAAAGAATCTATACCTGACAGCTAGAAAGGGAGGGGAACACTAGAGAGAACCACTGCGGTTTTTCATTATACATAAATCAATAATTATAACTAGAACCAGAACTGCACTGCTGGGAAGAGAAGAACAAAAAAGTCCTGGTTTTTACTCTCATGAGATTCTGAGAATGTCACTCCTGCTCGGTGAGATCCCAAGGAAGGTTTGGGGTTGCTTGCTTATTTATTTTGCATTTGAAGTGAACAGTTCCTTAAAGCAACTTTTATCAGAAGAACTGAGACCCTTTTCACAGTTGTGTCTATTTCCACAGACTCTGTTGTATTTGTTGAGCAAGCGCTAACAAGGTGGTGCCCCAAATATATGTCTACATTTTCATCCCCAGAACCTGCAATGAGAGGAGATTATCCTGGATTATTCAGTTGGTCCTAGATCCAATCACGAGTGTCCCCCTGAGAGCGGGTGGAAGGTGATTGGACACACAGGGAAGTTGCAGAGAGGTGGCCTTAAACGGGGGAGCCAGCAGCAGCCACCGGACCTTAGAAGAGGCAAGATACAAATTGTCCCCTGGAACCTCTCAAAGAAGGACAGCCCTATGACACCTTGATTTTGGACTTCCATCCTCTAGGATTATGAGAGAATAAATTTCTGTCACTTCAAGCCACCAAGTTTTTGGTAATTTGTTATGGCAGCCTGAGGAGAGGAGTCCAGAAGCTAGGGGAAGAAATAAAATTCCTTTATTAGTAAAAAAATAGTTGAGAGAATGCTCTGAGTGACTGAATGAGTTGCAAACAAATATTCAGCAACGTGGTTTCTAATAGAAATACAAACACTAAAATTCTCAAACACAATTCTGTTCACTTTCCATGTGGTCGCGGACAAATAGATGTATCATTTTTATACTTTAACAAATGGTTTTATATCCATGTTCAGAACTGGGATCTGTGATATGTAATCATTTACACCCTTTCCCACAGAACAAAATCTGTCCTTCAGACTTGCACGGCGGGCTTGGTAGAGTCGGTTGTCAGTTTGTTTTCTCAGCTTGTAAAATAATTAATGTGACTGGGAGAGAAGCATCTTACACAAACCATATGGGAATACCTTTCCTGCTGACTTCAGTTCTCCTAGTGGAAGTGGAAACCTTATGTTCAGGTTTGTTTGTTACACTGTAAGAATTCCACTGGGCTGAGCCATCTAATTGGTTATTCAGTGCAACAATTGAGGGATCTTTTTTTTTTTTTCAAGAGAAAGTATCCAGTGTTAAGCAGGTAGTTTTCTAAGGAAAAGAACACATTACTCAGAGATTTTAAGACACTGAAGGAATATACATATGGCTCATAATTCCCTAACAAAATTCAATTATTTGATATAAACTTAGACTCTAGCTTCTTGCCATTTTTGACATTTGCTGTTTACTTTAATATCTACTTTTCCATCCCATGTTCAGTGCCAAGGGAAGATGATATCCACTGAAATATTACATATTTTACTGGGAAAACTACTCCATATCGCTTGTTATTTTTAATCACAATAATAATATCATTTTCTAACTTGTTGGTTGTATCCCAACACTCAAGATGACATACAAGTACGAAAATCTCTGTATGTTTTCTGGCTCAATGCATTAGTGTATTTCAAGCATCGTAGGGCAGCTCTTGGCTTACTAAGGTGTTTAATAATAAATATTTGTGTTGTTTCTGAAAGAACAGTCAATTGGAAATAAGATTGCCTAACAGGTCATACTATCATTATTATATTTGTGTTAGATATAAATTACTGTAGATATCTGTATTATTTGATACAATTGGATAAAAATGCATTAAGCATATGAATTTTTTTAAATGGATAACAATTAGTAGGACATAGGCCCTGTCTTAGAAATATTGTAGTTCAGAATATACTTTCCTCTAATATTCAGCAGACTAACATCTGCTCAGTGATGAGGTGTAAACTATCAAAACTACTAGAAATATGAGATTATATACCTTCAGTATAACAAAGAAAGAAATACTATTTGTATTTAGCAGGATGATTATAAGGAATTTTATAAGAAATATCATGACAGTACAGTTTATAATAAATATGCCAGAATCAGCAAGTTGTAGAAATTCTTCACAGAGTATATTTTGATTTCTGTTTGTATTTTAGCATGAGTTTTATAGTTGTGATTTGTTTAATAATAGAGACAGAAAGATGCATTATTATCAGACTTTTAGAGATCTATGCTGCTCACATTTGCTTAGCACATACAGGTTGAAGTTCATTTGATTTTAGACCATGACACATTTTCCAATTTATGAAAAGCATGGGGCTTTCTAAAGACTCATGTGTTGGGAGACCCATGAAAATTCTCTTACAATAATGTGTCAATTAAGAGTTTATCATAAAAAAGTGTTAACGTCACATGTAACCACAAAGAGACGCCCCGGTTCTTGAATTACCTTTACATTTGTTTTGTTCCTACAATTTCAGACAGAAACTACATATATATGTTTTAGGAACAATTTAGGTATAAATTATAATTGACTGTTTAAGCAGGAAACCAGGGGAAAGAAAAATATGTTGGAAGAATTGACTCTTGTTTATACTTGTGAGTGATTAGAAAGACTTCTTTTCTTCTTATTTCAAAATTCTCCAGAACTAATAGTATGCAGTCAGAAATGTGTTCGGATACTAACTCATTGTGTCTGGGGAAGAATGCCTTCCAGCTGTAACCTCACTAGGTGTAGGAGGCTAAGGAATTCTGTGGGTCTTCTTCTATAAGACTCTGATGCCAGCTATCAGAACCCCATTGTCACAACCTAATCACCCTCAACAGACCTGCCTTCCAAAACCATCACTTTTGGGACCAGGACTTCAACATATGTATTTGGGGAACCCAAACACTCAAACCATTGCCAGCCCTGATCCCCTCATGAGGGCTGTATCCTCATGCCCTCATTAATTACCTTCCAAAAGCTCTGCCTCCAGATACGATCACATTAGGGTGTTAGAGTTTCTACCTATGTATGGGAGGACATAAACATAGATTCCAAAAAAGAAAAGTTTCCCAATTTTGTAAACAACAGATTTTGGGTTCTGGTTGTGGAGTTCCTCCTGTGTCCAGGCTGGTCCCTGCATGTTTTTGGAACAGCAAGTTGAAGCGATATTATCAAATGGACATGGAGATGCCAGTATGAGCCATTGGTACTACATATTAAAATTCCCTGTAAGAGTTTGGAATTACAAAATGACAAGTTGTGGTTGTGTTTTAAAATAATAATTCTTGAAGTAGCACAAAGGATTGAAGGGAATTGAACTTGAAGTCAGCTTCCTAGAAGGACACCAGGGAATTTACTGAGGCTAGAGGTGGCTGAATCATGCTTGAGGGAGAATGTGGTGAACAATACTGAGGCTGTGTGAAAGGTAGCTTGCATTTGGATGAATTCAAGGCATATCAACTTAAATGTTTCATGAAATTTGAACTGATGGACTACTTAATATTTGTAAAACATTCATTAATATTATATAGGTTCTACCAGTTCAATTCTTTCCAGTGAATGAGTAGATAAAAATATATTAGCATGTACTTTTTACCTGTGGTATTTTTTTTTCAAAGCTACTTTCCTCTAAGGTGCATACAATGAATTTATTTGCTGATTATCTACTATAGTTTTTCTATCTGAAACCAGCCTCTCATCCAAGTGCTGTTCCTTGGTTATCAGGCTGATGTATTCAGAAAAATAATAACAATAAAATTTACAATTACAAGAATCTAATAGATGGAATGTGCTTCTGATAACATCAGGGATAATTTTATAATAAACATTATTATAAGAAAGTGCATTTCTGATGAGGGATTAATTACCCAATTCTCCACACAAATGATCCCCCACGACTGATATAAGTGTGTAATTGTAAGTATTGTAATTCTAGCCATAAGTCAAAAAGAATGAATTGGATACAATAACAACCCAGAGAGACGCAACATAAACTTTACTGACTTTGCTTCATATTGATTTCTTCCTGTAGTCTTCACAGTACACTTATTTCTTTGGAAATGCTACTTTGCAAGTAGCATTTTACTGGGACCAAACACTCACTAGGAAACTGCCTTTGGAAATGACTTAGGCTATTAAGGAAACTGCACGTGGGGACTAAGCTATGCAAATGCCGCTCTCTGCTCATCCGATGCAAGACAAGCATTGCAGAAAGATCAGGAGAGGGGAGAATGTGCTATTACGCAGTCTATCAGGAGTGTGTGTTTTTTCAATAAACCTTCTATATAGACCTGTCCAGGAATGAAATAAAACATTCCAATGGCATAAACCCACAAATCAAAGGAAAGAACATTAAGAATTAGTCCAGTATGAATTTAAATGGTATTAGGGAAAACTGGAATACAACAGTAAATATAAGGGACCAAGCAAGCATTCTCATACCAGCAGATTAGGATAAAATATTAATTAGAGCAAGACCAAGTTGGAAGTATTATTTCAATACTTAATTGTATTTTTTAAAATTGTGATTATCCTGTTAATTGGTCAGAAAGGTGGTACACTTATTAAAGAATTCTGTGAATTAAAACTGGTAACCAAATGTGAAACATAAAATTAAAGTCACAATTACTTTTCTTTTTCAGTAGTACCCATTTATAAATCTGGCAGGCTTTGTGCTAGAAGAAGAAGATACTCGCCATTATAAGGCAGATATTGTCAGAGCTATTGGGGTATTTTTTAAAAAGTGAGTAAGTCAAAGAGCCTGCTCATGGTTGGAGAGGGACATTTTAAATAAGGGCAGTGTATATCGGAACACATGAAAAAGCATCTTTTTTAAGTCATGGGGAGAATGTAGGGTATTTTCAGTGAAAACAAATGGTTGTTATGACATAATCTAAGTCAAAATCATATTTGCTTTACAAGGTCACCGTCGGGATCAAACGAGAGAAGCTCTCCAACCCCTTTGACTTGGATTGTGTGCATCCCTCAGTCCACATCCATTCTCTCCCCCTGCTGAGATGGGCAGGTGGATGCCAGGGTGCTCACACCCAAGCAGAACACGCCTGTTCTAAGCACCAAACACAATTCTATCTCCTGCCGCAGGGAAAACTCCTACTCCGAACACTGCATACAAGCAAGTTCATGGGGAAGTGTGGGTGAGTGCATGCCCCCAAAACAGGGGGTCAGGGCACAGAATAGCGAGATGCATGATGCACCATCATCTTGGTTTTCTCCCTTCCCTTTCTCCATCTCCTTCTCCCCAGCTCTCTTCTCTTGAGATCTCCTCTGCAATAAACTACCTGCACAGAGCCCTTGTCTCCGCCTCGATCTCTGGGAAACCCAAATGGACATACTGACATGTTACAGGTGCGCAAACCACAGACTCCTTTTTGCTTTTTCTAATGCCTTTAAACTCCCTCCGTCGCCTACCAAACTCAGTGCAATGCTCCCTTTCTGGCAATTAAGGTCATCCACACAATGGCAGCCCACATTTTTTGTGTCTAGTACATTAGGAGACGCTATTTCCCCGTGGGAAAATGACTTCAGCTACTGACTGCTCCTTAATGCATTTCCTGTTCCTCCCAGCTGTGTTTCCTACTCCATCTCTCAGCTGCTCAGGGTGTTCTTAATCCCATTACCGCACATCCGGATTTGATAGACTAGCCAAGAATCTCATCAAATACTGTCACCTCCACGAAGCCTTTTCAAGTCCTACCCAAGCAATGTTCCATCCCCTGTAGGGTTCAGCTGAACCCTAAGGGCACTTTATCTGTGGCTGTTATTTACCTTTAAATTAATTTTAAAAAACTAGGATGTAACTGTTTCTTAAACTCTAACTATTCGTGTTTTTATGTCTCTTACCATGCCTGATGCCCTAACAGAGTGTGTGTGTATCCTGTGCAGATTCATGTATGCATTCATGAATTTACTTCATGAACTACATGTATTCATGTAGTTACTTTTACTTATTTTTGTTTCTAAAGAATATATATGTTAACTATAGAAATCTTTTTATAAACCAGCAAACAAAAGAAAAACATATTTCCTTAAATTTCTCTTGCCACAGAAAACTCCTATAATTTTGCTCTTTCATATTTTTAATTGTTTAATTAATATTATTTTATACCCTGATGTTAAATTTAATAATGCCCACATTATTAATAGTTATTCTTAAAATTGTACATAAAATTTATCACAATAATAAATTCATTAATATTTGATGAGTTCCAGACATGAAAACATTGGGAGAAAAACTGTTTTTTAAATAGATATGAAATACAGCATTCATCTACATGGATTTTATATTTAAATTTCATTTTTAATAGTCCACATATTATTGTGTGTTGCTTTATTTTCTAATCTGGTGACCTCTGCTTTTAAATTAGAGTGTTTAAACCATTTCTTACTGACTTACTGGTATATTTATATATAAATACACCGTCTGTGTACATGCTGGATACATGTGTACCAAACACCATAGTTTCAGTCTTGATTTTCCAAAATGAAAACTAAATTTTATTTCTATGTATAAAGTCAAGACCCTTGATCTGTAAAGATATTGATCTCATCATGATTGTTCTAAAAGAAACCCAAGAACAAAAACACAGAAATTAAAGTAAATCAAGGAATAGGTATTGTAAAAAAAAGGTGAACTCTCACACACAACTTTATTAAGTTAACTAAAGACTCTAGGTGATGAAAATGGATGACAAAGAAAGTAAAAGTTGCTGACATGATTTCAAGAATTACAAGATTGTGTCATAGATTACCTGCCTTAATATAATTGTAAGAAATAAAACATTTCTTAGCAGTAGAGTATTGGCCTGGCTTGTGGAAGTCCCGGGTTTGATTCTCAGTCAGGGCATACAGGAGAATCACCCATCTGCTTCTCTACCCTTCCCCCTCTCCTTTCTCTCTATCTCTCTCTTCCCCTCCCACAGCCATTGGAGCAAAGTTGGCCCAGGCACTGAGGATGGCTCCATGGCCTCCACCTCAGGCAATAGAATGGCTCCGGCTGCAATGGAGCAACACCCCAGATGGGCAGAGCATCGCCCCCCTGGTGGGCATGCGGGTGATTCCCAGTCAGGTGCATGTGGGAGTCTGTCTGACTTCCTGCCTCCCTGCTTCTAACTTCAGAAAAATACAAATAATAATAAAAATTAAAAAAAATAAAACATTTCTTGAAAATGAGAAGCCCACAATTAAAAGTGATGGTAGTATTTCAGTAATCAAAAAGCAATTTTCAGGGCATTCTTAATTAACTGGATATCAAATCAAATCCATAGTGAAAGCAAATAAAAACCCTGATAAGCTCAAATAGGACACTACACAACATGACAACATTTTTCCTAATATCTGGGGCAGCCTGCCCCGGGCCCTGACAGTGGAAACAACTAACTACTTTAAACGATATACCTTGGTAGATATTTATATATTAATCATGAATTAGGAAAGAATGTAGGAAGTGGCCTCAAAATTATCTATCTTAAACCTCAGTGACAGGCCCTGGCCGGTTGGCTCAGCGGTAGAGCGTCGGCCTGGCGTGTGGGGGACCCGGGTTCAATTCCCGGCCAGGGCACATAGGAGAAGTGCCCATTTGCTTCTCCACCCACCCCCTCCTTCCTCTCCCGCAGCCAAGGCTCCATTGGAGCAAAGATGGCCCGGGCGCTGGGGATGGCTCCTTGGCCTCTGCCCCAGGCGCTAGAGTGGCTCTGGTCGCGACAGAGCAACGCCCCGGAGGGGCAGAGCATCGCCCCCTGGTGGGCAGAGCGTCGCCCCTGGTGGGCGTGCTGGGTGGATCCCGGTCGGGCGCATGCGGGAGTTTGTCTGACTGTCTCTCCTGTTTCCAGCTTCAGAAAAATACAAAAAAAAAAAAAAAAAAAAAAAAAAAAAACCTCAGTGACAGGTATGACGGTGTAAAATACACAGGGCTCCTAGGAAAAGTGTGGCCCCCAAAATGTCAATACAGATTAATAGTGTCCTTGAACTATCAAGGACACTGTAAGTGGGAAAAGAGTACCCACATAAAATATTAGGGAACACAACAGCCATATCTTCTTCTATGAAGAATAAAGAGAAATGGAGCAATTTGTGTCATGCTTTTCATATTATCCTGGGAGTCTACACCTTCTAAAACAGCGGTCCCCAAACTTTTTACACAAGGGGCCAGTTCACTGTCCCTCAGACCGTTGGAGGGCCAGACTATAAAAAAAACTATGAATAAATCTCTATGCACACTGCACATCTTATTTTAAAGTAAAAAAATAAAACGGGAACAAATACAATATTTAAAATAAAGAACAAGTAAATTTAAATCAACAAACTGACCAGTATTTCAATGGGAACTATAGGTCTGCTTTTGGCTAATGAGATGGTCAATGTGCTCCTCTCACTGACCATCAATGAAAGAGGTGACCCTTCTGGAAGTCGGCGGGGGCCAGATAAATGGCTTCAGGGGGCCACATGCGGCCCGCGGGCCATAGTTTGGGGACCCCTGTTCTAAAATATGAACTCCTGTGGTAGAGTTTAGCAGGATAAGGGTGACCCAGGTAAAATAATTTAGCTTCTTGATACTTTATAATGCCTTCATAAAGTGAGGTTTTTTTGTTTGTTTGTTTGTTGTTTTTATGTGTCTTATATACACATAAGAACAAATTTACTTGGCATGGGATCTGTTATCATATTTTAGTATCACGTACCTGTGCTGTACCCTAATTACCCTGCACTTTTGGAGAAAACCAGTGGGGGGGGGGGCTTGGCTCTGTGGGGTATCTGTGTTTTAGCAGATAACTTGGAGGAGGTAGGCAAAAATAAAGCCACTTTTCCTGAAAGCCTAAAACAAGCTTTCCCTCAACTGACCAGTTTGTGCTCTGTCTTGTTTGAATTTTAATCTTGTCTTCCAAGAACTGAGAAGTGGTTGATATCCCTGGGCTGTTTTAAAAACTAGGAGCCCCACAGAAACTGCAAGGAGCTACAGAGAAGCACTGTCCTTAAGAGGAGCTCTTTCTTCCTTCTTCTATAAATATTTTATTACATCGCAAAATGTTGTGTTTATGATGACATCAATGTGCCTATAACCCATAGCGAAGCTCAGTGTGGGGAAGAGACAATGTTGAATTCACGCTCGTGGCTTGAACGTGTGACCACCAGTGACCAGGGAGATGAATCAAATTAAATGACATGGCCCATCTCTTGAATTTTGACTGCAAATTTTAACTCTGCCTCTTATATTCACTCATCTCTTCTTATCACGATTAATAATATTATTTATACTCAAAAATGTATACAGACTCAATAGAGTTTATGGGTCTATGCTGTGTGATAAATAAAACAGGATTTACTATTAGTCAACATAAACAAAATCTGTACTTCTTAGTTTGCATTCGTGCTTATGTTTCTAATTAATCAGAGTGTGCCACATAGTGGTTAAAATTAATTTTTTCAACAGTAGGTAACCAATTCAGGCTTATTGTAGGATTTGAATGAAATATTCCATTACTACTACTAAAAAAAGGCATTAAAACTTCATTTACTAAACAGAATGAATTTTCCATATAAAATTTCAACAATTTTCCTTGAGATAGAGTGAATAAAACTGACACACAGAAAGATATTGAAGCTGGTCATTGAAATTGATAACTAGCTAAAATAAATAGTATCTTGTCTTTGCCCAATATTGTCTCAAATTCTGTCTTAGGAATGTGGAGATATTGCTTTTATATGTAAGAGGTTAATTTGACAGTGTCATTAAGTTACTCCAGAGCTGGATACCATCAACTCAAATGGTATTTCACAATCTGCAGCAGGATATTTTTAAAACTTTCAAATATAGTTTCCATATCTATTGCATGCTAAGGAGGTAATGTAGCCAAGGCTTCTACTGTTTATGGAGCAAGAAGTGCCTGATGTTTACGCTGGAATCAGAGAAGGGAGAGGCGTTGGACCTCATTCTGTGCATTAGCTGGATATTTTAGTGCTCCAGACTTTCAGAATAGTCTCTGTTTTATAGACTGCATAGATAATGAAGACCTATAGGTTACTTTGAAAGAAATGGTCATAACAGGATGCATAGCATGTGGACAGAGAGTGACTATCAGGACAGACTAAGAAGACACAGAACGGTTTCCAGTAGGCAATGGTGTCAGACAAGGATACACTTTGTCTCCCTATTTGTTTAATCTGTATGTAGACATCTCAAACAAAAAAACTGGGGTAACCTCAGAGGGAGGACGAATAAATATTAGTGAAAGAAACAGCAATACCTTAAGATATGCAGATCATGCCATCATACTGGTAGAAAGTGACAATGATTTGAAATAACTTCTGATGAGCATGAAAGAAGAAAATGACAAAACAGGCTGCATTTAATCATCAAGAGGACAAACATCATGGCTACGGAAGGAAGACATAACTTTAACCTACACAATGAGGAAGACATTGAAATTCTTAGATATGTTGCTCTCCTTGGTTCAGTCATCAACTCCAGTCGAGACTGCAGCCAAAAAATCAAGAAATGGCTGAGACTAAGAAGGAAGAAATAGAAAAGATCACCAAGAGCAAAGAGGTAACATTAGAGACCAAGGCTAAGGCCATCCACACCTTCATGTTCCTAATTACAGTTGACCCTTGAATAACAACACGGTTTGAACTTCCTGGCTCTACTTATACATGAATTTTTTTTTTCCGTTAAAGAGTAGACCCTTTGTATCTGCGGGTTTTGCATCTGTAGCTTCATCCAGCCACAGATTGAAAACAGCATTTTCACATTCCCAGCCCTGGCTTCCTAACTGCAGATTCCCAATGGTGGACTGAAAAGATGGCTTTCAATCTGCAGTCTTTGAATCCAAGGATGAGAAGGAATGAAGGTAGAGTCAAACGTTACGCCTGGATTTTGACTGTGCAGGGTTCAGCATCACCAATTCCATGTTCCAGGGTCAACTGCACTAAGTACAGATGGGAACATGGGACAGTGAAGAAGGCTGAGAGGGAAAACTGACTTACTTGAAACATGGAGCCAGAGGAGAGCTCTCCAAATACCCAGAACTGTCAGAAAGACAAATAAGTGGACCTCACAGAAAAATTAAGCCCAAAACAAGCTTAGAGGTGAAAACGACAAAACTGAAGCGGACCTAATTTGAACACATCATGAGAAGTCAGGGTTCTTTGGGAAAAGCAATAATGTTGGGAAAAATAGAAGGCACCAGGAAAAGAGGAAGATCAAATATGAGATGGATTGATTCCACAAAAGAAGCCATAAGCGTCACTCTATAGGAGCTGAGCAGAGTTGTTGAGGACAGGACTTGATGGACATCACTCCTTCATTGGATCTGAGGGAGTCAGAGCGAACTCAACCACTTGCAGCACACACCACAATTACAGAAGATTTGAGTAACTAGAAATGGATACAAATGGAAGCCAAATGTATTTACTGTTCCTGCTAGTCATTAAATTGCAATAAACTGGCAATAATACAGGGAAAGGGTTACTTTTTTTCCAACTTCTATACTGACACTTGTGTCTATAGTCATTTTTTCTGAACCTGAAGCCAGAAAGCACAGACTATCCTGTCCTAGATGTGCTTAAACTTTCCCTTTTTCTTATACAATTCAAATATATAGAAAGGACTTCCTGGACTTGCTTATCCTTAGGTCAGCCACTTGTAAGACCTAATAATGAGACATTTTCTCTCCTTCATACATCACGCTCCCATTTCTTTGTTCCATATTTTTCCCCTGACCAATCTGAGGGCCTGTGCTGTATAAAAGCATGGCTCCCTCTCCGACTATCTCTGCTCCTAACAGTGAATAAAGAAAGACTTTCTCTTTGTTGCTCTTCTTTTCTGGTCTCTATGTCAGGATGCTTCTCTCTCACACGAGTCATACCTAAAGTGATTCAGTTTTACACATAGAAGATGGCAGTGAAGCCAGCTCTGAATTCAGTGAACACGCTCTGAATTCTTCCTTTCTTAGTTTAAAATTTATTCTCAACAATTACTCATTGTTGGCCTGTTAGCAAATCATTCAAACTTTCTAAGCCCCAGACCCCTCGCTGATAAAATCGTACTTACCATTATGGGAGTAATCAAAGGATCAATAAAAAGGGTGATAAGACAATTAGATTCCTGTCTGGGACATGGTGACCACTCAAGACTCAAAAACCATTAGCAATTCTAATCTTCAGGAAAGAGACATAGTATTTTATGACTCTTATATAAAGGAAGTAGGTTTTCTAATGTGAAACTAATACCTGGAACTTTTTGAAAATTACTGATATATCTCATTAAGAAGCATTTACATTTTACATAGGAACAGGAAGAATCATGTTGCAATTATGGAGATGTAACATAGGCATTATGTTAAAACAGCTATTGTGTATCCTTAGTGTAGTATTAGCCCAAATGTACTTCCTGAGTGGATTGAGAGATTCTAAATATGGGTTGTTTTATATTGCCACTGCTCATAAGAAACATTGGATAAGAGGAAATATTCACTAATGGCTAAAGTTGCCTTCCAGCAACAAATAAGTCTACCTCATTATTTAAATGATTTAAAAATTCTAGTTGTTAGAAACAGCATGACATTAGACTGAAATGAAAAAACGCTGTGACATATCTGGTAGAAGCAGTGTTTCTAAGGAAGGCACCAAATGTGTCCATGGTTCTTGCATATCTTTAAAATTTGACCTTTCTGATCGCTTTTAGTTTTATCTCTAGTTTAAACTTGACTTATGTATCCAATTCTTCCTCTGCACTGGAATGTTTGGTTGGCTGCCCAAGCATCACCCCTTCTCATTCGCAGATGACCCCGTCTGTCATTGCTCATTCTATAACACATGCAGTCATACAGGGCTCCTTGTCATTCCCACACACCATATCCAGATCAGACCATGCCTGCAAATCCTCCTCCTTTCACTGGGGGCAAAGCCATAATCCATCCATTGCTGAGTCCTTGCATGATCTGGCCCCCAAACCACAGATATCTTACTTCTGCTCCTCCACCCACACTGTACTAGCTGGTTATGCCTACAATAGGCATTTCCTCATTTCAAAGCTTCGTGTTTAATGTCTGTTCAATTCATCTTCTATCAGGTATCTACATGACTCCATGCCTCATATGAGTCACTCTGTGCTCAGATAATACCGATTCCACAGTCTTTCCTGATCACCGATTAAAAATATCAATCTGCATTCAAAATTCCCATCACCCTCGATGCCTTTTTTCCTATAACTTATCAACATCCAACTCAGTTTTTAAATTGTTTATTGCATCTTTATTGAAACATAAATTCCCAAGAAAATGGAACTTTTCATTTATTTTATTGGCTGCTAGATACTCTCTGACTGGAAAGGTGAAAATAGTTGTCCAATGAATAAAAATAGCTATTCTTTGCAGACAGGAGGATACAGATGTATAGAAAAGCTATAGCGATTTTCCCTTTAAGAGAGCCCAGGAAGAAATGGTGACTTGTCAGGCTGACATTTTCAGCTGAGACATACAGGTCTTTCCTACAAGAGGAAGACTGTACAAGTAATTATGTTCTCTCCCTGTCACTCCCAATATTTGGCATGGCAAGTCAAGCAGGGGTCTCCAAACTTTTTACACAGGGGGCCAGTTCACTGTCCCTCAGACCATTGGAGGGCTGCCAAATACAGTGGTCCTCTCACTGACCACCAATGAAAGAGGTGCCCCTTCCAGAAGTGCAGTGGGGGCTGGATAAATGGCTTCAGGGGGCCACATTGCGGCCCGCGGGCCGTAGTTTGGGGACGCCTGTTAGGGCATGGTCTCATCTAAATTAGGTAAGGTGCCTATTTAATCATGTATGTTTCATGAAGAGTTATGAATGGCTCCTCTTTTAAATCCCTGAATGGAATGTATGTTTGATTATAAAATTGTGATTGTATGTGGTTTGAAATTAAAGATACGACATGCTCATATAGAAGGCCCATCAAGCAGAATAGTGATATATAACTTCGCTGTGTGCTTTATGAAGATTTAATAAGATATCTGCATGTGCACATTGTAGAATATACAATCTTAAAATATTTGGCCAACAGATGTTTGTTTCTGTCAATGTATGTTTGTTTTATCTGAAAGCCTGCCAGCTTTATGAAAAGAATTAAGTGTGTTCATGTGTGTAGTTATGGGCTACGTGTCAAAAGAATACATAGATCAGACATCCCTTGACCCCCACAGGTTGCGATTTCCTGCATCAAGCTGTATTGAAATAAAAGACATTATATACTCTCATTTAAATTTTTTAAGAAGTGCACAATTTTGTTTAATTTTAGTATGAGTAAACATTAAATAGGAAAATCTAATTCACTTACAACTGGTCACAAAAATTAGAGGATCAAGGAATGTACAGATACTTCCGTACTTTCAGCCTTTGACTTGTCGTTTGCTTTTCTGATGTTCTTGTTTAATAGTAATAATAATAAAACCCAACCAAATGATTCTTTTTTTTTTATTGCTTCATATTCATTTTTGGAATACCCCTTAATTTTTATGAGTAGTATATATTGTGACTTGTATATTCTGTGAATAGGATTTCAGACCAGGTTTTTGAGTTTAAGGGCTTAGTTAGAGATAACTCAAAGAAGGGAAATAATCTCTTCCTGTTTGCAGGTTTGAAGGATTAAAAAAAGTGGCCAAGAAAAAAAAAAGGCTTTGCTGTTCCAATGTCAGTTTTATTCTTTTAGGATGGGTCAGTGGGTTTGATTGCTACTTCAAGAACTGTACAGCCAAAAAGGAATTATAGCAGATCTTGCTCTAATCTTTATGCCCTAGACAGTGAGCCACAATGAACGAGGCACTCCAATTCTGACCTGGCAAAGACAGCGAGGTGTCGTAGCTTACCTGAGTCTAGGAGCATGACAGAGCAATGTCACCTGCCAGTTCCTTTCTCGCTGGCAGAGAGCTGAGCTGGACTTCTATGCCAGGACTGCCTTGCAATGTTTTCTGGTTTTTGCTCCTACAATTGCAAATTCCAGATGTTAGTACACAGTAAGAGAAACACCACTAATGCTTGTTCAAATATTTTAGAAAGCATTACGGTGAGAAGTTACTTTGTCTCTCTAGAAGAAACGTGACTTGGCCAGAAAAAGAATGTAACATTTTCTTTTTTTTCCTGTTTGGAACCATGTGGCCCAATTATTACATAGCTGGAGGTATTTTGACTTTTTCATGGAAATCTCTGACATTTCGGGAAAGACCAGTGAGTTTCTTTTCAGCGAAAAAGTTTCCTGAAAGTTTGTAAACAATTGAAGGTCTCGTTCAAGGTCTTTGCGTATCACTTTGATCATCTGTAATTTTTTTTGTCTGTTGCTTATTATATCTGAGGCTAATTTGCATTACTCTACATTTGTCAACATTAAATTTTATTTGCCACATGTCAGCCTATTTAAGGCGCAGATTCCAAGTGTGTTAAAATGTACTAGATGTAAATTCGAGCATCACTGTTTAATAATGCCTCCTAATCTCTCAACTGAAGAGGCTAACTATCTAATTTCCTTAATTACAACAAAATGAAAAACTGGGAGGAATAAACTATCTGAGTAACCTTTGACGGGAGAGTATTTACATTTTTAGCTTTTTTAAAGCACATCACTAGTTGCTAAAATTTCAATTTAGCATCATTTTCAAAATATTAGGTCTGAGAAGACATTACAAGGAGTTAATATTTACCAATGGTGATAAAGTAACTGGTAAAAATGAACAGACTCATTTGTGTACTAGAAAATATCTAGCCAATATATATATATACTTCATTCACTGTAGCGCATTTTCTCCTAACGTGCATTACCTAGTTAGTTCAAATAAAACTCTTAGCTGTCATTTGCCTCATTATAGCTTTTTCTCTTTCCACCATCCCTTCTTTTTATTTTCTAATTTATTAATTTCACTGTGCTTCCCTTCACTTAAAATTTTCCTATTTTTGTCTCTTTATTCTGATAGAATTATGTTATGTCATTGATAATTATGAGTTATGAAACAAGAATATCTGGAGAAATTTCTAGATAGAATTTTTGGGCAAACTTTCTTTTTCTATTGGGATTTTTATTAGTAGATTGATAGATAATAGATAGATGATAGATAGATGATAGATAGATAGATAGATAAGTGATAGGCAGCTTAGACCCATTTTATTTAGGCATTTATATGCATTGGTACACCCTCATTCAATATGCTGTTTAATGTCTAGTTTTTATGATTATGTTTCTTTTGCCAGTTCTTATTTTTTGTATTGTCTTTATCCACTCTCAACAATTCTTTTTAATGTTTGGAGATGACATTATTTTTTGTTGATTATTTTTAGAGGACCCATGCATTTATTATTAGTTTCATTGAGTTTTTTCATTTATTACAGCGGTTCTCACCCTGTGGGTCGTGACCCCGGTGGGAGTCGAACGACCAAAACACAGGGGTCGCCTAAAGCCATCGGAAATACATATTTTATTTAAAAATGTATTGTATAAGAAATATGTATTTTCCGATGGCTTTAGGCAACCCCTCTGTTTTGGTCGTTCGACCCCCGCCGGGGTCGCGACCCACAGGGTGAGAACCGCTGATTTATTACATTAAGTGAATTAATCATATAATGAGATAAAAATCAGCTCTAAAAAGTAAAAAAATAAATAAAATAAAAAGGATTACATATTTTATGAGTTTATAAATTAAACTTGACAGTTCTATGTGATGTTTAAGATTATATATATTTATTTTAACTTCCTTTATATAGTAATGTCTTTTTTATATATAGAAGATCTTGGTGCTGTTATAAGTAATATAATTTCCTATTTTATATTACAAATATATTAATAATTTCAAAGTAACAATATATTAATTGAATGAATTTTATAATATGAAATTGTTTTCTTTTTCTTTTTGTACTCAGAACCCCACAGAAAATTGCAACAAAAACACTGTATGGTAAAAGTAACTTGAATAAATTACTTCTGTGTGTATTATGCACGGACTTAATATATGGTTATATACAATTCTTTCAGCTTATTTTTGAACCATAGGATATTGACTATTTGATTTTGAAACAATGAATAGAACAAAACCATATGTTATCACCAGTAAAATTACAATAAATGACAAACATTTGCTATCTCTAATTTAATAAAAAGTTACTTAGGGCCCTGGCCGGTTGGCTCAGCAGTAGAGCGTCGGCCTGGCGTGCGGGGGACCCTGGTTCGATTCCCGGCCAGGGCACATAGGAGAAGCGCCCATTTGCTTCTCCAACCCCCTCCTCCTTCCTCTCTGTCTCTCTCTTCCCCTCCCGCAGCCAAGGCTCCATTGGAGCAAAGATGGCCCGGGCTCTGGGGATGGCTCCTTGGCCTCTGCCCCAGGCGCTAGAGTGGCTCTGGTCACGGCAGAGCGACGCCCCGGAGGGGCAGAGCATCGCCCCCAGGTGGGCAGAGTGTCGGCCCTGGTGGGCGTGCCGGGTGGATCCCGGTCGGGCGCATGCGGGAGTCTGTCTCTCCCTGTTTCCAGCTTCAGAAAAATACAAAAAAAAAAAAAATTACTTAGAAGAAAGTTATTTCAAAGACAACAGCCACACACCAAGATGTTCAATCCCTCCCCCCAATCAGGGTTCATACAAAAATCAACCAATAAATGCATAAATAAGTGGAACAAAAATTTGTTTTTTTTCTCTCTCTCTCTCTCTTTCTCTCTCTCTCTCCCTTCTTCTCTCTGTAAAATGAATAAAATTAAAAAATTTTTAAAAGATAACAGCCACACTAAATGGAAAATAATACCACTTTCATCTGTTTTATGGATATTAGTTTATCTCAAGGCATATGAATATATAGAAAGAAGGAGGGGTTGTAAATTGATTATCTGATTTATTAGGTGATTAATATATCCAAGTTCTATGAAATATGTTCCAAATACACTGTTATCTTGTATTTTCTTTTAGGGTAAGATTTGTTGAGAGATTTTTTTTATTAATTTTAATGCGGTAACGTTGATAAATCAGGGTACATATGTTCAGAAAAAACATCTCTACATTATTTTGACATTTGATTACGCTGCATTCCCATCACCTAAAGTCCAATTGTCTTCCATCACCTTCTAACTGGTTTTCTTTGTGCCCCCCTCCCCCAACCCCCTCCCTCTCCTTCCCCTTACCCCCTAACCCCCTAACCCCCCTAACACCCACACTCTTGTCCATGTCTCTGAGTCTCATTTTTATGTCCCACCTCTGTATGGAATCATACAGTTCTTAGTTTTTTCTGATTTACTTATTTCGCTCAGTATAATGTTATAAAGGTCCATCCATGTTGTTGTAAATGATCCAATGTCATCATTTCTTAAGGCTGAGTAGTATTCCATAGTATATATGTACCGAAGCTTTTTAATACACTTGTCCACTGATGGACACTTGGGCTGTTTCCAGATCTTTGCTATTGTGAACAATGCTGCCATAAACATGGAGGTGCATTTCTTCTTTTCAAACAGTGCTATGGTGTTCTTGGGGTATATTCCTAAAAGTGGGATAGCTGGGTCAAAAGGCAGTTCGATTTTTAATTTCTTGAGAAATCTTCAAACTGTTTTCCACAATGGTTGCACCAGTCTGAATTCCCACCAGCAGTGCAGGAGGGTTCCTTTTCTCCACATCCTCCCCAGCACTTATTTTGTATTGTTTTGTTGATGAGCACCATTTTGATTGGTGTGAGGTGATAACTCATTGTGGTTTTAATTTGCATTTCTCTAATCATTAGTGATGTTGAGCATTCTTTCATATGCCTATTGGCCATCTGTATGTCCTCTTTGGAGAAGTGTCTATTCATTTCTTTAGCCCATTTTTTATTGCTTTGTTTGTCTTCCTGGTAATGAGTTTTACAAGTTCTTTATAAATTTTGGTTATTAACCCTTTATCAGACGTATTGTCAAATATATTCTCCCATTGTGTAGTTTGTCTTTTTATTCTGTTCTTATTGTCTTTAGCTGTGCAGAAGATTTTTAGTTTGATATAGTCCCATTTGTTTACCCTGTTCTTTATGTCACTTGCCTGTGGAAATATATCAGCAAATATATTGCTGTGAGAGATGTTGGAGAGATTACTGCCTATGTTTTCTTCTAAGATACTTATGGTTTCATGGCTTATATTTCAGTCTTTTATCCATTTTGAGTTCATTTTTGTGAATGGTGTAAGTTGGTGGTCTAGTTTCATTTTTTTGCAGGTAGCTGTCAAATTTTACCAACACCATTTGTTGAAGAGGCTGTCTTTACTCCATTGTATGCTCTTACCTCCTTTGTCAAATATCAGTTGTCCATAGAGCTGTGGGTTTATTTCTGGGTTCTCTGTTCTGTTCCATTGATCTATAGGCCTGTTCTTATGCCAGTACCAGGCTCTTTTGAGTACAATGGCCTTGTAGTATAACTTGATATCTGGAAGTGTGATACCTCCCACTTTATTCTTCCTTTTCAAGATTGCTGAGGCTATTCGTGTTCTCTTTTGGTTCCATATAAATTTTTGGAATATGTGTTCTATATCTTTGAAATAAGTCATTAGTATTTTAATCAGTATTGCATTGAATTTATAAATTGCTTTGGGTAATATAGACATTTTAATGATGTTTATTCTTCCTAACCATGAGCACAGTATATGCCTCCTCTTGTTTGTATCTTCCCTGATTTCTTTTATCAATGTTTTATAATTTTCTGAGTACAAGTCTTTAATCTCCCTGGTTAAATTTATTCCTAGGTACTTTAATTTTTTGGTTGCAATAGAAAAGGGGATTGCTTCCTTAATTTCTCTTTCTGACAGTTCATTGTTAGTGTATAAAAATGCCTCTGAATTCTGAGTATTAATTTTATATCCTGCCACCTTGCTGAATTCATTTATCAGGTCCAGTAGTTTTCTGAATGAGACTTTAGGGTTTTCTATATACAATATCATATCATCTGCAAGTAATGATAGTTTTACTTCTTCTTTTCCAATTTGGATGCCTTTTATTTCTTTTTCTTGTCTGATTTCTGTGGCTAAGACTTCAAGAACTATGTTGATTAGGAGTGGTGAAAGGGGGCACCCCTGCCTTGTTCCTGATCTTAAGGGGATTGCTTTTAATTTTTGCCTATTGAGTATGATGTTGGTTGTGGGTTTGTCATAGATGACCTTTATTATGTTGAGGTATGTTCCCTGTATTTCCATTTTGCTGAGAGTTTTGATCATGAATGGGTGCTGGATTTTATCACATGCTTTTTCTGCATCTATTGAAATTATCATGTGGTTTTTCTCCTTCCTTTTGTTTATGTGATGAATCACATTGATTGATTTGTGAATATTGTTCCAGTCTTGCCTCCCAAGAAAAAAATCCCACTTGTTCATGGTGTACGATTTTTTTTCATATATTGATGGATCCAGTTTGCTAATATTTTATTGAGGATTTTAGCATCTAAATTCATGAGGGATATTGGCCTATAATTTTTTTCTTTGTGTTGTCTTTGCCTGGTATTGGAATCATAATTATACTCGCCTCATAAATGGAGCTTGGAAGTCTTCCTTCCTCTTGAATTTTTTGAAATAGCTTGAAAAGGAAAGGAGTTAGTTTTTCTTTGAATATTTGGTAGAATTCACTTGTGAAGCCATCAGGCCCAAGACTTTTCTTTTTTGGGAGTTTTTTGATAACTGTTTCAAACTCATTTGTTGTAATCTGTCTGTTTAGGTTTTCTCATTTTTCCAGATTAATTTTTGGAAGATTATATGTTTCAAGAAATTTGTCCATTTTATCTAGGTTGCCTAGTTTTTTGGCATACAGTTCTTTATAGTATTTTCTTACAATATTTTGTATTTCTGTTGTGTCAGTTGTTATTTCTCTACTCTCATTTCTAATTTTATTTATTTGAGTCCCTTCTCTTTTTTTCTTGGTGAGTCTGGTTAAAGGTTCATCAATCTTGTTTACCTTTCAAAGAACCAGCTCCTGGTTTCATTGATCCGCTGTATTGTTTCCTTAACTTTTTTTTTTTTAATAAATTTTTATTAATGGTAATGGGATGACATTAATAAATCAGGGTACATATATTCAAACAAAACATGTCTAGGTTATTTTGTCATTAAATTATGTTGCATACCCCTCGCCCAAAGGCAGATTGTCCTCCACCACCCTCTATCTAGTTCTCTGTGCCCCTCCCCATCCCCCTAACTCTCTCCCTTCCTCCCTCCCTCCCATGTCCTCCCTCCCCCCACCCCTAGTAACCACCACACTCTTGTCCATGTCTCTTAGTCTCATTTTTATGTTCCACCAATGTATGGAATCATGTAGTTCTTGTTTTTTTCTGATTTACTTATTTCACTCCGTATAATGTTATCAAGATCCCACCATTTTGTTGTAAATGATCTGATGTCATCATTTCTTATGGCTGAGTAGTATTCCATAGTGTATATGTGCCACATCTTCTTTATCCAGTCTTCTATTGAAGGGCTTTTTGGTGGTTTCCATGTCTTGGCCACTGTGAACAGTGCTGCAATGAACATGGGGCTACATGTGTCTTCACGTATCAATGTTTCTGAGGTTTTGGGGTATATACCCAGTAGAGGGATTGCTGGGTCATAAGGTAGTTCTATTTGCAGTTTTTTGAGGAACCACCATACTTTCCTCCATAATGGTTGTACTACTTTACAGTACCACCAACAGTGGATGAGAGTTCCCTTTTCTCCCCAGCCTCTCCAACATTTGCTATTACCGGTCTTGTTGATAATACCTAATCTAACAGGGGTGAGGTGGTATCTCATTGTAGTTTTGATTTGCATTTCTCTAATAACTAATGAAGCTGAGCATCTTTTCATATATCTATTGGCCATTTGTATCTCTTCCTGGGAGAAGTGTCTGTTCATGTCCTCTTCCCATTTTTTTATTGGATTGTTTGTTTGTTTGTTGTTGAGTTTTATGAGTTCTTTGTAAATTTTGGATATTAGGCCCTTATCTGAGCTGTTGTTTGAAAATATCATTTCCCATTTAGTTGGCTGTCTGTTTATTTTGATATCAGTTTCTCTTGCTGAGCAAAAACTTTTTATTCTGATGTAGTCCCATTCATTTATCTTTGCCTTCACTTCTCTCGCCATTGGAGTCAAGTTCATAAAATGTTCTTTAAAACCCAGGTCCATGATTTTAGTACCTATGTCTTCTTCTATGTACTTTATTGTTTCAGGTCTTATATTTAGGTCTTTGATCCATTTTGAATTAATTTTAGTACACGGGGACAGGCTGTAGTCGAGTTTCATTCTTTTGCATGTGGCTTTCCAGTTTTCCCAACACCATTTGTTGAAGAGGCTTTCTTTTCTCCATTGTGTGTTGTTGGCCCCTTTATCAAAGATTATTTGACCATATATATGTGGTTTTATTTCTGGGCTTTCAATTCTGTTCCATTGGTCTGAGTGTCTATTTTTCTGCCAATACCATGCTGCTTTGATTATCGTGGCCCTATAGTTTAAAGTCAGGTATTGTAATGCCCCCAACTTCATTCTTTTTCCTTAGGATTGTTTTGGCTATTCGGGGTTTTTTATAGTTCCATATAAATCTGATGATTTTTTGTTCCATTTCTTTAAAAAATATCATAGGAATTTTGATAGGAATTGCATTAAATTTATATATTGCTTTGGGTAATATGGCAATTTTAATTATATTTATTCTTCCTATCCAAGAACAAGGAATATTTTTCCATCTCATTGTGTCTTTTTCTATTTCTCTTAATAATGCCTTGTAGCTTTCATTATATAGGTCCTTTACATTCTTTGTTATGTTTATTCCTAGGTATTTTATTTTTTTTGTTGCAATCGTGAAGGGGATTATTTTTTTGAGTTAGTTTTCTAGTATTTCATTGTTGGCATATAGAAAGGCTATGGACTTTTGTATGTTAATTTTGTATCCTGAGACCTTACTGTATTGGTTTATTGTTTCTAATAATATTTTTGTGGAGTCCTTCGGGTTTTCGATGTATAGGATCATATCATCAGCAAAAAGTGATACCTTTACTTCTTCTTTTCCGATATGGATGCCTTTTATTTCTTTGTCTTGTCTGATTGCTCTGGCCAGAACTTCTAGCACCACGTTAAATAAGAGTGGAGGGAGTGAACAACCCTGTCTTGTTCCTGATTTAAGGTAGAAAGTCCTCAGTTTTCTGCCGTTTAATATGATGTTGGCTGATGGTTTATCATATATGGCCTTTATCATGTTGAGATATTTTCCTTCTATACCCATTTTGTTGAGAGTCTTAAACATAAAATTGTGTTGTATTTTATCAAAAGCCTTTTCTGCATCTATTGATAAGATCATGTGGTTTTTGTTCTTTGTTTTGTTGATATGGTGTATTACGTTAACCGTTTTGCGTATGTTGAACCATCCTTGAGATTCTGGGATGAATCCCACTTGATCATGATGTATTATTTTTTTAATATGTTGTTGTATTCGGTTTGCCAGTATTTTATTTAGTATTTTAGCATCTGTATTCATTAGAGATATTGGTCTGTAGTTTTCTTTCTTTGTGCCATCCTTACCAGGTTTTGGTATGAGGGTTATGTTGGCCTCATAAAATGTGTTTGGAAGTATTGCTTCTTCTTCAATTTTTTGGAAGACTTTGAGTAGAATAGGAACCAAGTCTTCTTTGAATGTTTGATAGAATTCACTAGTATAACCGTCTGGGCCTGGACTTTTATTTTTGGGGAGGTTTTTAATAGTTCTTTCTATTTCCTCCCTGCTGATTGGTCTCTTTAGGCTTTCCGCTTCTTCATGACTCAGTCTAGGAAGGTTGTATTGTTCTAGGAATTTATCCATTTCTTCTATATTGTTGTATTTGGTGGCATATAATTTTTCATAGTATTCTACAATAATTCTTTGTATATCTATGATGTCTGTGGTGATCTCTCCTCTTTCATTTTGGATTTTATTTATTTGAGTCCTGTGCCTTTTTTCCTTGGTGAGTCTTGCCAAGGGTTTGTCAATTTTGTTGATCTTTTCAAAGAACCAGCTCCTTGTTTTATTGATTTTTTCTATAGTTTTTCTGTTCTCTATTTCATTTATTTCTGCTCTGATTTTTATTTTCTCCTTTCTTCGGCTGGTTTTGGGTTGTCTTTGTTCTTCTTTTTCTAGTTCCTTAAGGTGTGAAGTTAAGTGGTTTACTTCGGCTCTCTCTTGTTTGTTCATATAGGCCTGAAGTGATATGAACTTTCCTCTTATCACTGCTTTTCCTGCATCCCAGAGATTCTGATATGTCGTATTTTCATTTTCATTTGTCTGTATATATCTTTTGATCTCTGCGCTTATTTCTTCTTTGACCCATTCATTTTTTAGAAGTATGTTGTTTAGTTTCCACATTTTTTGGGTTTTTCCCCCTTTTTTGCAGTTGAATTCTAGTTTCAAGGCTTTATGATCAGAAAATATGCTTGGTACAATTTCAATTTTTCTAAATTTGCTGATATTGTCTTTGTGGCCCAACATATGGTCAATTCTTGAGAATGATCCATGTACACTGGAGAAAAATGTATACTCAGTCACTTTGGGATGAAATGTCCTGTAGATGTCTATCATATCCAGGTGCTCTAGTGTTTTGTTTAAGGCCACTATGTCTTTGTTGATTCTCTGTTTGGATGACCGATCTAGAGCCGTCAGCGGTGTATTGAGGTCTCCAAGTATGATTGTATTTTTGTTAGTTTTTGTCTTAAGGTCAATAAGTAGCTGTCTTATATATTTTGGTGCTCCTTGGTTTGGTGCATATATATTGAGGATTGTTATGTCTTCTTGATTCAACTTCCCCTTAATCATTATGAAATGACCATTTTTGTCTCTGAGTACTTTTTCTGTCTTGTAGTCAGCATTATTAGATATGAGTATTGCTACACCTGCTTTTTTTTGGGTGTTGTTTGCTTGGAGTATTGTTTTCCAGCCTTTCACTTTGAATTTGTTTTTATCCTTGTTGCTTAGATGTGTTTCTTGTAGGCAGCATATAGTTGGATTTTCTTTTTTAATCCATTCTGCTACTCTGTTTCTTTTTATTGGTAAGTTTAATCCATTTACATTTAGTGTAATTATTGACACTTGTGGGTTCCCTACTGCCATTTTATAAATTGCTTTCTGTTAGTTTTGTATCTTGTTTGATTCTTCTCTTTTGTTTTTCTATCATTTGTTTTTGTTTGTGTTCCATACTTCTTTCCTCTGTTGCTACCTTTTTTAAGTCAAGTGTTTTTGTGGTGGTTTTTTCAAATGTGGTTACCATTAAGTAATAAAAAGGGTACCTACCATATTCATTGTAGTACCCTATCTTATGAGTATTTCTGCACTTCATCATCCTTTGCTACTGTTAATCTCCATCCTCTCCCCCCTTTTTTTCCTTTGTTGTCACAGTTTCAGTTTGGTTTTATTGTGTTCTTGGTGGAGCTGTTACTTGTGGTGTTGTTTTCTTTTGTTCTTTGAATCTGGTTGGAAAACCCCCTTTAGTATTTCCTGGAGTGGGGGCTTTCTGCTGATAAATTCTCTCATCTTCTCTGTATTTGTGAATGTTTTTATATCTCCTTCGTACTTGAAGGATAGCTTTGATGGGTATAGTATTCTTGGCTGAAAGTTCCTCTCTTTCAGGGCTTTAAATATTGGGGTCCACTCTCTTCTAGCTTGTAGAGTTTCTGCTGAGAAATCTGATGATAATCTAATAGGCTTCCTTTATATGTTGTACTCTTCTTTTCCCTGGCTGCCTTGAGAATTTTTTCTTTGTCATTGGTTTGTGTCATCTTTATTATTGTGCCTTGGAGTGGGTTTGTTGGGGTTAAGAAAACTCGGTGTTCTGTTTGCTTCTTGAATTTGAGGCTTTAGTTCTTTCCACAGGCTTCGGAAGTTCTCGTCTATTATTTGTTTGAGTATATTCTCCATTCCATTTTCTTTCTCTTCTCCCTCTGATATACCTATTATTCTTATGTTATTCTTTCTGATGGAGTCAGACAATTCTTGTAGGGCTTTCTCATTTTTTATTATTTTTGAGTCTCTTTCTTCTTCTCTCTGTTGTGCCTCAAGTTGTTTGTCTTCTATTTCACTAATCCTATCTTCTATCTGGGCTGTTCTGTTAGCTAAGCTTGTTACCTCGTTTTTCAGCTCGTGAATTGAGTTTTTTATTTCTGTTTGATTTGTTTTTATAGTTTCAATTTCCCTGGTAATATATTCTTTTTGTTCATTGAGTTGTTTTCTGATCTCCCTAAATTGACTTTCTGTGTTTTCTTGTATATCTCTGAGTATTTTTAAGATTTCTATTTTAAATTCTCTGTCATTTAGCTCCAAGGCTTCCAATATGTTAAGTCTTTTCTCCATAGATTTTTCCACATCTATTTGTGTTACCTCTCTTTCTTTTGTATCCATAATATTCGATTTCCTCTTTCTTATTGGCATCTGAGGGTGGTCTTGTTGATAGCACTAATTAGAATTAATAAAGAGTAAAAAGTAAAAAAAAAAAAAAAGGTAAAACACCCCACAAAAAAATTTATTATTTCCCCCCTTTTTTCTTTCTTCTCTTTCCCTCCTCTCCCCTCCTCAGGGAAATATCGTGATGACCTGTGAATTATATTATGCTAAATGGAACAAAAACTGCCTATAATGGAGGGCCTGATTTGGGGTGAAGAGTTCAAGGGGCAAAAAAAGGGAGTAGGGACCTACTAAATGCAAAAAAAAAAAAAAAAAAGGAAGAAAATCTTAGACAAGCATAAGATGATTTGCTTGTAAGTGATGGTCGACTAAGAGATATAATGAGAGGGATAAGAGGGAACCAGAAAAAAGGAGAAAAAAAAAAGAATAATAAAGAAGAAAAAAATAAAAATAATAAGTAAAAATCTGTTGTATTAAGTGGAGCGAAGACTAAATACAATGGAGACCTTGGGTTGGGAGGAATGCTAGTGAGTTAAAAAGCAACGTAAAAAGTACCCAAAATGCCACAAAAATAGACAAACAAACAAACAAAAAAACAAAAACAAAAGCGAAAAAGAAAAATAAAACCAAAAAAAAACCTTGATTCCCAAATCAACTAATTTGTTCGTGATTGAGGATTAAATGGGAGGAAAAGTAAAATGAGAAAAGAAAAAAACGAATAGAAAGGAAAAAATAAGAAAAAGAGAAAAACGAAGGAAGAAAAAAAAAGGAAGAGAAAAAAACAAAATAAAGCAAAACAAAAAAAAACAAAAGAGGAGAGAGTGAGAGTTAAGTGTTTTGGAGTATAACCTTAAAGGAGGGTGAGGATGAAGAAAAGAAATAAAATGTAACACTCATGGGTAGTGTAGTTCAAGAAAAGGGAAGCATAAGATGGGCAGAGAATAAAAGGACCGAGGTGGAGGAAATAGAAATAATAATAATAAAGGCAATAAGATAGAAGAAACAAACAACAACAACAACAAAAAATTAGTGGAAAAAGTTGTAAAGTCTGTGGATTTTTCTTGATTTTGAGAGGTTAACTTCTTCCTTTTTCTTTTCTCTCCCTCTTCCTGGTCGGTGACTCTGTACCCCAGGCTCTGCCCCTGTGTCACACTTAGGTAGGGATTTGAAGTTGATGGGATTCTATGGCAATGTCATATAATTGGCTTTAGTCTTGCTGGTAGTCAAGGTTTGTTGGCGTTTGCAGGGTCCAACAATGAGAGAGTTTGCTTTCCTGGAGTCTCTCTCCTAGTCCCCCCTTCCTGAATTAGCAGCCTGGTGATCCAGCTATAAGGCTGCTACTGCTTCTGCCTGGGGAGTAAGAGGCTCAAAGAGCTAGGAAATCCCCACTCTATCCCCACTCAGCGCAAGGCTTTGGGAAAGGCTCTGGCAGTCAGAGCCTCCAGTGTAATCAGGCGGGGGTGGGAGTCAATTGTTGTCAAGGTGACTGTTCAGCGCCTAGCATTCAGTTGGACCACTCAACCCAGGCTTTCCACACTTTGTAGCCTGTTTTGGCTGGGAAGAAGAGGCACTAGTCTCTGCTTGCGACTAGTGTAGTATAGATCTTATTATCTGCCAAGTCCCTCTTGTTAGCGTTTATCCCTGAATATGGAGGCTCTATCAATCAGAGGTTGCCCCCCGCCCCTTTAGCGAGAGGCACTAAAATATATCACGCCTCTTTTCTTGGATTGCTGAACTGAGAGAGATCTTATCAATTAGAGCCTGTGGGTGCGCAGATTTCATGGGTTAAGCTAATTTCAGTGATTGGGTCCGCAGCTGTGCTCCCGAAGGTATTTCAGGCTGCCTGCGCGCCCCTCCCCCAACGCTTGATTGTTAGCTTGAATGGCTGGGTGAGGTGCCCCGCCCACGGAGAGAATCTCCCAAGTAGGGAAGACCGCCCTGGCGCCTCTCCCGCTCTCCCCGCCGCTGGCGGCTGGGGCGCACCGGGCGCAGGATAATGGGGCACCCTGGGTGTGCGGGCCAGTAGGGCGCTCTAGGCGTGTGGTATGCCCAGGGCACGCGCGCGAATGGGGTGCTCCGGTCACCGGTGGCTGGGGACTCTCACTCACAGTGCGCGGGCTGCTGGGAATGTTAGCGGTGCTCGCTCTGCAACCGGACCGGGCGCGCGTTGGCGGCTGCTCGCCGCTCCCGAGTGTGGGGTGACTCACCACAGGCGCACTCCCTCCGCGGCTTGAATGAACGTCCCTGCAGTAGTTAGCTTCCTCCACACCCTCGTCTCTCAGATTCAAGTGATAACAGTCCTTTCACTTTCAGTTTGTGTGGAACTCCGGAATGCTCCGAGGATAAATTTTTCTGTTTCTAGTTGATAAATTTGTTGTGATTTTGGGGAAATCTGTCGGACGCGCTGCTCACGGCGCCATTTCCGTGACGTCACTCCCGTTTCTTTAACTTCTATGTCATTTATTTCTGCTCTAATCTTTATTATTTCCTTCCTTCTAGTAGCTCTGGGCTTTACTTGCTGTTCTTTTTCTATTTCTTTTAGATGCAGGGTCAAGTTGTTTATTTGAGCTTTTTCTAGCTTCTTGAGGTATGCCTGTAATGCTATGAATTTCCCTCTCAGGACTGCTTTTGCTGTGTCCCATAAATTTTGAGTTGATGTATACTCGTTATCATTTGTTTCTAGGAATTTTTTAATTTCTTCTTTGAACTCATTGTTAACTCATTCGTTATTTAATAACATGACATTTAATTTTCAAGTGTTTGAGTATTTTTCAGTTTTTCTGTTGTGGTTGATTTTTAGTTTCATAACATTGTTGTCAGAGAAAGTGCTCAATATTATTTCAATCTTCTTAAATTTGTTGGGGCAGCTTTTGTGATTGAACATATGGTTTATCCTAGAGAATGTACCATGAGCACTTGAAAAGAATGTATATTCTGCTGCTTTAGGGTGAAAGGTTCTGAAGATATCTATTAATCGAGTTGATCTAGTATGTCCTTTATGTCTGCTGTTTCTTTGTTAATTTTCTTTCTTGAGGATCTATCTAGTGATGTTAGTGGGGTATTAAAATTCCTTACTATAATAGTATTGCTGTTGATCTCACCCTTTAAATCCATCAAAGTCTGCTTTATATATTTAGGTGCTCCTATGTTAGGTGCACAGATATTTATAATGGTTATATCTTCCTGTTGGATTGCTCCCTTTATCATTATGTAGCGACCTTCTTTAACTTTTACTATAGTCTTTGTTTTAAAGTCCATTTAGTCTGATATAAATATTGCTACCCCAGCTTTTTTTTCATTTCCATTTGCGTAAAATATTTTTTTCCATCCTTTTAAATTTAATCTATGTGCATCTTTTGTTTTAAGGTATGTGTCTAGTAGACAGCATATGTATGGGTCCTGTTTTCTTATCCACGCAGCTACCCTGTGTCTTTTGATCAGATCATTATACCATTTATATTTAAGGTTATTATTGATATGTAATTGTCTATTGCCATCTTATTCTTTAAAAACTGTATTCCTCTTTTGATATGTTCCTTTTCCACTTTGATCTGTTTACAACAGGTTCCTTAGTATTTCTTGCAGCCTTGGTTTCATAGTAGTGAATTCCTTGAGTTGTTTTTTTTTCTGGAAAGCTTTATTTCTCCTTCAATTTTAAATGATACCCTTGCTGGATAAACTAGTCTTGGTTGTAGGCCCTTGTTTTGCATTATTTTGAATATTTCTTTCCTTTCCCTTCTGGCCTCAAATGTTTCTGTTGAGAAGTCGGAAGTCATCCTTATGGGGACTCCTTTGTAAGTGATAGTCTTTTTTTGTCTAGCAGCTTTTAATATTTTCTCTGTATTACTTAGCTTTGGTATTTTATTTATGATGTGTCTTGGTGTAGATTTCTTTGGGTTTCTCTTTAATGGAGTTCTCTGTGCTTCTTGAACTCATGAGATGTTTTCCTGCCTTAATTGAGGGAAGTTATCAGCTATGACATCTTTGAATAAAGTCTCTATCCCTTGTTCCTTCTCTTCTTCTTCAGGAACCCCTATGATGTGGATGTTATTTCTCTTCATGTTGTCACAGAGCTCTCTTAGAGTTTCCTCAGACTTTTTGAGTCTCTTTTCTTTTTTCTGCTCTGCTTCCATGCCTTTATTTATCTTGTCCTCTAACTCGCTGATTTGATCTCAGCTTCATCCATCCTGCTTTTAATTCCTTCCCTTTTGTTCTTCATTTCTGATATTGTATTTTTCATTTTTTACTGATTCTTTTTTATTATTCAATGTCCTTTTTTATTTGCTATCTCTTTATTTAGGTGTTCATAATGACTATCTATTGTTGTTCTAATAGCTTTGAGCATCCTAATAATAGTTATTTTAAACTCTGCATCAGGTAATCTGGTTATATCTGACTCATTCAGGTCCTTTTCTGGGGATTTCTCTTGATTCATTTGTGTTGCATTTTCTGCCTTCTCATTTTGTCTGTTTAAAAGAAGGTTTTGGCCATGGAGTCCACTGGGTGTGTCCTCTGTGTTCCCTAGGTGTGGTCTGTCTGCAGGCCTGCCACCTCCTCTACTGTTGCTGACTAGGGTGTTCAGGTATGGTCGTTGCTGGTGCCTGCCCACTGGGGTTGTTGCTGTGGTTTCTGCCTATCCTTCATGGGAGTGGCTGTGATCACATGCTAGGGTATACAAGCCTCAGTGGACATGGCTTTCGCCCCACCCCCGCAGGTGGCGTTATGCTTGGCCAGGAGAGCAGGGGTGAGCACCTTTGCTTAGCTGAAGTTCTCCCCCTGATTCTAGGCATTTGCCATGCCCTTGCAGGAGGAGCCCACTCGTGGGATGTCTGCAAGCCTTGGCTCCACAGACCAGGTGGGACTGCGTGCCCATGCTCAGTAGCGGTACACTCTGCCTGTTCTGGGTTTTTGACTCTACCCCTGCAGGAAGAGCTGGCTTCCAAGTCAGGCCACCAGCCTCTGTTCTGCGGGAGGGGCAGGGCTTTGCTCCTGTGCCCTTGCTCATGGACAGGTCTCTGCCCCTTCCAGGGCTCTTACCCTTCTCCCACAGGCTGATTGCAGGCAGCCTGTAGCTGGGCTTGACCACTTTTGCATGTCCCCTCCTCCCCAGCAGGGCAAGACTGAGCTCACAACTGGGCCCAGGGGTGGCCAGCCGGCTTTCTCCCTTGCAGATAGAACTGCGCTTCCATGTCCCCCGCCACAGGCCCTTGGGCAAGCCCTCAGCCATATGGGTGGGGGCGCTGCAGCTCAGACCCTAACACTCACTACTGTAGTCCTGGAAGCTCCCTCCTTCTAAATGACTCTGCTCTGAGTGCCACAGGAGAGCTTGTTTGGCTGGTGTCCTGCTTCCCTTTTCTGGTATTGCTGTTTCCAGGGGAAATATTCACTTCAGATTTGCGGAGTGACTCATCCCAGAGGTTAGTGTGGCTGCCTCTCAAAATGTTTCTCCCTATGCCTCTTAGATTACACTCTCTTCCTGCTACTCCAGTCCTTTCCTCTCTCCCCAACCCCCAGAGCCCCGGGTGAGTGGTTGTGAGAGAGATTTTCTGTGTGGTCCCTTTAAGAAGAATTCTAGGTCTGAGAAATCAGTCTCTTTCTCACAAACAGTATCCTGACTTGTTTCCAGCTAAATACTGTCCATACTCCTCTTCTAGGCTCTGGGCCTGCAGGCTGGGGCTTTGTTCCTGGGGTTCAGGACCCTCCCCTCTCTGCTAAACTCACTTTCTGCCACGTGAGTCTCTCCCGGCTGCTGTTTGCTCCAGGGAGCATTTCCACTTTTCCTACCAGTCTCAGTGTGGCTTCTTCAGTGTTCCTTGGTTGAAGAGTCCTCTTAGTTTAGTCCAAAGTTGGTTTTTCCAGATGATGGTTCTTAAAATTAGTTTGTAATCCACTTTGTTTCTGGGAGGTGGAAGTTGGTACGTTCACCTACTCCATCGCCATCTTGTCTCTCTGAAAAATAAAATCTGAGTGATATTTAAAATTGCCAAGTGACATTCAGTCCTGGACGCCACCGAATGTAACTGTGACGCACTGCATCCTCAAGGCAATGACTTCTTGTTTTGGAGCTAAATGGTGCAGTAATAACATATATCCAGGAATAAAGAAATTGATCAGTACAACGGTAATAGAGCTGGGGCCCCCTGCATCTCCACTGACAAGGGAAGCTCTCCCAGTTGGTTTTCTGGCGGCACGGCTATAGCACTATTCAATCGTTTCAATAGAAAACTCTGACAAATGCAGCAAAAAGAGAAAGAGAAAGAGAAAAAAAATAGAAGTCAGACGTTAAAAAAATAAAAGTAACAATGCCTGTGAATTCTCTGACCTGAAATAAAAAGGAAAAAAAATGTACAAAGTATGGTTTTGAACAAAGCCCGGTGGGAGAAAGGAAATGATTTGGTTCCTTTCCTGGGCAGGCTGCTTTCATCCACCAGATTTCACTGTGGATGCTTTTTCCAGGAAGTTCTTTATTTCACTGTAATTTTAGGACCAAAATCAACTTCACCAAATACCATACAGAGTTTTCAAATCAATTAGATATACCCAAGAAGTGTCCCATCCTCTAAAGCACATACTGAACTCGAACACTGGGGGATGAAAATACATTGTAAATTCCAAATCACAAGTTCCAATGCATTCACTGAGAATGAAAACATTTAAGATCGTTCACAAAGAAATGCAATAAGAAAAGAATTATTTACTCTCAGGAATTAATTTTTATTTGCCCATCTCTATCTAATATTATTTGCCTAATTAGGTTTGCATTTGATGCCCCTGAATTATGAGACTTATACATTGTGAGAATTTCTCCTCTGGGTTTGGGGGACACATGGCCTCCTGAGCCCTATGGAATCTCGGGGTTCTTTGGGTGAGGCTCTGCGCAGCACAGGGCACTTCCGCCATCATGTGTGGGGAGCAGTACTCCACTGAGTTCCCAATAGGGATACGCTGGGTTGACAGAGAGCTCTCCCTGCTCTGCCCTGGGAATAGCACCCACCTTGGCTCCCTGTAGTCCCAGCTTCATCTCCTAAAACCAGGGACATGAACAGGATGAGTGCGTTCCAGCTCCCTGCCACACACACAGCCCCGGAACTTTCTCCAGGAATAACCCACAGCTCCCTCAGTTCTTTCTTGGAGATCGTTTCTCTTCCCTAAATGGTACTTCTTCCTTCGATACTGATTCCTGATGACTCTTTTTCCTTTACTTAAGTCACCCCCCCCCTCCCTCCAGGGCCATGTCATCATGACTCCAGAAAACCTGAGCACAATCGGGCGATGCCACTGTGAGACAGAACTGTCCCTTTGCCCTGCAGTGTGGCTGTTTAAAACCCTACCAACAACACTCCCCAGATACTCCAATTCTCCAGCTCAGTCTGACCAGTGGGAAGTTTTATTACATCCTTTGATCACCTCAGAGTGGGATTATATCTGCATTTTTGTTAGGCTCTCTGCTGTAATTCTCTTTGAAAATTCTTTCTATGTGGAATGATTAGTAAAACTTGGGCATGTTCAGCGGTGGCTCAGGAAGAGATGGGCACCATCCACCATGTTTAATGTATTCCCTTGGGGTGCCCTTTCTTGTGTAACATTCTGGGTATTCTCCAAGGGTCCTGGCACAGGGGAGGGGGGAAGGGTGCCTTTCACAATAGCTGGATTAAACCATACTTTTATGTCACAGCCTATGGCTGTTGTTGGAGCCTACAGATTATCAAGCCCAAACGACAATTAAACATTGATTAAAAAGCTCATCAAGTGGACCTTACATGAGAGTGTGACAGCTTTTTGTCTATTCACAAAGACAGATGCAACACTTTACATGAATTGAGATTCTTTACAAAGAGCAGTTAGTTTATTCACTTTCTTGATAACTTGATGGGGAAAATAAAAAGTCAAAACTAAGACTTCTTTAATGATTTACTCTGAGAAATACCTAACTGGGATAACCAGAAATGCTCATTAATGTCTGCCATGGTCTACATATCAATATATTCTTCTCTTGACTTGACCTGACTTTGCATTGGGAACTCCCTGGATGAAGAAAGACAAGAAGCTAGTAAAAATACTAATATTTATTGTTATTAGGCTAAGTTCATTATTAACTTCGGCCAACACTCACACACATGCACATACACACACATGCACACTTTAATACTGGGGAGAACATTGATTAGGAACCTGAAAATCTCAGATTCTGAATGGTTAATGCTCTATTTTTCCACAATAGATCAGGCACAAATTGGTAATGTCAAACAATAAACATTTTTTTTAATCTCATCATCGGTGTGGACTCGGGGCGTGGCTTAGCTGGACTGTCTGCATCGGAGTCTCTCAAAGGACTGCGGCCAAATGTCCTTCAGGGCTAAGACTGCATTAGATCTGCTTCTGAGACAGTTCGTGTGGGCGTGGCAGGATTCTGTTCACAGAGGACTGATAATGGAGGGCCATATCCCGCCCTTCCTGGAAGTAGATTAGAAGCTACCCTCAGTCCTTTGTCTTGTGGACCTTTCTCACATAGCAGCTTGGTTTCTCAAAGCCAGAGGGAGTGAGTATGCAGGCCAGATGGAATCACAATCTTGCCTAACGTTCCTGCCACTCTGCCTTATCAGGTTGATAAGAAAGCAGTCACTAGGGCAGCCCACAACCTGGAGCGACGAGCCCAGGAAGCCACCCCCTTATCTAAAATAACCCAGAAAGCCAGCTTGCTACATCAGGCTTGCCAGACACAAGACTGTTCTCTCTAGTGACAATCCAGGAAGCTATTAGCTAACTTCTCTAACAGTCATCACCAAAGGTCCAGGATTGGATCAAAAAACTGACAGCTTTTCCAAAACTCTGACTCCACATTCCACTCAGGACCAATCAGAGAAAGTCAGATATGCTCTCTTATCTAATCACAGAGGATGCCCCGGCCCCCTGCTTCCCCAGGTCGATAGCCTCCTGGAGCCTCCCTTTTAGCTACTAGAGACCTTCCCCTCCTCTTCCTGCTTTCGAATCTCTGAATCTCTGCCACAATCCCAACATGGATGGCTGAAACCCTTCCTAGATAGGAAGCTCCTAATAAAAACCCTTTTCTTTGTCTCACTTGGTTGGTCTTCGTTTATGTCCACACTGTAACCAGAGGCAGCCGCAAGTCCACAGGGCGTCGACACAGGGACATGGCGGCGGGCATCTTAGACGTGAGAATACAACCACATTTGCACGGGCATTCTCATGGTTTTCTCTTTGCTTCCATTGATGCCAGTCAGTAGTGTTTTGGAGTGATGCACTCTATCTTTAGAATTTATTATTTTTAAAAAATAGGAAAAGAAGAAACAGCCCAGGGGTTCTGCACACCGTGCCAGTCCAGGATGTGTAAGTGCCTGCCCTGCTGTGAAAGGAGACAAGGGCTGAGCTGTTAGCGTCCTGGCTCTGAGTACTCACGTCTGCTTTACCACCGGCTTTTCCCTACCGCACGGATTATGATAGCTTGACAATGTCTCCTAAAAGCATGTTCTCTCTTTTTCTCTCTCTTTTTTCTCCTTTACATCTGTAGTTCAACAAAGGATCTATTTTGAAACTGAGAGATTTGATCACTTGGTCTATCTAGTTTCAGTTTTCTCATTGCATATTGAGGTAGACTCTCACTTAGGAAAAACATCCTCCGATGTAAAATGTATTTTCTCGGTCTGAATAATCACACAGCCATGACTCATATATAACACTGCCCTCAAGAGAGAAAGTCGGACAGTAATTTGATCCATTCATTTACCCGGCCCTCTATAATTCTTATCTACATGAATAGTATAGTATCCACCGAGATGCTCGTTAGCCCTCTCTCATCGTCTTCATACCAATGTGTCAACGGTAACACAGCAAATCACTGAGTGGTGGCGTCTCGCACATGCCATCTTACTTTGTGACTCTATTTGAGGTGACCAGGGTACAAGTAACTGTCCTGGAACCAAACTTGCTCTGCAGAGAAGTTTGAGGCTAAGGTGTGGAGAAAGAGAACACATGTGAAGCAGAATAGACAGAAACTAAGTTCCACAAAGATGGATGTCCTTAAGCAGAGTGTGTGGCATAGAGGGCACACTGAGGCAGGCAGCTATTTTGTCACAGGAACAACCTGAGGAGGGCAAATGTCTACTCGAAGAAACAAGGAATATGGAACATGGGATCCTGAAGTACAACTGGGATGATTACTGTCAGTTCACTAGGGCTATCTTAATTCCGTTGTATCCACATGAACATTTAGTTTCATGAGATGTGGACAGGTAGCTTCAAAGTCAGGATTATATTTCTTATTTCTTCTCCAGGTGCCATTATAATGAAACATCATCACTCAGAGACGGCTGACCATGTTTCTTTTCCTTCAAATTTGAAATAGCCTCACCAAATGGTCAACTGACAGGGAACAAAGAGGAGAAAGTGACAAAAACTTAGCACCAACCCAACCCAATTACCTTTGGCAACATTTTAGGTTGGATATGCAAATGAGGAAATAGCGATACCTTTGTGTATGCTATATCATTGTAGATACATTTTAGCTACTTTAATTATTAGACCTTTCTTTGTCTCTGAGAATTATGCAGCTATTGGTGAAATCTATGCATCTACATATCATGGAATGTTTTTTCTGCCAACATACCCTGATGAGAATATATTAGAGTGAATAATAATACTAGGAAGCAAATATGTCAGAAATAAGTCTCTCCAAAATATCTTTACTTTTATTTTTGTACATAAAATCTCTCACTATATCATTTTTAATTGACTAAATGAATCTCATTTCATGAAAAGAGCAAAATTTAACCTTCTTGTTGACTAAGTTGAAAACTAATTTACTACCATAGCATACTTTTCTCTAATACAAATATTTTAGTAATTTTTATATATGCATTATTATTTTCTTTTGGGGAAGTGGATTTATTGATATAAAGGTAAGATACATTTTTAGTTTTTGAGAAATATGGGTGGATTAGCACCAACAGTTCATTACTCCAAAATACTTAGACCAATTTACATTTTTACTAAAGTCTTTTAAATCACATTTTTATTATTATTGGATGTTATATTTTTATTCATTTTTACTTTTTACCTTTTCATACGCAAAAATATTTATTGATTTTTACATTTATTTCATATGTTTTATTACTGAGGTTGGGTATTTTTGTCTTGTAATTCAAACAGCCATTTCTTCTTCATGAATGCTCACATTCTCCAATCATTATCTGATTTTTATCTTTTCTGATTAACATTTAAGAGATTGTTTTAAAATGTTGCAAAAATATGAAGCTTATGCCCGCTTCTAATCTTCCTTTTATTATTTTCCATGATACTTTCTCCTTTACATATTTCAACACGGATGTTACAGAACAACAGAAATGTGTGCATTTAAGCTTCTTTTGCAGTGAAATGTGTCAACCATTGCATAGTACATGGGGCTATTGATGATATTGTTAGTTTTGTTTTACATCTGATGCCATGTTTGCAATTTCCAATTCCAGTGACCCTTTCCAGACTATATTTGCCTCTATCATCATAGGCTGAGGTTCTATCTATTTTAAAAATATTTAGAATGCATTAGTGAAGAGCAACAACAGTGTCCTTTTTACCTTATTTTTTTAGGTCCTGAGTTAGCTGCCATTTATTCTTTATTTCAACCATAAAAATACTGAGTGGGCCCCTCCTGGGACCTATTTCCATACACAAAACCAGTAACACTGGCCACGGGGATTGACTTCAATGCCTGAACATGGTGGAACTTGAGGCCATCCCGCCATCAAGGAGAGCAGTTTTCTGTATTGGCAAGTCTCATTTGCGTTAGAGGGAGTCAGTAAAGGACAGAGCCCTGACAAGTCAAAACAAAAATAACTAGGCAGACTAAACACATGTGCTGAGCCCGCCTAGCCGCCTCCTCCGGCCCCTGGCCCCGCCCCCGTTTCAGCCTGTGTGAACTTGTTTTACTCTCAGTGTTTTGGCAGCTCCTGAAAAGCCCTCACTGCCTTCCACCATTTCCCCTCGAGCTTGTCTAAGACACCAGTGTCAGCTTGATAGTTCCAAGAGCATACATCTAATACTGCTGCTTACGCAGTCCACGTTATTCTGTGGACTTCCATAGTGTTTTGAATAATATATTAATTCTTTTACTGGAAATAGAAGTTTAGGTATTAACTCAATCCATCCCCTTTCTTATTTTATTTTTTTACCTCTCCTGTATTCAATCTCAGAATCAAACTATGTGAACATTCCTGGACTAATCAGAGCAGGCCCAGAGGCCTTTCACTGATGGGCAGATGTGTGTGGTTCTCCACAGAAATGTACTTGACACACAATTTGTTTCTCATCCCACAACATCCTGGGGTTGACCTTAGTGACAGCATTTATCACAATATACCACGTTGACCTGGTTCATCGTTCACTTGAGAATTTAAGTTTCCTGCGAGCAGGGACTTTCTTGGTCATCTTTGGGATGGATGCTGAGTGGTGGTCATAGAAGAAGGACACAGGAGACCTTGTCCAGGGAATGTGCGTGCACTTGGGAATGAAGAGAGGGCAGTTGTGATCGGGAGAGCGTTCTGTCCCTAGTACCACGTTCCCTTGAGGCCCCGTCTTCTAAACTCCTGGACACCTCCCCTCCCCTTCATTCCTCACTACTAGGAAGAAAACTTTATCAGAGAGGAGACATGGAAAAGAGATGCTCAACCAGCGTGTACTGTCTCTTCTCAAACTCGCTGTCCCTCTCCATTCAAGATCCAGATGCCAACCCAGAGAGTGCTCTCTCTCCTGCTCTCCACGGTCCCGCAGTGACTCTCCCGCCTCGGAGGGCCCATCAGTATTCTCCCAGGAGGAGGAAGCATCTTGGGACTGAGCATCTATCTGCTCAGTTTGCTAGTTAGAGCTGGTTTTCTTTTCTTTTCTTTTTTTTTTTTTTTGGTCATCTGATTCATGTTCAGGTCTTCAAACATTTTTGTGAACTCAATATGAAAAAGAAAAGATTTTATGGGACTCTTGAACTCAAATACTTATGTCAGAGTGTTCTCGACTTTTGATAAGATTTTTCAAATATTCCAAGAAAACAGCTATGTGTAAGATTACCTCGGGTGATATACTTTTGCAGGCATGTTTGTGTTCCAGAGACAGACAGAAATCAGTTAGGGGTTAGTGGAAAATATATATAACTGTAGAAAAGACAATCTGCTCATTAGACGAAGTCTGAGAGTTACTTAAGTGATCGCATTATCTAGTTTGGCAAAGGAAAAAGCTGACACACAAAAAGGAAAGTGACAAATTAGTATAACGAGCCAACAGCAAATTCGCTTACTTTGCTTGATTCTCTTGTTTTTAAAGGGGTTCTCTGAGCAACATTTTCTGCTGATTTCTTTCACATTTGTACCACATGTTTACCCTCTCGTGTAATATGTAAATTGTACTTGTAATGTAGAATTATAAAAAATTGTGTTGTAATGTTTTATTTCAAAACGTTTTATTTTGCCCTGGCCAGTTGGCTCAGTGGTAGAGCGTCGGCCTGGCGTGCAGAAGTCCCGGGTTCGATTCCCGGCCAGGGCACACAGGAGAAGCGCCCATCTGCTTCTCCACCCCTCCCCCTCTCCTTCCTCTCTGTCTCTCTCTTCCCCTCCCGCAGTGAGGCTCCATTGGAGCAAAGATGGCATGGGCTCTGGGGATGGCTCCTTGGCCTCTGCCCCAGGCGCTAGAGTGGCTCTGGTCACAACAGAGCAACACCCCAGAGGGGCAGAACATCGCCCCCTGGTGGGTGTGCTGGGTGGATCCCGGTTTGGCACATGCGGGAGTCTGTCTGATTGTCTCTCCCCGTTTCCAGCTTCAGAAAAATACAAAAAAAAATACAAAAAAAATGTTTTATTTTGTGCAAATAGTACAAAAGTGACACCCTAGCCCTCAAAGGAATAAATATTAATCTCAATCCTTATATTTAATTTTCTAATATAAAGAACAAAAAACAAGCCCTGGCTGGTTTGCTCAGTGGTAGAGCATCGGCCTGGTGTGCAGGAGTCCCAGGTTCAATTCCCGGCCAGGGCACACAGGAGAAGCACTCATCTGCTTCTCCACCCCTCGCTTCTCCTTCCTCTCTGTCTCTCTCTTCCCCTCTTGCAGCCAAGGCTCCATTGGAGCAAAGGTGGCCCAGGCGCTGAGGATGGCTCTATGGCCTCTGCCTCAGGCACTAGAATGGCTCTGGTTGCAACAGAGCAATGCCCCAGAAGGGCAGAGCATCACCCCCTGGTGGGTGTGCCGGGTGGATCCCGGTTTGGCACATGCGAGAGTCTGTCTGACTGCCTCCCTGTTTCCAACTTCAGAAAAATACAAAAAAAGAAAAAAAGAACAAGAAACAAAGATGAATAACTTAATCTAGTATCCCTGCATATGTTTCTAAATATGGATAATGAAAAAAATTTACAATAACACTGTAAATGATAACTTGTAACATGTACATAATTTATGGGCACACACCCAGCAAGATATGTGCAAAGATAGTTAACAAAATGTCAGGAACAGAAGTATTTGTAATAGTCAGTTCTTGCTGTGTAATGGTCTCAAAATCTTAGTGTGTTCTATCAACAACCTTTTTTTCTCTTACCAATCTATAATTGGCTGGAGTTTGGTCGATTTTGTCTGAGCGTGGCTGGGCTTGTCTACCACCGTGAACTGTGTGGTCAGGTCTGTTTAACCCATGCCCTCTCACATGGGCCAGTGGCTCTCCATGTCTTCAGGGCATCTCCTTCTTGTAACTGCTAGCAGAAGTACAAGAGGGCAGCAAAATAGCACAAACATATTTAAATCTACTCTTTGTTTATGTCATGTCTCTTAATATTACATTGGTCAAAGCAAATCACATGTCCAACCTCTAACCGAAATGGGAGGTACTGCGAAGTTACATGACAAGCACGAAAGAATTAAGAAAAATGCAATCTACTACATGGGATATATCTGCAGTGGTGGGAATTCAGATAATTATATTTTTGTATATTTATTTGTTTAAAAAAAGAAAAAAACACATTGATTGGTAACTATGACAAAGTCAAAGTATAGCAAGCAGTTGAGCTATACCCCAATCCATATTTTTTGACACCAAAATATAGGCTTTCACTTCTTGTACATATTTTTATCTAAGTAAATCTTTATTCATATTTGATAATGTATCTTCCTTTTTTTAATTCTAATGTAGTTGAAACTTTAATGCATTTTACTTTGTGAACTTTCTGTGGTATTCTTTGGAAAGATTTTAGTATATTCAATTTTTCATACTTGTTCTTATTTTTCTACCACTAATATAAATGTTTTGAGAGTATGGTTTCAATTGCACTTTGTACCTCTTAGGTTCTGGCCTTTCATCTAAAATCACAGTGTAGGGACAGACCTGAGAGATATCTCAGACCCCTCCTTGAAAAACGCTTGACACTCCTCCTCTATAAACTGAATGCACATCAATTCCGCTTCAGTTTGAGTGGCTAAGAGTTTCCACACATTTCTTCTTAATGTTCTCCTAACACAAAGGTCCTAAGTTACTCACATCCACTTCTTCACAGGATAGTGTGCATCATGGCTGTCCCTGTGAACAGAGTCAGAGGCACCAAATTCAATCCCCACCATGTGGGGACAACACTGCTCAGCTGCCTCATGATCTCTGTCTTATGACACGTGTAAAGCACGCATGCTTAATGCTCACTCCAAACCACTTCCCGTGACAGCTATATGAGATGTCCTATGCAAAGTAGCTGAGAGAACACACCTAATTGGTCATGTTAATATTAAACCGAAATTATCTTCAATGCTCAGGACAAGTATGAAAGTTGAAATTCAGAATGATATTGCCCACAGAGTTATGTACTTATACTGAGGTTATTTCACTTGAATTTACTGCTGATTATTACAGTATACCCAATAAATAACTCAATGCTTCAAATAAGTGAGAGAAAAAAAGAGCAAGCCATCTATACTCAATGGAAATGAGTGTTTTCAGAAAAAAAAAATGAGATGCAGTCATTGGCTATCCATGCTCAATTTTTATTCAATTACTTATATTTTATTTATATACTAATTATATTTATAGACTACACACAGGAAAAATTCCAAATAAAAACATAGAAATAGGAATTTTGAGTGTATTGCATCCACCAATTAAAATTAGTCACATTTTTTAAACAGGAAAAAATACCTGTATCTTATTTGAAAATAATTATTAAATTACTAAAATAAATAGAATAAAATTTTCAAATAATGTAACCTAAAACCAACATCAGAACAAATCAAATCTAATCTTTTAAATTTGTGTTGTGAATGAAAGAAGTATTAATCTTTCAAATGGTCAATATTGTTTGAAATATTAAAATATATTAATACACATATGCATCTATGGTTGCTGAATCACCTTAGAGATTGTTTTTTTAACTCAAGATTTCATGTGTGTATACTCAGATTCTGTTAAATGGTATATAATGCATTATCACACTTTGTCACTTGCTGCTAATCTGGAGTTATTTTTCTCATAATAACTAACAACAGGCCAATGATTCCAGCACCATTTCTATTTTTTTACTAATATAAAGTTGAGCTATTACAATACAAAATTTGTATACTCTTGAATCTGATTTTTTGCTGTTTAATCTATGCTCTTTATTTTTTGATTCATGACTCCTTTTTTGTGTTGTTGGAAATTTTTACTGTTTTCATACAAGTAGAATAAGGTTGTTCCTACTATATCTTATTTTCCTAATTACTGATTTGATTATTCTTGAAAATAATGAAGTCTTCAGCTATTTTTAATTATGTGGGTTTTGTTGGAATCCATTTCAATTTACAACAAATAATGCACTTAAAATATTTCATCATTCAAAAAAACCTATTTTTTATACATTTATGCAATTCTTTCACCACTCTGCATATTTTCACATGATGGTATATATGGAGTATGTAGTGTGCTAAGTTTATTTTCATTCATACTGTGTTTACTCTTGCAAATAGAATTTTCCCCATTGACCTATTTTTCACTACATATGAGAAAGTTATTGATCTAGCACTTTATAAGTAGAAAACTTACTGAATTCTCTCATGTTTATATTATATTACTGTATCAATTTTTCATCATTTCAAAATATACATTTTTTATCTTATGGATTTGTCTGATTGAAATGGTTACATATTTCAGAGCACCATAAAATTATTTAAAACTAAGGAAAGCTTTGTCTCCCTCCCGTTTCCTAATTAGCATGACCCTGATGCGTCACCTTCCAGAGTTCTGCGCTTTAATTTCCGCTTTCTGTCACTCTAAGAACATATTCCTCTATTCACACTTTCATGGGTCATTTCACCAGGGATGCCTTTTTGTCCTCAGTAAATATTTTTAGACTTTCCTTACTTTTGACCAGTTAATATAGTGAAGTATATTTAGTTAATTTCCTAGTTCTGAATTATTCCTACCTTTCCAAAATAAATTCTATTTGAGTATATAATTCATGTGATGTTTTATTTGATTCTCTGCATTAATGTTTTATTTATCACTTGGAATCAATATTTATAAGTAAAATATTCTCTATAAGCCATTCTCAGCATAGTACAGTTTTGCGAATATATTGAGGAGCTATCCTTCTCCTGCATATAAATAGCATCAGACTTATCTATTCCAAATTTGCAGTAATTCACCCATAAAACTATCTGGATGGAGAGTCTATGGGGAGAATCTATTTGAATAAGTTCTATTTTATTTTTCGCATATCTTGCTCTGCTTAGGTTTCCTGAATCATTTCCTTCTGATTCAATTTTATCCTGTATATTTATTACAAAGCTAATATATTACTACTTGTTCTTGACCAATAAGGATTTTTTAATTTTTTGGTTTTTGAAATAAGTAATTTTTGAGCTCTAAGTGTCCATCACTGTGCTGAATACCACAGAGGGAGTGCGGATGAAGGGAAACAGGTTTCCTGGTGTCACAGGGTTCCCATGCTCTACCTGAGCTCCTAGAGCAGTGGTAGTCAACCTGGTCCCTACCGCCTACTAGTGGGTGTTCCAGCTTTCATGTGGGCGGTAGCGGAGCAACCAAAGTATAACTAAAAAGATAGATTTAACTATAGTAAGTTGTTTTATAAAGATTTATTTTGCCAAACTCAGGGAAAATCCTACAGAAAATACTTGATAAGTAATTATTATTATATGCTTTAACTTGTTGTAACTCTGCTTTATAAATTTTATAAAGTTACTTCCCTACTTTATAAATCACCATTACTGTGGAACCAGTGGGCAGTTAGAAAATTGTACTGCTAACAGAGATACAAAAGTGGGCAGTAGGTATAAAAAGGTTGACTACCTCTGACCTAGAGAAAGCCCTGGGCAGTGCCAAGGAGCGATGGACACTCTAGTAGGGTGGGTGGTCAGGGAAGCTTCTCCAGCGATGTTGTGTTTGAACCAATAGGTCAAAGTTAGGTGTGAAAACAGTGAAAGAAAAGGAGTGCTCTATATAATCCCCAATGAAGAAAACAGTTGAACATTTTCAAAAAGTAGGAAAGAAAAATCTACTTGATTCCTAAGTAAATGGCCCATAGTGACTTGAATATCACTATGAACCACCAGTCAAATAAGGGGCCCCTGTTATTCCGACCCACGGAACATTCTAGGTGTTCTTAACCTCCAGTTCCCATCATCCCACCTTTTAACCAAGTGTTTATTATGACTCCAACTCCAGAGTTACAGAGTACGTACACAAGCTTTTGACTCCATGGAGCTCTCCTGCGTGTGCTTGTGAACACACCAGCACACCCAGTTTTTAGCCGTTTGGGTTATTACAGACTAACCATTGCACTAATTTCTACACTTCTCCCTTACCCAACTTAGACTTCTTAGGAGTAAGTCAGGTCATTCTCAGGTAAAATATTTAGAGTGGTAACATGCTGATAGATGTTGGGCAATTCCTTGTTCTGTTGATAATCTCATGGCTTTGCACCATCATGACAACACCTGGAGTGCTGTTTGCCCCAGACCATGGGGCCACCACAGAAGGTCAACATAGATGTTGAAATTTGCAGCTCAGTGCCTTTTAGAAACCTCACATTTTTGGGTTTTTTTTTTTTACTAATTTCTACAACAACATTAATATTAACCACCCTCCACAGTAAGAACTGGAAGAAAAGACACTTCTTCATTGATGTTTTAAAATGAAATATAAACCTCTGGGTAGCATGCTTTCTTTCTTTCTTACAACTGATTTATATCTTTGGAGATTTTTATGGGAAGGTCTCTGTGGGCTTTCATATTTTTGAAACCCTTCAAATTCTTTTTGGACTAAATGTATTCATGGACCATATTTTAGTTTTCTTTCTTTCCTTTGTGTTTGCAATGTGTTGAAAGAGCCCTTTCATAGTTTTAGGGAGAAGAGAAGAGCCTTCAGTCTTCTTTAGAGGATCAAGTATTCTTTAATAGAAATAGATTTAAGACCAATGCAGAACACATTGAACCATTATACTTTAGATCAGCAGTTCTCAACCTGTGGGTCGGGACCCCGGTGGGGGTCGAACGACCAAAACACAGGGGTTGCCTAAAGCCATCACGACTCACAGATTGAGAACCGCTGCTTTAGATTGTTCTTGGAACTCAAGGCAAGATATATTAAATGTGACTTTGAAATGTGATCGCTCCTAATAAGCAATTATTCATTAATAAACTCAACAGGATTTCTACTGTCATAGCCAACTAAATTAATGAATTAGTCATTAAGTGTGAATACATTTTTCCACCTCTAATGAAAGAGAAGGAGCAATTGCAATCAAATGTAGCAATTGCTGAGCAAACGCAGTGCCTCTAAGCCTGAGATGTAAATTTGCAAAATACAAAAAAGGGGGAAAAGAGCAGGTGCAAAGAATGCTTTTACCTGTGTCTTCCCGCCTGACCAAGGCTCCTCCCAGGCCCACTTCCTCTCTGGAGTGGTTACCTTGCTGCTGTACTTGATTGGAAGGAGCAGGGCTCTCCAAGCAGTGTCCTGGGGGTGTAGAGTGAGGCTCACAGCAGATGGAGGCAGCCAACACCTGTCGCCCTGGATGTTGTCACTGCCAGCAATGTTAACAAAAAATTATTTCCGACCAATTTCTTTTCTAGAGAAACTCTTTTATTAATTACTGTTTCTCTGTCTTGCAATGAAATACAAGTGTTTAAAGATGGCCTTGAGAGGTACTCAGAGTTAATTAAAGTAGACCTGAGTGAGTTTCTTTTTTTTTCCCCCTACCTGCTCCAGGCCAGATGTTGTTATAAAAGGCACCCTGAGGAGAAACCCTGATTCATACTCAGAATCAATCAAGTCTTTGTTCCTCATTTGCATAAGAAAAGCGATTGTTTCTCAATAGAAAAGAATTAACGATAAATTGTTAAATTGTTACCTTTCTATTTTGAGGAATCTTTAAATACGTGTGGCTAAGTTTAGAATGGTGTTACGGTCAGACAGTTAGGTATTTTTCGAAGTATGGCTGCGTTTATGATATTTTCAAACTGAACTTCTTTTTGTCCGAGTGACTATCTTTATTAACTCCATTGTGCATGAAAAGGGCATAATTATTTTGTTTAAACTTTCATATTTTTTCTATAAAGACTACTAAGTGGAGCAAGGTAAATTTGCTCAATAAGCATGTGGTTGCATAATATATAACTCTCCGATATATTCTCTATCAAAATGAAATTAAATATAGGCAATTCAATATTGTTAGTGTTCCTAACTCACAGAAAGGAAAGTCTCTCTTTATACTTTTCTGTGTATGCTTGGACAGAGGGACATTGAACCAATAGAGATAAGAAGAATATTTCTTCTTTTGTCATTCAGAGGGTGATGGGGTTATTCTTGTGAAACTCAATGCAACTCACTGGTAGCACAGAATTTTCTTACCTCTCTTCAATACTATCAACAGAGGGCTTTGTTATGATGTGACAGATTGTTACATGAGGGTTCACTGGCAATAATTGACTCAAGAGATGATGAGAGCTGGAGGCCAGGTGTTGGCTGGAAGAATGGTGGAGGGGTCAGTCCAGAAAGACTTGAGACCTGTCCAACTGATGGAAGGGTGATTTATCTGTGACAAGTCCTTGCTTTGTGTTGGGTTATAGAGTGCATAAAAATGGTATCCAAGAAATATGGAATGGGGAGAAGTGTATATTGCAGGGATGGGGTGTAAAGGTGAGGAGATTCTGAAAGAGTGCATTCATTTTGAGGGATACTTCAGTGCTCTAGGCAGAAAAGGCAACCCTTTTATCTCCGTCAGAAGTTTGCATGTGTGATACTGTAGCTTGTTTCCGAAGACTGCCTCCTCCTTGCTCCTCTGAGAGTAATATCGAGGTTGGCCTGCTGCTGAGCTGGGGACGGAAGCATGTGGATCCATGCATCGTCCCACTATTAGAGCTCTTTTCTCCTGCCAAGTGTCAGCTGTCTCTGTGGTCTGCTCTCTGAACAGCCCGGCCGGATTGTTTGGGGTGATGTGTAGACACCACGGGCGGGCAGGGTGGGTAGCTGCTTGGCCTCCCCTCCCACAACAGCCTCTTATTCAGCCTGGCCAGGACTCCGCCCATTTTCCAGAGGACGGTCCACCAGGGCTTCTTGCCAGATGTTGAGCCAGGAGCCACCTTGGGTTTCTCTGTCTGGTGCTCTTGTTAGCGTCTTCCCTTCCGTTTCCTCCCTCGCCTCTTCTACCTTCCTGCCAAGACTGACCTTCGCTATGTTACACAGCAGCTGAAGAAATGTGAAAAGTCTTTCAATTTGAAAGCCTAGGTTTCTAACTCCACTAATGTTATTATTTATTAAGATTCAAGAAATGAGCTCTGAGAATCTAAACTAATCCGCGACTTTTTTTTTTTTGAGCCAGTTTCAGGTAATCCCTACTCTCTCGTTGTCTGAGTGAAGATTTACCAAATTTATCAGTAATATTTACAACCAGGACACATTTTTCTCTCTCAATCCTATACACAGATACCCCTTCACCTAAATAACACCATCTCATTGCTGAACCACTAAATCCAGGGTAGATCCTTCATACCCCTTTCCTCCCAAGTTTACTCAGTGCCTGCTGTCTGCCCGGCCTCCGACACATTGGCCGAGCACATCCAGGTCTTTCCAGTATTTCTGTCTCAGTCCATGGTCCCAATGCTTCCTGGTTGGAGTGTGTCCCAGTCAGTTCCCACGGCTCACCCTGCTCCCACAATCATGGCACCACATTCAATCCCCATGCAACAGCCAGCATCATTCTGTAAAGAAATATAAATCTGGTGTTATAACTAAGTGACTCCATGCTTTACAAAGCTTCCCATCACACAAGGGCGAAAACGATCAGAGTTTATAAAGAATTACAAAACCCAAGTCTGGCCTGACCAGGCTGTGGCGCAGTGGATAGAGTGTCGGGCTGGGATGTGGAGAACCCAGGCTTGAGACCCCGAGGTCGCCAGCTTAGGCGCGGGATCATCTGGTTAGCAAAGCTTACCAGCTTGAACCCAAGGTCGCTGGCTCGAGCAAGGGGTTAGTTGGTCTGCTGAAAGCCCGCGGTCAAGGCACATATGAGCAAGCAATCAATGAACAACTAAGGTGTCGCAACAAAAAACTAATGATTGATGCTTTTCATCTCTCTCTGTTCCTGTCTGTCTGTCCATATGTATCCCTCTCTCTGACTCTCTCTGTCTCTGTAAAAAAGAAACAAACAAACCCAAGTCTGACTGACTCCCACACTGCTGTCCTCCTGGTCCCCAGTGTCAGAGCCACATTCTCCTCATCCTGTTCTCTGGTCCCACCAATCAGTTATCCACTCAACATCAAGTGCTTTCAGAATGTGAATTATATAAAGGAACTCCCCTGTTAAAAACCCTACTAAGGCTTGAGTTGCTTTTAGATTATAAAATAATTCCATTGCAATTGCCTATAAATAGAATGCTACCTAATTTAACATCTGAAACCAAGTCACTTTTAAAACCGAAAAGAATGGTTAATACACTGAAACAACAGGCATACAACTGGATTGCCTTGAGCACCCTGGGTTTATGCTTTCCTACTTTCTAAGACTGATTTTATTTTTGGTCCTTCCCTCGTCTCCCTCTGTGAACCATTTCTGCGGGAACCCCTAACCAGTCTCGTAGTTTAATTACCACGTGTACGTTAATAACTTGCACATTCCTCTTTTTGTTTAAATCTTCCTACTGAACTCCAGACTGACTTCCCGTTGGCATGTGCCGAGTACCCGGATTCTCATATTAATTACTGCTCTATTGCCTTCTGTTGTTGTGTGTATTGTTTGACTATCCTAAAGTAAGTTCTAGAGGCTCATGGAGACATAGGTTGGTTTCACCTTGCAAGCAGAAGAACTAAGCGGAGGTTGGCTGTCTTGACAATCAGAAGCCAGAATGCACAGCTGAGTCTCCTCGGTTCAACATCTGGGGTGGAGACAGAGTCTGTCATCCTCAGGTGACAAGCCTCGGAAACTGCCTGTCATGACCACCAGAAATCGGTTTGTGAATTATCTAAGATACTTAGCATGTTAGCTTGTTGAACTAGTTAATTTCTGTAAATAATGTTTCAAGGAGAATTACTGAGAGATTTCCCCATGCAAAATTGTAAATGACATTTGAAAAAGAGTATGTTTACCTCTTTTTTTTTTTCTGGAAAGACTGGTACAATTTCTCTGCTCTGCATGCATTTTTTTTTTTTGCCTCTGCTGCTCTTCTTCCTGGTGTTAACTGATTTGAAACAATCTCACTCTTTTCAAAGCCAAAATAAGCTTCGACAACAGCAACAACCACAAAAAATAGTCCTATCATTTTACTGCATCGGAAAGCACTTATTTACATAAAATTGTGGATACTGTCAGTGAGTAACCATTATCTTCCAAAGTGGGGGGGGGGGGAAGAAAAGTATTGCATGCAAATTTATTGCAGCTTAAAATTACAACTCTTGGATGTTGGTAAAAGAGGTAGAACTGAGGAAACAAATAAGCCAATATTAGATCCTGCCACAGCCCCCTTTGTGGGGGAGAGAGGTTTCTTCATGAATAAAGATGGAGGAAACCACATTGGTAGCATAATAAGAAAAGGTAATTAGTGTCATCTGTTCACCACTGTTAGAATTTGACTAGAGCAATTTGATTAAGTTTATCACATTTTAAACTTTGAGAAAGTTTTTTCAGCTCTGTAATTTGGTTAGTGCCAGAGTGTGGAGAATATCAGTCAGCTTCCCGGTATGATTGATGAGCGCGAAATGCAGAGGGATGGGAATGCAAAGAAATAATAATAGAGAGGAAGAAAGAAAGAAAGAAAGAAAGAAAGAAAGAAAGAAAGAAAGAAAGAAAGAAAGAAAGAAAGGGCCCCAATACCCAGATATTGGAATAAAAATACTGTCTATTGCTTTGAAATAAACCTTTTCTAAATCAGTGTGAATCTTACCAAAAGGACCTCTTCCCAAACAAATCCACAATGGAATAAAGTGTGTGGGGAGGTCTCTATGTCTCTACACACAATAAAAGAAAATAATTCTTGGAATAATAAGTATTTAACCTGTTATAATAGGTGATGTTACAATAGGAAATTAATTTCTCATTTTAACTTACACTCAACTAACATAATGTTTCAAAATCTATTACTAAGAAATTGATGGAAACAATGCCAAGAGTCTCTTTTTGGTAGTGCTCAAGAGGGAATACTGAATATATCTATGGTTTTGTCCTCAGACATTGACGCTTTCTAGTTGATGCGTCTGTTAATGTGAGTGCTCTTAGTTTTATTTTCTCCACAGTTGATATAACCTCTTCCATCTTTCTCAGGGATGTTTTGAGAGTCGATGAAAATGGTTAGAAGTAGAGACAGTCACAGGAAGGAACACCGGTCGCTCTGCTGGAATCCAAAGGGAGGATTATCTGTCAGAATCCAAAGGGAGGAGGACGTGGACAGACTTGAGGTAGGAGGTATCTAAAGCCAGAGCATCCCGGAGGGAGCTGAGGGAGTCCAGGTAAAGTAAATGATAAACAACAGGGAGATGCAAATCAAAACCAGTGAGCTATCCCCTCACACCTGTTGGGACGGCTGTTACCAGAAAAGGCAACAGATACAAGTTGGCCAGGATGTAGTGAGAAAGAAATCTTGGGCCTGGCTGGTGGAGACGTAAACTGGAACAGAACTACCATAGAACCCAGTGACTTGCCCTCTGGGCTCATATACAGAGGAAGTGGAACCAGGGTTTTGAAGAGCCGTCTGCATTTCCTATGCTGTAACTTACCAGGACCAGCGACACCCATGCATTTCCTGTGCTGTAACTGACCGGGACCAGCAACACCCATGCATTTCCTGTGCTGTAACTGACCGGGACCAGCGACACCCATGCATTTCCTGTGCTGTAACTGACCGGGACCAGCAACACCCATGCATTTCCTGTGCTGTAACTGACCAGGACCAGTGACACCCAAGCTCTCATGTCACATAAAGTCTCAAGCTTTAACCACACAAAACTTATAAAAGCAGTGTATCTGGTCTCAAAAAAAAAAAAACAATTCTAGATCTAACAAGAACTCCAGTGCGTGGGGAACAAAGAAATGAAATGAAGTGCTTTGAAAATCTGGAGACAGGCAAATGTGCTAAGTAAATCCTCTGAGGGCATCTGGGAAAAGAAATGCAAGGGAGAGATGAAGGCGTTTTCTCTCTTGCTCCCCTAGACCCACCTTCTGACAGCCAGCTTCTTTCTTCCCACCACCCGCAAGGATAAGAAAACCATTTATTCCTCTTTTCAGTAATTCCCACGGTACTTTCTCAGACGATTTAGAAAAGAGCTCTGTGGGGAACTCACGTGACAATGTGTCCGTGTTCGAAGGGAGACGTTCGCCGGTGATGGCATTTCCGGGCAGGCTCTCAAACTGCCTGGCGTTGGTGGGGCCGAGGGCCTCTGCAGCTGGTGGGCAGTAATTGGTGGGTCCCTCCCGGAGAAGTAGACCCTCAGAAACATTCCGACCTGCATCCGGCTCTTCTCTGAACCATTTGTAATTACAGTAAGGCAAGCACTTGAAGTCAAGTGTGCTCAGGTGCACACGCACACATGCACAACTCTACAGAATTTCAGAAAAATGACCTATCTATTTAAAGAGTACATAGGTCTTGCATTCACACAATAAGAGATGGGATGGACTTCTACCAAAGGTTTTCCATTTTCCTCTTTTTTGTTCTTTATAAAGAAAAAACACGATGTGGCTTGGCTGGTTATTTAAAATTTCTGTGTACTAGCCCTACCTTGTTTGTTTCACTGTTATAGTTTTAAAAAATTAATTTGTCACAGTATAAATAAATAAGTAATTCAGACACATTTTCAAATATTTATGGGAATATATGGGATATATATATATATGCACAGATATATATATATATGCACATTTAAATAGAGTAAATATGAATTTTAATTTTGTGTTGTTTTTTTTCTATGTATGATTTACTTTTCTTTTTTATTATTATTTGAATTTATTGAAATGACACTGGCTAACATAACTGTACAGGTGTCAGGTTCCCAAACCTACACCTCCTCTCTCTACACCGGACTATGTGTTCACCCCCTACCCCCCAGTCAAGATTCCATCTGTCACCATTTAGCCCCATCTACTCTCTTCCAAGACCATAAAAAGGTAGAAAATCTTACCTTTTGCAGAAGCATGGATGGTCCTGGAGAGCATTAGACTAAGTGAAATAAGCCAGTCAGAGAAAGACAAGCACCATGTGTTCTCACTCCTATGTGGAATCTAATAAACAAAATGAACTAACAAGCAAAATAGAGACGGACCCATACATAGGGAGCAAGCCAGCAGCTGTGGGGGGGGATTGGTGAGAGAGTTGAAGGGGTAGAGAAAAAAACCCAAAAAGAAAAACATAAAAACAACTAATGGATTGGCATTTCTATTATCCATTGCATATTTATTGAGCACCTGCTAGATACTAATTGATCTAGGAAAGCGCCAAGATGTGTAATATGAAGTTTCTTTCCTCAGACACCATAGTGAAGGCACGCCCCACAGAATAAGGGTTTCTATGAACCTGTATTATACAGGTTCGGTAAAGGAGATTCATAGACACAGATAGCCTGTTAGGGTTGCTGGAGTCTGGGGCTGACAGCCATGGGGTACAGGGTGTCTTTCTGGGGGGTGATAAACACATCCTGGAATGAGATAGTGATGGTGAGATGTACAACTTTATGCATTCACTAAAACCACTGAATTTTACACTTAACAATGGTGAATTGTGTGGCATATTAATTATATCTTAATTAAGCTTTTAAAAAGTAAAGTGCTTGATACAAACATGTAGCTATAAACTGTGTCTTCATTTTTCAGTCTATTTATCTAAGAATATAAGTAGCTCGACCTGGAAATGCTGAGGTCGCCGGTTCAAAACCCTGGGCTTACCTGCTCAAGGCACATATGGGAGTTGATGCTTCCTGCTCCTCCCCCCTTCTCTCTCTCTCTCTCCTCTCTCTCTCTCCTTTCTAAAATAAATAAAAAAAAAAAACAACAAAAAACAAAAGTACCCTTAAAAAAAAAAAAGAATATAAGTAGCTGTCAGCTCCCTACCTAACCTAGAAAACTTAGTCAACGTATTTTCCTGTGTTTCAAAATTGCATGATATAAATGTTGGTCAAAGTTTTGATTTCTATATTTCTTCAATATCTACAATAAAATGTGAAGTTAATTGAATACTAGAACTTAAATTTCTTTCCTCTTTTTTGATAATAGATGTAAATCAATAAAATAAAATATATTTTAATACTATATCATATATTTCTACTATTATAAGCCTTTAAATACCCCTTATTATATAGCTAAAAGTGTATATTTTATGAGACATCAAGAATATTATTTGTATATCTTTTTTTTACAGTGGAAAGGCAGGGAGATAATATATGAAAAAAGCTATGCTATCACAGTATTACATTCCATAATAATTTTTTTAACTTTTGTTCTAATTTAAAATGATTGGAAATTCACAACCTCTTTGTGAATTTGAAAAAAAAGTAAATTATTCATTAAAAAATCATTTTCTTTGTCAAATGCCATTCCTACTAAAGAATATTTTAAACAGTAATAAACTTACTTCATTTTGCGGAGTGGTGAGACATACCGTATTTTTCTCTCCATAAGACGCACCTGACCAAAAGACACATCTAAAGTTTTAAGGAGGAAAATAAGAAAAAAATATTCTGAACCAAATGTTGTGTTAAAATATTTAATAATGTACCATATTTTTTGCTCCATAAGATGCACGGGCATTTTCCTTCCAATTTTTTAGGGGGGAAAAGTGAGTCTTATGGAGCGAAAAATACCGTATTAAGTGTTCTAACTTGATGCTTATTATTTTATCTAGTACTTTAATAAATAGAATTTAGTGATATAGTTATTACATAAACTTGTCACGTAAAAATTCTCTCCAAACATAAATTATGATCAATTTTGAAACTTGCTCAGAGCATCTCTTTCTTCTGCTGAGATATTTGTTCTCTATTTTCCTTGGGGTTTCCTTAGGCGTTCTCTTAATAGGCCATTATTTAAAGATGCTGAATGCTCAGCTCTCAGTAATAAAGTGAATTTCGAGTGAGGTCTGAAATACTGTAGAATCCCGGAGTCGGAACTATCTCTTGACACTCTCTAATCAATGCTCTTGAGTTCCCAGACTATTTTGTGGAAAGCCTACCTCCTTGACAAAGACACCTTCATGACAGATAGAAGTGACAGGCAGGTCCAGAAACAAGATTGTCGGATTAGGAGAGCACACTCAAAGCTTCGGGTGATCGCTGACCTGCCTCAAACACACAGGTCCACCATCACCATACCCCCACTGACACCCACCAGCGACGCCAAAGCATGGTGTCCTTTGTTTCAGTACCAGCATTATATACCGAAATGGTTTCCAAGTACATACTGAATTCCAGGGGTTTTGACAGTAAAACTGTAATGTTCAAGAAAGTGATAGAAATGTGAAATATTACATTTAATTTTTGCGCTTGATTTCCCAATCAACTTGTCTTTCTGCTCAGTCACCCAGTTTCTCTGTCCTTCTCTTTCCTCCTACCCTGAGTTAAAGGAAATTGGAGTCACAGGGAGGGGATATTATTAACAATAACATTTGAACAAGACAAAGAAATAAGATAGACAATATGAAAAACAGGCAAGTAACGAAATTTCACGTCAGTTAAGGGAAGAAAAGCAGAAGGGGCATTTACCCTGAAGTATAGTAAATGCAAGAAGATTCTTCCATCCAGAAAGGTTATTTTAGAAGTTCTGAATAAATTTCTATCCTGCAAGAACAGTGCTTCTCAGACCTGTAATCCAGTCACAGTACTTTCTTCATTTTGATTGTCATGTGTTGTTTTTTTTCAATCGGCTGCGAGCTGGCAAATTCAGAAGGAACTGTCAGCTAATTCTTCCCTTAAAATTGTCGTAAGCCCTTTTCAAATATTACAGTTGCTTTACTCATGCTTTTAAGGCTACAAAGAGAGTCAGTGTGGATTCATTTCCTCAGTGACAAATTAATGGAGAGATGTCAGAAACCTGGGAGAGAGCAGGAAAATGCCTTATTGTCACTATCCTATAACAATATTCCATTTCTTCCAAGACTGAGCCAACAGCAGGTTGCTCTTGTCTCGGAAGAGCAGCACACACTGTAGTCCATATCTTCTCTCTCCTACAAGATACCTATGCTTCCCAAAATGAAAACTTGATTTTTGTTTTTTTGTGTAATATCATTTAGCAAGCAGGACTTCTTGGGGAGGCAGTGCAGAAATTGAAACTATAAGACTCTAAGCTTTGGAGTAAGTTACAACTCTGTAAAAATGTTGTCCTGAACAAGAACATGAGAGTTGTCATGGGGTACAAGGACCATAGTGATTACATGAGACATCTCTGGACACTTGGTGAGTGTTGTTTGAATCTAATTGATTTCAAAATGTCTGTTAAATAAGTTTTAGATAAACTTGATTGACTCTGTATCATGTATCTTCATTTGTTCAATAGGATGTAATTTAACTTATTAAAAGGGAAGCTATTAAAAGTGCCTTTGTAACCTTTATCAAGGTCAGTGCCTAAATCATACTATTAAGTTTTCTTTTTATTAAATTACTCATTTAAAATGTCTCATTCCTCTAAAACACTTACCGTTTTTTTATGATTTTTCTCCTTTTCCCCCTAATTCAGCAGTTCTCAACCTGTGGATCGCGACCCCGGCGGGGATGGAACGACCAAAACACAGGGGTCGCCTAAAGCCATCGAAAAATACATATTTATTATACAATACATTTTTAAATAAAATATGTATTTCTGATGGCTTTAGGCGACCCCTCTGTTTTGGTCGTTCGACCCCCGCCGGGGTCGCGACCCACAGGTTGAGAACCGCTACCCTAATTCATGTTACATTAATTGCTACTTTCATCATTTTTCTATTAACATATATTCAAAATATCATTATTCAAGAAAAAGTCACTTTGATTTCCTCTTGGGAGACTGATATGCATGACTGAGCTGCAGTGTGAATTTTCTGACTTTTACAGATTAATCTTGGAAGCAAGTGGGGAATGACCAAAGAAATCCCGATGTATTATTAAAATCGTTAATGCATCTCCCCTGACCCTCTAGTCTCAGTACCGAAGGCAGAGGTCCCAGATGTAAACATCTTCTTATTCCTTTGTGCATAATCCTGCTGCCAGTCCCTACTCCCGTTGAGAAAGAAGTCAGACTTGCCCGTGCCCTGGGCGGCCCTATGTAATCTGGCTCTACCTTACCTGTCCACATCTCAGCAACCTCTACTGCTCCCAACTTTGCAAATTGGTGTCCAGCCACACTGGCCCCAGCCACACTGGTCCCCAGGTTGTCCCTGAGATACAGCAGGAAACCTCTTGCCTGAGGGTATGTTCCAGTCTCTTCCCTTTCAGAAGCACTCATCTCCCAGGTACCCTGTCGGCAATGTCTTCCCTGCCTTCTACCATTTTGTTCAGACACCACCTTCTCAATGAGGTTCTTCCCTTCCTGTTTCATTGGATACTGTCAGCAGCCAGCCCATGACTTCTTCCCCTTATCTACCTTTCCTTTACACATAACATCCATCACATTCCAGCACAATGTGTAACGTATGATAATCCTATGGTCATTGATCATTGCCTACCTTTCTCTGCTAGGATGTAAGTCACCAGGGCAGTAGCCCTTGTTCTGTTTATAGAAGTATCACTAACACAAACATAGCAGTATTCCACCCATCTCTATTCACTGAGTGGCTCAGCATAGGTATAGACAACATTAATTACCATTGTGCCTGTTCACCATCCTTATCTAATATACAGCAGTAGGGAAAGTAGGCTGACAGTTGTCAGAATGTGAAACAGAGCATTCATTCTTGTATTATTATTTATTATTGTATCATTTATCTGCATTATAACTGTAAGCCTACTCTTGCCCACCTCTGTAGTAATGACCAAAATGTCTAGATATCAAGCTATCTGGGTATCGGGGAAAAATCTTTCATTGTTTCATGATGTTTCATGGCTAACAGAGTAGCCCACAGGAAATGTTAAACACGCATTCAACAAATGGGATGGGAAGAATTAATTATTATTCCCATTGTCTCACAAGCAAAGAAACAGATGTAAAGAAGCTAATAGTTTCCTTAGAACCAAACATCTAATAAGAGGAAAGGATAAGGAGTGAAATATATGTATTTTTTATTATAAAAATCTAATTAGAGTTCTAAGTCTTTGGTTTTAAATTAGTTTTAAAAATCTTTCAACTCTTTGAACATGTGACTGGCAATACATAACTTTACCACTGACAAAGCTTGTCTAGCACGTGGGTGGCAATAAAGCGCTGGATTTGATGTTTTCTTTTATGTTAAGAACCACCTGAGAAGAGCAAGGCAAAGTGCTAATAGTGTATCTATGCAGCAGTGTAATATTGTGGGTCACATACTCGGCATCACACTCCTCCGGTCTCCTGATGGCAGGCACCCTCCTAACTTACCTTCTTCTCCTGGAACAGTGCTAAGATGCATATGTGCTAATAGTTCAGGGTAAATTACAGAGAGCAGAGACTAACTGACACCATGTGGAGGCGGGGGGGGGGGGGGTAGGTACTGCCTGTGGGCCAGAGAGTACTGTTCTTGTGTGTGTGTGTGCGCGCGCCAAGTTCCGTGGCGTGTCTTTTTTAAACAACATATTTTCTGGGTAATTATTTTAAATTTAAATTAAAATTCCCTTTAAAATGGGGATTGCAGTACAACCCAGGTCATCTGCGGTTTTGGGTTAAAAGCTTCAATGTAGTGTTTTATTCATCATGTGGAGAGAGGGATGAACTAATTGGCATCAATCTTCAATCAGGGCTTAAGCAAAAGAGTCAACTTGTGTAAGGGCCAACAGTGATTAATGGGACAGATAGTTCGCTTCTGCAGGGGTTCGCCGTGCCTTGAAGTGAGATCCTCATTTTTTTATTGGGTTGTGAAAGAAAACTGATTATTTATTGAATAGTTTTTTCTGTTTTTTTAATTTATTTATTCATTTTAGAGAAGAGAGAGAGAAAAGGGGGGTAAGAGCAGGAAGCATCAACTCCCATATGTGCGTTGACTCGGCAAACCCAGGGTTTTGAACCGGCGACCTCAACATTCCAGATAGATGCTTGATCCACTGCGCCACCACAGGTCAGGCTGAATAGTTGTTGTTGTTTTTTTTTTATCATGACACTCTCCACAACTTAGGACTTCTTTTTGACTGCAAGATACAAAAATTGAGGCATTATTCTAATTTGAATAATTTATTATAAAACAGAATCATTCAGAGTTAGCAATGAAAACTATCTCTGGTAAGAACATAATCTCCTGGCACTCTATTTTTCTAATTCATACAGATGTTTATCCTTTGGGAAATCAAATAGGTAGTTGGTGAGACTGACACTATTTTGAGGCGTGTGACTATTTTTCTTTCCAACAGAAAAAGTGCCCATTTCCACGGGGGGTGGGGATGGTCATAGCGATCCAGGGACAGCAGGGCGGTAGTCTGCTCAGGAGCTGTCTGAGCTGCAACAGTTGCTGTGCACACACCTGACTGAGTCCCCAGTGTTCCAGCAGATAGCAGGGGGCAGAGCTGTAGGCCTGGACACATATCAAAGCAGGTGTCAGCAGAAAGACCGCAGCCCGGCCCACGCAGCCATGCGCTGTGAACTGCTCTGGCCGTGCGTCTCGGAAGTGTTGGCCAAGCAAAGTAGCTGGAAAACGTACCATGACATAAGGGAAAAAACTAATTGACTGAGTGCCGTGAAACTTGATCGGTCATGTCAATTCTGAATTATTTATGTCACATAGGATAGTTTTATTTTATCTTTGGCATTTTTTTAAAAATAAATACTACAAACAACATTTTTTTGTTGTTCCTGCAATTCTGGCTTTAACTGAATAAATTGATGATATTAGTTTGAAGGAGAATATATAATCTGTCTTTTAGATTTTCTTGAAGGGAGTGTGTCCAACTCATCTAAAGAGTATTTAAATCTTTAACATACAAACCATATATAAGATGCTTTAAAATGTTTTATCTGTTGCTCTCTCTATCTGTGTAGGCAAGAGAGCAGACTTGTTTTCATTGATTCTTGATGGGAGTAAAAGCTTAAATTCCAAAAGCATTATTAACTGAGGACCTAAGTAATATTGACATTGCTTGGCCTATAGTCAGAATCTGTCCAAAATCGAAGGGCATTTAAAAATCAATAAGAAAAACAATTCTTCCTAGGCTATTTTTATGGCATTTCTTCAAGCAGTGGTAGAAAAGAAAATCATGATCAATAATACAGTAAACCCACTGAAATCTATTTGTTCATAATGTAAAACAGCTGACCAAACACTTAGTCTTGTAGCTAATGGACAAAAGGTCCGACGTGACTCCCTTCTAGTCCTCCTCCATTTAATTAAGGGGAATATCGTTCGGCACAATATCACACTTTGAGTCTTTCCACAGGTGAGAAAGTCTGAGAGACAGACTGAAGTAAGCTGTTTCATAAAGATCACAAAAGGGCTCAGAACTGTCTCAGTGTGCCAGGTCTCACGCCCATCCCTGCGGTGAGCAATGGGCAAGCTTGCCTTGTGGAATTTGTCAATTGCTCTCATGGAGCGGTTCAAGACAGCCCTTCTAAAGGTCACTGATTCACCACCTCCTGATGGGGGCACCTTCATGGCAGGCATTATCTCTAAGCTGATGCCTCCGCTACAGCTCTAAAGGTTACCCTTCTCCTGTAACAAGCTGCCATTCCTCTGGTGTGTTAGCCGAGAGAACCAGCACCCATGCTATAACTGTGGGTCGCAGTCAAAGCTGTACCGGCGTGCAGGATTCTACATCAGGAGAGCAGGAGTTCTATCTGGCCTCACAGCCAAGTGGGCTCAGGCCCCCAAGGCAGAGAATGCAAGTTCATCTCTGGGACAGGTGTCAAATGCAAGTCATAGTGAATATTGTCTCTTCCAGGGTGACAGGGGCCTGTTGTTATCAACTTGCCAATGAGTGACAGTTTGATTTCCCCGTGGAATGTGTCACTGAGGGATTAACATGGGGTTAAATTCCTGGCAGTGCAGGCATTCACGAGGGGCAGTAACTAAATCAACCTTAGCAAGTGGGAGTTCAAGTTATTGTCCCTATCTCTGGGTCCCATCACTGTTGATGTGATTTCCACATCCCTGAGGCCATAAGGACCGTCTAAGGGTAGGTGATGCGGGCAGATGAGCATCAACGGGGCCGTTGTGTCTGTCAGCCTCTGTCATCTGGATGCTCTCTAGTGGGCTTCGTCATGTGCTGCAAGGGTATTTATACTTTTTGCCCAGCACCATATGTCTGTCCAGATGTCTCCTTCACAACAGAGATAATTTCATGGTCTTCAAGCTGCCAATGTTGCTGACAAACTAGACGTTTTCAGGCATGAAAAATGAACACTGGTTTATGTATCCTACCTGCAGACGTTAACTCAAAGAGAACCATAATCCTACATATCCTACATGCAAAATATGCCACAGCTGTATTTAAAAAAGAAAACTGAGGACCTTGAGCTATGCAAATACATTTTAAGTAAGAGACCAAAAGCCTGATTCTTAGTGGAAAAGATATAGAAAACTGGACTTCATCAAAACTGAAAATCTGTGCTTTTCAGAAGATACTAGTAAGAGAATGAGAAAATCTACCAAAGAGGAGAAGAAATAATTGCAAACCATGTATATGATTAAAAAAAACCCACACAAAGCACCTTGTATCCACAATGTAAAAAATTTATTGAGAAGAAAGCAAACCATCCAATGTAAAAAATGGGCAAAAAAAATTTGAAGAGATATTTTCTCAAACACATAAGGGTAGAAAATAAGTACATAAAACATTTCTTAACATCATTAAAGCAGTGGGGTAGCAGTACATCTGCTCTAGAGTAGCCAAAATTAACCAGACAGACCATGCCAAATGTCAGCACGGACATGGGGGAACCAACGTGTATACCATGGTGGTGAGAACCTGAATGTGACCTCTATGGAAAAGTTTGGCAGTTTCTTAAAAAGTTAAACATACACGGACCGTGATCCAAGCACTCCATTCCTATGGACCCAGTAATAAGGAAAGCACGTGCCCTGTAAAGGTTTGGGCATTAAAGTCACTGTAGCTTTATGTGTAAAAACCAAGCCTGGAGGCCATCTAAATAACCATCCAGTCAAAGGGTGAACAGTGGTGGAACAGGGTACTACTGAAAATTGAAAATGAATGATGGTTCCACCCAAAGGATGTCCATGAAAGAAGAAAGACAGAATGAGAGCTCTATGATTTCATTTAATTAAAACCTTTTAGATGGAAATAATCCATTGATACAGATTTATTTTTTTGAGAGGGGTTAGAAAAGAGGATAGAAAGGGACTACAAATGGGGGCATGAGGACACATTTTAAATGACAGAAATTTCCATTGGTTTGATTATGTGCATGCTTTCATTTATCTCATCATCAACCATAAATATATACAGTTTATTATATATTAATTGTATCTCTATAGAGTTGTTTCAAAATTAAAATAAATCAGAACCCAAGGGAAACAGGCACTAAATCAGGGGTCGGGAACCTATGGCTCACGAGACACATGTGGCTCTTTTGATGACTGCATCTGGCTCACAGACAAATCTTTAATAAAAAATAATAACATTAAAAATATAAAACATTCTCATGTATTACAATCCATTCATTTCCTACTGCTCATGTTCATGGTTGCAGGTGGCTGGAGCAATCACAGCTGCCTTCTGGGACAACACCAAATTTTTATTGGATAATGCCTAACGTACACGGGTCGTTGTGAGGTCAGGAAGTAACTTCCTTCCTTTTAATCAAGTAGTCAGCTAGCTAATTGCAGAAACCCTTTTGACAAAGAAAATGGCTAAAAGAAAAAAAGATGAGGGGTATAGTACTTTTCAGCAGGAATGGACAGAGGAATTCGCCTTTGTGGAGAGAGCAGGTTCTGCAGTGTGTCAAATATGCAATGTTAAAGTTGCATCGATGAAACGGTCAAATATAAAGCGACACTTTGACACATGCATACTACATTTGCATCAAAATATCCAGTGAGGGACAGCAGGAAGAAAGCATGTCAAGAGCCACTATGCAGAGTGCAAGCTAGTCAGCAGCAACTCTGTGTTTGGACCCAACAAGGTGACTGGAATTCGGCTAGCTTTGCTGGTGCTTTAGCAATTGTGAGAAACGGAAAACCATTCACAGATGGGGACTATGCCAAAACATTCATCCTTGATGTTGCCAATGAACTTTATGATGACTTTTTGGATAAAGACAAGATAATCAAACAAATAAAAGACATGCCTCTGTCGGCAAAAACTTCATGATCGTACCATCATGATGGCAAATCAAATTGAGGCAACACAAGTGAAGGACATAAATGCAGCACCATTCTTTTCTCTCACTTTGGATGAGTCAACAGACATAAGCCATTTATCCCAGTTCAGCATGATTGCAAGGTATGCTGGTAGTAACACACTATGTGAGGAAAGTCTTGCTGTTTTGCCTATTAAAGAGACAAGAGGGGAAGATTTATTCAAGTGTTTCACTGAGTTTGCTAAAGAAAAAAATCTACCGATGGATAAACTTATTTCGGTGTGTACTGATGGTGCTCTGTGCATGGTGGGAAAAAACAGAGGATTCGTAGCACTTCTTCATGAACATGAAAAGAGACCCATCCTAAGTTTTCACTGCATCCTACATCAGGAGGCACTTTGTGCTCAGATGTGTGGTGAGCAGCTTGGTGAGGTGATGTCGCTGGTCATTCGGGTGGTCAACTTTATTGTTGCCCGAGCTTTAAATGATCGCCAGTTTAAAATACTGCTGGATGAAGTTGGGAATAATTATCCTGGTCTGCTTCTGCACAGCAGTGTGCATTGGTTGTCAAGAGGGAAAGTGCTCAGCCGTTTTGTGGCTTGTCTGAGTGAAATCCGGACTTTTCTTAAAATGAAAAACATCGTGCATCCTGAGTTAGCTAACACTGAGTGGCTCCTGAAGTTCTATCTTGTGGACATGACTGAACATCTGAACCAGCTCAATGTGAAAATGCAAGGCATTAGAAATAGTCTTATCCCTTCAACAAGCAGTGTTTGCATTTGAAAACAAGCTGGAACTCTTCATCGCCGACATTGAAACAGGTTGTTTACTACACTTTGAAAAACTGGGAGAGTTTAAAGATGCATGCACAGTGACCCTGCTCAACATCTGATCTCCAGCAGCTAGCAGGCTTCACATCTAATCTCCTGCAGTCATTCAAAGCACGCTTTGGAGAATTTTGTGAGCACACTCGTGAACATGAAAAGAGACCCATCCTAAGTTTTCAGTGCATCCTACATCAGGAGGCACTGTGTGCTCAGATGTGTGGTGAGCAGCTTGGTGAGGTGATGTCACTGGTCATTTGGTGGTCAACTTTATTGTTGCCCGAGCTTTAAGTGATCACCAGCTTAAAACACTGTTTATCACCCATCCACTCGAGTGTGCAGTGGACAGCACTGACCTGAGTTACATCCCCGGTGTCTCTGTCAGAGATTTTGAGCTACAAGATGCTGACCTGAAGGCCTCAGACATGTGGGTGAATAAGTTCAAGTCACTGAATGAAGATTTGGAAAGACTCACATGACAGCAAGCAGAGTTGGCAAGCAAACACAAGTGGGGAGAAATGAAAAAACTTCAACCCGCGGACCAGCTGATTGTCAAAACTTGGAATGCGCTTCCCGTCACATACCACACACTGCAGCGTGTGAGTATTGCTGTACTGACAATGTTTGGCTCTACATATGCATGTGAGCAGTCTTTCTCACATCTAAAGAATGTTAAGACCAACCTACGATCATATTTAACGTATGGAAGTCTCAATACCTGCATGAAGCTTAACCTTACCACGCATCAACCAGACTACAAAGCCATCAGCAAAACCATGCAGTAAGAGTACTTTATTTATCATTGGTTAGCAAAAACATGACAACGTTATTAAAATGAATTCATAGATTTATTGTACATTGAAAGTGTTGGTCTTACATAAAATGCACACATTTACTTGTATTTAGTGTTAAACATATTGTATGGCTCTCATGGAATTACATTTTAAAATATGTGGCGTTCATGGATCTCTCAGCCAAAAAGGTTCCTGACCCCTGCTCTATATCCATCAGCTCATATATTTCCTTTTAATTTTTATTTATTGATTTTTTGTTTTTTAGAGATAAGGATAGGGGGGGGGGGAGAGAGAGAGAGAGAGAGAGAGAGAGAAACATTGATTTGCTGTTCCACTTGTTTATGCATTCCTTGGTTGGTTCTTGTATGTGCCCTAATCAGGGATCAAACCCACACCTTGATGTATGAGGACAATGCTCTCACAAACTGAGCTACCCAATCAAGGCTCTCCTTACCATTTTGAAAATTATGTTTTTAAAATTGAATTTTTGGGGGTACAGATTCAGGTGTGAAACCCAATGAAACATCATCTGCACATTTTTTTAAAGAATTAATTTTTTTAGAGCAATTTTAGGTTTAAAACAACATTGAGAGAAAGGTGCAGAGATTCTCAGTAATCCCTGTCTCACACATGCACAGCCCCCCTTCCTTATCAATATCACTCGCCAGAAGGATGCATTTTCATGGTTTCTGGGCAGAACTTGGATGTAATTCTTATCTTTATTCCTTTACAAGAAAGGTGTTTTTCCCCCTGGCTTCTATCAACATTCTTTTCTCTACATTTGATTTTCTATAATTTGAAATGATATGCCTAGGTGTACTTGGGCATTTGTCCTGCGTGGTGTTCTCTGAGCTTTCTAGATCTATGGCTTAGTGTTTGGCATTAATTTGGAGAAATTCCCAGTTATTATTGCTTCAAATATTTCTTCTTTTCCTTTGCCTCATTTCTTTCTCTTTGGTCTTCCCATTTTGCCCATGTTACACCTTCTTATTGTTATTAGTCCACAGTCTTTGCATATTCTCTTTATTTTTCAGTTTTTGTTGTCTTTGTTCTTCAGTTTCTACTGATCTGTATCCGCTAGCTCAGGGAGTCTCTGCTTGGAGGTGTCCCACTACTAATAAGCTCTTCAAAGACCTCCTTCCCTTCTGTTATAATGTTTTTGATCTTGAGCATTTTGGTTCATTGGGCTATCCATTTCTTTTCCGATATTGCCCATCTGTTCTTGCCTGCTGTCTACTACCGTAGGTAGCCATTTGAGCCATTTGGATATTAATCACAGTGGAGTGGTTTTAAATTTTCTGTTCCTTCCAACACCTCAGCCCGGTCTTGTTCTGATTCTTGCTCTGTCTCTTCAAGCTGTGTTTTTGCCTTTCAGTATGCCCTGTGGTGTCTCCAGATAGCTGATTACAGTGGACTGGGAGGAAGAACTGCTGTAGACAGGCCATCAGTGACGAGGTGGTGAGTTGCAGGAGAGGGGAAGCATCCTGTAGTCCTGCGATCAGTCTCTTAGTAAGTCTGTGCCTCAGGACTGTGAGCCTCTGGTTTCCCTCCCCGCTCAGGGGGGACAGGATGGCCAGTGTAGGCTGGCCTTGGTATTCATCTTCCGTAGGTTAGTTAGGAGGTTAGAGCACCCCTGTATGTTACCCTCTGATTTTCTACCTTAAGGCGTTGTTAGGAATGGAGTGCTCTGCCTTATTTCAAAGGGGTTTCTGTTCTCCTCCTCCTTGCCAGAGCCGTAAGGGATTTTTCTCTGATATCTACTAGAATCTGGTCAAGGTCTTGAGCGTAAATCTCAAAATATGGCAGGGGCCACCCTGGGACTGGATCTGGGGTCCACGGTCCACAGTGAGTCTGAATGTGTGTGTGAGTGCCCGTTTGGGTTTTCCCTCCCAGCGCGTCCTCCTGTGGGGGACCCAGTTGCTCCATCCTCCTACGGCTGTACCCAAAACCTTATCCACGCTCTGCCCTCAGCACCTAATTTGAGAAGTAAGAAGAGCATCTCGTTTTGAGGAATACCACTAACTGATATTTTTCAATGCATTCTACTTAACTTTCATAGAAACAATGATCTCTTCTTGTATTTGTAGTTAATAAGCTCATACAATATTTAATTCCGTTTAATAATAGCTATCCCAAAGTCAGCTGACATAAGCAGGTTTTGAAGCAGCACACTGAATCTTATAAGCATGTAGCTCGAGTGTTAGACTCAGGAGTTTCTACTCGTGCTAGGGAGTCCTCTCCTCACCACGGGAAATCTGTCCTCTTGGGCATCGGGAAACATCCTTTCTACGTAGACTGAAGAAAAATCAGCAAGTAATTTACATAAGATATGATTAAGAAATATTCTGTTATACTATGGGTTGCATTCTCATGAAATACAGACTTAATATTAGTGTTAAAATGTGGACTGAGCTTTTATGGGCCACAATTGCTGCTTTGGCTCCTTAATCACTTTTACTTGTGCTTTTTGATGTAAAAACTAACTGGTCATTGTGGCCCCCTGTTCAAAGAAAAGAGCAGGTTTTTAACGTACACGCCCTTCCTAGCTACAGTTTGCAACACCCATCCAGCCACCGACCCAAGGAGAGTCATGCCCTCACACTTGGAAGTGGAGATGATTCCGCCACCTTTATCATGACCTCTCAAATCCTAAAGGTAAGTCTTTGACATTAGAATGAATTTATACAGGCCAGGTCCCTTCCTGAGTCTCTTCATCCCTCAAAAATATAGCTATTCTTTTTATAAATTAATGATAGAATAATGATCTATCCCATTAAATTATTTTACTGCATTTAAAAAGGAACAGAAATGAAGAAAAATTACCTGTCCTATTAAAATAAAAATGTATATTTCGGTGTGCTTTTCTGTGTGTGTGTGTGTGTGTGTGTGTGTGTGTGTGTGTGTGTGTGCCATTTCCAGGTTTCTGGTTAAACAGTTGCCAGGGGAACCTCATGCTAACAAAAGCTGTTATCAGATGTCATCAGTGAAGTGAGCTAACATCCCCAGGGTCCCTTCTCTTGGAGGCTTTATTCATTATTTTCTAAACAGGTAAAGCGACCATTTGCAGGGTTTCTTCTGAGTACTGCCAGGAAGAGAAACCATCATCATTTGTAAGACTGTCAGTGGAAAAAAATACTCTCTCCTCCCCCAATTCACTGGTCTCAAAGAAAGAAAAGACTACAGTTTTCATCTCCTATGTTCACTAAAGAACTGGAAAGTAGTCTTGTAGGCACTTTCCAAAGGAAAGGAAACATGTTGAAACCAAGTTGAAGTCACCCCATTCATGACTATGGGCAAAGCTTGCCTTTTGATGTGTGGCAAAGGGAAGCCTGTTCTGTTCTCATTTCATGACCGGCTCTGCGGCCTGAATTCTCTCCGGGAGAAACATGGAGTCCTGTCTGGAAGGTCTGAACAGCCCGACCTGGAAAGACATGGAGTCTCCAAGCGCCCGGCATGGCCCTAGAGAAATGCTTGGGACAGAGGCCAATGAAGAGTGGAGGAGGAGCCCTGGCCGGGTAGCTCAGTGGGTTGGAGCACCCTCCTCTCCGTACATGAAGGTTGCCTGTTCCATCCCAGATCAGGGAACAAATGACAGACAACAGATGAATAAAAAAATCAGGGGAATAACAAACTGATGCTTCTCTCTCTGTGGGTCGCTCTCTCCTTTCCTCTCTCTGTAAAAATCAGTACAAAAAAATTTTTTTTAAAGTTGAGTAAGAGCATGTCATTTAAGTCTGTGGTCAATTGTTCTATAACTTCCACATCAGACTTAAAACTGGTGGCAGCACAAAAGCTGGTCAAGGCATTTGGAGGGCAGTGTTAGACTCGGAAGACAGACTCCAAGTTCAGGGTATTATTGGTTCAGGCTTCCCACACCACTCTATCTAAACTGCTGCTTTCCATAGTATAACTTCTTTTTTGAATCCTAAAAATAGAGATGATAGTTTTGCTGGACAGTAATCTCATTTGGGAATGATATAATGACTCTGAGCTAAAATCTAGTAAATATTTAATAACTGGTAGACGGTGCTGATACTATTAACATCTTTTCTAAAATGCATATTAGAGAGAGGATAGGTTATTTAAAATCTGCTCTAATGTTTTAATTGTTAAATAACTGTCAAAATGCTGAAATTGTTTATGCAATGAAACTACCCATAATAACTTATGTGATTCAGCTCCTCTGTAACAAAGTACTTGAAGTTGCGGTCAATGCAAATAAAACTAATGTCATCTTGTCATGAAATGGTAACTCTGTGGAAATGTAAATATAATAGTAAAGAATCAGTACATTAAGATGTTCTTTGGATCATCTCACTTTATTGCTGATAATAAAAGATTTTAGTGCAGAAAATCGTTAGATTTCTGAGAACCATAGTGACATGGAAATGGTTTCTCCTCCATCAAGGTACCTCCTTAGTCCCCCATGGCCTCATCCCTTCTAGCTAAGTCTCTATTAGCTCAAATATCGACTAGTCATGTCCAGGAATCTGCATAAGGAGGGAATGCCCAGTCTCTTCTATCTTGAATCTTGGAGTTGTTAAACTTTCTTGATTTTAAGTGAGAAGACTGGAGAACGAGAGACCAGGGAGTCATGAAAATCATTCTTCAGAAAGCGACCATAAACAACAACAAAATCCAATAGAACACCAGATATGTCCAGTGAGGGAACCAGGAAAAATAATGGTAAGAGGTGCAATAGCCCTCACCCATCAGCACCTCAAATCTAACTTCAGATAATACTTAGGGAGAAATCTAGAAATCAGTTCTTTCTTCTGAGGAGTCTAAAGAATAGACATAGGTATATAAAAGGGTAACACAATACACCTCTACTTTTTTAAAATTTAAGTGCAAATGTAATTACAATCTTACCATATAGTAATTAGGAAATACTTTATTACATAATAAATCCTGCTTGTTTACTTTTAAATACTAAGTCCTGCTATCAATAGGAAATATAAAAAAAAACAAGTATAAAAAACAGATTATTAGTGTGCATTGTTCCCGTTTTAACATTTTTGACAAACAGAAATTTTAATAATGCATTTTAATCATAAAACTCTCTCAAAAGAGATTTTGTTAGTCTTTTTTTTTTTTTTTTTTTTTTCATTTTTCTGAAGCTGGAAACAGGGAGAGACAGACAGACTCCCGCATGCGCCCGACCGGGATCCACCCGGCACGCCCACCAGGGGGCGACGCTCTGCCCACCAGGGGGCGATGCTCTGCCCATCCTGGGCATCGCCATGTTGCGACCAGAGCCACTCTAGCGCCTGGGGCAGAGGCCACAGAGCCATCCCCAGCGCCCGGGCCATCTTTGCTCCAATGGAGCCTTGGCTGCGGGAGGGGAAGAGAGAGACAGAGAGGAAAGCGCGGCGGAGGGGTGGAGAAGCAAATGGGCGCTTCTCCTATGTGCCCTGGCCGGGAATTGAACCCGGGTCCTCCGCACGCTAGGCCGACACTCTACCGCTGAGCCAATCGGCCAGGGCAGATTCTGTTAGTCTTGATAGTGATTTTCACTATCTTCACTGGTCCCCTTGTGAATTAACTGCTAGCAAAACACACATTGTTTTAAGTGGAAATAGATGAAAAATGTATAATAAAAATAATTAGTTGTCTAACCCACACATAATATTAGTTAAATTCAGTTAAATATAATTGAGTTCAGTAACAGTAATGGAGATTTAAATAATACTTATTTAGATATTACTTAGGTTACAAAATCTTCTTACATGAAACAATAGTTACGAAGAGCTCCTGTGATCAAACTGGTGCTGGTTAAGATACTATTCTATTATCAGAATTTTCCAATCCTTGAGATCCCAGGTACCCAGTTCATGTAGAACACACTCAATTCAGACTTGAAGGACTTGATTCACCTTTCTTCTGCCTCGTAGCAGTAGAATTTGGAAAAATAATTTCTCTGTGCCATGGCTTTTTTTTAATAAAATGGTATTAAAATTTACCTCTTAGGCCTGTTCTGGGAATTAAATGAGTTAACTCATTTAATCATGTAAAGTTCTTAGGGCTATCATGAGGAAGTAGTAAATGTTTACTCTAAAATATAGCAATGGGAATTTTTAACTAAATCTTAGGTTAAGACTAAGATTATTTACTGAAAAGAAATGACCGTACACATGTATCAAGGTAAATTTTGGGAGAAGAAGAAATCCAGATTCTGTATACCAGTGGGCACTCAAACCACCAGCAGACAACATTCTATTCACATTTTAGTCATATTCTGATATCATGAAGAAAATCTCATTTTTATTTTGAACACTTTTACATATATGCACATTAAAATTTGCATCCCTTTTTCTCATCGTTCTGACATATTTCCTATTGTACATTCTTTTTCTGATCATTAAGCTATACCCACACCTACATCTATGTACCTATATTATTGTTAAAAGCCACGAATGCCTTACCTGATGCAGTTAGAAATCCCCTTGCATTTTTTTAGCTTTTCCTTCAAAATGTACACATTTATATTTATTTATATGTTAAATACAGAATATATACTCATATACTACATATAAAATATAAAAGTATTGATACATGTAGATATGCAAAGCAAATATTTACATATGTATATCTGTAAAGTGGCCTAGGAAATGCATATATATTGATAAATATGTATAGCATATGAATTTATGTGTAGATACTTATATTTCACAGTTCTTTGTGTTTTCCCCCAAACTTCTATTTGCATCTGAAGATCTGATGTCTCTGTTTCCTTCCTCCATGAACCACAACATCTGCCATTCTCTCTCGTGTCCCAGGCAGCAGTAGAGTTAGCACCTGTCTCAGGAATTAATCTTGGTGACACTTATGCGATTCTTCTATTCAGTGTCATTCACTCTGTCTCTTTTCTGTGATAGACAGTCTTCTGAGTGTGTATTCTTGTCCTGACATGATCGTTAACAATCCAGTGAGGGAAGGATTAGCCCCTTCAATCCGTAGATGAGGAACCTGCTTCCCTTAGATATTTCCACTTGCTCGACGCCCACACAGGAGGTGAGCAGGTACTTGCACCTGGGTCAGACATAACAAAGACATGTTGTCACCCTTCCATCAGTGCAAAGAAATGCACAGGTATAGCTGAATATGGCTACCTGATCAAACCCTTCACCTCACTGGGCACCAGCCAGCCGTTCTAGCAGGGTAGAGATCGTGTGCACGCATGCGCTCTGAGCCTGTTTTCATACGCAGGGACCGTGGAAACAGCGTAGATGCAGGGAACAGGAAAATACTCAGGAGACAGAAGCTAGAATCCTAAAATATAAAAACCTGTTTGTATTTTAAAATAATAGAAAAGATAGCTGGATAGGCATCATTTACAGTTTCAATACTTAGATACAGCCTTAGATAAATAAAAGAATTTACTCTGATAATATGTACACAAATATGTACTTATCACTTTTTCATATGCATATTGTTGATAGTAATGATGACTGTGGTCCCCATAGAATGAAAGATCATGTTACCAGAGCCACTCACTGTGTCCCTTCCAGAAGCACATGTCTGTGTGGGCATGCCTCATATTCATGAAACAAACAAACAAAAAATTATAATCCTGATTTCCTAGAGTTTCTAAATGCAATAATTTAAATAAACAAGTGAGAAAGAAAATCTTCTGTAAACCTGATTTTAAATAGTACAAGACAGAAGACAAAATGGCAATGGAGTAGGTGGACGTACCAACTTCCACCTCCCAAAACCAAAGTGGATTACAAACTTATTTTTAGAACCATCATCTGGAAAGACCAATTTGGACTAAACTAAGAGGACTCTTCAACCAAGGAACACTGAAGAAGCCACACTGAGACTGGTAGGAAAAGTGGAAACGCAGAGAGGGCTGCCCAGCTCCCTGGAGTAAAAGGCAGCTGGGAGAGACTCGCATGGCAGGAAGTGAGTTTAGCAGAGAGTGGAGAGTCCTGAGTCCCAGGAACAAAGCCCAGCCTGCAGCCCCAGTGCTTTGAAGAGGTGTAAGGACAGTATTTAGCTAGAAACAAGTTGGGATACTGTTTGTGAGAAAGAGACTGATTTCTCAGACCCAGGATTCTTCTTAAAGGGACCGCACAGAAAACCTCTCTCATAACCACTCACCCGGGGCTCTGGGAGTCAGGGAGAGAGGAGAGGACTGGAGTAGTAGGAAGAGAGTGTAATCTAGGAGGCATAGGGAGAAACATTTTGAGAGACAGCCACCCTAACCCCTGGGCTGAGTAACTTCCCAAATCTGAAGTGAATATTTCCCACGGAAACAGCAATACCAGCAAAGGGAAGCAGGACACCAACCAAAAAAGCTCCCCCGCGGCACTCAGAGCAGAGTCACTTAGAAGAAGGGAGCTTTCGGGATCACAGTAGTGAGTGTTAGGGTCTGAGCTCCAGGGCCCCCACCCACACAGCTGAGGGCTCTCCCGTGGTTGGGTGGCTGCAGGATGTGGAAGCACAGATCTGTTGGCAAGGGCAGAAGCTGGCAGGCCACAACTGAGGCCCAGGTGTGAGCTCAGTCTTGCCCGGCTGGGGAGAAAGGGACGTGCAAAAGTGGTCAAGCCTGCTGCGGGCTGCCTACAATCCAGTCTGCAGGGGAAAGGGCGGGAACCCCAGAAGGGGCGAAGACCCGTCCATGAGCAAGGGCTCAGGAGCAAAGCCCTGCCCCACCCATGGAACTGAGGCTTGTGGCCTGCCTTGAGAGCCAGATCCTACTGCAGCGGTGGAACCAAAAGCCCAGAATCAGGCAGAGACCCGCAGCTGAGCAAAGGTGCTCACCCCTGCACTCCTGGCCGAGCATAACGCCATCCACAGGGGCTGGGTGAAGGCCGAGGCCACCGAGGCTTGTACACCTGAAAATGTGATGACAGCCACTTCTGTGAATGTGAGGTAGAAACCACAGCAACAGCCCCAGTGGGCAGTCACTGGCAACGCCGATACCTGCACACCCTAGTCAGCAACAGCAGAGGGGGTGGTGGGCCTGCAGACAGACCACACCTAAGGAACACAGAGGACACACCCAGTGGACTCCAGTGGCCAAAAGCTTCTTTTACACAGACAAAATGAGAAGGCAGAAAATGCAACACAAATGAATCAAGAGAAATCCCCAGAAAAGGACCTGAATGAGTCAGATATAACCAGATTACCTGATGCAGAGTTTAAAATAACTATTATTAGGATGCTCAAAGCTATTAGAACAACAATAGTCATTATGAACACCTAAATAAAGAGATAGCAAATAAAAAAGGACATTGAATAATAAAAAAGAATCAGTAAGAAATGAAAAATACAATATCAGAAATGAAGAACAAAAGGGAAGGAATTAAAAGCAGGATGGATGAAGCTGAAATCAAATCAGCGAGTTAGAAGACAAGATAAATAAAGGCATGGAAGCAGAGCAGAAAAAAGAAAAGAGACTAAAAAAGTCTGAGGAAACTCTAAGAGAGCTCTGTGACAACATGAAAAGAAATAACATCCACATCATAGGGGTTCCTGAAGAAGAAGAGAAGGAACAAGGGATAGAGACTTTGTTCAAACATGTCATAGCTGAAAACTTCCCTCAATTAAGGCAGGAAAACATCTCACAAGTTCAACAAGCACAGAAAACTACACTAAAGAGAAACCCAAAGAAATCAACACCAAGACACATCATAATTAAAATATCAAAGCTAAGTGATAAAGAGAAAATATTAAAAGCTGCTAGACAAAAAAAGACTATCACCTACAAAGGAGCCCCCATAAGGATGACTTCTGACTTCTCAACAGAAACACTCGAGGCCAGAAGGGAATGGCAAGAAATATACAAAGTAATGCAGAACAAATGCCTACAACCAAGACTAGTTTATCCAGCAAGGTTATTGTTTAAAATTGAAGGAGAAATAAAAAGCTTTTCAGACAAAAAAAACAACTCAAGGAATTCACTACAACCAAACCAAGGCTGCAAGAAATGCTAAGGGGCCTGTTATAAACAGATCAAAGGAGAAAAAGGATATAGCAAAAGAAGAATACAGTTTTAAAGAATAAAATGGAAATAAACAATTACATATCAATAATAACCTTAAATGTAAATGGATTAAATGATCTGATCAAAAGACATAGGGTAGCTGCGTGGATAAGAAAATAGGACCCATACATATGCTGTCTACAAGAGACACACCTTAAAACAAAAGATGAACATAGACAGAAGATAAAAGGATGAAAAAAAATATTTCACACAAATGGAAATGAAAAAAAAGCTGGGGCTGGCCTGACCTGTGGTGGCACAGTGGGATAAAGCATCGACCTGGAACACTGAGGTCGCCGGTTCGAAACCTTGGGCTTGCCTGGTCAAGGCACATATGGGAGTTGATGCTTCCTGCTCCTCCCCCTTCTCTCTCTCTCTGTCTCTTTCTCTCACTCCTCTCTCTCTAAAAAATCAATAAATAAAAAAAAAAAGCTGGGGTAGCAATACTTATATCAGACAAAATGGACTTTAAAACAAAGACTATAGTAAGAGATAAAGAAAGTCACTACATAATGATAAAGGGAGCAATCCAACAGGAAGATATAACTATTATAAATATCTGTGCACCTAATATAGAAGCACCTAAATATATAAAGCAGACTTTGATGGATTTAAAGGGCGAGGTCAACAGCAATACTGTAATAGTAGGGGATTTCAATACCCCACTAACATCACTACATAGATCCTCAAGAAAGAAAATTAACAAAGAAACAGCAGACTTAAAATATATACTAGATCAACTCGATTTAATAGATATCTTTAGAACCTTTCATCCTATAGCAGCAGAATATACAATCATTTCAAGTGCTCATGGTACATTCTCTAGGATAGACCACATGTTAGGGCACAAAAATGGTCTCTACAAATGTAAAAAGATTGAAATCATATCGAGCACTTTCTCTGATCACAATGGCATGAAACTAGAAATCAAGCACAACAGAAAAACTGAAAAATACTCAAACACTTGAAAACTAAATAGCATGTTATTAAATAACAAATGGGTTAACAATAATATCAAAGAAGAAATTTAAAAATTCCTAGATACGAACAATAACAAGAATACATCAACTCAAAATTTATGGGACATAGCAAAAACAGTCCTGAGAGGGAAGTTCATAGCATTACAGGCATACCTCAAGAAGCTATAAAAAGCTCAAATAAAGAACTCGACCCTGCATCTAAAAGAACTAGAAAAAGAACAGCAAGTAAAGCCTAGAGCTACTAGAAGGAAGGAAATAATAAAGATCAGAGCAGAAATAAATGACATAGAGGCTAAAGAAACAATACAAAGAATCAATGAAATCAAGAGCTGGTTCTTTGAAAGGTAAACAAGATTGATGAACCTTTAACCAGACTCACCAAGAAAAAAAAGAGGACTCAAATAAATAAAATTAGAAATGAGAGTGGAGAAGTAACTACTGACACAACAGAAATGCAAAATATTGTAAGCAAATACTATGAGGAACTGTACGCCAAAAAACTAGACAACTTAGATGAAATGAACAAATTTCTTGAAACATATAATCTTCCAAAAATTAATCTGGAAAAATGAGAAAACCTAAACAGACCAATTACAACAAATGAGATTGAAACAGTTATCAAAAAACTCTCAAAAAAGGAAAGTCCTGGGCCTGATGGCTTCACATGTGAATTCTACCAAATATTCAAAGAAGAACTAACTCCTTTCCTTCTCAAGCTATTTCAAAAAATTCAAGAGGAAGGAAGATTTCCAAGCCCCTTTTATGAGGCAAGTATAATTCTGATTCCAATACCAGGCAAAGACAACACAAAGAAAGGAAATTATTGGCCAATATCTCTGATGAATTTAGATGCTAAAATCCTCAACAAAATATTAGCAAACTGGATCCAGCAATATATGAAAAAAATCATACACCATGATCAAGTGGAATTTATTCTTGGGAGGCAAGGCTGGTACAATATTTGTAAATCAATCAATGTGATTCATTACATAAACAAAAGGAAGGAGAAAAACCACATGATAATTTCAATAGATGCAGAAAAAGCATTTGATAAAATCCAGCACCTATTCATGATCAAAACTTTCAACAAAGTGGGAATACAGGGAACATACCTCAACATGATAAAGGCCATCTATGACAAACCCACAGCCAACATCATACTCAATAGGCATAAATTAAAAGCAATCCTCTTAAGATCAGGAACAAGGCAGGGGTGCCTCCTTTCACCACTTTTATTCAACATTGTCCTGGAAGTCCTAGCCACAGCAATCAGACAAGAAAAAGAAATAAAAGGCATCCAAATTGGAAAAGAAGAAGTAAAACTATCATTATTTGCAGATGATATGATATTGTATATAGAAAACCCTAAAGTCTCAGTTAAAAAACTACTGGACCTGATAAATGAATTCATCAAGGTGGCAGGATATAAAATTAATACTCAGAAATCTGAGGCATTTTTATACACTAACAATGAACTGTCAGAAATAGAAATTAAAGAAGCAATCCCCTTAACCATTGCAACCAAAAAAATAAAGTACCTAGGAATAAATTTAACCAGAGAAATTAAAGACTTGTACTTGGAAAATTATAAAACATTGATAAAAGAAATCAGGAAAGATACAAACAATTGGAAGCATATACCGTGCTCATGGTTTGGAAGAATAAACATCATTAAAATGTCTATATTACCCAAAACATTTTATAAATTCTATGCAACATCGATTAAAATACCAATGACTTACTTCAAAGATATAGAATACATATTTCAAAACTTTATATGGAACCAAAAGAGAACACGAATAGCCTCAGCAATCTTGAAAAGGAAGAATAAAGTGGGAGGTATCACACTTCCAGATATCAAGTTATACTACAAGGCCATTGTACTCAAAACAGCCTGGTACTGGCATAAGAAAAGGCATATAGATCAATGGAACAGAACTGAGATCCCAGAATTAAACCCACACTTTTATGGACAACTGAAATTTGACAAAGGAGGTAAGAGCATACATTGGAGTAAAGACAACCTCTTCAACAAATGGTGTTGGGAAAATTGAACATTTACCTGCAAAAAAATGAAACTAGACCACCAACCTACACCATTCACAAAAATAAACTCAAAATGGATAAAGACTTAAATGTAAGCCGTGAAACCATGAAGCATCTTAGAAGAAAACATAGGTAATAAGCTCTCTGACATCTCTCGCAGCAATATATTGCCAATTTATCTCCACGGGCAAGTGAAATAAAAGACAGGATAAACAAATGGGACTACATCAAACTAAAAAGCTTCTGCACAGCTAAAGACAATAAGAACAGAATAAAAAGACAAACTATACAATGGGAGAATATATATGACAATACATCTGATAAGGGGTTAATAACCAAAATTTATAAAGAACTTACAAAACTCATTACCAGGAAGACAAAAATTTCAATCTAAAAATGGGTGATAGAAATGAATAGACACTTCTCCAGAGAGGACGTACAAATGGCCAATAGGCATATGAAAAAATGCTCAACATCACTAATCATTAGAGAAATGCAAATTAAATCCAAAATGAGTTATCACTTCACAGCAATCAGAATGGTGCTCATCAACAAAACAACACAGAATAAGTGCTGGCGAGGATTGCAGAAAAGTGAACCCTCCTGCACTGCTGGTGGGAATGCAGACTGGTGCAGCCTCTGTGGAAAACAGTATGGAGATTCCTCAAAAAATTAAAAATTGAACTGCCTTTTGACCCAGCTATCCCACTTTTAGAAATATAGCCCAAGAACACCATAATACTCTTTGAAAAGAAGAAATGCAGCCCCATGTTTATGGCAGCAGTGTTCACAATAGCGAAGATCTGGAAACAGCCCAAGTGTCCATCAGTGGATGAGTGGATTAAAAAGCTTTGGAACATATATACTATGGATTACTACTCAGTCATAAGAAATGATGACCTTGGATCATTTACAACAACATGGATGGACCTTGATAACATTATACTGAGCGGAATAAGTAAACCAGAAAAACTAATAACTATATGATTCCATACATAGGTAGGACATAAAAATGAGACTCAGAGACATGGACAAGAGTGTGGGGGTTAGAGGATGGGGGTGAGGAGAGGGAGGGGTTGGGGGAGGGGAGGGGCACAAAGAAAATTAGAAGGTGACGGAAGACAATTGGACTTTGGGTGATGTGAATGCAGCATAATCAAATGTCAAAATAACCTAGAGCTGTTTTCTCTGAACATATGTACCCTGCTTTATCAATGTCACTTCATTAGAATTAAATAAATAAATAAATAAATAAATAAATAGTACAAGACGTAAGAAATGATCATGTTTGTCCACAATTCTTACACTATTCACAGTGTGAATGCCTTACTCCACAAAAGAATGTACTTCTGGCCTGACCGGCAGTGACACAGTGGATAAAGTGTCGACCTGGAATGCTGAGGTCGCTGGTTCAAAACCCTGGGCTTGCCTGATCAAGACACATATGAGAGTTGATGTTCCCTGCTCCCCCCCCCCATCTCTCTCTCTTTCGTTCTACTCTCTCTCTAAAAATGAACAAGTAAAATCTAAATAGTAAATTTTTAAAAAAGTTTAAAAGAATGTACTGCTGCAAAATGACTGATTTAAAAAAAACTGGTTTTGAAGTTTGGTCAACTTTAGATCACACAGTAATATTTCTGATAGTGTATTTTTTAAAACATTCATGCATCTGTAGTCTAAGTTTTGATAGTAAGAAAGTGAAAGCTAGTTATTAAGGATTGTCTCTCCTAACTAGTCAGTTTGTGATTTCGAGTGCAGCCAAGGCTTAATATAAATTCCAAACACATACTCTGTAACCACGTGAAATATAGTTAATGCATATATTCTTTATTGTATTTATTTCAAAGGGTAGTCATGAATTTTTCCAAATGTTTAGAGTTGTCTGAAGGAAATACACTCTTTTAAAAGGGGTTTATTTTTCAAGTTATTGTTATTTCAAGTGAGTTAAATGCCAATTTCGGGGAAGAAAATACAGCTATAAATATGGAAAAGCATATAAAATAGTACTTGAAAGCAAGATGAACCATATTACATCCAAAATATTATCAATTTTATTCCTTTGAATATTTTTCTCCAAATATGATTTGTTCAAAGATTATTTTCTTGTTGAAACTCAATTTCTATATAGACAAAGAAAAAGCTCTTATGGGGAATACAATACAGAACAATTGCTCCAAATTATACCCGTGCTCAGATTGGTATTTCACTGGGAGAAATCAATGACAGTACCAACTCTTTATAATAGTTTCATTAAAAATCACCTCTGTGCTCTGATATTTTTTTCCCCGAAGTCAGGGGAAAAGAACACTTACTTTGTTTATGCTGTCTGACCAACTACCAGCTCCAATTAAAATTCTTAGCTGGATACATTGACTCCGAAGGAGAGAAAAATAAAAATATATTACTCATCCTGCGCTAAAACCCGCTGCTGGAATGACTGGAATTACTCTTCTGGCTTAATGGTTGGCACATTTATATCTTGATATTATTGTCTTTCGTGGCATATGAAAAATTTAGCAAAATCATAGGAAGTATACTTTGTTGGTTGAAATAAATAGTGACGAGGAAGATATTTGTTCTTGGGATCTTTTCGGAAAATGTCAAGCATCTCAGTTTTTATTCTGTAAATTGAGACTTTGAGTTCATTATTCATTAAAAACACATACTGGATTCTCATGCTATTCTGGGCAGTAGTGAAACCACATTGAATTGAACAGAAGAGTTAAAGAGATGCCATTGGCTCTTCATTGGCTCAGTGCTAGAGCGTTGGCCTGGCGTGTGGAAGTCCCTAGTTCCATTCCCAGTCAAGGCACAAAGGAGAAGCACCCATCTGCTTCTCCACCCTTCTCTCTATCTCTCTCTTCACCTACCTCAGCCAAGGCTCCATTGGAGCAAAGTTGTCCCCGGCACTGAGGATGGCCTTCGCCTCAGGCACTAGAATAGCTCTGGTTGCAACAGAGCAATGCCCCAGATGGGCAGAGTATTGCTCCCTTGTGGGCATGCTGGGTGGATTCTGGTCAGGCACACAGGGAAGTCTGTCTGTCTGCCTCCCTGCTTCTAAATTTGGAAAAATACAAAAATAAATGAGACACCGTTGGCCTCTTTCATTACGAAATGTAGATCAGTGGAGAATGCAACCAGTCAGAGGATGTTACACATAGTATAAAATTTAAATCCTGATGGCAAGCCTCCAGGCCATTATGCTATGTCATAAGACTGTATAATGAGATACCATGGACTAAAGGTAAGGAAGTCTTTTTTTTTGGAGGGGGGGCAGGTTTCTCTGTAAAGTGATGAAGAGTGGAAAGAGGAGTGGACGGTAACTAGGGAAATAGAAGTGGGCTGTTTCAAGGAGAGAGAATGCAGGGAATGCAGGGAGCAGAAAATGGCCAGTAAACTGCATGTGGTGGGAGGGACACTGAATAGCAGAGTGCACCTGTACGCCAGTCAGGCCACACCACAGGAGTATTTTGATCTTCAGTCAGACAGTGTTCTTGCCATAACCAGACCTTTAGCAGCCAGGACAACAAATAGCTAGTCACCAGCTCTGCGATGCTGGCCTCCCCTGGCTGACTGTCATTCAGATCAGTAGTGGACACGCCTGCCGTATCTGCCACTTTCCAACTTCAAAATTCTGTGACATCAATTTTTTTGTGTGATAAATAATCAATGGATGCCATCTTGTCTGGAGGAGGAGGAAGGGAGAAGGAGGGGGAGGACGGGGAAAGAAAAAGCTGCATAGTTAACATTGTATATGCCCCCTAGGCAATGGCATGTAGGACTGAACCCTCAGCAACGTTACACTCTACCTGGACCTATAAGTTTACAGTAAAATATATATATATATATGCATTATAAGATTTGATAAGTATATATCATTGTTAGAGTATTCTGAGAAACAATACTTTTTCTGTAAGAATATGATAAAAAAGAAAGAAAGAAAGAAAGAAAGAAAGAAAGAAAGAAAGAAAGAAAGAAAGAAAGAAAGAAAAAACAACCCTCCATTTTATTATGTCTGTGGCTATACCAAAGGCAGATCTATCCAAATTAAGACACCTATCCCAATTACTGTCTGACCTAAATTTAATTACATTTTTTGGCAGCAGCTTAATGAGCAAAATAAAACAAAATGTCTTCGAAGATTTCAGAGCAATAGTTGCAAGCCCATAAAATAGCATTTAGAAAACTTGTCAAATTAATACAAATGATACTGCATTAAGGTCTAGTTATAACTTCACTTAAGAAAATCATCTCATCCAGGTAATTAAACTCATTTTTACTGAAATCATTTAAGCAAATTATTCAGGGAAAAGTAACACCACACATTTTACCAAAGTAAACCAGGATAACAGTTTTCATGAAGAATGCCCAAGAATATTCTAGCAATTTTCCAATGATAACAAATAATGTTAAGTGAGATAAAACCTTTGTATATCCAGGACACTATAATTTTTCATAAAAACATACAGACATCTAAGTAGGAATTCCTGACCTAAGAACATGTACCATGAAATTTTGTCTACTCACTTAGTGTTGACTATGAATCAAAAGGGTTGAAGATGCTGTGCATCTGCCATTAGCACACAATCTTACCTTCCTCGTGTAATTGAGCATTAGTGTAAGGAGAAACATTATCTTGTCTAACATCATTTGTATTAACAGCATTCAGTAAGTGACAAAAGACTAACTTACGGTGTATAAGAGTAATAGCTACTCATTTTATTTATACAGTTTCTTTATACATTCATTAGTACATTTAGGTTCTCTGACAGGGTACTTTGACTCCAGAGTATCCATTGGCCTTTCAAGACTATGCTATTAATAGAACTACACTGCCATTTGCAACCCCTCTTCTTACACATGGGTCAGACCAACCTCATGTTCTGACAGCTCTCCAGATCTCTTCCAGTCCCTTCCATTTCATCTCACGGATGTATACCCAGAAAAATATCCTCACATTTCATTCCATCTCACTGTATGCTTTCTGGAAGACCCAGACTGATACATTTATTATTTAGAATAATTTATGAAAATGTATACAATATAATTTAGCATGTCAAGATCTACAAGGCATCTTAGGGACCATTTCATTTCCCATATGCGTAGAATTAAAAATGCCTGGAGATTCTGAATGAATCGCCCAGTTATACATGGTTATTGACATAATCCAGGACTAGGTATACCAGTTAACCCTTCATTTTATTTCAGATCTGGTGCACTAACAAAGTGCAACTGTAGGCAGAAGGTAGATTGTGGTTGGCCTTAAGCCGTGTGGTGTCCCTATCACCTCTGAGAAGAAAGCTCACTGTTGTTGTAGCAGTAAGGGTTATTTATAGGATCCCTATAACCCACTTATTAAAGTGTCATTGCTCAGAAGAAAATAATAGACCATACTCATGAAGACTGTGTTGGGGACTCTACTGCTTCTGATGCAGATCCCAAATAATAAGGCCTTCTTTTCCTTAAATACTTTGAATACACTTATTATCATAAAGATGCTGTTTTATTGCAATGCATAACCATTAAATGTAGTATTTTCTCATTGATAAAATTATCCAATGGATATTTTTTTAATTTCTTAAAAATCAATATTATTAAGCAAATAATGAATCATTAGACTTCCAACACCGAACGAGAAAATAGCTTAAATACAGTTCCATTCAACATGCCTCCTTCTGCCTAACCAACACTGAATGGCTAAGTGCCCTGAAACCTTCTGGTCTCTGGTGTTCGATATCCATTTCAAAGTCTGACCCTCCACTCACAGACAGGACTCTACGGAACAAATGACAGAAGTAAGTCAGTTGTCTGGATAGGGGCTGCCTTGCTGTGTGGAACACCCTCTCCTGTTTCCAGTAGTCTTTCATGCACAGAAAAAAAGGAATGCCCTATTTTTGTGTTTGAAAAAACACAAAGTTTTAATCATGTGAATTATAAAAAACACCCTATTTAATAAAAATATTTGTACTTTCTATACTAAAAGCACATATTGTATAACAAAATTAGAAAAAAAATATAAAATATGTATTTGACACCGAAGAATATCACCAATGCCCCAAATTAAGCAAAAAGTAAACTTTATAAATGCAGGACCAAAATTGATTCAACATAATCTAATTTCTGATTTTGAAGTTACAAATCATTTCGTCATTATTTTTTGAATGTAAAAAAGAAAAAGGAACCACTAAAAAAAGCTGTGGTATTAGATGAACTATATTGCCACAATATAAATTTCTCAAGCTATAATCTCATATTAAAACAAATATATAATTTTAATTTTCATATTAATAAGTATATTTGAACCTGGACATGGCTAGCTATTCAATATAATTCACCAAAGAGTCCATTGAGATGCATAATACCATATTCATGAATGGACAAGTACAACAATTCTCAAGGAATTTCAATATTTTGATCAAAGTCATGTAGCTTCTTCATTATGGAGCTTAGAATCAAACCCATGCATTTCTGACTATGTATCCATTCTTCCATATAGAATACTTATTTTTAAATTAGGGTCTAAGGATATACTTACTATTGCTCATTGTTCTCACTGAGAATTTTAAAAATTTTTAGGCTTTTATGTGTTTCAATTTTATGGGAATAGAGTTGACATACGGCTATAATTTTAAGATGATTACAAAGCTGATTGATATGCATATTCTGGGCCATGAAATGACCATCTTATTGCTAGCACTTACTTGCTTTTGTATCTGTGTTCATGATCACATTGGAGCCAGCTGAACCTGTCGCATGTCTTAGCTAAGCAGAAGATAAGAGAACCACATTTAGTGCCCAAGTGGTACCTTCCCAGAAAGATCCAGTGAATGGTGCCATAAGTATGATAGCAGAGAGAATGACAATCAGTCATCCTATGACACTACCCAAAGACCAATGACAGCAATATTTTTATGGTGATTAAAATTATTATTATTTTGAAATTTATCCATACTGTGTGGCTCAACAGTTAATTCCCTTTTTTTTATTGCTGAGTAATATTTTATTGTATGTATATACTACATTGTATCCATCACAGTGGTAGACGTTTCAATTGTTTCCAGTTTGGGATTATTACCCATAAAGCTTCTATGACCACACCTATGTATAAATCTTGGTGCAGAAATGATGCATTGGTTAAGTCAAAGGCCCCTATTGCCTGTGTGGTATGCTTGCAAGAAAGTCATTTTTTCCCCCCTAAGGATGTGATTCTCTATGATTTTTGTCTTATTTTCCTCAATAAAGCCATTCTGTTTTAGAGTAATTCTGCTTGGAGTGTTTCCAAAATGCTAAGTAGGAGTCTCCATAATTTTAGGGACGTGCCATTTGCACATTTTCTTTTTACCCTCTCCCCTATTGTGAACATTCTTTCTAAAAGAAAACAAATAAACACCCAAAGGAAAAAGAAACACCCTCTTCTATGTTACTGTTTCTGTGTCTGTACAAAGCTTATCTGTAAAATGGCCTCTAGAAATCACACCAACGTTCTTGCCAACAAGGACACTTTCCCAGACACTGTTGTCTGTGTCAGGGGACAACAGAGATAGGAACATGTTTGAAAGGGAAGGTGGGAGAGAGCTCTGTGAATCATCATTTAGCGATTTTCGAGTGGAAGTTTTAAGAACAGCCTTTGTGTCGCGTTTTATATTTGCACGTACTTAGGCAACATTTGAAGGGAAATAATAAGCGTCCGTGAGTGATTTTATTTTATATATTTTTTAAGCAACAGTTCATATATTACCTAAATTTAAGAGTCATTGTGAACTATTACAGAGATTTCTCAATGGTTGTAACCTCCATTCTTAAGTAAGGCTCTTGCCAGTCAAGGAATGGACAATCTGAACTCTCAGAATGGACATCCCAGTAAGCAAAGGTAATACTTGAAATATTTAACAACTGGAACAGTATTAGGCTGGGCAATTAAGAACAGACCATAGATAATCAACAGTTGGTGAGGCCACACCCATGAGCCCCAGCTGAATAACAGCTCCGACTACGGGTAGTTACATAGAGTCATAAACACAAGTATATGACCTGTTGTTCTCCTATGCTTTAATTGATGTAGCTTCCATTATTGCGTTCGCTGATTAGCACTCAGCAGTGCTATCTCCTCAGAAGCTGGTCTTCTGAGTCCCAGGTTGTTATGATATGTCCACATTATTGGGCCTTTGGCTCTGTCTCCTTGTTCCAGAATCAGGGCTCATTTTTGAAAGTAGGATAAATTCATGGCTTTATTTCTCAATCTTTTTAAACGTCTATTGTCATAAGTCTGCTATGGGGATTAGAAATCGTATATCTTCCCTAAGTTTTCCAATAAACCCAGAGGACGGATTGTTTAAACACCTATATAAATTACACGGTCATTTAAAACCGAGGATTGGACCTTATAAAAGGAAGACGTTTCATCTCACCTTCCGGCTCCCTTCTTCTTTGCCCAGATTTCAATTTGCAAAGTTTTCAGTGTTCAGCTTGCCTCCCATCCTCTGTTCCTTTACCCCTATTTTTTATAGTGGTTCTGAGTTGCATAAAAGGTGGTGTATGTAGGCTCAAGATCTTTCAAAAGAACAGTCATCACCTTTTTCAACAGCTCAGGTAGGAAGAATTTGCTTTCTTCACAGTGCCCTCCCCCCCTTTTTTTGATAGGTATATATATTTTTTGCCAGCTGTAAATGGAACTTCAACCCCTGGGAGTTCAAGCTCATTTCTAGGTTTGGAATGCGCATTACTCAAGTGAGCCCGAAACATGCAAAACTCATCTCCCCTCCAGCTCAGAGATGTTCAAGGGGCTCCCAGCCTGAGCTAAAACAACATCATCGCTGGGAACTGAGAGATACCTTAATATTTTAGAACTGCTATTCTTTCCTTTGTGTGAGTCATATGTGACCCCCACAGCCTTAGATAATTTGCACTGCCTCAGAATATATGGTGTATATTTTTAATGATTTTCTTTGTAAAACAGGTTTTAAAACTCCATCAAGAGAACACCTGCAATTTTTCAGCTCAATTTTACCCATAAAACCTTCAGAATGTGTTAACAATATCATTCTCTAGGTCATTCAGGGTGTTTGGCAATGCTTTAAATTACTACAATTTTAAAATTTGCACGTTTGAATACCATTTATTAAAATAATCTGAATGGGGAACAGAATGTGCCACCCCCAAAATCCGCCTCTTTGGCATAGGATTTTTTTTCTAGGTTTATTATTTTTAAGAAACAGGAGGCACTGGAGAAGCTCTAAGAACTGAGCAGAAATTAATCTTTTGTAAGAGACGTTCATCTTTGAAAGGCAGAGCTCTATTTGTAAAGGTGTCTCGGGGTTCGCCTAAGAGGAGGTTGTCTAAAGCTCAGGGAATTCAATCTGTATTATGACCTTACCCCAGTTGACTGTCCTGTTGTAACTATCTCTCCCCTCTCTCTTTTGTCTTTAGCTGGAGATGACATTTAAGGTGGTGCCTTGGGCCATTTCAAGGAGTTACTCTGTTTCCCTGAGTCTCTTCCACGTGTACAAGAGATAGACATGTAATTAAACCTGTTTGTTTTTTCCTATTTATCTGTCTTTTAACACAGGGGTGTCTCAGCCAAGAACCTAGGAGGGTTTAAGTAAATTAATTTTCTCCCCTGCACTGTCTCTCTCTGGCCCTTTGCGGATGCCCTTGGGGGGAGGGTGTAGAAGCTTTTCAGTGATGGGGAAACGTACTTGCGAGGAGGACCGCCCCTCTAAAGGGGAAGTGGAAAGGATTACCTGACCTCTGGAAAGCATGGTTCCTGACTCATTGTGGGGCTTTTATCTGAAGTCAACCAGGAAATTTTTTAATCTGGTTATATCTCTAGGACATTTCAGGCAAATAACATTAGCATTTACTAAGTCCTTCAACAGTTCTTTTGATGTCTACGAAATTCACAATTTCTAAGCTTCAAGTGTCATCTCCCTCATTGTAATCAAGACCTACTCGTGGTTAGAATTTTTAAAATGTGATTTCCCAAGCTGTTTTTCTCTTGAATTTATCACCTGTCATGACACCTATTTTTATTTTTAATTTTTTTGAAACCACAATCCTGTCTTCAGGGGCTGAGGGGTCATCATTTAATAACTGGAGGGAAAGGAGAGCAAGTCTTCAGGTGGGGGGTCTGCTCATGCATCCTGTTCAAGGCCAGGCAATGAGGAAGTTTTGTTTTGTAGGCCCTTGGGCCTGGCCCTGCTGCTTCTTTTTATTAAAACTTACAAACCCTAAAAGCTTGATGGTGACCACCCAGGGCGGTTCCTGCTGCATTCCATCTTCCAGATTTGATTCCACTCGTTCCGAAGCTTTCCCTCATGCCATTCGGGGAGCTTGTTCCACGTGTTTTTAATCCAGTAGTATCTTGACGACACCGTCTGCATTCTACCCTGGGATTCTCCAACCTCCCAAATGTATTTTTTTTTTATATAATTTTATTTTTTAATGGGGCGACATCAATAAATCAGGATACATATATTCAAAGATAACAAGTCCAGGTTATCTTGTCTTTCAATTATGTTGCATATCCATCACCCAAAGTCAGATTGTCCTCTGTCACCTTCTATCTAGTTTTCTTTGTGCCTCTCCCCACTCCCCCTTTCCCTCTCCCTTTCCCCCCTCCCCCCGTAACCACCACACTCTTATCAATGTCTCTTAGTTTCACTTTTATGTCCCAATTATGTATGGAATAATGCAGTTCCTGGTTTTTTCTGATTTACTTATTTCACTTCGTATAATGTTATCAAGATCCCACCATTTTGTTGTAAATGATCCGATGTCATCATTTCTTATGGCTGAGTAGTATTCCGTAGTGTATATGTGCCACATCTTCTTTATCCGGTCATCTATTGCTGGGCTTTTTGGTTGTTTCCATGTCCTGGCCACTGTGAACAATGCTGCAATAAACATGGTGCTGCATGTGTCTTTACGTATCAATGTTTCTGAGTTTTGGGGGTATATACCCAGTAGAGGATTGCTGGGTCATAAGGTAGTTCTATTTTCAGTTTTTTGAGGAACCACCATACTTTCTTCCATAATGGTTGTACTACTTTACATTCCCACCAACAGTGGATGAGGGTTCCTTTTTCTCTACAGCCTCTGAAACATTTGCTATTACATGTCTTGTTAATAATAGCTAATCTAACAGGTGTGAAGTGGTATCTCATTGCAGTTTTGATCTGCATTTCTCTAATAACTAAAGAAGATGAGCATCTTTTCATATATCTGTTGGCCATTTGTAATTCTTCCTGGGAGAAGTGTCTGTTCATGTCCTTTCCCATTTTTTTATTGGATTGTTTGTTTGTTTGTTGTTGAGTTTTATGAGTTCTTTGTATATTTTGGATATTAGGCCCTTATCTGAGCTGTTGTTTGAAAATATCATTTCCCATTTAGTTGGCTTTCTGTTTATTTTGTTATCAGTTTCTCTTGCTGAGCAAAAACTTCTTAGTCTGATGTAGTCCCATTCATTAATTTTTGCCTTCACTTCTCTTGCCTGTGGAGTCAAATTCATAAAATGCTCTTTAAAGCCCAGGTCCATGAGTTTAGTACCTATGTCTTCTTCTATGTACTTAATTGTTTCAGGTTTTATGTTTAGATCTTTAATCCATTTTGAGTTAATTTTAGTACAGGGGGACAAACTGTAGTCCAGTTTCATTCTTTTGCATGTGGCTTTCCAGTTTTCCCAGTACCATTTATTGAAGAGGCTTTCTTTTCTCCATTGTGTGTTCTTGGCCCCTTTATCAAAAATGATTTGACTATATATATGTGGTTTTATTTCTGGACTTTCTATTCTGTTCCATTGGTCTGAGTGTCTATTTTTCTGCCAATACCATGCTGTTTTGATTGTCGTGGCCCTATAATATACTTTGAAGTCAGGTATTGTAATTACCCCAGCTTCATTCTTTTTCTTTAGGATTGCTTTGGCTATTCGGGGTTTTTTATAGTTCCATATAAATCTGATGATTTTTGCTCTATTTCTTTAAAAAATGTCATTGGAATTTCGATGGGAATTGCATTAAATTTGTATATTGCTTTGGGTAATATAGCCATCTTGATTATATTTATTCTTCCTAACCAAGAACAAGGAATATTCTTCCATCTCATTATATCTTTTTCGATTTCTCTTAACAATGGTTTATAGTTTCATTATATGAGTCTTTTACATTCTTTGTTATATTTATTCCTAGGTATTTTACTTTTATTGTTGCAATCGTGAAGGGGATTATTCTTTTGAGTTCGTTCTCATTTGTTTCATTGTTGGCATATAGAAAAGCTATTGACTTCTGTATGTTAATTTTGTATCCTGCGCCCTTACTGTATTGGCTTATTGTATCTAGTAGTCTTTTTGTGGATTCTTTGGGATTTTCGATGTATAGGATAACATCGTCTGCAAAAAGTGATACCTTTACTTCTTCTATTCCGATATGGATGCCTTTTATTTCTTTGTCTTGTCTGATTGCTCTTGCTAGAACCTCTAGTACCACATTAAATAAGAGTGGAGAGAGTGGACAACCCTGTCTTGTTCCTGATTTAAGGGGGAAAGCCTTCAGTTTAGTGCCATTTAATATGATGTTAGCTGATGGTTTATCATATATGGCCTTTACCATGTTGAGATATTTTCCTTCTATACCCATTTTGTTGAGAGTCTTAAACATAAAATTGTGTTGTATTTTATCGAAAGCCTTTTCTGCGTCTATTGATAAGATCATGTGGTTTTTGTTCTTTGTTTTGTTGATATGGTGTATTATGTTAACCGTTTTACGTATGTTGAATCACCCTTGAGATTCTGGGATGAATCCCACTTGATCATGATGTATTATTTTTTTAATATGTTGTTGTATTCAATTTGCCAGTATTTTGTTTAGTATTTTAGCATCTGTATTCATTAGAGATATTGGTCTGTAGTTTTCTTTTTTTGTGCCATCCTTGCCTGGTTTTGGTATGAGGGTTATGTTGGCCTCATAAAATGTGTTTGGTAGTATTGCTTCTTCTTCAATTTTTTGGAAGACTTTAAGTAGAATAGGAACCAAGTCTTCTTTGAATGTTTGATAAAATTTGCTGGTATAGCCATCAGGGCCTGGACTTTTATTTTTGGGGAGGTTTTTAATGGTTTTTTCTATTTCTTCTCTACTAATAGGTCTGTTTAGGTTTTCTGCTTCTTCTTGACTCAGTCTAGGAAGGTTGTATTGTTCTAGGAATTTATCCATTTCTTCTAGGTTGTTGAATTTAGTGGCATAAAGTTTTTCATAGTATTCTACAATAATTCTTTGTATATCTACGGTGTCCGTGGTGATTTCTCCTCTTTCATTTTGGATTTTGTTTATATGAGTTCTTTCTCTTATTTCCTTAGTAAGTCTTGCCAAGGGTGTGTCAATTTTGTTGATCTTTTCAAAGAACAAGCTCCTTGTTCTATTAATTTTTTCTCTAGTTTTTCTGTTCTCTATTTCATTTATTTCTGCTCTGATTTTTATTATCTCCTTTCTTTGGCTGGTTTTGGGTTGTCTTTGTTCTTCCTTTTCTAGTTCCTTAAGGTGTGAAGTTAAGTGGTTCACGTGGGCTCTCTCTTGTTTATTCATATATGCCTGAAATGATATGAACTTCCATCTTATCACTGCTTTTGCTGCATCCCATAGATTCTGATATGTCGTATTGTCATTTTCATTAATCTGTATATATCTTTTGATCTCTGCGCTTATTTCTTCTTTGACCCATTCATTTTTTAAAAGTATGTTGTTTAGTTTTCACATTTTTGTGGGATTTTTCTTCTTTTTTGCAGTTGAATTTTAGTTTCAAGGCTTTATGGTCAGAATATATGCTTGGTACAACTTCAATTTTTCTGAATTTGCTGATGTTGTTTTTGTGGCCCAACATATGGTCAATTCTTGAGAATGATCCATGTACACTGGAGAAAAATGTATACTCAGTCACTTTGGGATGAAATGTCCTGTAGATGTCTATCATATCCAGGTGCTCTAGTGTTTGGTTTAAGGCCACTATATCTTTGTTGATTCTCTATTTGGATGACCGATCTAGTGCCGTCAGCGGTGTATTGAGGTCTCCAAGTATGATTGTATTGTCAGTTTTTGTTTTAAGGTCAATAAGTAGCTGTCTTATAAATTTTGGTGATCCTTGGTTTTGTGCATATATATTAAGAATTGTTATGTCTTCTTGATTCAGTGTCCCCTTAGCCATTATGAAATGGCCATTTTTGTCTCTGAGTACTTTTGTTGTCTTGTAGTCAGCATTATCAGATATGAGTATTGCTACGCCTGCATTTTTTTTGGATGTTATTTACTTGGAGTATTGTTTTCCAGCCTTTCACTTTGAATTTGTTTTTATCCTTGTTACTTAGATGAGTTTCCAGTAGGCAGCATACAGTTGGATTTTCTTTTTTAATCCATTCTGCTACTCTGTGCCTTTTTATTGGTGAGTTGAATCCGTTTACATTTAGTGTAATTATTGACACTTGTGAGTTCCCTATTGCCATTTTATAGATTGCTTTCTGTTAGTTTTGCGTCTTGTTTGATCTTTCTCTTTCGTTTTTCTATCTTTTGTTTTTATTTGGTTGTATTCCATACATCTTTCCTCTATTGCTATCTTTTTTATCTCATGTGCTTCTGTGGTGGTTTTTTCAATGGTGGTTACCTTTGAGTAATGAAAAGGGTCCCTACCCTGTTCATTGTAGTGAACTATTCTGTGAGTACTTTTGCACTCCATCGTCCTTAGCTACTGTTAATCTCCATCTTCTCCCTCCCTTTCTTTTTGTTGTTGTCACAGTTTAAATTTGGTTTTATTGTGTTCTTCTTGGAGCTTTTACTTGTGGCTCTGTTTTTTTTTTGTTCTTTGTATCTGATTGGAGAACCTCCTTTAGTAATACCTGGAGTGGGGGTTTTCTGGTGATAAATTCCCTCATCTTTTCTGTATCTGTGAATGTTTTTATTTCTCCTTCATATTTGAAGGATAGCTTTGATGGGTATAGTATTCGTGGCTGAAAGTTCCTTTCTTTCAGGACTTTAAATATTGGGGTCCACTCTCTTCTAGCTTGTAGAGTTTCTGCTGAGAAATCTGATGATAATCTAATGGGCCTTCTTTTATATGTTGTATTCTTCTTTTCCCTGGCTGCCTTGACAATTTTTTCTTTGCCGTTGGTTTGTGCGAATTTCATTATGATGTGCCTTGGAGTAGGTTTATTGGGGTTAAGAAAACTCGGAGTTCTGTTTGCTTCTTGAACTTGAGGCTTTAGTTCTTTCCACAGGCTTGGGAAGTTCTCATCTATTATTTGTTTGAGTATGTTCTCCATTCCATTTTCTCTCTCTTCTCCCTCTGATATACCTATTATTCTTATGTTATTCTTTCTGATGGAGTCAGATAATTCTTGTAGGGCTATCTCATTTTTTTTAATTTTTGAGTCTCTTTCTTCTCTCTGTTTTGCCTCAAGTTGCTTGTCTTCTATTTCACTAATCCTCTCTTCTATCTGGCCTGTTTTATTAGCTAAGCTTGTTACCTTGTTTTCCAGCTCCTGAATTGAGTTTTTCATCTCTGTTTGATTTGTTTTTATAGTTTCAATTTCCTTGGACATATATTCTTTGTGTTCATTGAGTTGTTTTCTGAGCTCCCTAAATTGCCTTTCTGTGTTTTTTTGTATATCTCGGAGGATTTTTATGATTTCTATCTTGAATTCTCTGTCATTTAGCTCCAAGTTTTCCAATATATTAAATTTTTTCTCAATAGATTTTTCCTCATCTATCTGTGATACCTCTCTTTCTTTTGTATCCATGATATTCGATTTTCTCTTCCTTAATTGCATCTGAGGGTGGTTTTGTTGATAGTATTAATGAAATTTAATAAAGAATAAAAAGTTAAAAAAATAAAAAATCGAAAAAAGTTGTGTTTTTTTTAAATTAATAATGAAATAAAGAAAAATAAAATTAAATTAAAATTTTAAAAAAGCAAATTATTCCCCCCCTCCTTTTTTTCTCTCTTCTCCTCTCCTCTCTTTCTTGAGAAAATCTTGTGATGAACTGTGAATTATATTGTATAAATAGAACAAACAATGCCTGTAATGGAGGGCCTGAATTGGGGAAAAGTAATAAAGGGGCAAAATAAATAAATTAATAAATAAAAAAGGGGGGGTATGGACTAACAAAAAGCAAATAAGGAAAAAATTTGTATCAAGAATAAAATGATTTGCGTTTAGGTGTTGGTTGACTAAGAGTTATGATGAGAGGAATAAGAGGGAAACAGGAAAATTGGGGGACAAATTAAAAAATTACTATTGTATTTAGTGGAACAAGAGCTTGATAAAATGGGGAGCCAGGGATGGGAGTACTGCTAGTGAGTTAAAAAGATGAAGTAAAAACCCCCCAAAATTCCACAAACATAAGTTTGAGTCCCAGATAAGATAATTTGTTCGCTATTGAGGTTTGAATGAGAGGAGACGTAAAGGAGAAAGGAAGAAACTAATATAGAGGGAGAAAAGAAAGAGAGAGAGAGAGAAAAAAATGAGGGAACCACTAAAAGGAGAAAAAAAAAGAGGAGAGAGAGAGAGAGAGAGAGAGAGAGAGAGAGTTAAGGGTTTTGGAGTTCAACCCTCATAGAGATAAAGGAAGAGGAAAGAAAAGATAATGGGAGATGTAACACTTATGGGTAGTGTAGTCAAGGAGAGGAGAGAGTAAGATCGGTAGAGAGTTAAACGACCAAATTGGAGGAGGAAAAAAAAAATCAAGGATGAAGATAAGAGCAACAAACAAACAAATATAATAAAATGGGATAGGTTATAAAGTCTGCGGATTATTCTTGATTTTGAGAGGTTATCTTCTTGCTTTTTTTTTTCTCTCCCTCTTCCTGGTCGGTGACTCTGTACCCCGGGTTCTGCCCCTTTGGCACGCTCAGGTAGAGGTTTGCAGTTGATAAGTCTCTATGGCGATGTCATGTATTGTGATTCAGTCTCGTTGGCAGTCGAGGCTCATTAGCATTTATAGGCTCCAACAGTGAGAGAGTTCGTGTTCCTGGAGCCTCTCTCCTAGTCTTTCCTTCCTCAATTTGTATTCTGATAATCCAGCTATGGGGTTACTGCTGCCTCTGCCTGGATAGTAAGAGGCTCAAAGAGCTGGCAACTCCCCACTCTATTTCCACTCAGCACAGGGCTCTGGGTAAGGCTCAGTCAGTCAGAACTGCTAGCATAATCAGCCGGGGCTTTCGCCCACTCAAAGACCTCTGGCTCTGCCACTCTGTCCGGTAACATGGACGGGCACCCACTCCCGGGGCGCTTGGAGGTAATTCTCGCTCACTATCTGCGCGCGCAGACCAGGATGTCAGGCCAGAAGTCTCGCCCTCTGAGTGAAACCCCCTGCCCACACTGAAAAGTTCCAGTGTTGGAATTGGCTATCACTCCGTCCCGTCCCCATGTGCGGCTTTTTCAAGGCGCTGGGGCAGCCTGAGATTCCGCTTTCAGCCCACACAAAGGCCCCTGACTCTTCCCCTCTGTGGGATAACACAGGCTCCCACTCCTGAGGTGCTGGGAGGAGTCTCTTGCCCACTCTCCGTGCACACCGACCAGGATATCAGTCCAGCTGCCTCACCCTCTGAGTGAAACCCCTCCCGCAAGGACAAGTTCCAGCATTGGAATTAGTTCTCGCTCCCTTCCCGTGCGCAGCTCCTCAGGGCGCTGGGGCGGCCCGAGATTCCGCTTTTGGCCCACACAAAGGCCCCTGACTCTGCCCCTCTGTGGGATAACACGGGCGGGCACTGCCGAGGCACTTGGAGGAATCTCTTGCTCACTATTTGCATGCACAGACCAGGATATCAGACCAGCGGCCTCACCCTCTGAGTGAAACCCCCTCCCGCACGGAAAAGTTCCAGCATTGGAGTTAGTTCTCGCTCCCTCCCCGTGCACGGCTCCCCCAGGGCACTGGGGCAGCCCAGAGATTCCACTTTCAGCCCACACAAATGTCTCTGACTCTGCTTCTCTGTGGGACAACATGGGCGCACACTCCCGGGGCTTTGGAAGGAATCTCTCGCCCACTATCTGCGCACGCCGACCAGGAGATTGGGTAAAATGGCTGCCCCGCTTGTCTTTGTCTGGGTTTGGCGCGAGTGTCAGCTGTATTGCCCGGGTTGCCACAGGAACAGTTTTTCCTCGGCTTGGATCTCCGTGCCACAGCCTGGTTCGGCTGTTTGTGCCGCGGCCTGGATCTATTCACCCCCTTTGCCCGCCTTAGTTTCTACATTCTCAGTTTCCAGTGAAAGCCGCCCTGTTTAATTTAGTGAGGAAGGCGGAGCATTTCTTACTCCCTATTTCCTTTGGGGTTTGGTTATATATTTAACCAATTTTTCGCTCAATCATACCTTTGGGTGTATTTCAAAACATCTGGAGGCTCCAAGGATAGGTTTTTCTGTTTCTGGTTGAAGATCTTGTTGAGTTTTGGGGGAGATTTATCAGTATCGCTTCCTACCCCGCCATTACTCTGACCCTAAATGTATTTTTAATGTGTTCTTATTGGTATATGTTCTAAAGTTAATTCGTTTTTTTTCTAGACAGTTTTATGGGTTTTGACCAATGCACATCATAGAGAATCCTTTCATCACCCTATAAAGATTCCAAATTTTATTCCTGATCTCTGAATCTGTGGTAGCCACAGATCTGTTGACCTTCTCTATGGGTCGGCCTTTTCCAGAATGCCATCACATGGCCTTTTCAGCCTGGAGTCGCTCCCTTAACGATACGCCTTCAAGACGATGGGGTCTAAACAGGGTTCAATAGCACCTTCCTGTTTATCACTGAGGGCGGCTGCTTATTGTGGACATGCTAGAGTCGGTTTGTCCGCTCACCTGTTGAAGGATATCTTGATGCTTTCAGTTTTTCTTAGTTATGCATAAAACTACTGTCAACATGTGCACCCAGGTTTTGGAGTGGACCTAAGCTTTCACACCAGTTGTCTGAGTCCTCAGGAGAGAGAGAGAGATGCTGCGTAGCGTGCGAAGGCTGAGTGTACATTAGCATGAAACTGCCACCTGCTATCCAGATGTCTGTGCCGCTTGGTGACATTCCCAGTAGTGAGTGAATGCTCCTGTCGCCCTGCATGTCACCAGCCCTTGGTTTCCCCATTTCTGGAGTTGGGCCATTCTGGTAGATGTGTAGTGGTGACTCGCTGTTGTTCTCTGCCTGTCCCTGCGATCCCTGTGTTCTGTGTCTTCTCTTCTCTGGTTGGGTCTTTGGGCCATTTTTTAATGGGGTTGCTTGTTTTTCTTGTTGAGCTTAAATATTATTTGTATATTTCTGGTGCAAGAACTTTGTTAGGTATGTGTTTCGACAGCCCTATCCGAGTCTGTGCCCTGCCTTTTCATGCTCTCAAGTGCATTATTCAGAGAATAGAGGTTTTTAACTTTAATGCCTTCCACGTAGGCATTGCTTTTCTTTTATGTAGTGTGTGTTTTGTGTGTGTGTATCTAAAAGCATTACCAATCCCAAAGTCATATAGATTTTCCTCCTACATTTTGTTCTTAGAGTTCCATCATTTCACGTATTACATTTAGATATTAACCTGTTCTGAGTTACTTTTTTTGTGAAAGGCTTGAGATTTGTGTCCAAGTTTATTATTTTGCATGTGGACATTGACTGGCTCCAGCTTTGTTGAAAGATCCTTTCTCTGTTGAAGGCCCTTTGTTAAATGTCCATGGGCTACATTTGTATGGCTGTATTTCTGGGCTCTGTTTTGTCTCATTGATCCAGGTATCACTCTTCAGCAATAGCATGCAGTGTCCTGACTGGGGCCTCAGAATAAGTCTCGCCATCAGGTAGCGTGGGTCCTCCAATGTGGTTCACCCATCGGGTTGCCTTGGCTATACTAGGTTTTTGCCTCTCTGTGTACATTTTAGAATTCGGGTTTTCAATATTTACAACATAATTTACAATATGTATAAAATCAGGATTTTAATAAGGTTGAGCCCTATCATTTCCTTTTAATAGGGATGTATGTAATAAATCGTTTCTGGAATTTGTTGTCTAAGGTAAAGTTTGCTTTACTTCTGAACATGGGGTATCTTTCAGTGAAGTCCATCTAAGCCTGAGTTATTCCCTTTTTATTATCGACACCAAGGAAGGGAAGAAAGAAATCACTCCAGTCATTCAATTGATTACTTTTTGTATCATCAATGAGTTTTTTTTATTTTAACACTCACACCTGTGAGTAGTAGGTATAATATATAAATTATAACTGAAATTAAAAATATTGAATAAGTATAAAAAAGTAGAACAAAGTAAAAATTTAATTAAAAATGTCAATAAAATGTTATTGAATTTTGTTGCAGTGAAATTTTGGCAGTTTGTACCAATTTGTACTCTATGTTAAATATAATAGTTGCTTTACGTATATGTTGCTTTACTTTTGTTTCAAGTGATTCCTTAATAGGATTGGAGAACATTATACATATAAGTGAAAATTCCCTAATTACCCACCAAAGAAGAGGTAGTTTGTAATGGTGTTTTTATTTAGTGAAAATTCAAAAATTTTTTTTACTGGTACCATTCAAATTTATAATCTTAGCAAACTATGTTTGGAAATGCATTCAGCATTGTCAGGGAAAATACAACAGGGTCTAATATTACTTAGATTGTGTTGTTAGTAGATAAACATTTGCAGAAAAGAGAATTTGAAAATATATTAACAGCACTGTACAATTATATAATTTCCTCATTCTGCAGGGAATCTACCCAGTAGTTGACCCTATTCCTCAATGACAGAAAGAAGCAGCACTTTGTTTTTAAATGGTTTACCTTTTGTAGCTCATGGAAAATACATTTTGTGTGATGCTGGCTCTTCCCTTTGTAAATAAATGGCACTTTCCATCAAGAGCCTTTAGCAAGAACAAACAACTACCTTTGAGAAAGAAGCGTGCAGGACAGCCACCACATCTATCAAGGAGCAGTTGACGGGGACATGGCACCAGAAATCTTGTCAAGTTTTGTGTTCATACATTACTTTTTTCTTATTCAAAATGTATTTTGGGCCCTGTTGCAAAAAACTAAAATAATCTTTCAAAAAAATGAATGATCTCCAGAAGACATTTGCAGATTCAACATGTCACGCACACGATATCTCTAGAGATCTTACCTCACTTCATAGTTAGTGAATCAACTGAATTTTTATTCTTTAAAGCCCACACCAATGACAAACCTTCCGCAAAGGGTTCTTGGCTCATTGCAAGTCCACTTGGGGTCTAGTATGCTACACTTTAAGTGACACACATACACATTGGTGTCCACCACTACACCCTAAGCAGTTTGATATTCCTATCCAAAGGAGCACACTATTTGCCACTACGAGAGAGGGAATCTTTACAATATATACTCTGATTCTGCAAGGTCCTTCCTTTTGGGGACTGAGCCACCTGTTCAGTGAGAAGGTTCTACGTGGGCTTAGATTCATGAACTAGATGAAAGATCGTGTCCTCTTAGGGAGGTGGCCACCCACAGTTTCTTCCGCTCTCACTTCAGTTTGGCTGCAGACATGAAACTGCATCTCTGTAGGATGTCTATCCATGTTGCCTCCAATGAGGGCATGGCCTGTTACCATTTCCACTGCTCTTAATGGGAAGTGTCCTTGGCCGCTCTCTGACCTTGACAGACATTGCAGTAGTTGTGGGCCATAAGCTTCTGGAAGCTACAACCACTACCTGGTCTCTGTGGCTTTGGGCCCCTAACATCCTCACTGTAATGACTAAACTGACTCTGTCTCCACACCTCCTGCTTGCAGAGGAAAGCCAATACCACTGAACTTCTTAGTGAGCTCCCCCGAGCTGTCCTGGAACGTTATTCCTCCAGCAGAGTGTGCAGTCTCACATAGCACATCTGTTCCGGGACCCACTTTGCTGACCATTTCCCTCCCTCCGCTATCTGCCTCGCTCAACGTGAGCCACTGCTTCTCTCCAGCATTCCCCTTCTAGGACCATTCTTCATGCTGACCATTCCAGTACAAATTCTCTAGACAGGAAGTACCCAGGAAGAGTTAGAGGTAGAAGAAATTAATTGTGAGACATAAATAAATGGACCAGATATGTGTACTTGCATAATCTATATAAAACTCCACATCTTGGATGACATCAGAGTAATGGCGGGGTAGGAAGCGATACCGATAAATCTCCCCCAAAACTCAACAAGATCTTCAACCAGAAACAGAAAAACCTATCCTTGGAGCCTCTAGATGTTTCGAAATACACCCAAAGGTATGGTCGAGCGAAAAATTGGCTAAATATATAACCAAACCCCGAAGGAAATAGGGAGTAAGAAATGCTCCGCCTTCCTCACTAACCTAAAAAGGGCGGCTTTCTCTGGGATCCGTGAATATAGAAACTGAGGCGGGCAAAAGGGGTGAATAGATCCAGGCCGCAGCACAAACGGCCGAACCAGGCTGTGGCACGGAGATCCAAACCGAGGAAAAACTGATCCTGTGGCAACCCGGGCAATACAAGCTAACACTCGCGCCAAACCCAAACAAAGAAAGAGAAGCAGGGCAGCCATTTTACCCGATCTCCTGGTCGGCACGCGCAGATAGTGGGCGAGAGATTCCTTCCTAAGCCCCGGGAGTGGGTGCCTGTGTTACCCCACAGAGAGACAGAGTCAGAGGCCTTTGTGTGGGCCGAAAGCGGAATCTCTGGGCAGCCCCAGTGCCCTGGGAAAGCCGCGCACGGGAGGGAGCGAGAACTAATTCCAACGGTGGAACTTTTCCGTGCTGGTGGGGATTTCACTCAGAGGGAAACGCGGCCAGCCTGATATCCTGGTCTGCGCACGCAGATAGCGAGAGATTCCTCTGAGTGCCTCGGCAGTGTGCGCCCGTGTTATCGCACAGAGGGGCAGAGTCAGGGGCCTTTGTGTGGGCCAAAGCGGAATCTCGGGCCGCCCCAGTGCCTTGCAAAAGCTGTGCACGAGGACGGAGCGAAAGCCAATTCCAACGCAGGAACTTTTCCATGCGGTTGGGGGTTTCACTCAGAGCATGAGACTGCTGGCCGGATATCCTGGTCTGCGCGTGCAGATAGTGAGCGACAGTTTCCTCCAAGCGCCCCAGAAGTGGGCGCCCGCATATGTTACCGAACAGAGTGGCAGAGCCAGAGGTCTTTGAGTGGGTGGAAACCCCGCCTGATTATGCTAGCAGCTCTGACTGACTGAGCCTTACCCAGAGCCCTGTGCTGAGTGGAAATAGAGTGGGGAGTTGCCAGCTCTTTGATCCTCTTACTATCCAGGCAGAGGCAGCAGTAACCCCATAGCTGGATTATCAGGCTACTAATTGAGGAAGGAAAGACTAGGAGAGAGGCTCCAGGAACACAGACTCTCTCACTGTTGGAGCCTATAAATGCTAATGAGCCTCGACTGCCAACGAGACTGAAGCACAATACATGACATCGCCATAGAGACTTATCAACTGCAAACCTCTACCTGAGCGTGCCAAAGGGGCAGAACCCGGGGTACAGAGTCACCGACCAGGAAGAGGGAGAGAAAAAAAAAAGCAAGAAGATAACCTCTCAAAATCAAGAATAATCCGCAGACTTTATAACCTATCCCATTTTATTATATTTGTTTGATTGTTTCTCTTATCTTCATCTTTGATTTTTTTTTCCTCCTCCAATTTGGTCGTTTAACTCTCTACCGATCTTATTCTCTCCTCTCCTTGAACTAGACTACCCATAAGTGTTACATCTCCCATTATCTTTTCTTTCCTCTTCCTTTATCTCTATGAGGGTTGAACTCCAAAACCCTTAACTCTCTCTCTCTCTCTCTCTCCTCTTTTTTTTTCTCCTTTTAGTGGTTCCCTCTTTTTTCTCTCTCTCTCTCTCTTTCTTTTATCCCTCTATATTAGTTTCTTCCTTTCTCCTTTACGTCTCCTCTCATTCAAACCTCAATAGCGAACAAATTATCTTATCTGGGACTCAAACTTATGTTTGTGGCATTTTGGGGGGTTTTTACTTCACCTTTTTAACTCACTAGCAGTGCTCCCATCCCTGGCTCTCCATTTTATCTAGTTCTTGTTCCACTAAATACAATAGTAATTTTTTAATTTGTCCCCCCATTTTCTGTTATCCTCTTATTCCTCTCATCATAACTCTTAGTCAACCAACACCTAAAAGCAAATCATTTTATTCCTGACCCAAACTTTTTCCTTATTTGCTTTTTGTGGGTCCATACCCCCTTCTTTTTTCTTTTTTTTCTTTTTTTTTTTTTTGCCCCTTTATTACTTTTCCCCAATTCAGGCCCTCCATTACAGGCATTGTTTGTTATAATTCACAGTTCACCACAAGATTTTCTCAAGAAAGAGGGGAGAGGAGAGGAGAGGAAAAATGTAGGGGGGGAATAATTTCCTTTTTTTTTAATTTTTATTTTATTTTTCTTTATTTAATTATTAATTTTTTTTAAAAAAACAACTCTTCAATTTTTTATTTTTTTAACTTTTATTCTTTATTAAATCTCATTAATACTATCAACAAAACCACCCTCAGATGCCATTAAGGAAGAGAAAATCGAATATCATGGATACAAAAGAAAGAGAGGTAACACAGATAGATGAGGAGAAAAAATTTAATATATTGGAAAACTTGGAGCTAAATGACAGAGAATTCAAGATAGAAATCCTAAAAATCCTCCGAGATATACAAAAAAACACAGAAAGGCAATTTAGGGAGCTCAGAAAACAACTCAATGAACACAAAGAATATATGTCCAAGGAAATTGAAACTATAAAAACAAATCAAACAGAGATGAAAAACTCAACTCACGAGCTGAAAAACGAAGTAACAAGCTTAGCTAATAGAACAGGTCAGATAGAAGAGAGGATTAGTGAAATAGAAGACAAGCAACTTGAGGCACAACAGAGAGAAGAAGAAAGAGACTCAAAAATTAAAAAAAAATAAGATAGCCCTACAAGAATTATCTGACTCCATCAGAAAGAATAACATAAGAATAATAGGTATATCAGAGGGAGAAGAGAGAGAAAATGGAATGGAGAACATACTCAAACAAATAATAGATGAGAACTTCCCAAGCCTGTGGAAAGAACTAAAGCCTCAAGTTCAAGAAGCAAACAGAACTCCAAGTTTTCTTAACCCCAACAAACCTACTCCAAGGCATATCATAATGAAATTGACACAAACCAACGGCAAAGAAAAAATTCTCAAGGCAGCCAGGGAAAAGAAGAATACAACATATAAAGGAAGGCCCATTAGATTATCATCAGATTTCTCAGCAGAAACTCTACAAGCTAGAAGAGAGTGGACCCCAATATTTAAAGTGCTGAAAGAGAGAAACTTTCAGCCACGAATACTATACCCATCAAAGCTATCCTTCAAATATGAAGGAGAAATAAAAACATTCACAGATACAGAAAAGATGAGGGAATTTATCACCAGAAAACCCCCACTCCAGGTATTACTAAAGGGGGTTCTCCAATCAGATACAAAGAACAAAAAAAAAAACAGAGCCACAAGTAAAAGCTCCAAGAAGAACACAATAAAACCAAATTTAAACTGTGACAACAACAAAAAGAAAGGGAGGGAGAAGATGGAGATTAACAGTAGCTAAGGACGATGGAGTGCAAAAGTACTCACAGAATAGTTCACTACAATGAACAGGGTAGGGACCCTTTTCATTACTCAAAGGTAACCACCATTGAAAAAACCACCACAGAAGCACATGAGATAAAAAAGATAGCAATAGAGGAAAGATGTATGGAATACAACCAAATAAAAACAAAAGATAGAAAAACGAAAGAGAAAGATCAAACAAGACGCAAAACTAACAGAAAGCAATCTATAAAATGGCAATAGGGAACTCACAAGTGTCAATAATTACACTAAATGTAAACGGATTCAACTCACCAATAAAAAGGCACAGAGTAGCAGAATGGATTAAAAAAGAAAATCCAACTGTATGCTGCCTACAGAAAACTCATCTAAGTAACAAGGATAAAAACAAATTCAAAGTGAAAGGCTGGAAAACAATACTCCAAGTAAATAACATCCAAAAAAAAAGAAGGTGTAGCAATACTCATATCTGATAATGCTGACTACAAGACAACAAAAGTACTCAGAGACAAAAATGGCCATTTCATAATGGCTAAGGGGACACTGAATCAAGAAGACATAACAATTCTTAATATTTATGCACCAAACCTACGAGCACCAAAATATATAAGACAGCTACTCATTGATCTTAAAACAAAAACTGACAACAATACAATCATACTTGGAGACCTCAATACACCGCTGACGGCTCTAGATCGGTCATCCAAATAGAGAATCAACAAAGATATAGTGGCCTTAAACCAAACACTAAAGCACCTGGATATGATAGACATCTACAGGACATTTCATCCCAAAGTGACTGAGTATACATTTTTCTCCAGTGTACAGGAATCATCCTCAAGAATTGACCATATGTTGGGCCACAAAAACAACATCAGCAAATTCAGAAAAATTGAAGGTGTACCAAGCTTATTTTCTGACCATAAAGCCTGAAACTAGAATTCAATTGCAAAAAAGAGGAAAAAAATCCCACAAAAATGTGAAAACTAAACAACATACTTTTAAAAAATGAATGGGTCAAAGAAGAAATAAGTGCAGAGATCAAAAGATATATACAGATTAATGAAAATGACAATACAACATATCAGAATCTATGGGATCAGCAAAAGCAGTGATAAGAGGGAAGTTCATATCACTTCAGGCATATATGAACAAACAAGAGAGAGCCCAAGTGAACCACTTAACTTCACACCTTAAGGAACTAGAAAAAGAAGAACAAAGACAACCCAAAACCAGTCGAAGAAAGGAGATAATAAAAATCAGAGCAGAAATAAATGAATTAGAGAACAGAAAAACTATAGAAAAAATAGAACAAGGAGCTGGTTCTTTGAAAAGATTAACAAAATTGACACACCCTTGGCAAGACTTACCAAGGAAATAAGAGAAAGAACCCATATAAACAAAATCCAAAATGAAAGAGGAGAAATCACCATGGACACCGTAGATATACAAAGAATTATTGTAGAATACTATGAAAAACTTTATGCCAGTAAATTCAACAACCTAGAAGAAATGGATAAATTCCTAGAGCAATACAACCTTCCTAGACTGAGTCAAGAAGAAGCAGAAAGCCTAAACAGACCTATTAGTAGAGAAGAAATAGAAAAAAACCATTAAAAACCTCCCCCAAAATAAAAGTCCAGGCCCTGACAGCTATACCAGCAAATTTTATCAAACATTCAAAGAAGACTTGGTTCCTATTCTACTCAGAGTCTTCCAAAAAATTGAAGAAGAAGCAATACTTCCAAACACATTTTATGAGGCCAACATAATCCTCATACCAAAACCAGGCAAGGATGGCACAAAAAAAGAAAACTACAGACCAATATCTCTAATGAATACAGATGCTAAAATACTAAACAAAATACTGGCAAATCGAATACAACATATTAAAAAGATAATACATCATGATCAAGTGGGATTCATCCCAGAATCTCAAGGATGGTTCAACATACGTAAAACGGTTAACGTAATACACCATATCAACAAAACAAAGAACAAAAACCACATGATCTTATCAATAGACGCAGAAAAGGCTTTTGATAAAATACAACACAATTTTATGTTTAAAACTCTCAACAAAATGGGTATAGAAGGAGAATATCTCAACATGGTAAAGGCCATATATGACAAACCATCAGCTAACATCATATTAAATGGCACTAAACTGAAGGCTTTCCCCCTTAAATAAGGAACAAGACAGGGTTTTCCACTCTCTCCACTCTTATTTAATGTGGTACTAGAGGTTCTAGCCAGAGCAATCAGACAAGACAAAGAAATAAAAGGCATCCATATCGGAAAAGAAGAAGTAAAGGTATCACTTTTTGCAGATGATATGATCCTATACATCAAAAACCCCAAAGAATCCACAAAAAGACTACTAGATACAGTAAGTCAATACAGTAAGGTCGCAGGATACAAAATTAACATATAGAAGTCAATAGCCTTTCTATATGCCAACAATGAAACAATTGAGAACGAACTCAAAAGAATAATCCCCTTCACGATTGCAACAAAAAAAATAAAATACTTAGGAATAAACATAACAAAGAATGTAAAGGACTTATATAATGAAAACTATAAACCATTGTTAAGGGAAATCGAAAAAGATATAATGAGATGGAAGAATATTCCTTGTTCTTGGCTAGGAAGAATAAATATAATCAAGATGGCTATATTACCCAAAGCAATATACAAATTTAATGCAATTCCCATCGAAATTCCAATGACATTTTTTAAAGAAATAGAGCAAAAATCATCAGATTTATATGGAACTATAAAAAACCCCGAATAGCCATAGCAATCCTAAAGAAAAAGAATGAAGCTGGTGTCATTACAATACCTGACTTCAAAGTATATTATAGGGCCACGACAATCAAAACAGCATGGTATTGGCAGAAAAATAGACACTCAGACCAATGGAACAGAATAGAAAGTCCAGAAATAAAACCACATATATATAGTCATTTTTGATAAAGGGGCCAAGAACACACAATGGAGAAAAGAAAGCCTCTTCAATAAATGGTGCTGGGAAAACTGGAAAGCCACATGCAAAAGAATGAAACTGGACTACAGTTTGTCCCCCTGTACTAAAATTAACTCAAAATGGATCAAAGATCTAAACATAAGACCTGAAACAATTAAGTACATAGAAGAAGACATAGGTACTCAACTCAGGGACCTGGGTTTTAAAGAGCATTTTATGAATTTGACTCCACAGGCAAGAGAAGTGAAGGCAAAAATTAATGAATGGGACTACATCAGACTAAGAAGTTTTTGCTCAGCAAGAGAAACTGATAACAAAATAAACAGAAAGCCAACTAAATGGGAAATGATATTTTCAAACAACAGCTCAGATAAGGGCCTAATATCCAAAATATACAAAGAACTCATAAAACTCAACAACAAACAAACAAACAAACAATCCAATTAAAAAATGGGAAGAGGATATGAACAGACAGTTCTCCCAGGAAGAAATACAAATGGCCAACAGATATATGAAAAGATGCTCATCTTCTTTAGCTATTAGAGAAATGCAAATCAAAACTGCAATGAGATACCACCTCACACCTGTTCGATTAGCTATTATAAGCAAGACAGGTAATAGCAAATGTTGGAGAGGCTGTGGAGAAAAAGGTACCCTCATCCACTGTTGGTGGGAATGTAAAATAGTACAACCATTATGGAAGAAAGTATGGTGGTTCCTCAAAAAACTGAAAATAGAACTAACTACCTTATGACCCAGCAATCCCTCTATTGGGTATATACCCCAAAATACTCAGAAACATTGATACATAAAGACACATGCAGCGCCATGTTTATTGCAGCATTGTTCACAGTGGCCAGGACATGGAAACAACCAAAAAGCCCGTCAATAGATGACTGGATAAAGAAGATGTGGCACATATACACTATGGAATACTACTCAGCCATAAAAAATGATGACATCGGAACATTTACAGCAAAATGGTAGGATCTTGATAACATGATACGAAGCGAAATAAGTAAATCAGAAAAAACCAGGAACTGCATTATTCCATACCTAGGTGGGACATAAAAGTGAAACTAAGAGACAGTCATAAGAGTGTGGTGGTTACCGGGGGAGGGGGGAAAGGGAGAGGGAAAGGGGGAGGGGGAGGGGCACAAAGAAAACAAGATAGAAAGTGACAGAGGACAATCTGACTTTGGGTGATGGGTATGCAACATAATTGAACGACAAGATAACCTGGACTTGTTATCTTTGAATATATGTATCCTGATTTATTGATGTCACCCCATTAAAAAAATAAAATTATTTATAAAAAAATAAAAATAAAAAAAATAAAGAAAATAAACCAGACAAGAGAATGTAAAAAAAAAAACAAAAAACTCCACATCTCTTTAATTATTATAAATCTTAAGTATAGCATAGTGGCTAAGATTTAGTGGACTCTTCAATAAATTATTATGACACATATTTAAAGGCATAAAAATGCACAGAAACGAGATGCTTTTAATATATTATAAGACTATAGAATCCATGTTTCTAAGTCTGTTATTCTGTCTGTGTATCTGTTAAGATTCTCTATGAGTTTAAGGATGTGATGAAATTTTATTTCTTCAAGGAATACCTATGAATGAAACTAAAACAGAATCTGAATTTGCAAAATCATATAAGTAGCTTCTGAGGGGATACTTTCTTTATGACTTGTTGAGGAAACAAGTCTAAACTGTCAGAGATATTTTATAAGGTGGTTAGAAAATTGGGAAAAAAATCTTCATGTCCTTAGAAAAACATATCTTGTATTTCTTTGCAAAACCATCTCAGTATAAAAAAAAGAAAACTTAGCATCCTTGCACTGAACATTTATTTTTACTTGATGTTCTGAATCAATCAATGCATTGGTGGGTTTGTGTTTAAAAACCAAATGACACAGTTATTACTTCATCCGAAAACTGAAAACTGAGTTTGAGCTTCCGATGAGGACTGTGAATTTATGCAAGCCGAGCACAAGCCCCTCTATCAACAGCAGCAAGATTGGACGTGAAGAGTGAGCTCCTCTGTAGGTAGCAGAGATGAGCATCCCGGGACAGACAGGGATCCATGCTGACAACCCCACCACATGGCCACCAAGGACACCCAAGTCTTCACCACTTTCCATGCTTCCAGAAGGTAGAACCAGAAAACAATGGTCAGTAATTGGGTCTTTAAGGAGATGTCATGTCATTTCTGCTTGCATGTTATGGGTCTGTATTTATTTACATGGTCCCCTTCAGGGGTAAGGGAGGCTGGAAAACACAAGACTGAATGAGGAATGAGCAAACTAGGAAGAATAGGTATCAAATAATTGTGCGTTGGCATTCAGGGGAACAGACAACAGAATGACAGCAAGAAAACAAGATGGTCTGGAGAAGATTTTATTGTTGAGATTGATTCGGTTTCATTTTTTTTATTAGACAAGACTACAGAAATGTGATGGTCTGATAAATTGTGGCTGGTGGAAATGACTGGAAGGAGAGAAAAAGATGAGCGTGGTAGGACTTACATAAAAGAATGATGTATAAGCAATCCAAGCAGAGAGGGCTCGGAAGGAGATTAGGTCCGAGCAGAAAGGCACCATCTTGAGAAGACCTCCCTATTGTACCAGGACAAGCTGGGATGTTTGATAAAGACGCTGGGTTTGTAGGTTTGATGATGCGATCCTAACGGATTCTACTCATCCTGAAAGTCAACCCATGTTGGCATTAATTTTCACCTTGGGCTATGGAGGATAACACATCCCTTTGTTCCTCCAGGATTTTGATAAATTAAGGTGTTATCAATGTGAATTGTTAGTTTATTGTTTTTAAGAGATAGAGCTGCCCTGTGTGACAATAACAGAAAAAACAAATAATATACTTTGACTATAGATTATACCAAGGATAGTAAAAGTGGAGTTTATTAGGTGTATATATGTAACATTTTAAACTATTGAAAAGGAAAACAAGACATTAGGAATGTGGTAACGTCCATCCCACAGGAATGCTTCTCATAGTTCTTGCTACTTCTTCATTCTCTCTCATTTCCTTCTGGAAAACCTGTTTACTTTTGCTTTGCTTAAAATCTATCCCCCCACCATGAAAATCCAAAATCTGCAGTTCCAACCAGAAGGCTGTCTGCTGGCAGAACTCAGGACTGCTCAGGGGAGGTCAGGCTTTTGGTCTTTTCAAGCCTTCACCTGATTGGCTGAGGCCCATCCACATTAAGTTCATCCATCTTCTTTACTCAAAGGTCACCCATTTAAATGTTAACCAGTACAAAACCACCCTCACAGAAATGTCCATGGTGGTGTTTGACCCCATCTCTGGGCATCATGATCTCACAGCCCAGACAAGTTGACCCATGAAGCTAACCATCACCCTAATACAATGTCAGAGTTTCAGCATTTTAATTTGTTTTACTGTCTGCATCACTCTTCACCTTTGTGTATAGAGTTGGTTAAGAAATAAATCAGTGAGTGCTAACTTTCAATCATTAAGTCATAAAATTCATTTTTATATCAACGATAAGACAACAAAGTTGCTAACAGTTTTGGTCTTTAAAACTACTTGTAAAAGAGCCATACTTTGATTTGAAGCCTGCAATCAACACTGTAATGTTTGATTCTAGGTATTATCCTGTGTCAACCAGTTGAAACCAAAAACTAACTTATAAAAAAGAGTTTCAGGAAGTCTGTATCTTTGGAAAATTTTGAACATGAAATGCATTTTGATCTGCACAGATTTTTTTTTCCATTTTCCATTTCAAAAGTTTCAGGAACCTTTTCATGTTTTATCCCTAAACTCAGCAGCCTGAGATGTGTTTCATTTTAGAATTGTGAGACTCTTTGAATCCCATTACTCAAAGTAAAATGGAATGATTTGGAGAGTTATCAACCAACATAAAGTAAAGAAAGTATTTCAAAGGGAAACCTATGATGACTTTTTTCCCCAAAAATTTATTCAGAAAAGACCTCAATGTCACAAGCCCTGCCATGGACAGGACCAATTCCTGTCCTACAGCCATCGGAGCCTTTGGCTGTAGAGGGCTCTCAGCGGAGTGCCCTTGGCTGGCCGGCGTTCTATAAGTGGTAATGAGACTTTTATATCAGATCAGCCCCTCTATCATCTATAAAAATGCATCTGTTACGACAGGTGACCAAAAAGACCTCAATAAACTAAATTACATTAATGTACTAATCAACAAGAATGTATCCTATGTTTCTATACACTTTTAACACTGAATATACCTTTATATGACACAATGCACCTCAAATAAAAATCTAATATATATCAGGCTAATCAAGAAGGGATTTGTCTCCTTTGCTAATAATAGATAATAGACAATAAGATAATAGAGCTCTTAACTACAAAAGAGAGTAACCAAATACAAAACAGAAAATGTAGAGCTCTTTTGATATGCAGGTCACCAGTGAGTAGACTCTCCACTGTAGAGTCTAGACATGTGTAATGACAAACTGGGGATAGGCATGAAAATAAGACAGTTGCACATGGGGAGAGACATTTCTGGAGGGGGCTTGTTGTGTGGCACTGATGGAAAATGATGGAAGAAACAGGTGAAAGGTGGGATATATTTGCACCAGACTTAGCCTGGGATGGAACAGCTGCAGCAAATGGAATGAGCTCTATTTATGTGAGTGTCTGTAAAACTCAAAAATGATGAGACGTTGAACATCTTTTCATGTACCAGTTGGCCATGGTATATCTTTTCAGGAAGAATGTCTTTTCAGTTCTGGGACAGCCACAGGTATGTGAAAACATGCTCAACTTCATGAATCCTCAGGGAAGTGCAAATCAAAGCCATGAGGAGATGCCACCTCACACCCACTGGAACAGCTATTGTCTAAGAGACAGAAGATGACAGGTGTTGGCGGGGTGTGCAGAAGAGAAAGCCCTCATGCACTGCTGGTGGACTGTAAATTGGTGCAGCCACTGTGGGAAACAGCATGAAGGTTCCTCAGAAAGTTAAATGCAGGATGACCATATGATCCAGCAATCCCACGTATGTATCCATATCCAAAGGAATTTAAGTCGGAATCTTAAAGAGATGTCTACTGCAACATGGCTACTGTGGCATTCTAACATTCAAAAGATTATTATTAAATGTTATTTTCTCTTGAAACTTGATGTCTCATCTGATTAGAACCCCTGTCTCTCTATAGATATACGTGTTAGTCTATGATCCCATGAGAGTCCCCTAGTACACGTATGTGAACTTTGCCTCTCCAGAGCTCTTCTTGCCTTTACTCCTTCACAAAGAGTATTTTCTTTTAAGACGCTTAGAACCATCCACAATGATTGATATAAAACTGACAGCACATAAATTTCTTATTGCTTTCACACAGTTTTGTCTTTTCTTCTTGCTTTTGAGTACTTGCAGAACCGTATTCTTTGTCTAAACAGGACGAACCCAGACTGACCCGAGATGGCACATGTCATTGGCCACTTAGTAGGTGTGTAATTCAAGGCAAAAGTCTCATCTCAGCTTTGGACTTTTCACATGTACAATGAGTTTTTGTGAAAAGCAAATGAGGTGAAGCCTATAAAACATTAGAAGAGTGTCTAGCAACCTATACTTAGCTCTTTTGCGTAGGATGAAAATTTCTTTATCAGAACACACACCTATCAGTTCTGTTTTGTGCACTGTCCAACACACTGCTATCATTTATTAATGTGGTATCAGTTGTATTATTATAATATTTTTCAGTGTCAGCCACAGTATTATGGTTATATAAGGTAAAGCAATAAACTTACAGAACTAGAGTTTCAAACATCTTTGATAATAACACATTTCCTCTCCGCCAAAATTAAAATTTCCAGAGCTCCTTGGCCGTCAATGCTAAAATTAGAGCTTGCTTTATTTTTTTTCCATTATTTTACACATAATGTCTAACTACAACATATTATCTTTTCTTATGGAATACATTCTTTCATAGATAATCGGTGAATTTCAATGAGAATTTTAATAAGCTCTAAGGATTATATTAGATTTGCTTTGCCGGGTGTTTATTGAGCCCGTGAGAAGTCTGAGAAGAGAACGTGTGGATAGAGTCCTATTTACTGGACTTCAGAGTTTCAGGCAGACAGTGAATTTGATTCATTATTGCTGTTTTTATGCACAGGTCTTTTATGTTACTATTATCTAATCCTGTCATAGACAGTTTCTAATTCGCCCTAATCCGCTAGCGATCTGATAGAGACTGATAACCTCTTCCATTATTGACTTAGCAGAAAAAAGACGTGATGGAAATAATTATGCAATTCAGCATTATGAAAAATGTGATCACATCACTTTATAAAGGCATGCTATTTTGGATCTTAGTATTAACATTTTCCTGTCATTCAGAGTCTTAGAGCAAATATCACTTATCATACATATGTCATGACATTATTAAAGGGATAGTGACAATATGCCCCCTCCCCCTTAAAATTGTGCTTGATAAATATGGAAAGGCTGTCATTTCCCTGTGGGAGATATGGGTCTGTTAAAAGGGCAAAATGAGAAGAAACAAAATACTTCAATGCTAAAATAGAAACGGAAACCAATTTTTCCTTGCATACATTTTTAAATGCATGTTATTTATATAGGCCTAACCACTTGTACATGAAGATAAACAAGTTAATCATCAACCTGTTTACTTCTAGGTTTTAAAGGAAAGCTATGTGGAACTATAGTAAAAATCAACAACAAAAACAGTGAGTTTTTAAGATTGGGTGAGTAAACAATAGGAAAGTGAAGAGACAAAGTAACATAGGACAGAGTTAAATAAACAACTAAATTAAGCTTTATTTCTTTTTTAAATGGTCACAGGAATCAAATACAGCTTTGTGGTATCTTAGGGACAGAAATTCATTTCTGTGTGTAACGTTAACTCATAATCATAAGCATATCGTATTGTTCTAAGGTGAATCTGATTTTCTAAGTTGCCTCCTCTCGCTGGTCTTTTGCTCACTTTAGTACAAAGTCGAAATAGACCAGAGCTTTGGCCAAGACTATAAAAATATTGCTAATATTATTAGATCATGATTTGATTCAAGAACTCTGCCGGGCCTTTTATTCCTACCCTAATGAAGACATTTGATTAAGGTTAATATTGAGACTTACCTAGAAAATAACAATAAAACACTATTGCTATTCCCTTTCATGAAGTTGGTGAGGGAAAGAGGGGAGGAGAAAATGAGAAGTATGATGAAGTAGAGAAGCGACCTGTCACAGGTGTTGACCCACATGCAAAGGCAGGACACTGACTGGGCACCTTGTTGTGGAACATGACTGATAACTTCTCACACATTAGCAAATAAGTGCTTCAGCGAAATCTCAGCCCTGGTTATTATTGGGGGTGGGTGTCCTTAAAATTACAGGCTTTTTTTTATCCCTTTTCTACTAAGATAAGGGAAAAAGTAATGATAGACACTCTTAGGGTAACCACTGTCAGGAACTGTAGACATTTCTCGAGAAGGCCAGCAGATTGACACAAACAAGCCAGTTATGTCATTCGAGATGTGACTGGTCCATATTCCCTTGAATCACTTCAAAAATCAATAAGACCTTTAAGCAAGCGTTTGAGAAGAAAACTCAGTATCACTTGTTCATGCATACGGTGTGAGAAATTGCGTCGTGTATGGTTCTATCCCGCATCGGTCATTCTGTGCCTGGAATGCAAATGCCATCAGGAAGTACACGAGCTCCTGATCGGGTCTCCTGCTGCTTTGTCTACTGATCAGTGTGATAAAGCCACAAAAGTTGCCTTTTCTTCGTACTCACAAGAAAATAGAAAATGCGTCCTCATTTTCTTCCTTTCCTGTCCTCTGCGGCTTCTCAGCCCCGAGAAGGATCTGTTGGATGTATTTGGATGCTATGTGTCATCTAGGTTAACTTTGTCACAGTTGTTCTTTCCGGCCTCACCTCCACTGCTCTGCCCTCCATGCGGCTAATTATGGGGGGCCAGTTGTTTCTCTCAAACGATGCGCAGTTTCACGGGGGTTAGGGTTAGGGTTACGCCTGTGTTTCTTCATCCAACAGCACTTTCTCTGTCTTCTTAGACCTCCTAACTCGCTTTCACGGGTTTTGCCCAGTTTATCCTAATCCTTGCTATCCAGAAGATAGAGACTGCCTTCTTGCATGATCACTGTGTGTGTTCTGCATATCATTGGGGGGTAAAAAAGAGCACTTCTTCCAGCTGGTTTAAGTCAAAGAAGGAAGTGGACCCAGAGGCCGGCAGTTGGGTTTCTTGTCCCATCTCAGGAGAGGCTGGAAGCGGGGTGGCAGGCAACCTTAGCTCTTCTCTCTCTTCTTCTCTCTTCCTCTTTCTCTCAGGATGCAAATGCTATTTCTGTACAAATCTTACTGCCTCTTTAGCGTGTGTGTGCGTGCATGTGTGTGTGTCAGAAAATAAGTTTTCTGTAAATCTCTGAGCACATGACCAAACACAGCCTTCCCAAACATTTAAAATCTGCTAACACAAGAGTTCATCACAGACTCGCAAAATGGCCCCGTGTCCCAATACAAAGGAGCCTGGGTCAGGTGTTCACACTGGTCAGAAAAGCTTTAGCTTGTTGGTGTGTAAGCACATTTTGGAAGTTGGACTTTTGAAAAAGCATGTTTGGAAGAAATGCATTGAAAATTTCCATTACACCTGCTAAATGTTACTATTATAGCTATAGTTGCATTCTATTTAGATAAGGCATTTCCCCCAGTGAACAGTGAGCTCTGTGAAAGCATGGATAATAGCTTATTCTTTTTCTTTTGCCCAGAGCAAGCTTGTAGTCAGTTACCAAGAAATGTTAAATGAATTAGAATGGCTGCAATGTGTTGTGCCTGAAGATTATGTCAACCGTCATAACATGCGAACTTGCCAGAATCGCTTTGCAGAAGGCATTTGTGAGTTTTAGTTGCAGTTCAAGTGTTTGAATAAGAACATATTTAAAATAATATACTAAGGCTTGGATAAACTATAGAAGGCTATGAGGGAAGCTATGACTAGACTCCAGGATGTGAAATTTCGACACTCTGAGTCACTCAGCTTCCATTTATACTAAAGAAAGCAATGGCTATATTAAAACGCGGCTGACTCCTTGTGTTTCAGTTATCTATTGCATTAGCAAGCCACCCAAAACTTACTCACTCAAAGATATTGCCAGTTTATTTTCTTTTTAAAAACACTTTTCCATTGATTTGAGAGAGAGAGAGAGAGATTGAGAAAGAGAGAGGAATGGGGAGAGAAAAGAGAGAAAAGCATCAAGCCGTTGTTCCATTTTGTTGTGTACTCATTGATTGCTTCTCTTATGTGCTCTGACCAAGGTCAAACCCATGTCCTCTGGAGTGATGAGTTGATGCTTTATCCATTGAGCCACTGGCTGGTGCCAGCCAGTTTATTTTCTGATGATCCGTTGGATCAGTAGTTTGGACAGGGCATGGATCTCTTAACTTGATCATTCCCTGGGCATCCGCTAGTGTCAAACGGCTGGGCGCTAAGTGAGAGCTTCAGTTGGAATCTTGTTCTGAGGACTTGATTCAGGCTATCCATTGGATTTCTGTGTTTCTCCATATATGATCTCTCCACATGGATGACTTGGGCTTCCTCACACCATGGCGGTTGCCAGGTACCTGGGTTTTATACACTATATCTGGTTTCATCCCCCCTTCCGAGGGATAGAACCAGACCTCACAGATCCTGATTTCCAATGTGTTGTGTTGGTGGAGGCCAGTCAGAAGGCCAGTCCAAGTTCAAGAGGAGGAGGCCTGGACTCCACCCCTTGCTAAGTGTAGTTGCGTCCTAGGCATGAAGGGAAGAAATGGGTAGTGGCCGTGTCTGGAGACAGCCTAGCAAACATAAACATGCATACATTTAGGCACTACTTTCGTGGTTACTTTGTCTTCTAAATAAATACCAGATATCATCTGTGCATATTCAGTTTTTAGTGTTTGTGCAAAATTATGTCTACTTTCCTGTGTATTTAAACATCATTAAGAAGTATTTTCTTCTTTTCACCTTGGCAACATATGCACCAGGATGGACATAAAGGGATGAAAGTTAAAACTTAGCACTATGTGCTTGACTGGGCGGTGACACAGTGGATAGAGCATCAGACTGGGATGTGGAGGACCCAGGTTCGAGACCCCGAGGTTGCCAGCTTGAGTGCGGGCTCATCTGGTTTGAGCAAGGCTCACCAGCTTGAGCCCAGGGTTGCTGGCTCGAGCAAGGGATCACTGGGTCTGCTGTAGCCTCTGCTCAAGGCACATATGGAGGATCAATCAATGAACAACTAAGGAGCCACAACAAGGAGTTGGTGTTTCTCATCTCTCTCTCTTCCTGTCTGTCTGTCCCTATCTGTCCCTCTCTCTGACTCTCTCGGTCTCTGCCACAAAAATAAATAAATAAATAAATAAATAAATAAATAAATAAATAAAATAACTTAGCATTATGCATCTGGCACTCTCACACTATTTCTCAAATATCACCAGAAGAAGAGAAAAGTTTTGAGCAGCTTCTGTGCCCTGATCTGCAGAATATGCCACTCCAATTTTTAGATAGACTAGGGGATTCTATGAGAGTCAAATGGTCTTCCAATTCAGGCATTTTGGCTACTTGTAGGCCAAGGTAAGGACTTTGGCTTTGATTACAAAGCTGCAGGCATCCGTGGAGCATTTACAAAAGAGAAGTGATCTGATGTGATTTTTTATT